>NC_072376.2:63795000-64420000 GCF_028885625.2 Pongo pygmaeus | reverse complement strand
AGTGTAGTGAAAGGAAAGCAACTTCATTCAAATGCTAGCAGTTGGGAAATGGTCAGGTTCTTGCCTCCAAAAGACCATTTCAAATGTTAGTCTTGGGAGAAGGGGTTTAAAAGGGAGAGACTTGGTATGGAAACCAGCAGGAGAAACACAGGGTGCAGGTCTGAATATCTTGTTCCAAAGGCTATCTTGAGTCACCGTCCACCTGGAGTGCTGGCTGGACCATCTCGGTTGTGGCTGGGTTGTAGATGATTATCTGTCCTGAGGCAATCTCCTTGCTGGGGAGAATTCCGCAGCTGGGCCTCCTTGCCTGGCTTATTATAAAATTAGACCCTGGAATTTCTTAACAAGCATGCCGTTAGATAAGTGTGTATGGTGCAAGGGACTGTCTGCTGGGAAACAGGGAAGCAGAGTTTCGAAGTACATTTCAAGGCTTTATCTCAAGGCTAAGAAAAAATGTTTCTACAATCTGTTTCAAGGTTACATCTTAAGACTTGAGAGGAAAAAAAGGAAAAAAAAAGGTTTAAAATGAGTTTCATAGTTAAAATACTTGGTTACAAAATTAAATAAAATGCATTCACATGGGAACATCATCATCGATATATGCACAAACACATATGCACATAAATTTTCACTGCTATTGATGTTTACTATCTACTCATTTAGTATAAACGCTTGTTTCAAGAAAGATTAAGTGTTAAAAATCATAACTTTATCTGAGAGATGAATGAGTTAAGGCTAATTAAGTACTTCATTAAAGAAAGAGAACATACTAAAGTATTAATTATATTTAAAGCCTCAAACAATATACTTAAATTATGTGCTGAGCAGTTTTTTTTAAATGAGTAAGTTACAAGGCTTGTTTAGAGTAAAAAATAAGAGTGTTTTATCTATCGAAATCAAATTTTGCTAAGGCAGTTTCTAAAAATGATGAGCCAAGAGGCTGTTAAATATTTTAGCAAATGTTATATTTATGAAACAATAACAATGCCAATTTATATTCTTTTCTGTGCTTAAGTACTAGATATAATGTCATGTAGGTCAGATGAAGGATATTTATATTTAAAGTGTTCTGACATCTCACTGGTTCTCAGTATAGATAGAAAGATGTTAACTAATTCTAGGCTTTTAAAATTAATTCAGGGATAACCAACCATACAACAACTATTGAGTTTATAATTTCCAATTCAGCAGAGAAAAAAAATGATAAACCTAATAATTGGAAATTGACTAAATGTCTTCATAAAGACAGAGATTTGTGGAATTCAATTTTTTAAAAAGTTCAACTATATAGTTGCTTTTTATAAGGAGTATAACTAAAATGTAAGGACATGAAACTCAGCTGCCCACCTGAGCTGCTCATTCCCAGCACATGGGCAGTGAGGACATAGCGAGTGACGAGGAACACATGGTCATCCACGAGGAGGGGGTGATGATGTCATTGCTGATGACGGCTTTAGCACCACTGACACTGATCTCAAGTTCAAGGAGTGGGTGACCGGCTGAGAGTGGGGACAGCTCTGGGGAGGAGCCAGAGGGCAACAAGGGCTTTGGTGGGAAGGTATTTGCACCTGTCATTTTTTCCTTCTTTACTCCTGCCGCCCCTTGCTGGATCCTGAGCCCCCAGGGTCCCCCGATCCAACTGCAGTTTTTGGCAAAGTCTATGGTCCCACCCCGTCCTCCTCCTACACATACTCGGATGCTTCCTCCTCAACCTTGGCACCCACCTCCTTCTTACTGGGCCCAGGAGCCTTCAAGCCCAGAAGTCTGGTCAGGGCAGCAGAGCGGGCCCCCTACAGCCCCTATCCCTGGGGATGGGGGCCCAGGGACGCCTTCCAAGGCGACCTGTTTCCTCCCAATGGATCCTGCCACATTCTGGTGCGAGAGACCTGAAAGTGTGGGCGACCTGGAGCTACCAGGCCCCTCAGTCATTGCGGTCCCTCCCAACACTAAGGCTTTCCTAGGCAGCAGCTGGGCTGAGCCACCCGGGGGGCAGAGCCTGAATAGGAGAAACTGACTGGGCTTTGGGGGTCAGGGCAGAGGGAACACCACGGACATGGATCCCACACTGGAGGACCCCACCATGCCCAAATGCAAAATGAGAAGATGCTCCAGCTGCAGCCCAAAGCCCAACACCCCCAAGTGTGCCATGTGTGATGGGGACAGCTTCCCCTTTGTCTGCACAGGTGGAGAAGCTGAGGACGCGCTGAGGGAACCGGAGACCGAGAAGGCGCTGTCCTCTTCACTGCACACGCCCTGGACCAGTGCCGGCACTGATCATGCAGCTCTTCCAGGCCCACTGCTTCTTCCTGTCCACTAGGCCACAGCCGCCCTCCAGGCCCACTATGCACACATCTTCCCCTCCAAGGTTTGTTCTGCCCCTGCCCTGACTCCCAGCCCTGCGGGGGTCCTGACCCCACCTCACCTGGCTCAGACTCTGACGCTGCCCTGGCTGCCCCACCACTGCCTCTGCCCGAGAGTCACGTGAGGCTGACAGTAGGGGCAGGGGCAGCAGTGGTGCCAGTTGGGGGGCGGTCCAGTGGGAGGAGCCTCAGCCTCGCAGGCTGCTCTGTGGGATTGATGACTGCATGATCTTCTGGGCACCTCACGGATCTTCAACTGCAGATGAAATGGATGCTGGTGGTGGGTGCAGGGCCGCTGGGAGCTGCTGCATGGGTCCCAGAGGCTGGACTGGGGCAGGTGCCAACTGAAGCTGCTGGGGCAGCATGGGCAGGATGTTCTGCACACAAACCTTGGAGAAGAAGATGTGTGCATAGCGGGTCCACTGCTGCTGCCCCTGCCCTGACTCCCAGCCCTGCCTGACCCCATCTCACCCTGCTCAGGCTCTGGCACAACCCTGGCTGCCCTGCCACTGCCTCTGCCCCAGAGTTGGGGCCTCGACAGCCTGGCTGGAAGGGGACACCCCAGCCCTGCCTCAACACCTGGGTCCCTCCATAACTACCACAGGCAGGTGGGTGACCCCAAAGAAGATCCCAGGACTCACAGTACCCCCTGAGAACATGGACAGTATGTGGGGGTAGCAATGGAGGGCAGGATGGTTATCTTCTGCTGGGTAAAGCCATTTAATCCTTTCAGTTTGGGTGGGACGGAATAAGGCCTGCTTCTTTTTTTTTTTTTTTTTTTTTGGAGACATAGTCTTGCTCTGTCGCCCAGGCGGGAGTGCAGTGGTGCAATCTTGGCTCACAGCAACCTCTTCCTGCCAGGTTCATGCCATTCTCCTGCCTCAGCCTTCCGGGTAGCTGGGATTACAGGTGCACGCTACCACATCCGGCTAATTTTTGTATTTTTAGTACAGACAGGGCTTCACCATCTTGGCCAGGCTGATTTTGATCTCCTGACATCGTGATCCGCCTGCCTCCACCTCCCAAAGTGCTGGGCTTACAGGCGTGAGCCACCATGCCTGGCCAAGGCCTGCTCCTCTTATATATACCCCCTACCCCTGCAGCTGTGCCAGGGGAAAGCTGGGCAGTTTCCCTCCTCCGAGCCCCTGTACATACCATGAAGCATGGGACCTTCAGAGCTTTTCACTTTTCGGAAAATAGCTCCTGCTGGGGCTACAAGATGGAGTGTGAAGAGGGCCTTGGGCCACAGGGAGGCGCCTGTGGAATAGGGGGAGTTCATGCATCCCTTCTTTCCCCAGAGGGGCTGGACTCAGGTGAGTATGGGGGTGGGGGCTCCTGCACTTCGACACAGGCAGCGGCAGGGTTTTCTCCCCATTCCCTCTGCACTCTCAACTTGAGTTGTACTTTTTAAGAAAGTGATTCACCCTGCCTTTGCCCCCTTCCCCAGAACAGAACACGTTGATCATGGGCGATATTTCTTATTGTGCCAAAAAGTTGCCATGACCATCATTAAACCTGCTTAACACCAAATAATAAGGAAAATAAAATAAAAAATTCGGGCTTGGTGCAGAAACTCACTCCAAATAAATTACCTATCAAAATATTTATATAATGGTGGAAAATTCCAAAATTCCATATTTTGGGATTTATACACAAAAGATAAAAAAATTAGAGGCCAAGAGGCTGCCGGAAGGGAAAAACGGGACCTGGAAAGGCCATTGTGAGGAATGAGCTGGGCCTAAAGAGGCCACTGGCAGGTGGGAGCTGGGCCTGCCGAAGTGGCCAAAAAGCAGGAGCTCGGGAATGGGGAGGCCACAGTGAGGCGAGAGCTAGCTGGGCATGGAGAGTCTGCCGTTAGGCCAAGACCGGGCCCGTGCAGGCCTTTGGGAGGCAGGAGGCCGGGCCTGCAAAGGCCAACTGGAGGTCAAGTTCTGGGCCTGAAGAGGCCGCCGAAAGTCAAAACCAGGGCCTGGGAAGTCCGCCGAGAGCCATGAGCTGGGCTGGGCCGAAAGAGGCCACTGGGAGGCAGGAGGAGCTGGGCCTGGAGAGACTGACTTGAGGAAGTTTTTTTTCCTTTTTAAAAAATTTTTATTTTATAGTGGCAAGAAAATTAGCATGAGGTCTACCCTCAACAAAAGTTTAAATGTAAAATACAGTATTGTTCACTATACGAACAATGTTGGGTAGCAGATGCCTAGAAATTTTTCAATTTGCATAACTGAGATTTTATAACCATTGATCAGCAACTTTCCATTTCCCCTTTACCCTGGCCCTTGAAAACCACCGTTTATTCTTTTTTTTTGACCTAATTGATATTTATAGCATGCTTCATACGACTGCAGAATATACATTCTTTTTCTTCTTTTTATTATTATTATTATTATTATTATACTTTAGGCTCTATGGTACATGTGCGCAACGTGCAGGTAAGTTACATATGTATACATGTGCCATGCTGGTGCGCTGCACCCACCAACTCGTCATCTAGCATTAGGTATATCTCCCAATGCTATCCCGCCCCCCTCCCCCCACCCCACAACAGTCCCCAAAGTGTGATGTTCCCCTTCCTGGGTCCATGTGTTCTCATTGTTCAATTCCCACCTATGAGTGAGAATATGCGGTGTTTGGTTTTTTGTTCTTGTGATAGTTTACTGAGAACGATGATTTCCAATTTCATCCATGTCCCTACAAAGGACGTGAACTCATCATTTTTTATGGCTGCATAGTATTCCATGGTGTATATGTGCCACATTTTCTTAATCCAGTCTATCATTGTTGGACATTTGGGTTGGTTCCAAGTCTTTGCTATTGTGAATAATGCCACAATAAACATACGTGTGCATGCGTCTTTATAGCAGCATGATTTATAGTCCTTTGGGTATATACCCAGTAATGGGACGACTGGGTCAAATGGTATTTCTAGTTCTAGATCCCTGAGGAATCGCCACAATGACTTCCACAAGGGTTGAACTATTTACAGACCCACCAACAGTGTAAAAGTGTTCCTATTTCTCCACATCCTCTCCAGCACCTGTTGTTTCCTGACTTTTTAATGATTGCCATTCTAACTGGTGTGAGATGGTATCTCATTGTGGTTTTGATTTGCATTTCTCTGATGGCCAGTGATGGTGAGCATTTTTTCATGTGTTTTTTGGCTGCATAAATGTCTTCTTTTCAGAAGTGTCTGTTCATGTCCTTTGCCCACTTTTTGATGGGGTTGTTTTTTTCTTGTAAATTTGTTGGAGTTCATTGTAGATTCTGGATATTAGCCCTTTGTCAGATGAGTAGGTTGCAAAAATTTTCTCCCATTTTGTAGGTTGCCTGTTCACTCTGATGGTAGTTTCCTTTGCTGTGCAGAAGCTCTTGAGTTTAATTAGATCCCATTTGTCAATTTTGGCTTTTGTTGCCGTTGCTTTTGGTGTTTTTGACATAAAGTCCTTGCCCATGCCTATGTCCTGAATGGTATTGCCTAGGTTTTCTTCTAGGGTTTTTATGGTTTTCGGTCTAACATTTAAGTCTTTAATCCATCTTGAATTGATTTTTGTATAAGGTGTAAGGAAGGGATCCAGTTTCAGCTTTCTACATATGGCTAGCCAGTTTTCCCAGCACCATTTATTAAATAGGGAATCCTTTCCCCATTGCTTGTTTTTCTCAGGTTTGTCAAAGATCAGATAGTTGTAGATATGTGGCATTATTTCTGAGGGCTCTGTTCTGTTCCATTGATCTATATCTCTGTTTTGGTACCAGTACCATGCTGTTTTGGTTACTGTAGCCTTGTAGTATAGTTTGAAGTCAGGTAGCGTGATGCCTCCAGCTTTGTTCTTTTGGCTTAGGATTGACTTGGCGATGCGGGCTCTTTTTTGGTTCCATATGAACTTTAAAGTAGTTTTTTCCAATTCTGTGAAGAAAGTCATTGGTACCTTGATGGGGATGGCATTGAATCTGTAAATTACCTTGGGAAGGATGGCCATTTTCATGATATTGATTCTTCCTACCCATGAGCATGGAATGTTCTTCCATTTGTTTGTATCCTCTTTTATTTCCTTGAGCAGTGGTTTGTAGTTCTCCTTGAAGAGGTCCTTCACATCCCTTGTAAGTTGGATTCCTAGGTATTTTATTCTCTTTGAAGCAATTGTGAATGGGAGTTCACTCATGATTTGGCTGTTTGTCTGTTATTGATGTATAAGAATGCTTGTGATTCTTCTACATTGATTTTGTATCCTGAGACTTTGCTGAAGTTGCTTATCAGCTTAAGGAGATTTTGGGCTGAGACAATGGGGTTTTCTAGATATATTATCATGTCATCTGCAAACAGGGACAATTTGACTTCCTCTTTTCCTAATTGAATACCCTTGATTTCCTTCTCTTGCCTAATTGCCCTGGCAAGCACTTCCAACACTATGTTGAATAGAAGTGATGAGAGAGGGCATCCCTGTCTTGTGCCAGTTTTCAAAGGGAATGCTTCCAGTTTTTGCCCATTCAGTATGATATTGGCTGTGGGTTTGTCATAAATAGCTTTTATTATTTTGAGATACGACCCATCAATACCTAATTTATTGAGAGTTTTTAGCATGAAGGGTTGTTGAATTTTGTCAAAGGCCTTTTCTGCATCTATTGAGATAATCATGTGGTTTTTGACTTTGGTTCTGTTTATATGCTGGATTACATTTATTGATTTGCGTATATTGAACCAGCTTTGCATCCCAGGGATGAAGCCCACTTGATCATGGTGGATAAGCTTTTTGATGTGCTGCTGGATTCTGTTTGCCAGTATTTTATTGAGGATTTTTGCATTAATGTTCATCAAGGATATTGGTCTAAAATTCTCTTTTTTTGTTGTGCCTCTGCCAGGTTTTTGTATCAGGATGATGCTGGCGTCATAAAATGAGTTAGGGGAAGAGTCTTGCTCTTTAGCCAAGGCCGGAGTGCATTGGTGCTATCTTGGCTCACAGCAAGTTCCGCCTCCCGGGTTCACGCCATTCTCCTGCCTCAGCCTCCCTAGTAGCTGGGACTACAGGCGCCCGCTCCCGCGCCCGGCTAATTTTTTGTATTTTTAGTAGAAACGGGGTTTCACTGTTTTAGCCATGATGGTCTCGATCTCCTGACCTCATGATCCGCCCACCTCAACCTCCCAAAGTGCTGGGATTACAGGCGTGAGCCACCACGCCCGGCCTTGACTTGAGGAAGTTTTGCACCTGGAGAGGCTGACGAGAGGACGGAGCTGGGCCCGGGGAGGCTGCCTTGCAGCTCTTCCAGGCCCAATTCCAGGCCAACTTGAGGATGACTTGGGCTTGCAGAAGCTGCCGGGAGGCCGGAGCTGGCCCTGGAGAGACCGACTCAAGGGCAGTCTGGGCCTGCAGAGGCCACCAGGAGGAAGAGCTGGGCCTGGAGAGGCCGACTGGAGGAAGTCCAGTGCCTGGAGCGGATGCAAAGGAGCAAACGCTAGGCCGCGAAATGCCGCCATGACGTCCCAGTTTGGCCTCCGGGAGGCAGGAGCTGGGCCTGCGGAGGCCGCCCTGAGGTGGGAGCCTGGCCCGAGGAGGCCACGGTGCCAGGCAACAGGTGGGCCTGGAGGGCCCACTGTGAGGTAGAGGCCGGGCCTCTAGAGGCCAACGGGAGGCAGGAGCTGGCACCGGAGGGGCCCTCATTGAGGACGCGTTGTGCCTGGAGAGGCCGCCGGGAGGCCGGAGCTGGGCCTGGAGAGGCCGACTTCAGGACAATTTGGGTCTGCAGAGGCCACTGGGAGGCCCAAGCTGGGCCTAGAGGAGCCCACCGACCGGACGCCGTTTGGGGCCTGGAGACGCTTTCGGAGGGCAGGAGCTGAGGCTGGCGAGGCCACCGTGAGGCCTGAGCTGGGCCTGGGGAGCTTGGCTTCTGGAAGTTGTGGGCCTACCAGGGCCACTGGGAGCTAGGCGGGAGCTGAGTCCAAAGAGGTTGTTTGGAGGCCGGAGTCGGGCCTTGAGACGCAGCCGGGAGGAAGAACTGGGCCCAGAGAGAATGCCGGGAGGCTGCAAGTGGGTCTGGAGAGGCCGACTTGAGGAGGCCCAGCCTCTGCCTCCCTCATGGCAGCCTCTGCAGGCCCAGCTGTTCCTCCTGGCTGTGTCTCCCAGCCCAGCTCCTGACTCCCAGCAAGCAAGCTCTTTTGGCTCAGCTCCTGCTGGCGTTTGTAGGCCCCGAAGTTTCTGCAGCCAAGCTCTTCAGGCCCACGTCCTGTCTCCCGGTGGCCTGTACAGGCCCAGCTCTGGCTGGAGAAGAGCCTCTGCAGGCCCCGCTGTTGCCTCCCAGGGGAATCTCCAGACCCAGCTGTCGTCCCACGGCGGCCTCCCGGGACCAAGTCCCTGCCTGCCTCCCGGCAGCCCACGTGCAGCCCAGCTCCTCCCTCACGGTGGCCTGTTCAGGCCCAACTCATGCCTCTGGCACCCTGCCCAGAGGCGTGAGCCCCTGCCTCACACTGGCCTCTCTCACGCTGAGAGGTCCTCCATCACGCTGGCCTGTTGAGGCCCAGCTCATGACTCCGGTGGCCTCTCCAGACCCAGCCCCTCCCTCGCGGAGGCCATCCGGAGGCCAAGCTCATGCGTCATGGCGGCCTCTCCCGGCCTGGCATTTGCTCCCTTGCATGCGCTCCAGACCCTGCACTTCCTCCAGTCGGCCTCTCCAGGCCCAGCTCTTCCTCCCAGCCACCTCTACAGGCCCAAGTCATCCTCAAGTTGGCCACCCCAGGCCTGCAGACGCCGCTGGGAGGCAGGACAGGCCGACTTGACGACAGTCTGGGCCTGCAGAGGCCGCCGGGAGGAAGAGCTGGGCCTGGAGAGGACGACTGGAGGAAGTGCAGGGCCTGGAGTGCATGCAAAGGAGCAAACGCCAGGCCGGGAGAGGCCGCCGTGACGCATGAGGTTGGCCTCCGGAGGGCCTCCGCGAGGCAGGAGCTGGGCCTGCGGAGGCCGCCCCGAGGTGGGAGCCTGGCCCGAGGAGGCCACGGCAAGGCAAGAGGTGGGCCTGGAGGTCCCACTGTTGAGGTAGAGGCTGGGCATCTAGAAGCCACCAGCCAACAGGCAGGGGCTGGGCCTGGAGAGGCCACCAGAGTCATGAGCTGGGCCTCAAAAAGCTACCGTGAGGGAGCACCTCTCTCAGCGTGACAGAGGTCCTCTGAGAGAGGTCCTCTGAGAGGGGTCCTCTCTCACGCTGCGAGAGGTCCTCTGAGAGGGGTCCTCTCTCACGCTGCGAGAGGTCCTCTCTCACGCTGAGGTCCTCTCTCACACTGAGAAGTCCCAGCATGAGAGAGGACCTCTCTCAGCGTGAGAGAGGCCAGTGTGAGGCAGGGGCTCACGCCTCTGAGCAGGGTGCCAGAGGCACGAGTTGGGCCTCAACAGGCCAGCGTGAGAGAGGCCCTCTGAGAGGGGTCCTCTCTCACGCTGAGAGAGGTCCCTTCTCACGCTGAAAGAGGTCCTCTCTCACACTGAGAGGTCCTCTAACATGTCCTCTCTCACGCTGAGAGAGGCCAGTGTGTGGTAGGGGCTCACGCCTCTGGGCAGGGTGCCAGAGGCATGAATTGGGCCTCAACAGGCCAGCGTCAGGGAGGAACTCTCTCAGTGTGAGGGAGTTCCTCTGAGAGGGATCCTCTCTCAGCGTGAGAGAGGTCCTCTGAGAGAGTCCTCTCTCACGCTGAGAGGGGTCCTCTCTCACGCTGAGAGGGGTCCTCTCTCACGCTGAGAGGGGTCCTCTCACAGGTCCTCTCTCACACTGAGAGAGGTACTCTCACAGGTCCTCTCTCACGCTGAGGTCCTCTCTCACACTGAGAGAAGTCCTAGCGTGAGAGAGGCCAGTGTGAGGCAGGGGCTCACGCCTCTGGGCAGGGTGCCAAAGGCATGAGTTGGGCCTCAACAGGCCACCATGAGGGAGTAGCTGGGCCGCTCACAGGCTGCCGGAAGGCAGGCAGGGAGTTGGCCCCGGGAGGCCGCCGTGGGTCGAGAGCCGGGCATGGAGAGGCCCCTGGGAGGCAAGACCGGGGCCTGCAGAGGCTGTTCTCCAGCCAGAGCTGGGCCAGTTCAGGCACCGGGAGGCAGGAGGTGGGCATGAAGAGCTTGGCTGGAGAAAGTTCGGGGCCTACAAAGGCCAGCGGGAGCTGGGCAGGAGCTGAGCCAAAAGAGCTTGCTTGCTGGGAGGCCAGAGCTGGGCCTGGAGAGGCCGACTTCAGGACAACCTGGGCCTGCAGAGGTTGCCGGGAGGCCCAAGCTGGGCCAGGAGGAGTCCACCAACCGGACGTCATTTGGGGCCTGAAGACGCTGTCGGAGGGCAGGAGCTGAGGCTGGAGAGGCCACCGTGAGGCCTGAGCTGGGCCTGGGGAGCTTGGCTTCAGGAAGTTGTGGGCCTACCAGGGCCGCCGGGAGCTGGGCGGGAGCTGAGTCCAAAGAGGTTGTTGGGAGGCAGGAGTAGGGCCTGGAGATGCAGCAGGGAGGAAGAACTGGGCCCAGAGAGGATGCCGGGAGGCTGCAAGTGGGTCTGGAGAGGCCGACTTGAGGAGGCCCAGCCTCTGCCTCCCTCATGGCGGTCTCTGCAGGCCCAGCTGTTCCTCCAGGCTGCGTCTCCCAGCCCAGCTCCTGACTCCCAGCAAGCAAGCTCTTTTGGCTCAGCTCCTGCTGGCGTTTGTAGGCCCCGAAGTTTCTGCAGCCAAGCTCTTCAGGCCCACGTCCTGCCTCCCAGTGGCCTGTACAGGCCCAGCTCTGGCTGGAGAAGAGCCTCTGCAGGCCCCGCTGTTGCCTCCCAGGGGCCTCTCCGGACCAGCTGTCGCCCCACGGCGGCCTCCCGGGACCAAGTCCCTGCCTGCCTCCTGGCAGCCCGCGTGCAGCCCAGCTCCTCCCTCACGGTGGCCTGTTCAGGCCCAACTCATGCCTCTGGCACCCTGCCCAGAGGCGTGAGCCCCTGCCTCACACTGGCCTCTCTCACGCTGGGAGAAGTCCTCCATCACGCTGGCCTGTTGAGGCCCAACTCATGACTCCAGTGGCCTCTCCAGGCCCAGCCCCTGCCTCGCGGAGGCCCTCCGGAGGCCAAGCTCATGCGTCATGGCGGCCTCTCCCGGCCTGGCATTTGCTCCCTTGCATGCGCTCCAAACCCTGCACTTCCTCCAGTCGGCCTCTCCAGGCCCAGCTCTTCCTCCCAGCCACCTCTACAGGCCCAAGTCGTCCTCAAGTTGGCCACCCCGGGCCTGCAGAGGCCGCTGAGAGGCAGGACAGGCCGACTTGATGACAGTCTGGGCTTGTAGAGGCCGCCGGGAGGCAGGACAGGCCGACTTGACGACAGTCTGGGCCTGCAGAGGCCGCCGGGAGGAAGAGATGGGCCTGGAGAGGCCAACTGGAGGAAGTGCAGGGCCTGGAGTGCATGCAAAGGAGCAAACGCCAGGCCGGGAGAGGCCGCCGTGACGCATGAGGTTGGCCTCCGGAGGGCCTCCGTGAGGCAGGAGCTGGGCCTGCGGTGGCCGTCCCGAGGCGGGAGCCTGGCCCAAGGAGGCCACGGCGAGGCAAGAGGTGGGCCTGGAGGGCCCACTGTTGAGGTAGAGGCTGGGCCTCTAGAAGCCGCCAGCCAACAGGCAGGGACTGGGCCTGGAGAGGCCACCAGATTCATGAGCTAGGCCTCAACAAGCTACCGTGAGGGAGGACCTCTCTCAGCGTGAGAGAGGTCCTCTGAGAGGGGTCCTCTCTCATGCTGAGAGGTCCTCTGAGAGGGGTCCTCTCTCACGCTGAGAGAGGTCCTCTGACAGGTCCTCTCTCATGCTGAGGTCCTCTCTCACACTGAGAACTCCTAGCGTGAGAGAGGACCTCTCTCAGCGTGAGAGAGGCCAGTGTGAGGCAGGGGCTCAAGCCTCTGGGCAGGGTGCCATAGGCATTAGTTGGGCCTCAACAGGCCAGCGTGAGAGCGGCCCTCTGAGAGGGGTCCTCTCTCACACTGAGAGGTCCACTGAGAGGAGTCCTCTCTCACGCTGAGAGAGGTCCTCTGAGAGGGGTCCTCTCTCACGCTGAGAGAGGTCCTCTGAGAGGGGTCCTCTCTCACGCTGAGAGAGGTCCTCTGAGAGGGGTCCTCTCTCACGCTGACAGAGGTCCTCTGAGAGGGGTCCTCTCTCACGCTGAGAGAGGTCCCTTCTCATGCTGAAAGAGGTCCTCTCTCACACTGAGAGGTCCTCTAACATGTCCTCTCTCACGCTGAGGTCCTCTCTCATGCTGAGAGAAGTCCTAGCGTGAGAGAGGACCTCAGCGTGAGAGAGGCCAGTGTGTGGCAGGGGCTCACGCCTCTGGGCAGGGTGCCAGAGGCATGAATTTGGCCTCAACAGGCCAGCGTGAGGGAACACCTCTCTCAGTGTGAGGGAGTTCCTCTGAGAGGGATCCTCTCTCAGCCTGAGAGAGGTCTTCTGAGAGGGTCCTCTCTCACGCTGAGAGGGGTCCTCTCTCACGCTGAGAGGGGTCCTCTCTCACGCTGAGAGAGGTCCTCTCACAGGTCCTCTCTCACACTGAGAGAGGTACTCTCACAGGTCCTCTCTCACGCTGAGGTCCTCTCTCACACTGAGAGAAGTCCTAGCGTGAGAGAGGACCTCTCTCAGCATGAGAGAGGCCAGTGTGAGGCAGGGGCTCACGCCTCTGGGCAGGGTGCCAAAGGCATGAGTTGGGCCTCAACAGGCCACCATGAGGGAGGAGCTGGGCCGCTCGCAGGCTGCCCGGAGGCAGGCAGGGAGTTGGCCCCGGGAGGCCGCCGTGGGTCGAGAGCCGGGTATGGAGAGGCCCCTGGGAGGCAAGAGTGGGGCCTGCAGAGACTGTTCTCCAGCCAGAGCTGGGCCAGTTCAGGCACCGGGAGGCAGGAGGTGGGCATGAAGAGCTTGGCTGGAGAAAGTTCGGGGCCTACAAAGGCCAGCGGGAGCTGGGCAGGAGCTGAGCCAAAAGAGCTTGCTTGCTGGGAGGCCAGAGCTGGGCCTGGAGAGGCCGACTTCGGGATGACTTGGGCCTGCAGAGGTTGCCAGGAGGCCCAAGCTGGGCCAGGAGGAGTCCACCAACCGGACGCCATTTGGAGTCTGGAGACACCATCGGAGGGCAGGAGCTGAGGCTGGAGAGGCCACCGTGAGGCCTGAGCTGGGCCTGGGGAGCTTGGCTTCAGGAAGTTGTGGGCCTACCAGGGCCGCCGGGAGCTGGGCGGGAGCTGAGTCCAAAGAGGTTGTTGGGAGGCCGGAGTCGGGCCTGGAGACGCAGCCGGGAGGAAGAACTGGGCCCACAGAGGATGCCGGGAGGCTGCAAGTGGGTCTGGAGAGGCCGACTTGAGGAGGCCCAGCCTCTGCCTCCCTCATGGCGGCCTCTGCAGGCCCAGCTGTTCCTCCAGGCTGCATCTCCCAGCCCAGCTCCTGACTCCCAGCAAGCAAGCTCTTTTGGCTCAGCTCCTGCTGGCGTTTGTAGGCCCCGAAGTTTCTGCAGCCAAGCTCTTCAGGCCCACGTCCTGCCTCCCGGTGGCCTGTACAGGCCCAGCTCTGGCTGGAGAAGAGCCTCTGCAGGCCCCGCTGTTGCCTCCCAGGGGCCTCTCCAGACCCAGCTGTCAACCCACGGCGGCCTCCCGGGACCAAGTCCCTGCCTGCCTCCTGGCAGCCTGCGTGCAGCCCAGCTCCTCCCTCACGGTGGCCTCTTCAGGCCCAACTCATGCCTCTGGCACCCTGCCCAGAGGCGTGAGCCCCTGCCTCACACTGGCCTCTCTCACGCTGAGAGAAGTCCTCCATCACGCTGGCCTGTTGAGGCCCAGCTCATGACTCCAGTGGCCTCTCCAGGCCCAGCTCCTGCCTCGCGGAGGCCCTCCGGAGGCCAAGCTCATGCGTCACGGCGGCCTCTCCCGGCCTGGCATTTGCTCCCTTGCATGGGCTCCAGACCCTGCACTTCCTCCAGTCGGCCTCTAGAGGCCCAGCTCTTCCTCCCAGCGGCCTCTACAGGCCCAAGTCGTCCTCAAGTTGGCCACCCCAGGCCTGCAGAGGCCGCTGGGAGGCAGGGCAGGCTGACTTGACGACAGTCTGGGCCTGCAGAGGCCGCCGGGAGGAAGAGCTGGGCCTGGAGAGGCCGACTGGAGGAAGTGCAGGGCCTGGAGCACATGCAAAGGAGCAAACGCCTGGCCGGGAGAGGCCGCCGTGACGTATGAGCTTGGCCTCCGGAGGGCCTCCGTGAGGCAGGAGCTGGGCCTGCGGAGGCCGTCCCGAGGCGGGAGCCTGGCCCGAGGAGGCCACGGCGAGGTAAGAGGTGGGCCTGGAGGGCCCACTGTTGAGGTAGAGGCTGGGCCTCTAGAAGCCGCCAGCCAACAGGCAGGGACTGGGCCTAGAGGTCACCAGAGTCATGAGCTGGGCCTCAACAAGCTACCGTGAGGGAGGACCTCTCTCAGTGTGAGAGAGGTCTTCTGAGAGGGGTCCTCTCTCACGCTGAGAGAGGTCCTCTGACAGGTCCTCTCTCACGCTGAGGTCCTCTCTTACACTGAGAAGTCCTGGCGTGAGAGAGGACCTCTCTCAGCGTGAGAGAGGCCAGTGTGAGGCAGGGGCTCAGGCCTCTGGGCAGGGTGCCAGAGGCATGAGTTGGGCCTCAACAGGCCAGTGTGAGAGAGGCCCTCTGAGAGGGGTCCTCTCTCACGCTGAGAGGTCCTCTGAGAGGGGTCCTCTCTCACCCTGAGAGAGGTCCTCTAGAGGGGTCCTCTCTCAGCGTGAGAGAGGTCCTCTGAGAGGGGTCCTCTCTTAGCGTGAGAGAGGTCCTCTCACAGGACCTCTCTCACGCTGAGACAGGTCCTCTCACAGGTCCTCTCTCATGCTGAGGTCCTCTCTCACGCTGAGAGAAGTCCTAGCGTGAGAGAGGCCAGTGTGAGGCAGGGGCTCACGCCTCTGGGCAGGGTGCCAAAGGCATGAGTTGGGCCTCAACAGGCCACCATGAGGGAGGAGCTGGGCCGCTCGCAGGCTGCCGGGAGGCAGGCAGGGAGTTGGCCCCGGGAGGCCGCCGTGGGTCGAGAGCCGGGCCTGGAGAGGCCCCTGGGAGGCAAGAGCGGGGCCTGCAGAGGCTGTTCTTCAGCCAGAACTGGGCCAGTTCAGGCACCGGGAGGCAGGAGGTGGGCGTGAAGTGCTCGGTTGGAGAAAGTTCGGGGCCTACAAAGGCCAGCGGGAGCTGGGCAGGAGCTGAGCCAAAAGAGCTTGCTTGCTGGGAGGCCGGAGCTGGGTCTGGAGAGGCCGACTTCAGGACGATCTGGGCCTGCAGAGGTTGCCGGGAGGCCCAAACTGGGCCAGAAGGAGCCCACCGGCCGGACGCCGTTTGGAGCCTGGAGACGCCGTCGGAGGGCAGGAGCTGAGCCTGGAGAGGCCACCATGAGGCCTGAGCTGGGCCTGGGGAGCTTGGCTTCAGGAAGTTGTGGGCCTACCAGGGCCGCCGGGAGCTGGGCGGGAGCTGAGTCCAAAGAGTTGTTGGGAGGCCAGAGTCGGGCCTGGAGACGCAGCCGGGAGGAAGAACTGGGCACAGAGAGGACGCCGGGAGGCTGCAAGTGGGTCTGGAGAGGCCAACTTGAGGAGGTTCTGGGCCCGCAGAGGCCGCCGGAAGGGAAAAACTGGGCCTGGAAAGGCCATTGTGAGGAATGAGCCCCATGGGCCTGAAGAGGCCACTGGCAGGCGGGAGCTGGGCCTGCTGAAGCGGCTGAGAGGCAGGAGCTTTGGACTGGGAAGGCCGCAGTGAGGCGAGGGCTAGCTGGGCGTGGATAGTCTGCTGTGAGGCAGAGGCTGGGCCTGTGCAGGCCTTCGGGAGGCAGGAGGCCGGGCCTGGAGAGGCCGACTGGAGGTCAAATTCGGGCCTGCAGAGGCCGCCAAAAGTCAAAAGCGGGGCCTGGGAAGGCCGCCAGGAGGCATGAGCTGGGCTGGGCTGAAAGAGGCCACTGGGAGGCAGGAGGAGCTGGGTCTGGAGAGGCTGACTCGAGGAACTTTTGCACCCGGAGAGGCCGCCGAGAGGCTGGAAGTGGGCCTGTGGAGGCTGACTTGAGGACGACCTGGGCCTGCAGAGGCCGCTGGGAGGCAGGAGCTGACCCTGGACAGGCCGACTTGACAACAGTCTGGGCCTGCAGCGGCCACCAGGAGGAAGAGCTGGGCCTGGAGAGGCCCACTTGAGGAAGTTCTGGGTCTGGAGATGCTGCCAAAAGGCAAAAGCTGGGCCAGAATGGCCACTGTGAGGCATAAGTTTGCCCTAGAGAGGCCATTGAGGTAGGAGTGGGGCCTGTAGAGGCTGCTGAAAGGCAGGAGCTTGGCCTAGGGGGTTGCGGTTGAGGCACATGCTGGGCTGGGAAAGTGTGCTGTGAGGCAGAGGTTGAGCCTGTAGATGCTGACGGAAGGCACGAGTTGGGCCTGGAATGGCAGACTTGAGAAAGTTCTCGGTCTTGAGAAGGTGCTGGGATGCAGGAGCTGGGCCTGAAGAGGCCACCAAGGCATGAGCTGTGCCTAAAGAGGCCAATGTTAGGCAGGAGCTGTGCCTGGAGAGGCCGACTTGAGGAAGTTTCCGGCACGGACAGCCTGTCGAGGGGCAGGAGCTGGGCCTGGAGAGGCCACGGTGAGGTATGAGCTGGGCCTAATGAGATTAGTGTGAAGCAGGATCTGGGCCTGTTGAGGCTGCTGGGAGGCAGGTAGGACCTTGTTTGGGGAAGGCTTCTGTGAGGCAAAAGCTGGGCCTGGAGAGGCCATTGTCACGCAGGAGCTGGGCCTGTCCAGGCCATTGGGAGGCAGAAGGTGGGCCTGGAAAGCTTGACTTGAGGCAGTTTTGGGCCTACAAAGGCCACTAGGAGCTGGGCAGGAGCTGAGCCAAAAGAGGTTGTTCTGAGGCAGGAGTTGGACCTCCAGACACAGTCAGAAGAAAGAGCATGGCCTGTAGAGGCCACCTGGGGGCAGCAGCTGGGCCTGGAGATGCCAACGAAAGGCAGGAGCTGGGCCTTGAGAGGCCGACTTGTGGACATTTTGGCCCTGGATTTTGTGGCCTGGACTTGAGGACATTTGGGCCTCCTGCAAAGAGGCAGGAGCTGGGACTAAAGAGGCTGTTGTAAGGCAGGAGCTGGGCCTGTACAGGCTGCCCGGAGTCAGAAGATGGGCCTCAAGAGGCCACTGTACAACAGGAGCTGGGTCTTGGAAGGTGGCTGTGAGGCAAAAGCTGGCCCTTGGGAGGCCAATGAGTGGCAGGAGCTGGGTCTGGTGAGGTCGACTTGAGAAAGTTCAGGGCCTGGAGAGAAGCCTGGGAGGCAGGAACTGGGTCTAAAGAGGCCATTGTAACGATGGAGCTGTGCCTGTGGAGGCTGTTGTGAGGCAGTAGCCTCATCTGCGGAGACTGCCGTGAGGTAGGGTATGGGCCTAAATAGGCCATTGTGAGTCATGAGCTTGGTCTGTAGAGGCTGACTGGAGAAAGTTCTGGGCCTGGAGAGGCTGCCGGGAGGTAGGAGCTGGGCCAAAAGATTTAAGCACATTACATTTATTAGGCACTTTATTTCCATTATTACACTGTAATATATAATAAAATAATTATAGAACTCACCATAATGTAGAATCAGTGGGCGTGTTAAGCTTGTTTTCCCGCAACTAGATGGTCCCACCTGAGCGTGATGGGAGAAAGTGACAGATCAATAGGTATTAGATTCTCATAAGGACAGCGCAACCTAGATCCCTCACATGCACGGCTCACAACAGGGTGCGTTCTCCTATGAGAATCTAATGCTGCTGCTGATCTGAGAAGGTGGAGCTCAGGCGGGAATGTGAGCAAAGGGGAGTGGCTGTAAATACAGACCAAGCTTCCCTCACTCCCTCACTTGACACCACTCACCTCCTGCTGTGTGGCTCCTTACGGCTCCATGGCTCAGGGGTTGGGGACCCCTGCTCAAGTGCATCCAAAACGACCCTTCCCACACCAGTCTTCATAGTGGTCAAGTGCAGCAACCACTTAGCTCCCAAGGCATGTGCCTCAGCTGGCATTTTGTCACAATCAACAGTAAGTGGTAGCTTGAGTCATTGTGAGGTCACTTCCTGGAAATCACCAGCATCCCATTTCCCACTGGCAAAGAGCTCAGCACTGCCCCCTGGGAAACCAAACCTATGTCCAAATCCCATCTGTGTGGGTTTATCTCCTGGGACCCTTCCTAGCATATTAGTCAGAGTCCAATCAGGAAGCATAAACCACTCAAAAGTTTAAAGTGGTAAAATTTAATACAGAGAATTATTCATTATAACAGGTGAACAGCATAATGAGAGATTGGCTAGCACAAAGTAAAGAGAACTCTAGAGAATATAGGACTAGCCCAGGCCAGGCATGGTGGCTCATGCCTGAAATTCCAGCAATTTCAGAAGCTAATGCAGGAGGATTGCTTAAGGCCAGGAGCTAGAGACTGCTCTGGACAACACAGTGAGACCCTGTCTCTATCCAAAAAAAGAAAAAAAATTAGCTGGGAGTGGTGGTGCACACTTGTAGTCCCAGCTACTCAGAATGCTGAAGTTTGAGCCTGGCAGGTCAAGGCTGCAGTGAGGCATGATTATGCCACTACAGTCCAGCCTGGTGACAGAGCAAGACCCTGTCTCAAAGAACAAAACAACAACAACCATTTACAGACAGAAAAGAAATAGAGCTAATAAGCTAAGGAAAGATGTTGAAATGTGACAAGTAAAGTAATATGAGGTCTTTTATCTATTTAAAATAATCAAACAAAAAATGACTTACTAAATTATAATACCCTGTGCTGGCAAAGGTGCAGTGAAATGGGCACTTTCTTATACTATAAGGGGTGTTTAAATTGTGTATAAGCCTTCCAGGGTAAAGCTTGTCAATTTTTTAAAATAATAGAGACAGGATCTCACCATACTGCCATACTGCCTCCTCCAACTCTTGGCCTCAAGCAATCCTCCTGTCTTAGCCTCCCAAAGTGCTAAGATTATAGCTGGGAGGCACCCAAAACCTTGTCAATTTACATCAAGGGTAATGAGAATGTCCATTCACCGTGACTCACAGTAATCTTACTTCTGGGGAGACAATTCAATCTAAACAAAAGGTCATCTGTACAAACACAGTAAAAATCTGGGAGTAACTGAAGACAGAGTTGGTAAGTGAAATAAGAAACAGTTATAAGAAATTAAACTATGGTATTAATAGGTACCTGGTAAAAGGTCAGTTGATGTTAGCTGCTACTTTTTTGTCATTTTGAGACAGGGTCTCACTCTGTCACCCAGGCTGGAGTGCAGAGGCCTGATCATGACTCACTGCAGTCTCAGCCTCCCTGGGCTCAAGTGATCCTCCCACCTCAGCCTACCAAGGAGCTGGGACTACAGGAACATGCCACCACACTAGGCTAATTCATGAATTTTTCTGTAGGGATGGCGACTTCCTTTGTTTCCAAGGCCTATCCCAAACTCTTGGCCTCAAGCCATCCTCCTGCCTCAGCCTCCCAAAGTGTTGCGATTACCAGTGTGAGCCACCACATCTGGCCAGCTGCTACTTTTATCAATATTATTATTCCACTCAATTAAAAATTATTATTTTCAAGACTATGCAACAGTATGTATCCTACAGCATAATTGTAAAAACATATACAGTCGTCCCTCAGTATACAGAATTAGTTCCAGCCCCCCATCTCTGCATATACCAAAATCCATGCTTACTCACGTTTCACTGTCACCCCTCTGGAATCCACGTATAGGAAAATTCCGAATATTAGCTGGGCATAGTGGCAAGCACCTATAGTCTCAGCCACATGGGAGGTTGAGATGGGAGGATCGCTTCAGCCTGGAAGGTTGAGGCTGCAGTCAGCTGTGATAGCACTACTACACTCCAGCCTTGGACAACAGAGGGAGACTCTGTCTCAGAAAAAAAACAAAATAAAACAGGTTAGAAATTGTAATGAGGTCTGTTGGGCAAAATTCCATATAAGCAAAGTATAAATTAATAAAGCAAATGGTGATAAATTAGTACGATTGACTTTCTGGAGTTTCTGACAATAAAAGTAAGAAAAATGCAAAACACAAAGACAGAGGGTAAAAAGAGAAATTAGGAAAGCATTCTACATGTTTAACAGGAAGACACTGGCCATGTTCATGCAGCAGCAGTATTTCATGATATGACATACCTTGGAGAGAAGTTAACAGATGAGGAAGTTGACAAAAATCATCAGAGAAGCAAAATACTGGTAGCGACACTCAAGTAAACAACGAAATTTCCATAACTTATGTCAGCAAAATGGGAATATTGTACGGTGTGTGTTGAAGTTCATATACAACATTGTTTATCTGCCTTTTGTTTGTTTGTAAGGAATGTATATACTAAAAGTTCTTCTTGCTGTCAAAAGAATATGTGTGAATAAGTCATTTTAACTTATTCTTCTGTTTTTCTTTTATCTTCCTGCCATCATCCCACAGCCTTACTTTAGAAATTTGTTTTTTAGAACATTGAACAAGTGCTCCTTGTAGTGGCACACACCTCTAGGATGGGAGGCAGGGGTGGAAGGGTCACTTGAGGCCATGAGTTTGACACCAGCCTGGCCAACAAACTGAGACCCCACGTCTACAAAACAATTTAAAAATTAGCCAAGTATCGTCACGTATACCTACAGTCCCAGCTACTCAGGAGGCTCAGGTAGGAGGATCCTTAGCCCAGGAGTTCAAGGCTGCAGCGAGCTGTGATAGCACTACTGTACTCAAGCCTGGGTGACAGGGTGAGACCCCATCTCCTAAAATAAAAATCAAAGAAAAAAATAGTTCAAGTAGCAAGTAGTATGTGGCTTACTCTGAATATTTCTAAACTAGAAATTCTCAATCTTTTGGGATCTAACATCCCTTTACATTTTTTTAACTTTATTGAAGATCTCTAAGACTATTTCTTTCTGTAGACAATTATATTAAAACTAGAAAATAAGACACAAGTTCTTAAATATTATTCATCACATATTAAAGCCATTACATGTTGATATAATACAAGATTTTAAAAATATTTAATATTCATTACATATTAATAATAAAACCATTACATGTTGATATAATACTTTTTTTTTTTCTTTGAGACAAAGTCTTGTTCTTTTGCCCAGGCTGGAGTGAAGTGGTGCAATCTCAGCTCATTGCAACCTCCGCCCCACAGCTTCAAGCGATTCTCCTACCTCAGCCTCCCAAGTAGCTGGGATTACAGGGGCCCACTACCATGTCCAGCTAATTATTGTATTTTCTTAGTAGAGAAGGAGTTTCGCCATGTTGGCAAGGCTGGTCTTGAACTCTTGACCTCAGGTGATCCACCCGCCTGGGTCTCCCTAAGTGCTGGGATTACAGGTGTGAGCCACCGCACCCACCCCGATTAATATATGTTTTAAAACACTGATTAGTCAGGCAACAACACCGTGCAGGGGTCTCCTCATTCCCAGTGACGCAGACCCCACTGCACGGCTGAGGGGTTGCAAGGGCTGCAGAGCCAAAAGGCTCTGACTTGAGATTTCATTATTTTACTTGTATTTTTATTTGTATTGTGAGACAGGTCCTGCTCTGTCACCCAGACTGGAGTGCAGCTGTGCACTTACAGCTCACTGCAGCCTCGACCTCCTGGGCTCAAGCCATCTTCCTGCCTCAGCTCCCCAGTAGCTGGTAGTACAGTTGAGTGCCACCATGCCTGGTTAGTTTTTAAATTTTTTTGTAGAGTGAGGGGTCTTGCTATGTTGCCCAAGCTGGCCTCAAACTCCTGACCTCAAGAGATCTGCCCACTTCAGCCTCCTGAGTAGCTGAAACTACAAGTACACATCACCACGCCTAGCTATATTTATTTAATTTTGAAAAATATTTTTGTAAAGAGCAGACCTTGCTGTGTTGTCCAGGCTGGTCTTGAACACCTGCCCTTAAAAGATACTCCCACCTCTGCTTACCAAACAGCTGGGACTACAGGCATGAGCCACCGCAATGAGCCTGAAGAGATTTCTTTAATCTAGCATCCCATATTTGGTAGGATTGGGAAAGGCAGTAGTGTTTTTAAAAATTACTTAATAATTTCAGTAACAATCAAACTCGACCTTGACCCCTGCCTTCTCTCACACCCCATATCCAGTCTGACAGGAAATCCTGTTGACTGTCTTCGACATGTACTAAAGATCTCCACCCAGCAACTCCCTGGCCTCCTCCCCTACTTCTCCCCTCTGACCATCTCTCAACACCACCATGACCCTGGTCAGGACCACCATCATCTCCCGCCTGGATGTTGCCAAAGCTTGGCCCCCATGCTTCTACCCACATCTTCCCATAGTCTTTCTCAACTCAGCAGCCAGAGAATGCTTTTAAATCAGGAGACAGAGCATGTGGTCGCTCTGCTCAGAACCCTCCCGCAGTTCCCATCTGAGTCAGAGTAAAAGCCAAAGCCCCAGCAATAACCTCCCGGGGCTTATGTGATTTGTACTGATCCCCACCCAGCAACTCCCTGGCCCCCTCCCCTAATTCTCTCCCTCTCTCTGTCTGCTCCATGGGCCTCCTTCCAGAGCCTCAGACACACCTCAGACACTTTATTCTATTGTTTCTGCCTACAGTCCTCTTCCCTCAGCACCTTGACCAGCTCCTTACCCTCCTTCAAGTCTTTACTCAATTTTCACTTAGGAGGCCACCCCTGACCATTCTATTTAACATTGCCATCTGTCCCCATGCCCACCATGCTCATTTCTTCTTTCTTTACTTTCTTCTTTTTTTCAAGATCTCACTGTCACCAAGGCTGGAGTGCAGTGGCACAATCACAGCTCACTGCAACCTCAAATTTCCAGGCTCAAGCGATCCTCCCACCTCAGCCTCCCCAGTAGCTGGGACTCCAGGTTCATGCCATCATGCCTGGCTAAATTTTTTAGTATTTTATTTTATTTTATTTTGAGACAGAGTTTCACTCTTCTTGCCCAGGCTGTAGTGTAATGGTGTGATCCCGGCTCACTACAACCTCCACCTCCCAGATTCAAGTGATTCTCCTGCCTCAGCCTTCCAAGTAGCTGGGATTACAGGTGCGTGCCACCACGCCCAGCTAATTTTTGTATTTTTAGTAGACCCGGGGTTTTGCAATGTTGGGCAGGCTGGTCGCGAACTCCTGGCCTCAGGTAATCTGCCCACTTCGGCCTCCCGAAGTGCTGGAATTACAGGCGTGAGCCACCACACCTGGCCAATTTTTTCATTTTTTGTAGAGACAAGGTCTTACTATGTTGCCCAGACTGGTCTTGAACTCCTGGCCTCATGTGATCCTCCTGCCTAAATTCCTAAAGTGCTGGGATTACCGGCATGAGCCATCATGCCTGGCTTCATGTTCATTTCTTCTTGCCGCTGCAACATAGTTTGCAGTTTCCTACATTTAGTGGCTTAAAACACCACAAAACTACCATCTTATGGTTCTAGGGGCCAGAAACTCAAACTAGGTCTATTAAGGCTAAAGTCAAGGTGTCAGCAGGGCTGCATTCCTTCTGGAGACTCTAAAGTGTTCCCTTGGCTTTTCCAGCTTCTAGAAGCCACCCCCATTCCTTGGATCATGGCCCCTGACTCCATCTTCAAAGCCAGAAGTGAAGCATCTTCAAATCTCCCTCTCTTACCTCTGCTTTCATCACCACATCTCCTGCTCCAATTCTGAATCTCCTACTCTCTTTCTTTTATAAAGACCCTTGTGATTGCTGGGCATGATGGCTCCCACTCAGAATCCCAACACTTTGGGAGGTCAAGGAAGGAGGAACACTTGAGGCCCGAAGTTTGAAACTAGCATGAACAACATAGTGAGACCCCCACCTCTAGAAAAAAAATAAAAATAAATATTAGCCCGACATGGTGGTATGCGCCTGTAGTCCCAGCTACTTGAGAGGCTGAAGTGAGACAATCGATTTAGCCCAGGAGTTTGACATCAGCCTGGACGACATAACTAAATCGCATCTCTACAAGGAAGAGGTGGGAGGATCACTTGAGCCCAGGAATTTGCAGCCAGCCTGGGCAACAAAAGAAGACCCCATCTGGCCAACATGGCCAACCTGGCGACCATGGTGAAACTCCGACTCTACAAAAATGAGCTGGGCATGGGTGACATGCATGTGTAGTCCTACATACTTGGGAGGTTGAGATGGGAGGATCGCTTGATCTCAGAAGGCCAAAGCTATAGTGAGCTATGATCACATAACTACACTCCAGCCTGGATGACACAGGGAGATTCTGTCTCAAAAAAAAAAAAAAAGAAAAGAAATATATATTTCATCTCTGTCCCTGGTTCCTGGCACAGAGCTTCTAAAGCTCTTAGAAAGACCTCAGTGATAGATGTGACAGGAACATCTTTTGTTTTAATATTTGGTCTTGGTCCCAGGTTTCTAACACAAGAGCCTCTAAGAACTTTGGGATCTCCAGCATGGTAAGAATGCATTTGGGGATGTTGTTGAGATGACTGGGTGACTGCAAGCTCCTACATTTCTTCAAGAGGAGGACTGATTACCATGCAACCACATGGTAAGAGGCTTGGAACTTTCAGCCTCATGCACTGAACTCCAGGAGGAAGAGGGGCTGGAGACTGACTTAATCACCAACAGCCAAAGATTTAATCAATCATGCTTGCATAATAAAGCCTCCATAAACACCCTGAACGGGGTTTGCAGAGCTTTCAGGGTTGCTGGACACAGGAGATGCTGGGAGGGTCGCATGTTCAACAGAGGGCATGGGAGCTCTGTGCTCCTCCAAACTTAACTTGCCCTGGGTATCTTTCTTTTTTTTGAGACAGGATCAGGCTCTTTTGTCCAAGCTAGAGTGCAGTGGCACAATCTCAGCTTACTGTAACCTAAGCCTCCCCAGTCCCCAGCTCAAGGCATCCTCTCATCTCAGCTTCCCTAGAAGTTGGAACTCTAGGTGCACAACACCACACCGGTTATTATTATTATTTTTTAATTTTTTATAGAGACAGGTTTTCACCATGTTGCCCAGGCTGGTCTCAAACTCCTGAGTTTAAGCGATCCTCCCACCTTGTCCTCCCAAAGTGCTGAGATTACAGGCATGAACCACTGCACCCAGCATGCACGTCTCTTTCATTGACTGTTTCTGAGATGTATCCTTCACAATGAACCAGTAATAGGAAATGAACTGGCCAGATGTGGTGGCTCACATCTGTAATCCCAGCACTTTCAGAGGCTGAGGTGGGAGGATCACTTGAGACCAGGAATTTGTGGCCAGCCTGGCCAACACAACAAGACCCCATCTATACAAAAAATAAAAGAAACTAGCCAGATGTGGTGTTGCAGGCATGTAGTCTCAGCTACTAGGGAGGCTGAGATGGGAGAACCACTGGAGCCGACAATCAAGGCTGCAATGAGCTATGACTGCACCATTGCACACCAGCCTGGGCAACAAAATAAGACCCTCTCTCTCAGAAAAAAAGAAAATAAACTGTTTTTCTGAGTTCCATAAACTGTTCTAGCAAATTATTAAACCCAAGAAAACAGTTATGGGAACCCCCGATTTGTAACAGGTTGGTCAAAAGTACAGGTGACAACTTAGGACTTGCCATTGGCATCTGAATTCAGGATGGTCTCGTGGGACTGAGGCCCTAACTTGTAGGGTCTGTGCTAACTCAAGGTAGTGTCAGAATAAAGTCATGGGACACCCAGTTAATATCCAGAGCACTGAAGAATTTGGTGTAGAAACTCCATACATACATTCAGTCGGAAGTGTGTGAGTAGAGACAAACATGGGCTTTTCTGTCACCTGTCTACCACTTAACTGCATAGGAGAGGCAATACGTGGTGCTCATGAACAAAGCAAACATTAAAGTCAGACCAGACCCAACATTTGACTCAGTCTTAATATCCAGGTGAGCTTGGGCAAATCATTCATTATTCCCAAGGCTTCATCACTCCATTCATCAAATAGGGATAACTGTGGCACCCACCTGTGATTCTGTGAGAATTAACGAAATATTATGCTTGGGGTTATTGTGATCATTATACCCATTCCAAACTATTTGACAAGGACAGTGATGGATGATGACATCAAAAAATCAGAAACTGCAATGAGGTCTCTCAGGCAAAATTCCATACAAGCAAATTACTGTCTCTACAAAGCATTCCTGCCACACTTAATTCACCATTCCCTGAACAAAATATGCCATCTTCATTGTTCAGGTCTGTACAGTGCTGGTTTCCCTTCCTGGGCAGTTTGCTCCATCCCATCCCAGCCCATTCCCCATCCCGCCACCTCCCCCTTCCCTCCCCACTCTCATACAACTCTTCCTCATCTTTCAGGACTTGGCTTCAATGTCACCTTAACTGGAAGCTTCTCTCACTCTCCAGAAGAGATTCCCATTGCACTTGATGCATGCACTATCATTTGATCATTTTTGAGTTACAGTCCAAATCTTTTTGTACCTGAATAACATGTTGCCCAGTCAGTCTCTCTTCCTGGATTCAGAAGTCGTTCATGGCAGATCCAGCTGGAAGTGACAAAAAGACATCTTTTGACATAAAGGGATGACACAGACAGACATAAGTTCTTAAACGTCTTAAATGTTATGTGGAAATTAAACAGAATTCAAAGATTTGTGGGGAACACTTAGGAGGGAAAGTTACTGGGAACGTCATAAAGGGTTAATTTGTATTTTATTTTATTTTATTTTTTGAGACAGTCTCATTCCGTCACCTAGGCTGGAGTGCAGTGGTGCAATCAGGCTCACTGCAGCCTTGACCACCTGGGCTCAAGTAATCTCACTTAATTTTTATTTGGTTTAAGAAAGTCTTGGTTGAGGGTGGTGGCTTATGCCTGTAATCTCAGCACTTTGGGAGGCTGAGAGAGGTCTATTACTTGAGGCCAGGAGTTTGAGATCAGCCTGGGCAATATATTAAGACCCTGCCTCTACCAAAAAACAGAGTGAACGTGTGGAAGACAATTTTTCCACAGACTGGGAGTGAGGGAATAATTTCAGGATGATTCAAGTGCATTACATATATTGTGCACTTTATTTCTATTATTACTACATAGTAATATATAATGAAATGATTCTGCAACTCACTATAACGTAGACTCAGTGGGATCTCTGAGCTTGTTTTCCTGCAACTAGACTGTCCATCTGGGGTGATGGGAGACAGTAACAGAATATCAGGCATTAGATTCTCATAAGGCGTACACAACATAGATCCCTCGCATGCACACTTCACAACAGAGTTTGTGCTCCTATGAGAATCTAATGCTGCTGCTGATCTGACAGGACATGGAGCTCAGGTGGTCATGCAAGCGATGGGAGGAGCTAGAAAAACAGATGAAGTTTCCCTTCACTCACCTGCTGCTCACCTCCAGCTCTGTGGCCCTGTGGTTGGAGACCGCTGCTCAAGTGCATTCGAAAGGATCCATCCCATGCCATTCTTCAGAGTCATCTTTACTGCTGCAGTGGTCAACCTGTAGCACCCCTAAGCTCACAGGACATATGCTTCAACTGGCATTTCACAATCAACAGTATATGGTAGCTTGAGTCATTGTGAAGTCACTTCCTGGAAATCACCAGCATCCCATATCCCATTAGCAAGGAGCTCAGCACTGCTCCTTGGATAACCAAACCTACTCCCAAATCCCATCTGTGTGCGTCTATCTCCTGGTACCCTTCCTAGCATCGACTCTGTATTTGTAGGAGTCCAATCAGGAGACACAAACCATTCAAAAGTTTAAACTAGAATGAGCAAGGTGGCTCACACCTGTAATCCCAGCACTTTAGGAGGCCAAGGTGGGTGGACTGCTTTGAGCTCAGGAGTTTGAGAACAGTCCGGGAAACATGGCGAAACCTCGTCTCTACAAAAAACACAAAAATCAGCTGGGTGTGGTGGCATTTACCTGTAATCCCAGCTACTCGGGAGGCTTAGGCAGGAGAATTGCTTGAGCCTGGCAGGTGGAGGCTGCAGTGAGCAGAGGTTGTGCCACTGTACTCCAGCCTGGGTGACAGTGCGAGACCCGGTATCAAAAAGAAAAAATGTATATATATGTAAATTTAATATAAAAAGTATTAATTTTGGCCAGGCACAATGGCTCATGCCTGTAATCCCAGCACTTTGGGAGGCCAAGGCAGACAGATCACCTGAGGTCAGGAGTTCGAGACCAGCCTGACCAGCATGGAGCAACCCCATCTCTACTAAAAATACAAAATTAGCTGGGCATGGTGGCACATGCCTGTAATCCCAACTACTTGGGAGGCCGAGGCAGGAGAATCGCTTGAACCAGGCAGGTGGAGGTTGCGCTGAGCCAAGATAGCGCCATTGCACTCCAGCCTGGGCAACAAGAGTGAAACTCCATCTTGAAGAAAAGAAAAGGTATTAATTTTTACAGAGGATCAGCACAATGAGGGACACACTAGCACAAAGTAAAGACAACTCTAGAGAATACAGAACTATCAGAGGCCAGGCATTGTGGCTCATGCCTGTAATCCCAGCAATTTGGGAAGCCTAGGCAGGAGGATCACTTGAGGCCAGGAGTTGGAGACCAATCAGCACAAAATAGTGAGACTCTGTGTCTACCAAAAAAAGAAACATTAGCCAGGTGTGGTGGTGGTGCACACCCGTAGTTCCAGCTACTTGGGAGTCTGGGGTGGGAGAACCCCTTAAGCCTGGGAAGTCTGCACTACAATGAGCCAAGATTGTGCCACTGCACTCCAGCCTGGGTGACAGAGTGAGACTCTGTCTCAGAAAGAAAAAAGAAAAGAAAGTGTTAATCCCCCTGTGAGAATCTCCTCTTCTCCTGCCCTCTCTGGAACCTCACTTGTCAGTTCTTCCTCCCACTTTCCTGTATCTTTAACCTATCCCCCCCTTTTAGCTCCTTCCCATCATCATTTAAATTACTCAAACTTCTTCTGTTTAAAAAACCTCTCCCTAAACTCAGTGAGAGGTCTCCTGCACACCCACTGAGCCATCTGCTCTCCCTGGTGCCTTCTCTACAGCAGCCTGAACCATGTCTCTAATCCATGAATCTCATCATGTTACTCCCCCATTTACATCACTTCTCCTTGCCTCAGGGATTAAGTCCAAACTCCTTAACAGCCCCTGCTCTGCCCTGCCTTGCAAGGCAGCCTCACTGCTTGCCCCTCTCCATTTCATCTGCTATGGAGTCCAACTGAGCCTCATCTGCCCCTTCAATGCAAACTCTTTCTCCTCTGGGAGTCTCTGAAGTGGGTGATATCCTCTGCTTATAATATGTTTCCCCTTAAACCTCTACTCTCTTCCTAGCTAGCTTTGACTCCTCTGTCACTTGTCCGCTTTGGCATCACCTCCTCATGGAAGACTTCTTTGACTCCCCAGATTCTCAGGAGCATGGCAGGTGAGGTGCTCCTCCCAAGAATGGATGGAGATTAGGGAGTGTGTGTTATTCATGCTTAATTCACCAGTGCTTAGCTGAGTACCTGGCATAAAATAGTTACTGTGGTGGCCAAAGTAATAACCCCCACCCCCACCAATTGCTCATGTCCTATGTTACACAGCACAATTACATAGAAAGGTGGAATTAAGAGTGCAGATAAAATTAATGTTGCTCATCAGCTGACCTTAAAACAAGATTATCCTGGAGTATCTAGGAGAGCCCATGTAATTACACGCATTCTTTCAAACTGGAAGAGGGAGGCAGAAGGTTAAGAACCAGACACGGTGGGCAAAATGGCTCATGCCTGTAATACCAATACTTTGGGAGGCCAGGTCAGGAAAATCCCTTGAGTGTAGGAGTTCAAGGTCAGCCGTGGCAACATACTGAGGCCCCATCTCTACAAAAAAATAAAAACGAAATTCACTGAGTGTCACGATGCTTGCCTGTAGTCCCAGCTACTGGGAAGGCTGACATGGTAGGACTGCTTGAGCCTGGGAGTTTGAGGCTACAATGAGCCATGATTGGACCACTGAACTCCATCCTGAGTGACAGGGCAAGGTCCTGTTTTGAAAGAAAAAAAGGACATTGGAATCAGGGTCCTCTCCATCCTGAGGTGCCTACAAGGCATCTCTCTCTGCAAACGAGTAAACATCACCCTCCAACTCCTTACAGAGTGGAGCAGCAGGAAAACTCCTTCACCTCATTTCTGTGCTGCTTGGGAGGCCTGGACAGCCCAATAACAAGCTCCTTGCTGATGAAGCAATCAGGAAATGGCTCGAGTTGAGCTAAGGAGAATTTGGATCCTTCTTTTAGTTCTCAATAGGCAGGGTAGGGGCCAGGCATGGTGGTTCATACCTGTAATCTTTGCACTGTGGGAGGCCAAGGTGAGAGGATTGCTTGAGGCCAGGAGCTCAAGACCAGCCTGGGCAACATAGCAAGACCTGGGTGGCATACACCTGTGGTCCCTACTACTTGGTAGGATGAGGAGGGAGGATCAATCACTTGATCCCAGGAGTTTCAGGCTGCAGTGAGCCATGATCACACTACTGCACTTCAGCCTGGGTGACAGAGCCAGACCACGTCACGAAAAGTTAGAAAGAAAAAAACAAGAGAGAGGGAGAGAGACTATACACAGGCACCACCACATTTGGCTAATTTTTAAATATTCTGTAGAGACAAGGTCTTGCTAGGTTGCCCAGGCTAGTCTAAAACTCCTGGCATCAGGTTGGGCATGGTGGCTCATGCTTGTAATCCCAGCACTTTGGGAGCCTGAGGCAGGCAAATCACCTGAAGTCTGGAGTTCAAGACCAGCCTGGCCAACATGGTGAAACTCTGACTCTATCAAAAATACAGAAATTAGCTGGGCAGTAGTGGCGTGTACCTGTAGTCTCAGCTACTCGGGAGGCTGAGGCAGGAGAATCACTTGAACCTGGGAGGCGGAGGTTGCAGTGGACCCCATCATTGCACTCCACCCTGGGTGACAGAGCGAGACTCTGTCAAAAACAACAACAACAACAACAAAAACTCCTGGCATCAAGACATCTTCCTGTCAGCCTCCCAATGCCCTGGGATTATACTGTTTCCTATAATTGAAGACACTTGTTCTCATACTGCTTTAAGGTATAAAAGAAAAAAAAACAACACAGATAATGGCAAATGTTGGTGAAGGCCGGGCATGGTGGCAGCCTGTAATTCCAGAACTTAGGGAGGCTGAGGTGGGCAGATCACTTGAGACCAGGAGTATGAGATCAGCCTGGGCAACATGGTAAAATCCCATCACTACAGAAAAAAATATAAAAATTAGCGAGGCATGGTGGCATACACCTGCAATTTTCAGCTACTCAGGAGGCTGAGATGAGAGAATCACTTGTGCCTGGGAGGTCAAGGCTACAGTGAACTGTGATGGCATCATTGCACTGCAGCCTGAGAGACAGAGCAAACCCCTATCTAGAAAAAAAAAAAAAAATGTCAGTGAAGATGTGGAGGAATTGGAACCCACATATATTACTGGTGGGAACATAAAATCGTGTAACCATTTTGTTTGGGTATTTCTTTTCTTGTCATTTTAATTGGATTTTTTAAAAATCAACACAGGGCTTCACTATCTTGCCCAGGCTGGTCTTGAATTCATGGGCTCAAGCCATCCTCCTAGCTGAGCCTCCTGAGTAGCTGGGATTACAGGTGTGAGCCATTGCACCCAACTGGTGTAGCCACTTTAGAAAACAGTCTGGCAGTTTCTCAAAAGGCTAAATGTACAGTCATCCTATAATGCAACAATTTCACTCCTAGGCATATATCCCAGAAAAATAAAAATATATGTCCACACAAAAACTGGTACAACAATCTTCATAGCAGCATTATTCATAATGACCAATACATGGAATACATGGAAACAACCCAAATATCCACCAACTGATGAACAGATAAACAAAATGCAGTGTGTCTCTACCATGGAATACTGCCATAGAAGGAATGAAATATGGATACACACTATGACATACAGGAACTTTGAAAACACCGTGCTAAGACGGAAAAAAAGCCACAAAAGATCACATATTGTACAATTCTATTTGTCCAGATTAGGCAAATCTATAGTGACAAAAAAATTAATCAATGGTTGCCTAAGGCTGGGGGCAAAGGTAGGTGGGGAGAGTAGGAGGTAGTGGCTAAGGGGTATGGATTTCTCTACAGGGTAATGAAAGCTTCTAAAAGTGACTGTGGTGATCGATGCACAGCTCTGTGAATATTCTAAAACCTACTGAATTGCAGATTTCAATAAATAAAGTGAATGGTATGTGAATCATATTTTAATAAAGCTATTATTTAAAATAATGATAATAGGGGGCTGGGCACAGGTGGTCATGCCTGCCTGTAATCCCAGCACTTTGGGAGGCTGAGGCAGGAGGATCACTTGAGGTCAGGAGTTTTGAGCCCAGTCTGAGCAACCTGGCAAGATCCCGTCTCTATGATAAAAAACGAAAACATTAGCTGGACATGGTGGCACATGTCTGTAGTCCCAGCTACTTGGGAGACTGAAGTGAGAAAACTGCTTGAGCCCAGGAGTTTGAGGCTACAGTGAACCATGATCATGTCACTGTACTGTAGCCTGAGCAACAGAGCAAGACCCTGTCTCTGAAAAGGAAAGAAAACAAATGCAAGTTTTTATCACTTTGTGAGTGTAGCCAAGTTGGAGGAGAAATAGACAATAGTAAAAGAGCACTGAATAACGAGGGTGAGTGGCTGGTTAGGCTCAGTTGCTAGCTAAATGGCTTCTAAAAAATTCATTAATAAAGTTACAGCTCTGGGGACAGTCATGTAGTCAAAGAATAAATGCTAAATTCATTACAAATGCCCATGGTCCTTCTTTACATGCCTTCTAGTGAAAAATTCCTAAGTGCCTAAATAGCAAGTCTGCAATGATAGCAGCTGTTTATTAAAGACTACAAAAAAGAAATGGAGGCCAGGCGTGGTTGCTCACATCTGTACTCCTTGCATTTTGCGAGGCTGAGGCAGGCAGATTGCCTGAGGTCAGGAGCTCCAGAGGAGCCTGGCCAACATGGTGAAACCCCATCACTACTAAAAATACAAAAATTAGCTGGGTGTGGTGGCGGGCGCCTGTAATCCCAGCTACTCGGGAGGCTGAGGCAGGAGAATTGCTTGAACCCAGAAAGTGAAGGTTGCAGTGAGCCAAAATCGTACCATTGCACTCCAGCCTGGGTGACAAGAGAAAGACTCTATCTTAAGAAAAAAAAAGAAAAAAAAGAAATGGCATCTTCTTCAAGAATTACATTGTGTTTCATGATAAGCTCTAATTTTGCATTTGTTCAAGTATTGATGAGATTTAGCCAATATGACACCCAACTTGGATAAAATGCAAACAACACAATTTCATTTTCTCATTAACAAAACTAATTAGGTAGTCTAATATCAACTCTGATCTTATTAAAAACTGATCAGATTTTAAAAATTATGGAATTATGGAGCCAATAAGATGTTACAACCTGTTCCAAGGGGAATTCCAAAATCCACACATATCTGAGACCATCAAGTATGATGAAATATATTTGATTACTATATTGAAAAATAAACTGATTACAAAGCCGACAATTGGACAGGGGTCTCCTCATCCACAGCCACACAAACCCGATCATGCAGCTATGTGGTTACAAGGCCTACATAGCCTAGAAGGGACTGGTCTGACTTGAGATTTCATGTGTATTTGTATTTTGAGACAGGGTCCCACTCTGTCACCCAGGATGGAGTGCAGTTGTATAATCATAGCTCACTGCAACCTTGACCAACTGGGCTCAAGAGATGTTCCTGCCTCAGCTGCCCCCATACCTGGGAATACAGGCAAGTACCACCATGTCAGGCATTTTTTTTCATTTTTGTAGAGAGAGAAGTCTTTCTATGTTGCCCAAGCTGGCCTCAAACTCCTAGAATCAAGAGATCTGCCCATCTCAGCCACATGAGTAACTGGGGCCATAGGTACATACCATCATGTCTGGCTATATTTATTTTTTTAAATTTATTTTTTTTTGTTTTTTTAGAGAGGAGGTCTTGCTATGTTGCCCAGGCTGCTCTCAAACTCATGGCCTTAAAACATACTCCCATCTCTGCCTCTCAAACTGTTGGAACTATAGGTGTGAGCCACTGCACCTGGCCCGACTTGAGATTTCTTTTATCTAGCATCCTTTACTTGGTAGGATTGGGAAAGGCAGTAGTGTTTTTTAAAATTACTTAATAATTCAATTAGAATCAAACTCAACCTTGACCACTGCCTTCTCTCACAGCTCACATCCAGTCCATCAGGAAATCCTACTGACTGACTTCAACATGTATCCATGCTCTGACCATCTCTCACCACCACCGTGAACCCGGGCAGGATCACTATCATCTCCCACCGGGATGTTGCCACAGCTTGGCCCCCACGCTTCTACCCAAATCTTCCCATAGTCTTTCTCAACTTGGCAGCCAGGTCGTGCTTTTAAATCAGGAGACAGACCATGTCGCCTCTCTGCTCAGAAGCCCTCGGTGGTTCCCATTTTAGTCAGAGTAAAAGCCAAAGCCCCAGCAATAGCATCCCAGGGCTTACACGATCTGTACCAATCCCAGCCCAGTAACTCCCTGGCCTCCTTGCTGACTTTGCTCCCTCTATCTCTTTGCTCCACTGGCCTCCTTCCAGAGCCTCAGACACACCAGAGAGTTTCTTCCTTTATCCAACAGGATAAAGACCCTGTTGACTCAGCCTACAATGCTCTTCCCTCAGCACCTTGGCCAGCTCCATCACCTGCTTCAAACTTTTGCTCAATATTCACTTATGAGGCCAATCCTGACCACTCTACTTAACATTGTCATCTGTCCCCATTCCCACCATGCTCATTTCTTTCTTTCTTTTTGAAACAAGGTCTTTCTTTATTGCCCAGGCTGGAGTACACTGGTGCAATCACAGCTCACAGCAACTTCAACCTCCCAGGCTTAAACAATCCTCCCGCCTCAGCCTCCCTAGGAACTGAGACTACAGCTGCATGCCAGAACACCTGGGTTTTTTTTTTTTTTTTTGAGATGGAGTTTCGGTCGCCCAGGCTGAAGTGTAAGGGTGCGATGTCGGCTCACTGCAAGGTCTGCCTTTTGGGTTCAAGTGATTCTCTGCCTCAGCCTCCTGAGTAGCTGGGATTACAGGCACCCACCACCACACCTGGCTAATGTTTGTATTTTTAGTAGAGATGGGGTTTCACCATCTTGGCTAGGCTGGTCTTGAACTTCTGACCTTGTGATCCACCCTCCTCGGCCTCCCAAACTGCTGGGATTACAAATGTGAGCCACTGAGCCTGGCCTTTTAAAAACATTTTTTTTAGATATGAGGTCTCATTATGTTGCCCAGGCTGGTCTTAAGCTCCTGGGCTTAAGCGATCCTCCTACCTCAGCCTCCTAAAATTCTGGGATTACAGGTGTCAGCAACTGTAACATGAGGTCCCAGCTTCACGTTCATTTTTGGTTGTTGCTACAACAAAGTACCCTACATTTAGTGGCTTCAAACACCATAAATCTACCATCTTACAGTTCTGGGGGCCAGAAGCCCAACTAGGTCTATTAAGGCTAAAGTCAAGGTGTCAGAGGGGCTGCATTCCTTCTGGGGGAGGCTCTAGACAGAATGTGCTCCTTTGCCTTTTCCAGCTTCTAGAAGCCACCCCCATTCCTTGACTTACCTCGTGACTCCATATTCAAGGCCAGAAGTACAGCATCTTCAAATCTCCCTCTCTGACCTCTTCTTCCATTACCACATCACTTTCTCTAATTCTGACTGTCCTACCTCCTTCTCTTATAAAGATTCTTGTGATTGGTAGGTATGGGGGCTCCCATCTGTAATCCCAACATTTTGGGAGGCCAAAGAGGAAGGATTGCTTGAGGCCAAGAGTTAGAGATCAGCCTGGGGAAAATAGGAAGACCCTGTCTTTACAAAATTAAAATTAAAATCAGCTGGACATGGTGATGCACGCCTGTAGTTCCAGCTACTGGAGAGGCTAAGGTGGGAGGATTGCTTTAGCCTAGGAGGTCAAGGCTGCAGTGAGCTATGATCACATCACTGCACTCCAGCCTCAGTGGCAGAGTGAGACTCTGTCTCAAATATAAGAAAAGAAATATACATTTGGTCTCTGCCCCTGGTTCCTGGCACAGAGCTTCCAAAGCTCTTAAAAAGCCCTTTGTGACAGAGGTAATAGGAGCATTTTCTGTTTTGATATTTAGTCTTAGTCCCAGGTTCCTGACACAAGGGCCTCTAAGGTCTTTCAGATCTGCAGCATGGTAAGAATGCATGTGGGATGCTGTTGAGCTAACAGGGTGGCTGCAAGCTCCTAGACTGCTTCAGGAGGAGGGCTAGCTGCCAGAGAAAGCAACCGCTTTTTTTTTAAATGGAGTTTGGCTCTTGTAGCCCAAGCTGGAGTGCAATGGCACAATCTCAGCTCACTGCAACCTCCACCTCCCGGGTTCAAGCAATTCTCCTGCCTCGGCCTCCCGAGTAGCTGGAATTATAGGGATGTGCCACAACTTCTAGCTAATTGTTGTTATTTTTAGTAGAAATGGGGTTTCACCATGTTGGTCAGGCTGGTCTCAAACTCCTGACCTCAAGTGGTCCATGTGCCTCAGCCTTCCAAACTGCTAGGATTACAGGAGTGAGCCACCGCACCTGGCCCCAACCACATTTTTTGAGGCTTGGAACTTTCAGCCTCACCTGCTGAACTCCAGGAGGCAAAAATTGACTTAACTACCAATGGCCAATGATTTTATCAATCATGCCCCATAAAAACCCAAACAGCAGGGTTTGGAGAGCTTCTGTGTTGCTAAACACAAGGAGGTCCTGGGAGGGTAGTGTGCCCAACAGAGAGCATGGAAGCTCTGTGCCCCTCCCCACTTACCTTGTCCTGTGCATCTCTTTCATTGGCTGTTCCTGAGATGGAGCCATTACATTGGGCCAGTAATAGAAAATAAGGTGGCCAGATGCGCTGGCTCATGCCTGTAATCCCAGCACTTTGGGAGGCAGAGGTGGGTGGAATCACTTGAGCCTAGGAATTTGAGACCAGCCTGGGCAACATAAGAAGACCCCATCTATACAAAAAATAAAAGAAATTAGCCAGATGTGGTGGTGGGAACCCTATAATTCCAGCTATGTGAGAGGCTGAAGCAGGAGAATCACTTGAGCCCTGGAGGTTGAGGCTTCAATGAGCTATGATTGCACCACTGCACACCAGCCTGGACAACAGAGCGAGGCCCTGTCTCTTAAAAAGAAAAGAAAAAAACCTGTTTTTCTAAGTTCTGTGAGTTGTTCTAGTAAATAATTAAACTCAAGAAGAAGGTCATGGGAAACCCTGATTTCTAACTGGTTGGTCAAAATACAGGTGACAACCTAGGACTTGCAACTGGCATCTGAAGTGAGGGTGGTCTTGTGGGACTGAGCCCCTAACCTGTGGGTTCTGCGCTATCTCTAGGTAGTGTCAGAATGCAATTGCGGGATACGCGGTTGGTATCCAGAGAGCTGGAGGATTGGTGTAGAAACTCCGCACATACATTTGGTCAGAAGTCTGTGAGTAGAGAGAAACGTGTTGCAGGAAGTCAGGGACCCCGAATGGAGGGACCTGCTGAAGCCACGGATGAAGAACATAAATTGTGAAGATTTCATGGACATTTATTAGTTCCCCAAATTAATAATTCCATAATCTCTTACGCCTGTCTTTACTGCAATCTCTGAAGTTAAATTGTGAAGATTTCATGGACACTTATCACTTCCCCAATCAATACCCTTGTGATTTCCTATGCCTGTCTTTACTTTAATCTCTTAATCTGGTCATCTTTGTAAGCTGAGGATGAATGTCCCCGAAGGACCCTGTGATAATTGCATTAACTGCACAAGTTGTTTAAACAATATGAAACCTGGGCACCTTGAAAAAAGAACAGGATAACAGCAATTTCAGGGAACAAGGGAGATAACCTTAAACTCTGGCTGCCTGTGGGCCGGGTGGAACAGAGCCATATTTCTCTTCTTTCAAAAGCAAATAGGAGAAATATTGCTGAATTCTTTTTCTCAGGAAAGAACATCCCTGAGAAAGAGAATGCATCTCTAAGGGGAGGCCTCTGAAATGGCCGCTTTGGGGACGGCTGTCTTTTACAGTCACAGATAAGGGGTGAAATAAGCCCCGGGCTCATGTGGCGCTCCCAGACTTATCAAGATGAGGAAATTCCCGCCTAATAAATTTTGGTCAGATGGGTTGTCTGCTCTCAAACCCTTTCTCCTGATAAGATGTTATCAATGACAATGAGTGCCTGAAACTTGATTAGCGATTTTAATTTTGCCCCGGTCCTGTGGTCCTGTGATCTTGCCCTGCCTCCATTTGCCTTGTGATATTTTATTACCTTGTGAAGCATGTGATCTCTGTGATCCACACCCTATTCATACACTCCCTCCCCTTTTGAAAATCACTAATAGAATCTTGTTGGTTTTGCGGCTTGGGGGGCATGACGGAACCTGCCGACATGTGATGTCTCCCCTGGACACCCAGCTTTAAAATTTCTCTCTTTTGTACTCTTTCCCTTTATTTCTCAGACCGGCTGACACTCAGGGAAAATAGAAAAGAACCTACATGAAATATCAGGGGTGAATTTCCCCCGATATCACACGGGCTCTTCTCTCACCTGTCTACCTGCTTAACTGCATAGGAGAGGCAATGGATGGTGCTCATGAACAAGGCAAGCATTAAAGTCAGACCAGACTAACATTTGACTCAGTCTTAATATTCAGGTGAGCTTGGGCAAATCGCTCATTAACCCCAAGTCTTCATCATTTTGTGCATATAATGGGGATAACTGTGGCACCCACCTGTTTTTGTGAGAATCAATGAAATATTATGCTTGATGTTATTGTGATCATGATTCTATCTGACAAGGGCAGTGATGCATGATAACATCAAAAAATTAGAAACTGTAATGAGGTCTCTTGAGCAAAATTCCATACAAGCAAATGACCGTCTCTCCAAAGCATTCCTGCCACACTTAATTCACCATTCCCTGAACAAAATGTGCCATCTTCATTGTTCAGGTCTGTATAGTGCTGGTTTCCCTGCCTGGGCAGCTCACTCCACCCCATCCCAGCCCAATCCCCATCCCTCCACCTCCCCCTTCCCTCCCCACTCTCATACAACTCTTCCTCATCTTACAGGACTTGGCTTCAATGTCACCTTAACTGGAAGCTTCTCTCCCTCTCCAGAAGAGATTCCCATTGCACTTGATGCATGCACTATTATTTGATCATTTTTGAGTTACAGTCCAAGTCTTTTTGTACCTGAATAACATGTTGCCCAGTCAGTCTCTCTTCCTGGATTCAGAAGTCTTTCATGGTAGGTCCAGCTAGAAGTGACAAAAAGACATTCTAAAAAAAAAAAAAAAAAAAAGAGGGATGACACAGACAGACATCAGCACTTAAAAGTTTTAAATGGTATGTGGAAAACAAAATTTAAGGGCTTCTAGGAGAAACGTAGGAGGGAAGGTGTTACTGGGAAATATGATAGATTAATTTTTATTTTATTTTATTTTTAGAGAAAGGGTCTTGCTCTATCACCTAGGCTGGACTGCAGTGGTGCAATCACAGTTAACTGCAGCCTCAACCTGCAGGGCTTGAGCAATATTCCCATCTAATTTTTATTTTGTTTAAGAAATGCAGTCTTGCTCTTAGCAAAGCTAAAGTGCAATGGTGTGATCATAGCTTACTGCAGCCTCAATCTTCTAGACTCAAGTGATCCTCCAGTCTTAGCCTCCCCAGTAGCTGGGACTACAGGTGTGCACTGCAACGTGTAGCTCATTTTTATTTTTTTTAATTTTTAGTAGAGACAAAGTGTCGCTATGTTGACCAGGTTGGTGGTGATCTCCCACACTCAGGCAGTTCTCTCACCTCAGCCTTCCAAAGTGCTTGGATTACAGGTATGAGCTGCCACACCCGGCTGAGGGGGTTAATTTTTAATTATATAAAGAGCTCAAAGCAAATATTAGAAGGAGCCTAAATGCCTCCAGCAGTTGACTGGTACTGGTAAATTGTGATACATCCATATAATAAAATATTATGCAACCATGAAAAGGATTAAGATAGATCAATAGGTATTGGCACAAATGTCCACGAAATATGAAAAGGTGAAGTGATGTTCAATCACCATGTACGTATCTTGAAGGATATGGCCCATTTTCTCAATAGCAATTATTTCCTGAGATAAGATTACGGGTCTAAAGAGTGAAGGAAATTTTTCACTTATTTAAAAGTATTTACTATTTTTATAATTTAATAAAAGATTAAACAGATCATTGAATTAGTAAAAGACAAAGTAACTCTATAAATAAATGGAAAAGACACAGATACCCCAGGCATTGGTGGCTCATGCTTATAATACCAGTACTTTGGGAGGGGGTGGTGGGGGGGATTGCTTGAGGCCAGGAGTTCCAGACCAGCCTAAGAAACAAAGCAAGACCTCGTCTCTAGTAAAAATAAAAAAATAAAAATAATTGGCCAGGCATAGTGGCATGTACCTATAGTCCCAACTACTGAGGTGGAAGGATCACCTGAGCCTAGGAGGTCAAGGCTGCAGTGAGTTGAGACTGTGCCACTACACTCAGGCCTAGGAGACAGAGCGAGACTTCATCTCAAAAAAAAAAGGACAATAAAGAAATAAAGCTAATAAGCTAACATAAGGAAAGATAAAATATGTGACAAATAGGCTGGGCGCATGGCTCACAGCTGTAATCAAGCACTTTGGGAGGCCGAGGCAGGTAGATCACGAGGTCAGGAGTTCGAGACCAGCCTGATCAACATGGTGAAACCCCGTTTCTACTAAAAATACAAAAATTAGCTGGGCATGGTGGCATGTGCCTGTAATCCCAGCTACTCAGGAGGCTGAGGCAGGAGAATCACTTGAACCTGGGAGGCAGAGGTTGCAGTGAGCCGAGATCACACCACTGCACTCCAGCCTGGTCGACAGAACGAGACTGCGTCTCAAAAAAAAAAAAAATGGGTGACAAAGTAAAAGTAATAATATGAGGTCTTTCATTTATCACACAGAAAATAACTTGTTAAATTATAATACCTGTGTGGGCGAAGGTGCAGTGAAATGGCCATTTTCTTGTAGTATTAGTGGTGTTTAAAATGTACATAAGCCTTCCAGGATAAAGCTTGGAAATTTTTTTTAAATCATACAGACAGTGACTCATTATACTGCCTCCTCCAACTCCTGGCCTCAAGCAATCCTCCCACCTCAGCCTCCCAAAGTGCTGGAATTACAGGCTGACAGCCACCATGCCTGAAAGCTTTGCAATTTACATCAAGGGTAATGAGAATGCTCATGCCCTGTGACTCACAGTAATCTCACTTCTGGAAATTTCATCTTTGGATGTAATTCAACCTAAACAAAAGGTCATATGCACAAACACAGTGAAAATCTGGGAGTAATTTTTTTCTTTTTTTAAAAAACATGGAATGCTTCACAAATTTGCATGTCATTCTTTCACAGAGGCCATGCCAATCTCTCTACTGTTCCAACTTAAGTATGTGTGCTATTGAGGCAAGCATGAGTAATTTAAGATAGAGTGGTTAAGTGAAATAAGGAAGAATTATGGAGAATTTAAAAATCTATGCTATTTATAGGCACCTAGTAACAGCTCAGTAAATATTAGCTGCTATTATTATTTTTATGGTAATTTCACTCAATTAAAAATTGTCATTAAAAATTACCATTGTCATGGAACATAATGTCTCCTACAGTATAATTGTAAAAACAGATACAATTAGTCCCTTGGTATATGGGGGGATTAGTTCCAGCTCTCCCATTTCTGTGTATACCAAAATCCACGCATACTCAAGTTTTCGAAGTCAGTCCTGTGGAATCCACATATAACACAAATGGGAAAATTAGTGAGGTGTGGTGACAAGCACCTGTAGTCCCAGCTACTTGTGAGGCTGAGGCAGGAGGATTGCTTGAGCCCAGGAGGTTGAGGCTGCAGTGAGCCATAATTGCACCACCGCACTCCAGTCTGGGCAACAGAGTGAGACAGAAGGTTGACTTTTTAATAGAAGTTTTCTGTTCACTTGAAGATATGGTCAGGATTGTGGCATATGAAAATTCTTCATAAAATAACTATCTAACTCAATTAATGCTGGAATTGGGAACAGCAGAAGTGTCATCTCAGAGCTACTCACAATGAAAGGTGATGTCTGGGGCTCAGGTGTGTTGAGGTCCCCATGCCTGGACTATGGGTGCTGAGTGGGATTTACCTGTTCATCATTTTCTATATTCCAGCACTGGGAAACTAGGGTTTATCCATCTTGATAAGATGTCATTTAAATTCCACTTCACAAGAACGACAAATGGAAGAAAGGTCATGAAACCACAGGACAGTACTTGTTCTCAAGGGAATCTTCAGCTTAGGTGGCTCTGCAAAAGAGAAATTACATTGTTGAAAAATCGTTGCAGGTCAGGTGAGGTGGCTCATACCTATAATCCCAGCCCACTGGGAGACTAAGGCAGGAGGATCCCGTGAGGCCAGGAGTTCAAGACCAGCCTGAGCAACACAGTGAAACCTCATCTCTACAAAAAATTAGAAAATGAACTGGGTGCGGTAAAACATTCGTATAGTCCCAGCTACTCTGGAGGCTGAAATAGGAGGATCGCTTGAGCCCAGGAAGTGGAAGCTGCAGTGAGCTCTGATCTCACCACTGCACTCCAGCCTGGGTGACACAGTGAGACCCTGTCTCAAGACAGACACACAAACACACACACACACACACACACACACACACCCACACCCCTAATCTCAGTCTGTCTAGCCTTGACTAATCAAAGGGGCCTTCTGGGTTACAGAAGACGTATGCTCTTTTGTAGGACAGGGAGAAACCAGCAAGCTTGTTCACAGACTTTTCCTCATCCTCTGCTTAGTTTTCCAAGAACCCTCACAGTGGAAATGGAGTCTCTGGGAAAACGACCTAAATCTTTGGGTTACCAGGGGAGAAATATGCCTCCTTTGTCAATTAATAAATGAAACACCTGCCTTAAGATCCAGGGAGTTCTGCTAGAATGAATCACTCCCTAAGACCCTGACCTATGCATGGTACATGAAAAACTGAAGTTTAACTGGGCACGGTGGATCGCACCCGTAATCCCAACACTTTGGGAGGCTGAGGCAGGTGGATCACCTGAGGTCAAAAGTTCTAGACCAGCCTGGCCGACATGGTGAAACCCCATCTCTACTAAAAATACAAAAATTAGTTGAGCATGGTGGTGGACACCTGTAATCCCAGCTACTCGGGAGGCTGAGGCAGGAAAATCGCTTGAACCTGGAAGGCGGAGGTTGCAGTTACTTCTAGAAGAATTTCCATTAGCCCTTTGAAATCCTTCAACATTCATGAAGGCCAAAGGGTTTTCACCTAATTTAATCTGATGGGTATGTGACCAAAGTCTTTCTAGGGAATACAGACTCCCAAACCGTTCAGCTGGGAAGTGAGGAGAGAATTTATTACTCAAAATCAAAGGGAAATGAAAAGAGGACAACATAGAATTGTCACTATTCTTTCTTGGCGGGGAATGGATTCCAGAGTCATTCTGTGACCTTTACATGACCTCCTTATTGGCATCTAAAAGCTTCCAGTGTAGGATGCAGCCAGCTAGGTTCTCTTCTAATGTAATAAAATTTGCTTCAGCAAATCTTATGCAGAGCCATCTCCAGGCTCCAGAAATAATAGGCTATAAATTACTGGATCTCCCATTTGATATAATGAAGTATAAGCACGGTCCTGAATGACTCTTCTACATACTACTCTGGGTGGCTTGAAGTGAATTTGATACAAGAACTGGAGCGAGCGCAAAGCAGAGCTAGATCTAGGATTAATGTGCTTGGGCCCAGCTCTTCACTACTCACCTATGAGTCCAGTTCCAGAACCCAAGTAGAGGGTGGGGAAAGAAGGCTCCTGACTTTTTTCCCTAATGTCTGCATCTCTTTCACATTTCTTATCTCCTTGCAAAGAAACTAAACAGGCTCAACTGAAATAACTAAATGATTAAACCCTATACAGAGAATCTCCAAAGACTGACAAAACATCATTCAAGACTGTTACACAGACAACCTTGAGGATGACTTGATGTACCAATACCATATTTGGGAACATTCCAAATTCCCATCAAGGATCTGCCTATATCAACACAGGAGCCAAGGACCAACCATTCAAATGGGCCCTGCTGCCAAGCCTTTTTTTTTTTTTTTTTACAATGCCATCTCTTCATGTTGTTCCATTTAACAAAACTGCAGCCCTTCATCTATCCTTAAGTCCCTTGGCCAATGGTACAGAGCCAGAGTATGCTACTCCCTAGCAGGAAATCAACAGGATGACCTACTAAATACCATTCAGAAGATGCTAAGACCCATGAATTGCAACAAGAAAGAAAAGACGGAGAATTAGTCAGATAGGTACATGCTGTGCCAAAAATGCACTACAGCCCCCACCCAATTCTGCCTAATCCTAGCTGGGCTGACACCAACCTGATGAGACAGGCCTATAAGATCTCAAACTAAAACAGAAACTCCTGAACTGGGTTCTTTCGAACCCAGGAAGCAGCAGTAAATCATTAAAGAACAGATAAGTTCTTAAGGTGAGGGAGAGTTTCAGATAAATGGAATGCTGGTAGAACACAGGGCCCAAAGGAGCAAAAGTTAACCTAAGCCCAGGTAGAACCTTGTTTACTAGAGTATTAGGCATGGGTTGGGGCAACTATTCTAACCAGAGAAACTGGCTTCAGTGAGGGCAAGTTGGCAATCCAAGGTATAGCATGCATAGGGCTGGCAAAATTCAGGGTGACTGAAGCAAAAGCTTCAGAACCAGAAAGACCACATCTGGGGGTAGAGCACAAAACTCTCAAGAGATGAATCTTTGTAAGAGTGAGGCAGAACTATATAGCAGTTTTAGGAGACCTGCTAGTGCCCAGCAAGAGCTCCAAACAGGCTATATGCAGGGATGCAGGCTGTAGTGTCAGGAGAGGAGGTTCACAAAAGTCATTCAGTCCAAGACCTCAAACTGTGTTCTCTACTAAAAGGAATCAAGGTTCCCTAGAGAAACGGCTGACTCCATGTATGGTGCAGTATATTGATCCTGGAACATCTTTTTTGCCAGAAAGCAAGGAAGCCATCAAAGTCCAACAGGATCACATCAAAAAGACATGAAAGTCAACTTGAAGAGATAATTATTAACCTAGATGAGACAATGTAAGCATCCAAAACAATAAAGACTGCAATGGCCTGAAATACATCAAATGCAAACAATAATCTATGAGTTCATAATGGTATTCAGAAAAAAAACTACTGGTCATTAGAGGGAAGGTTACTAGGTCACTAACTCACTACTCTGAAAAGTGACTTAAGATGAGAGGTAGGGTGGAGAATTAGCCATTTATTCAGTTTTTCCTGTACAAACATAAATTTTTAGGGAGATTGAAGCAGATGAAACAAATCTGGAAAAATGGAGGTAACTGCTTAATCTGCGGGTTGGGTGCATGGAGGTTCAACATATTTCTTTTGTGTGTATTTGAACCCCCTACAAAAAAAGCACATGATAGAATGTGAGCCAAGCAGCTTAGGGTTTAGGCAAGGCTTCTGCCTACAAGAGACACTAGGATATGAGGGGTAGTTTTAGCCCTGATGGGCTGAGCCAACTGGAGGTATATACGGAGGTGCTAAATTGCAGTGGTATCATGTTGCCCAGCACTTGATCAAATCCTAGATCCTAGGTCTCCTTGGTAGCATGCTTCCTAGGTAGTGGATCTGAGGCTATCTATAGAACTTCCTTTGCCGTCATAATTCGCTCAGAAACTACAAAAGTGCTTGCTCTTGAAAATGGAGTCTGTCTTTGTCCATTTCATGCTTCTATAAAAGAATACCACAGACTGCATAATTTATAAAAAGGAAAAAAGGAAGGAAGGAGGGAAGGAGGGAAGGAAAGGAAGGAAGAGAAAGAAGGAAAGGAAGGAAGGGAAAGAGGGAAAGAGGGAAGGAGGAAGGGAGGGAAGGAGGGAGGGAGAGAGAGAGGGAGGGAGGGGAAGGGAAGAAAAGGGAGGAGAAGGGAAAGGAGGAAGAAAAGGAAAGGAAAGGAAAGGAATAAATTTTATTTCTTAACAGTTCTGGATGTTAGAAAGTCCAAGGTTGAGGGGCCTGCATCTGGTAAGGGTCTTCTTGCTGCATCATCCCACTACAGAAGGCAGAAGGAAAAGAGAGTGCAAGAAAGCAAGAGGGTAAAAGGGGCTGAATTCTGTTTTATAATGTGCCCACTCTGTGATTCCTAATCTATTACCACAATAACAACATTAACTCATTCATAAAGGCTATTTTATTAGGCCCCACACCCCAACTGTTGCATTGAGGATTGAGTTTCCAGCACATAAACTTTGGGGGACACATTTAAACCATAGCAGAGCACTTAATTCAACCAAGAGGAGCTGGGAAAATCAAAGGCATGAGAAAGACAGCAAAAGCTAGCAGACAGAAATGCACAGGTTAAGGGAAAAAGTCACAATGAATCCTGTAGTGCAGGCTACTTTATCAAAAGCACCTAAAAAAGATCTCATTAACTCCCCCAGCTCACCTCCAACCACATCTAAAGAGCCACACACAGCACCACCAAAGACAGCACAATGAGAACAGCATTTTCCTCAACAGACAAGCTGGGAGTATCTAGACACCTGACCTCTATAGCTCCAGAACAGCCCTAAAACAGCTCCTCCCTAACCACCACTCAAGTCACCAGCCTGGAAAGTATTCAGAAAACCCAAATCCTGACACACCACTATGAAACAACTTAAAACAGCAAAGAACAACCCATTTAAACAGCAATGCCAGCTGCTGGGAAAAAAAGGAACAATAAGTAGAGGAGAAACAGACCTCTTGTGGTCCACCAAGACCCAGTCTCTCAGCTTCAGCACTTTCAAATGCAGAATCCATACCCCTCTGGGGCCTGTGGAGCTCCACAAAGCATGTCGTCCTCAAAGATAAATGAGCAGGCAAGCTGGCTAGAAAACCACTAAGGGTATTATTCTTTAAAGAATCTTTATAGGGTCAAAGAGGAATGGGTCTTAACTGGCTATGTGAACTCCCCACAGATTCTGAGGATGATGTCAGTATCCCTTTCCAGATGTGCTTAACACTTTGCAGTCACTTGTATTCCTGCCACCGAGTGCCAGTGCTTTGCTAATTTGAACTGATTCCAGCTCATGCTGACCCCAGCTCCCTGGATGTTACCATTAGCCAAGACTGTCACCCATACTGTACCCTTTCAAAGAGTCCTAAAAACAGCTCTTCACCTACTCTTCCAAGACAAGTAAAAATGTCTGCCAAAGAAATGGGGAAAAAAGATTCAGAGAGTGAAAACAATTAACATACTAACAAGAGAGCAAAAAGCAAAGGGGGAGGAGAAACTAGGAAAATCATATATGGGCTCACATCTATTTCCAAAGCTGGGCTAATGTCCTTTTGCTTGTGTCTGAATAAGGCACCAATTTTAAGCTGCTAATGAAACAAAAAGAAAAAGAGAAAGAAGCAGGCCCAGGCCGGGCGTGGTGGCTCATGCCTGTAATCCCAGCACTTTGAGAGGCCGAGGCGGGTGGATCACCCAAGGTCAGGAGTTCTAGACCAGCCTGGTCAACATGGTGAAACACCATCTCTACTAAAAATACAAAAAATTAGCCAGGCATGGTGGCGCATGCCTGTAAATCCAGCTACTCAGGAGGCTGAGGCAGGAGAATTGCTTGAACCGGGAAGGCAGAGAATGTGGTGACCTGAGATCACGCCATTGCCCTCAAGCCAGGGCAACGAGAACAAAATTCGGTAAAAACAAAACAAACAAAACAAAGCCACCATAAAATAACTCAGACTTAATTAAATACAACCATAGTGGTGAATGACTAAAGATGGATCACTCATAACAGAGACAATAGTCCAATAAGAATCTAAGAATCTGACCTTTTAATAACAAAAAAATCCTTTCCTTCGAAAGTAATATCCTCTCAAGGCCAGGAATTCCATTAGTAGAAAGCCTTTCTAAAAAACAAAATTCCTGGCCAGGCATGGCTTCACATCTGTCATCTCAGCACTCTGGGAGGCCGAGGCGGGAAGATCACTTGATGTCAGGAGTTTGAGACTGGCCTGGCCAACATGGTGAAACCCCACCTCCACTAAAAATACAAAAATTAGCCTGGTGTGGTGGTGGGCACCTGTAATCCCAGCGACTTGGGAAGCTAAGGCAGGAGAATTTCTTGAACCCAGGAGGCAGAGGTTGCAGTGACCAGCAAGGTTGCGCCATTGCACCCCAGCCTGGGCGTTAAGAGTGAAAACTCCATCTCAAAAAAAAAAAAAAAAAAAAAAAAATTCCTTTGGGAAGGCCTTCTACATAAAAATCTTCAACGTGAGACTGAAGAAAAGGGTATGGGATCATCACCGGATCTTTGGCTTTTATAGCTCGAGCTATAAGAACAAAAAGAAAAAGGATATCATTTAAACACAGTATGTAGAAAAGAATAATTATTGAATCTGTACTGGTCTTTAACTTTTACACTTTGATCTTTAATTCTGTTATTGTGATTGAGTCCAAAGAAAAATTGTATGAGTAAAATAAAAAGAACACCAAAAATGCTAATATTCTGTTTACCAAAGTCTGTAGTGAAATATCCCATTAAATCCAAGTGCAGTGACTCACACCCATAATCCCAGCACTTTGGGAGGCTGAGGCTGGTCAATCTCCTGAAGTCAGGAGCTCGAGGCCAGCCTGGCCAACATGGTGAAACCCCAACTCTACTACAAATACAAAAATTAGGCAGGCGTGGTGGCAGAGGCCTGTAATCCCAGCTACATAGGAGGCCGAGGCAGGGAGAATTGCTTGAACCCAGGAGGTGAGCTTGCCATGAGCTGAGATCATACCACTGCACTCCAGCGTGGGCGACAGAACAAAACTTCAACTTACCAAAAAAAAAAAAAAAAAAAAAAACCAACAACAAAAAAAAAACAGCTAGCAGGTGACATTTGCTACGGGGAGACTACAGATATGATCTTGCTGCAATCCTTCGATTTTAGTAAATCTAAACAGTGTGAATCCACTCTGTTTCATCCCCACTCCACTCCAGAGCCAAAACAAGAAAATCAATTATATTTCTATTTCTTTAAAAACATATCTAACTAAATCATCTAATTAAAAGATAATATGCATGGTTCCATACTCTAAAAGAAATCTTATGTCCTGCATATCATGGACATTTGATGAATGCTTATTCAGTTGACTGGTGTAGACTTCAATAATAACCTGTTCAATGCATTATGCCAGATGAATCTGGCATCTCAAAAGTAGAACAAATATTGTTCTTTCAGTTTTGTCTACCCATAAATGCAATATCTACTAATAAAAAGAAAATGAGTTCATTGTTCTAGAGAGTATGAGAATTTTGACAACATGAATTCTCCTGTCCTAGGACATAATTAATACTTTGAGGCATACTATTTCATGTGGAAGCTACCATTAAATCAATGTTAAGTGTTAATTACTTCACATAATCTTCTAATCTGACTTAAGACTGAAGATGTACCTCACAAAGCTGATTTATCAAGTTGTAAATCTTCACCTGTTGAATTCATAAGTTCATGTCTGAAAGGTGAGAATACTTAATATTCACTAGGCAATATTCAGCAAAGTAATATCCACTAATACATATTTAATATTTCATCATGAACTGTGGGTGTGAAGAGAAAAGACAGGCTGGGCACAGTGGCTCACACCTGTAATCCCAGCAGTTTGGGAGGCCGAGGCAGGCAGATCATGAGGTCGGGAGTTCGAGACCAGCCTGGCCAACATGGTAAAACCCCATCTGTACTAAAAATACAATAATTAGCTGGGCATGGTGGCAGGCACCTCTAATCCCAGCTACTCGCGAGGCTGAGGCAGGAGAATTGCCTGAACCCAGGAGGTGGAGGTTGCAGAAACCACGATCACGCCACTGCATTCCAGCCTGGGCAAAAGAGCAAGATTCTGTCTCAATCAATTAATCAATAAAAATATAAGGAGGAAGCATTTACTGTGTATTTATATGTCTGGTATTATGTGAAGCACTTTACTATCTTATGAAATCTTCGGGACAGATCTTCAGTTCTCATGACCACAAAAGAGGATACTAAAGCTCAGACAGGACAGGAGACATGGCCAGCCTGTGTCCCCAGGGCCTATGGTCTTACCACTAGGTTACAGTGTTTCCAGGTGTCACATGTTGTGAGATTTTTGTTTTAAAATGAACCAAAAAAAAAACCAAAGGCGAAAAAGGCATAAGCTACTAAAAAGTGGGAGAAACACTAAGAGAACCTTAAGCATGTAACTAAAAATATTATGGAAATGTTATTGAATTCATTAGCAAATTTAATGCTAGGTTTTCATTGAGGAGTAGGTTATATTACTCATGATGAAGAAAAATGTTCATTTTAAGTATATTAACGTAAATACCATCAATATGGTTTATCATGTTTAAATGTCCACTTAAAGCAATTCAGTAAAAATTCTGCATATCATACAATTTTATAGTTTGCTAGTAGGTTACAAGTAGTCATCCAAATAAAAACATCATGTGTTTTCCACTGGTTGTTGCTCTTTTTAGGTGAGCATTTGATGTATACCAACAGAGAGGATAATAACAAATCGCTAATTTCTTTCATCATTATATAAAGGTGGCTTCAGCATAGAATAGTATAAGGGCAATGATGAATTTGAAATCTAACATCAATTCAGTGATGCATCAAGATAAAAGTAGAGACAACAGGGGCATCTTGGTGAGTACTGAACATTTTATTTATTTATTTATTTTGAGATGGAGTTTTGCTCTTTTTGCCCAGGCTAGAGTGCAATGGTGCAACCTCGGCTCACCGCAACCTCTGCCTCCTGGGTTCAAGTGATTCTCCTGCCTTGGCCTTCCGAATAGCTGGGATTACAGACATGCACCACCACGCTCGTCTAATTTTGTATTTTCAGTAGAGACGGGGTTTCTCCATGTTGGTCAGGCTAGCCTCGAACTCCTGACCTAGATATCTGCCTGCCTTGGCCTCCCAAAGTACTGGGATTACAGGTGTGAGCCACTGCACCCAGATGAATTCCAAATTTAACAAAGCAGACTAAGAGAAACAATTCATTTAAAAAAAAAAAACATTTGGCCAGGCATGGCGGCTCACACCTGTAATCCCAGAACTTTGGGAGGCTGAGGTGAGTGGATCAGGAGGTCAGCAGTTCAAGACCAGCCTAGCCAAGATCATGAAACCCTGTCTCTACTAAAAATACAAAAATCAGCCAGGCGCGGTGGCTGGCGCCTGTAATCCCAGCTGCTCGGGAGGCTGAGGCAGAGAACTGCTTGAACCCGGGAGGTGGAGGTTGCAGTGAGCCGAGATCGTGCCACTGCACTCCAGCCTGGGCGACAGAGTGAGGCTCCATCTCAAAAAAAATGAATAAATAATTCAATGAAATCCCTAAGATCCAGGGCTTTGCAATAAATATGTAAATAAATTTCCAATCTCCATACTGAAAGTTTAAAAGAAATGCTAACTAATAATTAAGGAAATACAACTTTTCCCCAGCTTTGCAGCAATCTAGAAACAAAGTGTGTAGACACTACAAACCACCTTACAAGGAGAAACGTGTAAGGATGGCATGACTCGCCGGCAGCCCTGGGCTTGTCCATGGTACCCCCATGATGAACAGTAACTCCGTTGTGCAAATGCCCATGAACATAAGATTACAGGACTTTTCCAGTTTAGACATACCATATTTTCTTTCAGACAATTCTTGAATTTGTTTATGTAGATCAGCAATACGATTATTCCATTTCTCTGAAAATCAAGCAAAAGTTGATTCTCAATAATGCGTCCCTATGTCAGAGCAGCACTAACATATAATGACTTATTTCATATATTTTACATTCTAACAGTCCATGTCATTTTACTGCTTTTAAAAAAAAAATTTCCCTTTTTTGGTGGTTCTTAGAATTGATTTAATGGGAGACTATTAGAGAAGCTGAAAAGCAGGAGGGCAGAAAAGTTCAATCAAATTAAACACAACAACAGGGAGGTCACAATGAGGAGGTCTCCAGAGGTCTTTTAGCAAACTTCCTAAAACATGTGTCAGCTGTGTGAAATAAGACTTTACAGCAGCCAGGTGCAGTGGTGCAGGCCTGTAATCCCAACACTTTGGCAGCAGAGGCAGGCGGATCGCTTTGAGCTCAGGGCAACATAGCCAAAACCCCCCCTCCCTAGCCCGACCCCCACCCCGTCCCTACCAAAAATACAAAACAGCAGGGCATGGTGGCGGGCGCCTGTAGTCCCAGCTACTCAGGAGGCTGAGGCAGGAGAATCACTTGAACCCAGGAGGCAGACATTGCAGTGAGCCAAGATCACGCCACTGCCAGCCTGGATGACAGAGCAAGACTCCACCTCAAAAAAACAAAAACAAAAACACAAGGTTAAGTGGGACCCCAGACCTTTACAGATACAAGTTTAAGAGGGACCCCTAAGCAAAAAATGCCAACCCTTTTTCTCCCAATCACTGAAACACCAGGAGGGTGTAACAGTTTTGCAGCCTAGCTGTAGCAGGCTGATGCCCCCAAGATGCCCATATCCTAATCCCGGGAACTGGTGAACATGACCTTATATGGCAAAATGGGCTTTGCAGATATAATGAAGTTAAGGGTCTTTGGCTTTTGGGGTTGATGTACTCACCCGGATCCTTACAAGAGCAGAGCAGGTGATGGAGAGGGTGGGAGGTGTAGTGACAGAGCAGGAATCTCCAGTCCTTTGAGACGGGCAGCACAAGCTGAGGAGAGCAGGCCACCTCCACGGCCAGGAAACGGATTCTCCCGCAGAGCCTCGGAAGCCACTGAGCCTGCTCCCACTTTGACTCAGCAGGACTTACTGTAGAATTCTGGCCTTCAGACCTGTAAGGGAATACATTTTGGTTGTTTTAAGTCACTAAGTTTGTGGTAATTTTTTGCAGCAGCCACAGGAAACTGGTATTGTAGTGGAGCCTCAAAACCCCCCTGAAGGGGCTGGGCTCAGTGGCTCATGCCTGTCATCCCAGCACTTTGGGAGGCTGAGGTGGGTGATCACTTGAGGTCAGGAGTTCGAGACCAGCCTGGCCAACATGGCGAAATGCCATCTATACAAAAAATACAAAAATTAGCCGGGCATGGTGGCACATGCCTGTAATCTCAGCTACTCAGGAGGTTGAGACAGGAGAACTGTTTGAACCCAGAGGGGCGGAGGTTGCAGTGAACTGAGATTCCACCACTGCACTCCAGCCTGGGTGACAGAGCGACACTCCATCTCGAAAACAAAACAAAGCAAAAAAACCCCACCTGAAGGTTTCCAGGTCTGCCAGCAGTCTCCCACCCAACCCCCAGAAGCAGACATTCCATTGCTGTGGGCCACGGACAGGCAGAAGGAAGTGCCTCCTCATGGCAGAGGCCTACCCAGGAGAAACCCAAGGGAAGGCACTGCCGGAATGGCCCCTCTCTGCCAAGGCCATATTCTTTTCTTTTTTTGAGGCCCAGTTTCACTCTGTCTCCCAGACTGGAGTGCAGGGGCACAATCTTGGCTCACTTCGACCTCTGCCTCCCCAGTTCAAGTGATTCTCCTGCCTCAGCCTCCTGAGTAACTGGGATTACAGGAGTGTAGCATGCCTAGCTAATTTTTGTATTTCTAGTAGAGATGGGGTTTTGCCATGTTGCCTAGGCTTGACTCGAACTCCTTGCCTCAAGTAGTCCACCTGTCTGAGCCCCACAAAGTGCTGGGATTACAGGAGTGAGCCACCGCACCCAGCATTTGCCAAGACCTTTGATGGCAGGCTTTTTCCAGGTGATCAGTCCTTGTCTGGTCTGGCTCTGCCCCGCTCTCCTACTTACCTAGTTGGAATCCCTAGCTACTTTGCAGTAGAGGAGAGTGTGTACCTCAGTCCCAGCTTGGTTCAGATCTGCATTTAACTCATGGAACCTGGCTGCTCCCCAGGTCCTGAAGAAAAAAAGGGTCTCTCTGTGGGTATGATAAAGGATGGGCCTGTCCCCAGGACCCTGTAAGAGGGAAGCCCAATGTCCCACCAGGTTGGCAGGGCTGGGGACGGGAAAGTGTTATGGTAGCCCCAAGGAATAAAAGAGGCAGCAGAGGGAGGAGGACAGCACTCACATGGAACTCATGCCACTGCCTGAGTGAGGGGAGGGAGGAGTGCACGCCAGTGACATCGGGGGCAGAGAGGCGCAGTTCCAGGGTGGCTTTCCCCCTCACTTCCTGCCATGTTACTCTGATCACCTCCAGGTGAGCCTGCCTACTTTGTGCCCAGGGGCCTGTAGAAAACCACAGCTCCCCATGGTTATGGCCCCAGGAGTGGGGCACAGCAGGGAGGAGTCCTGGACAGAGGAGAGGCAGGGGCAGGAGGGAGTGGGCCTCAAACTCTAGGAGGGGGCCCTTCTCATGGGTCCTGCTTTCTGGCTTCTCCTTCCTTACCCCTGGGCTGATCACTCGGGGTAAAACTGAGACAAAGTTTCTCACCCTCAGGCCCAGGGGGTTTAATTACTGGGCCCTTAGGGAGGTGTGAGCCCCCTGAAAGGATGCAAGGTTTTGTTTTGTTTTGTTTTTTTGAGACAGAGTTTCGCTCCTGTCGCCCAGGCTGGAGTGCAGTGGCGTGATCTCACCACACTATAACCTGCGCCTCCCGGGTTCAAGTGATTCTCCTGCCTCAGCTGCCGGAGTAGCTGGGATTACAGGTGGCTGCCACCACGCCTGGCTAATTTTTTGTATTTTTAGTAGAGACAGGGTTTTGCCATGTTGGGCAGGCTGGTCTTGAACTCCTGACCTCAGGTGATCCGACTGGCTCCACCTCCCAAAGTTCTGGGATTACATGAGCCACTGTGCTTGGCCACGATGACAGGTTTTGTGTGGAGAGCATGTACATGCCTTTCTGGGAAAACAGTCCACAGCTCTTATTCTCAGCAGGCTTCAGGGTCAAAAAAGGTTAGAACTCTTGCTACACAGCTGTGGAAGCAGCTAGGTGAGAGGCCTGCCAAGGGCACTCTGGGCACTACCTGGGCACTCTCGAGCCCATCATCCCCTAGGCAGGCTGCACTACTTGGTATTTGCAGAGCTGAGGGGGTGGGGCATGTGGGGACTGTGAAATCGCCCTGAGATGACCCACAGTCCTCAGCTGGGAAGTGAGCGGTGCATCTCCTGCAGCATCCTCCATCCCTAGAGCCATGGGGCCAGGAGAACTGGCCCTTGCAGCAAGTGAAAAGCCTATTATTGACTCCCTCCCTAGTCATGTAGACAGTGAACCAAGACACTCATATCAGGTAAATGCCTTGGTCTCTGTCACCGAGGTCACCAGTAGGCATTCCCAGATACAGTGAAGGTCCTCACACCAAGATATGCACCTGGCCACCTGAGGAAAGAGAAAGGACTATCTGAGGGGATGGGGCTGAGCTGGGTGTGGAGTGGTCCTTGTGGGTCTTGGTGAGAGGGAGGGGGTGCAGCATGAGCCAGGCCTCAAGGCAGAAGGACAACCAGGAGACAGCCTGGAAAAAGTGCTGGGCCCACAAGGGCTCAAGGCTGGACAGAGGGGAGGTGGGATAGGCTGCAAAGTCCTGAGGTCTGAAGATTGGCCCTGGCAGGAAGAAACCAGGTAAGGTGGGGAGTTACCTACACCCTCGGGGCCAGATGCAGGCCAGAGCCAGCCAATTACCAGGCCCTTAGGGAGGTGTGAGCCCCTTGAAATGATGCAAGGGTTTTTGTTTTTGTTTTGGAGACGGAGTTTCACTCTTGTCGCACAGGCTGGCACCTTTGCCCAGAGCAGGCACCAAGATTTCTGGCTCTGGGTGTGACCTCAGTCTGGCGAAAAGCCCCAGCCACCACCAGGACCACCTACCCCCTAGACTACTTCAGGTGCTGAGCCCAAGCCAGGGGCAGAAAGCTAGACTGATTCCTAGGGTAATGCCAACAAAGTCCCTGGTTCCCTGCAGCTATGGGGCTGACGGGGAATTACAGCCCAAACCCCAGATGCTGGCTCTCAAACTAACACTGAGCCCTTAGTGCCCACAGGGAGATACAATCAGCACACTTTCCAGATGGGGAAATGGGCTCAGAGAAGTGCAACAGCCTTGCCCAATGCCCCAGACCAGGGCTCCAGGCCCAGAGTGTTCTTTTGTCACTATGTCCAGAGGGCAGCAGCTGCTGTGATGTACCCACCTGAGCCTGGCAGCTTTCTCCAACTTTGGAAGCGCAGGAGCATGGCCCATGTCCACAGATGCAACCTGGCATGAGGCGTGCCCAGAGGGACAGAGGCAGATGATTTTCGTCTCCTCCACTGGATTGTGAGGGCCTAGAAGGAGACAAGGGTCTGCTTGAGAAGGCAGTGAATAGTGAGCAACCTGAGGCAGTGCCCGTCTGGATGGATCCGCAGTGCCTGGATGGAACCTGGCTCAGACAGAGCTCAGTTCTGCAGGTCCCTGAGGCATGGAGAGTTCACAGCTACCAAGTGTAGGAGTCTGGATTCAAAGCCAACAGCGTGACTCCAAAGTCCCTGCCCTAGCCCCTGGACCACCCTTGCAGGCCCATCAGATGCTCAGGCCAGCAGCACAGCCGGCCAAGACCAGGGAAACTTGGGGAGCCTCAGAGCACCCCCAGGTATTCCAACCTAATCCTGGTACCCCTGCCTCTCACCACCCTTCTTCCTGCTTTAACCTCAACCCCTACACAAAGCCTGGGCCACTTAATGTGGCATCAAACAAATGCCTCAATAAATCAGAGTCTAATCTTGAAAAAAAAAAAAAAGACTTAACAGATATACAATTGCACATTAGAATGCTAAAGACCATAAACATATAACAACTTAAAGTACATATAAATTCAATATATATCCAATCATTGTGACTATGACACAGTAGAATATTAAAATACTATTTTCAAAATGTATACAAGCTTAATGTTCTGTGTATTCAAACTATTTATTCAAAATAAAAATCATCAACATAATTTGCCACTAATATTCAGTCCCTTCACAGGACACATGATTCACTGGGAGTTAATAAATTAGCAGCCGGCAGGCAGTGACACACAGCAAAAATGAAAACCAAGAGGTGAAATAGTTCTGAAATAAAGGTTTTAATGCTAACAGAAATCACTGAATTACTAAGTCATTAGCACTAATTTTGAGCCAACTAACTAATTAATATGAGATGATACAATGTCCTATACTTTGGTAAATACGGACTATGTTTAAACAATGTCTGTAACGTGACTTTCAAAATGCTCCTGGCTTTATAAAGATGTGATTAAGATGTAGTAATACACGCTAAACCATTTCCCCCTGCAGAGCATGTGGTAACTTTCATCAGTCACATTGAGAGTCCAGAAGATAAAGGAAAAGGTCGTGGATTTCGCTGAGAACTTACCAGAGTTGAACTCCCTCATTTTCCATTCCCCAGCATTGGCGGGTTCTGGGACTGGTGGCTGCGGTGGCTCGTTGATCTCTGTCTCTTAGAAGGTGGGGAATAATCATCATCTTGAAAAAGAAAAAATGGTCATTACTGAAGGAATCATCTTTGGTTACAGCCACCTCTGGGTCAATTCCCAACATTCAAAAGCTGAGCAGGGCTTTAAAGCTATCTTATTAATAATTATTTCTGTATTGCGAACTTCAGCATACTTTTTTCTAGTTACATTTGAAATGTTATTCTTTTGGGATGTGCTCAAGTGAATACTGCTTTTTCCTCTGTCTTGCTTCATTATTTTTTAGTTTGCTTCATTTGAATCATCACTGTAAGTCTCCCCTTCTCCTCAAATAACTTTCAAATTGCTGCCAAGAACTATGTGCTATTTTAAGGCTTTTGAGAAAAAACTTTCAATGAAGATAGCCACCTGAAGTTATATAAATATAGAAGAAACAGGATAAAATAAAGCTTAGATTGGAAAAAATATTTAAGATTATACAAAATTCAAGCTAAACAAGGGAAGCTGAGTAATTGTATGTTCAAATACTTTTAACAAGTGCAAAACATGTAGGCTTAAAGAAATAGAGCTGGCCAGGCACGGTGGTTCACGCCTGTAATTCCAACACTTTGGGAGGCCGAGGCAGGCAGATAACTTGAGGTCAGGAATTCGAGACCAGCCTGGCCAACATAGTGAAACCCCCTCTCTACTAAAAATACAAAAATTAGGCCAGGAGCGATGGCTCAAGGCTTGTGATCCCAGCACTTTGAGAGGCTGAGGCGTGTAGATCACCTGAGGTCAGGAGTTTGAGACCAGCCTAACCAACATAGAGAAACCCCGTCTCTACTAAAAATACAACATTAGCCGGGTGTGGTGGCACATGACTGTAATCCCAGCTACTTGGGAGGCTGAGGCAGGAGAATCCCTTGAACCCGAAAGGCAAAGATTGTGGTGAGCCGAGATTGTGCCATTGCACTCCAGCCTGGGCAACAACAGCGAAACTCCATCTCAAAAAAAAAAAAAAAAGAAAAAATTAGCCAGGCATGGTGGTGCATGCCTGTAATCCCAGCTACTTGGGAGGCTGAGGCAGGAGAATCGCTTGAACCCAGGAGGCTGAAGTTGCAGTGAGCCAAGACTGCACCATTGCACTCCAGCCTGGGTAACAGAGCAAGACCCTGTCTCAAAAAAAAAAAAAAGAGAGAGAGAGAGAGAAAGAAAGAAAGAAAGAAAGAGGGCTACATTATTTATGAAACAGATACTGTTAACTCAGTCACCAGAAAGCCTGTGTATAAATGAGCAGTGAGATATTCAAGCACAGCACACACACACTTCTCAGGACAGCTGTCGTGAGAGTTCCATGCTTGTTTCCTTCTGGATACATCAGCAACTCACTCTGCTATGATCCTGCAATACATCTCATGTTAGAATTAGAGACATCTGGGCCAGGCACAGTGGCTGACGCCTGTAATCCTAACACTTTGGGAAGCCGAGGCAGGCAGATCACCTAAGGTCAGGAGTTCGAGACCAGCCTGGCCAACATGGTGAAACGCTGTCTCTACCAAAAATACAAAAAATTAGCTGGGCATGGTGGCAGACGCCTGTAATCCCAGCTACTCGGGAGCCTGAGGCAGGAGAATCTCTTGAACCCGGGAGGTGGAGGTTGCTGTGAGCCAAGATCGAGCCACTGCACTCCGGCATGCGTAACAGAGCAAGGCTGTCAAAAAAAAAAAAAAAAAAACAGAAAAAGAAAAAGAAAAAAGAATTAGAGACATCTGGATCAAATCAGCTGCCAGTCTCGCAAAGTGTTGGGTAACATCCTATTAAGATTGCTGCTTACACATCATCTATAAAATACTGAAAATATCATTTTAAGAAATCTCTTTTTTATTTTGAGACAGAGTTTTGTTCTTGTTGCCCAGGCTGGAGTGCAATGGTGCGATCTCAGCTCACTGCAACCTCTGCCCCCTGGGTTCAAGCAATTCTCTTTCCTCAGCCTCCTGAGTAGCTGGGATTACAGGCATGCACCACCACGCCTGGCTAATTTTGTATTTTCAGTAGAGACAGGGTTTCTCCATATTGGTCAGGCTGGTCTCAAACTCCTGACCTCAGGTGATCCACTGACCTTGGCCTCCCAAAGTGCTGGGATTACAGGTGTGAGCCACCATGCCTAGCCAAGAAACCCTTATTTGAAAACAAGCCAGGCGCGGTGGCTCATGCCTATAATCCCAGCACTTGGGAAGCCAAGGCAGGTGGATCACTTGACGTCAGTAGTTTGAGACCAGCATGGGCAACATGTTATAACCCCATCTCTACTAAAAATATATTAAAAAAATTAGCTGGGTGTGGTGGCGGGCACCTGTAATCCCAGCTTCTCAGGAGGCTGAGGCAGGAGAATCACTTGAACCTGGGAGGTGGAGGTTGCAGTGAGCAGAGATCATGCCACTGCACTCCAGCCTGGGTGACAATAGAAAGACTCCATCTCAAAAACAAAACAAAACAAAAAACCACTAAAAAAAAGACTCCATTTCAAAAACAAAACTAAAACCAAAAACACAACACAAATGAAGTATACAAATGAAAATAATTACTGTGTTAAACACAGTTTCATAGAAAATAAAAGACCAATCAAATACAATAAGCTGCCTTCTCAGATGGGTATGTTATTCTTTTACAGCTAAAGAAACGGGCTCAGAGAATGTTCTTTGATTGGACTGTGTTGCATCTCTGGACAGTGCAGCTGAGATCAGACTTTGTGTGTAACTCCACTAGCCTATCAGGGTGCCTCTCATAAAGGTAAGAAATGTAAATTTGGCCTAATATACAAAGTTGCCAGGGCAGCACTGGGTCAATTCTACATACAGTACTTCTATGTTCATCAAGGGAAACCTTAAAGGAAAGTGAAAATGCTTCTAGAAGGTGACTGGACACCAGCGTCTTTGCTTGTTGCCTTTGGGCTCTTCTTCTAAGGCCAACAGTGACCTGAAATTATTGACTAACTTTTCCAATCAAGTGGACAAAATGGTACCAAGGTTGCCAACATCAGACAAATTCACTTGAGGGCCTTATCTATGTACTTTGAAAGACAAAACTGCTTTTGTAAAGGATACTGTATTTCAGAAAAAAATCATATTAACAACTAATAACACTGTAAAATGCTGATGTGTTGAATGCTACTTCAGAAAAACATGTTCAAATCTAGGGAAAAAATTTGATTCAAAACTACATATCAATTATCTAGCTAGCTAGCTAGCTATCTAGAGACATGCTTTCATTCTATTGCTCAGGATGGGAAGCAGTGGGATTACCATAGCTCACTGCAGCCTTGAGCTTCTGGCCTCAACTGATCCTTCTGCCTCAGCCTCCTAACTAGCTAGGGCCACAGGTGGACACAGTTACGCCTGGGTTTTTGTTTGTTTTGTAGAGACAGGGTTTCACTATATTGCCCAGGCTGGTGTCAAACTGGAGTCTCGCTGTGTCGCCCAGGCTGGGGTGCAGTGGTGCGATCTCGGCCCAATGCAACCTCCGCCTCCCAGGTTCAAGTAATTCTCCTTTATCAGCCTCCCAAGTAGCTGGGACTACAGGCATGCGCCACCAGGCGTGGCTAATTTTTGTATTTTTTGTAGAGACTGGGTTTCACCATGGCCAGGCTGGTCTCCAACTCCTGACCTCAGGTGATCCACCCGCCTCGGCCTCCCAAAGTGTTGGGATTACAAGCATCAGCCACTGAGCCTGGCGGAGCCCTTTCTTCTCTTATTAAGTAGCCTAACCCAGGTGGGGCGCGGTCCCTCACGCCTGTAATCCCGACAACTCTGATGGCCAAGGTGAGAAGATCGCTTCAACTCAGGAGTTCGAAACTGGCCCGGGCAACATAGCGAGGCCCCCCCCCCCCCATCTCTAGAAAAATACAAAAACTAGGCCAGGTGCGCACCACGCCCGGCTAATTTTTGTATCTTTTGTAGAGACAGGGTTTCGTCATGTTGCCCAGGCTGGTCTCGAACTCCTGAGCCCAAGCCATCCATCCTCCCGCCTCGGCCTCCCAAAGTGCTGGGATTACAGTAGGGCCCAGCCAGCCTCATGTTTTATTTAGCAGTCCCTCCCTGTTGCACACTTTGATAGTTTCTTAATTTTTTTAGACAGGGTTTACCTCAATCTCGCAGGCTGGAATGCTATGGTTGGATCATAGCTCACTGGAGCCTTGAACCTTTGGGCTCAAGTAGCTGGGGGGCTGAGGTAGGACTACAGAGATGGGGTTGCACCATGTTGCTAGGCTGCTCTTGGCCTGAAGGGTCCTCCCGCTTCGGTGGCGCCAGACATAGTTTTCTATTTTTGACCAACATAAACACTGTGCTGGGTCTGAATTTTTCAGCTACCTTTCTTCAGCCGGCAACACACAGACCTGGCGGGGAGGTCGCTGTTACCAGCACCCACTCTGACGAGAAGACTGCCCAGCCCCAGGCACTGTAGCGCCCCAGTGAGGTAGCCGAACACCCGGCGCCTGTGACGTCGCCGAAGGCCCACCTCTACGGTGTCGGCGAAGACGCGCGCTTGTGACGTCACAGAAGGCGCGCCCTTGTGACGTCACGGAAGGCGCGCCCTTGTGACGTCTCAGGGGACCGTCACTCACGCGGAGCCAATCGGAACTCGCGGCGGGGCTGCTGGGTCTTCCAGGAGCGCGCATGAGCGGACGCTGGCTACGGGTGGCCGGTCGGGATGTAACCGGCTGCTGAGCTGGCAGTTCTGTGTCCCGAGGCTTCTGCCCGGCAGCAGCCGCACATACGCTGCGAGGAGGAGCTTTACGACTTCCCGGTCTTCGGGGCCGGGCGCAGCAAGGGCCAGACGCTGCCCTAGCAGGCGCTCCGCGCCAACCGGCCGGCACCTGTCGCAGAAGGTGCAACCGATCGCACTGTCGCGCAGAAGCTCCTCAATGGCCAGCTCCAGCTGCAGCCCCAGCCGCCCACTCGCCTCTCCTGAGCCTGGGTACCTGCGTCCCACAACACCTCCCCCAGCCAGGGCCCGGGGACCCCCGGGAGCGTCCCCGGCTACCTGGCGCCGCTCATCCTGGGCAGGGTCGGCCCCCTCTGAGGCTGCCGGGCATGAGGGAGCTGCACCGCTGAGCTTGACCTCTGACGGCCTTTTGTAATAGCATTAAGTCTTTGAAACTTTGTGGCGAGGTAGAAGGGGCTAGGAAACGAAGAAAACATCTTTTTAAAAATATAAGCGATCGGCTGGGCGAGGTAGCCCACGCCTGTAATCCCAGCACTTTGGGAGGTCGAGGCGGGTGGATCACGAGGTCGGGAGTTCAAGACCAGCCTGGCCAGCATGGTTTCACTGAAAGCCCATCTGTACTAAAAACACAAAAATTAGTCAGGCGTGGTGGCGGGTGCCTGTAATCCCAGCTACTCGGGAGGCTGAGGCAGAGAATTGTTTGAACCGGGGATGCGGAGGTTGCAGTGAGCGGAGATCGCGCCACTGCACTCCAGCCTGGGCAACAGACCAAGACTCTGTCTAAACAAACAAATATATGTGTGTATATATGCGATCGAGCCCGGGAGGTTGAGATTACAGTGAGCTGAGATTATATAAGCGATCAAGCACGGGAGGTTGAGGTTACAGTGAGCTGAGATTGCGCCGTTGCACTCCAGCCCGTGTAAGAGGGAGACTCTGTCTCTAAAAAATTGTATGCAAGTGAGAGCTTTTCTTCCAGCCTTCATGCTCAGACTGAAGAAAGTAATTAGGCCAGGCCCCGTGGCTCACGCCTGTAATCCCAGCATTTTGGGAGGCGGAAGCGGAAGCGAGTGGATCGCTTGAGATCAGGAGTTCCAGACTAGTTTGGGCAACATGGTGAAACCCTGTCTCTACAAAAATACAAAAAATTAGCTGGGCATGGTGGCACGCACTTGTAGTCTCTGCTACTTGCCGGGCTGAGGCGGGAGGATCGCTCAGCTGCAGCCTCGACCTCCTGGGGCAATCCATTTCAGCCTCCCAAAGTGCTGAGATTACAAGAAAGAGCCATCGTGCCTGGCTTTACACTATATTTTAATACTTTTTTTGAAAATGGAAACTTTTACAGGCAATTCACTTCCTTCAAACTAATAATAAGGAAGTGATGCTGTTCTGTTCTGTTTTGTTTTTTGTTTTTGTGGGTTTTTTTTCTTTTTTGAGATGGGGTCTTGCCCAAGTTGGAGTGAGGTGGTGCAAACAAGGCTCACTGCAGCCTTGACCTTCGGGCTCAAGGAATCCTTCCCCGTCAGCCTCCCCAGTAGCTAGGACTACAGGTGCATGCTACCACGCTTGGCTAATTCTTTTTTTGAAATGGAGTCTCACTCTGTCTCCCAGGCTGGAGTGCAGTGGTGCAATCTCGGCTCACTGCAGGCTGGTCTCAACCTCTGACTCGGATGGTCCACCCACTTCTGCATCCCAAAGTGCTGGGATTACAAGTGTGACCCACTGCGCCTGGCGATATTGCTCATTTTAGATACTAGAACTTTTTAATTTTAATTTTTTTTTTTTTCTGAGATGGAGTCTTACTTTGTCTCCAGGCTGGAGTGAAGTGGTGTAATCTCGGCTCACTGCAACCTCCGCCTCCTGAGTTCAAGCAATTCTCCTGCCTCAGCCTGCCAGAGTTGCTGGGACTACAGGTGCGCACCACCACACCCAGGAGTTCAAGGCTGCAGTGAGCCATGATCGTGCGACTGCACTCCAGCCTGGGCAACACAGCAAGACCCTGACTCCACAAATAAATAAATCAACATCATATGATCTGTACCAGGGTATAGGCAGGTGCTATGATCCCCACTTTTCATCCTCAACTCTAAGTTGAGTCATACATCAACCTCTAGTAAAAAGTGGCATGCTCTCAATCAAAGGGGTAAGCCCAAACCACGTGGAGAGAATCTTATCTCTTTTGAGAGCTAATATAAAAAGAATTCCTCCTAGGCATAAAAATATTGTGACATCAGTTACTTAGGCTAAACATGCCTATTATGCTAAGTGAGTTATTAACAATAAATACTTTAACTCTGTGCCATGTTAATTATCTTAATCTGATTTATAATTTGTTTTAACCTTAGGTTAAACAATAACCTAAGTAATAAAGTAAACAATATCTTAAAACTTGAAATATATGCTTATTTGTTAAAATAAAAAACAGTTTAATTTCTTTGAGACATTTGTTTGGCATGATCATTTGTTTTCTCATAAAATATATATTAGTGCTTAAGAATTTTAAGAGGTATAGTCTTTCCTTTTATAATGGTGGTTGTTTTTAAAATGAATCTGTTATTTCTGTTACATGAATACAGATACTCCTTGACTTACGATGGAGTTACATCGCAATAAACCCATCGTAAGTTGAAAATACTGTAAGTCAAAAATGCACTTAATACACCTAACTTACAAACAGCACACCTTTGCATAGCCTATCGTAAACATCCTCAGAACACTTACATTAATATTTGGGCAAAATTATCTATCACAAAGCCTATTTTATAATAAAGTGCTGAATATCTCATGCAATTTATTGAATAGTGAACTGAAAGTAAACAACAGAATGATTGTATGGGTACTCTTAAGTATGTTTTTAAATGTGGATCACTGCATGCAGATGACATTCATACTATTGTAAAGTCAAAAAAAAGTAAATTGTACCATCATAACTGAGGAAGTCTGCAGTTTATGATAATGTAAGGATTTTGGAAAACTGTTGCAAATATGTTAAAATTAATTTGTACTAATCTCTTGCACATTTGTATATTAATTGATTAAATGCTTCACCTATAGTTTTTTTCACAGAATTCATTTCATTTAAAATTTTAAGCTCAACTTTGAAAATTATAAACTGTGGGTTGAAATATTATAAATAATACTTTTTGCTTATTTTCTTTAAAAATATAAACCTATATCAAAATATATACATGATATATGTGTGTTTTTATGTATAGACACTCTGAATGCAACACATATTTTTATTTTACACTACATCTTTTCTTTTATTCCACAAATCTTGTATTAATACTAAATATCAGTCGAATTCCCAAGATACTTTTTTATGTGCCTGCAAATAAGAATTATCCTACCTGATCTTTTCAAAGTAACTTTACCAATGAAATAAATTTGACTTTGTTTAAACATTTCCAATCTTGAGAGCTTCAGAAATCTCATGACAGAAGGTGTCCCTCCATTTAGTATTTGGCAAGTTACAATGTCCGAGTTTCTTGTTTCCCTTCTGAGACACATCAGGCAAATGAGCTTTTTACTTGGAATTAAACAGATTGTTTTGTACGTTGTGCTTCTATCGTGTTAATAAAAAGTTTCATTAGTCTGTCCCTAGTGACTAAATGTGGTAATTAATAGCAACAGTATTGGGTGGGTGACTGTGTGAGTGTGCATGTAGTATATATTTGTGGTCTTTAAAGCTATTTGTTTCAATAAAGATGACAGCATCCAAGATCCCCAAAGTTTCCATTCTGAAAGTATTTTAACAATACAGTTTCTAAAACAACCTGCTAACTTTTCTGTTAATGCACCTGTTGTTCTCTGACATGAGAAATGCTGCACTCACATAAATTGAACTGAAAATGTTTAAGTTCTTCCTTAAAGTGAGAAATTAGCTTCCCCTCAAAATCATCAGCATAATAAAAATATTATATCATGAGATGAAAGTAATTCAGCAACTAATATTCTCTAAAGAGCTAGGCCAAGATGTATTTGACACATAATGTGCTAGACATTTTGAAGAAAGTAATACAGTTCTTGACTTAACCAGAGTATAGCTAGGCACCTTCAGTGCTCAACTTCACTGAAATATCACCCACCTATTAAGAAACTTGACGCATAGTGGGCAAAGTTTAATATGTTTCAGATATGGAAGGGAATCTAAAGTAGTGAGGGGACAAGTGCAAGTTATAAGACACAGAATGAATATTGTTTTGTGTCACTAAGTGAGAAGCCAAATGTACACTATGGGATTTATGACATAAGCCAGAAACAAGAAAACATTTGCAGTCCTGAACATCAATATTTTCTTCAACTATGTGAGCCAATGAAAGAGAAACTCTGAAGAAAGATTTATACAAAAGTCACAGCTTAAAAGGGGCCAATGGTAATAGTAATCTTTTAAATAACTCTATAAAACATAACAATTCAGGTGAAAGACGGGCCGTGGACATAGACCACATATTCTATCTCTGTCACCAAATGAGTTAGTTTTCTACCCCAATATAGTTATCTTGGGTTATATATACACAATAATTTAGCAAAGAAGGGAGTGGCCATTAAGGGAACAAATCTATAACTAGGAAGAAATTTTCCCTGATAAAAGGTCCTGACAGTAGCTTTAAAAATACAAAACTGATGACTGCTATCACTCTGCTAACTTTCCATTATTACAGCTGTTTTGATAGATATGTAACTATCTTCAGCTATGAAGCATAAATTTTATGTCAAGCAAGGTAATGTCTGTTAGTGACAACCTAGCCATATTTCAAAAACTGTTGCTGCAGCGCGGGCAATGAAATGTTTAACTCTAGTAACTCTTTTAAATGATATGGTCAAGGCAACTCAGCGGAGTATGTCCAAGGGGCTTGCAACTTTCATAGCAACCATCACTTGATGGCATGTTACCTCCTCATTCATGAGAAGCTGTGGACAGAGACAGAAAAATCAAGGAAACTGGAGCAAAGTAAACCTGTGTTCTCCAGACTGCTTAATAGGGGTGGTAGCATAGCGTTTTAGTTTTTTTTTGTTTTGTTTCCAGCTTTGGCATTAATTACAGAGATAGAGAGAGGAAAACGATTACAGATACACTAGGATTCTTCATTTTAGCAGTTGTGTTTTCTGAATACAATAGGCAGCGAGCCATATGTTTAAATACCGTAACCTAATGACCCCTTTGCACACTCAAACCCCTTACAGGACGGGGAGCATGCAGACTGGCAGGTACATGAGCTTAGACGAGTGCTTTGGGGCTCCAGCCCCGTGGTAGCATTTAGAGGTAAGTGCCTGTGACTCCCAAAGCCCACATGGGTGTGGCCTGTCTTACCGTGTGCTCTTTTAGCTTTGCCATCCACATACGGCTTAAGTGTTCAGCAGCTCAGTGCCCTCTTGGCACCCAGGTCTTTGTCCAATATCCAGGAAGAATCAGGTCACACATGAACGTGAAGATTGTGAATGCAGGGGTTTTACTGAGTGGTGGAGGTGGCGCTCAGCAGGATGGATGGGGAGCTGGAAGGGGATGGAGTAGGGAAGATGATCTTCCCTAGGAATTTGGCTGTCCGGTGGCCAATCTCCTCTCTGACCACCGACAGCCAAACTCCTCTCAGCATTCAGACGCTCTTTCTCTTCTTTCTGCTGCGCCGCTCTGCTGTTCTCCGGCTCTTCTGTTTGTCTCCTTCTCATCTGCTTCTAGAGCCTGGGGTCTGGGGTTTATATGAGTATAGGATGGGGGTCATGACAGGCCAAAAGGTAACTTTTGGGAACAAAAACAGGAATGTCTGTTCTCATTTAGGGCCACAGGTTTCCAGGATTGAAGGCGGGGCCTTTGCCAGGGAACTACCCTCTTCAACCCAATATTTCCCTGTCTCCTGTCCATATCAATTGCTGGGAGAATTAATTTGAATTTAATAGCTTTTCTGAAGCCTCTGAGTCCCTCTAGTGAGTCAGTGAGCCTTCATGTTGTATTGAGAATCCCTGACACCCTATGCAATTTTAATTGTTTTCTTCTACACAATTGAAAATTTTAATTACTTTTAAAGGAATGGGTTTTACATTTATTCATTCATTAATAAATTATTATTGAGTGCCTTGTATGTATCAGTCTTATTTTAGGTTGTAGAAATACCACAAAGTATGAAATAAAATTTCTATCTTTAATATCCATTTAAAACAGAATAAAAAAGGAAACAAATTAAAATAATATTCTAATATAATTTGCATTTTACCAAATAAATAGACTTTGTGTGAAGAATTTATATTAAAGCTATTGGAGAGAACTGATCCCCCTTAAGGAATTTCTTTTTTGTATAGCAGATTATCTGAAGGTGTAATATCAGGGCTTTCTTCCCTGCTAGGAGTTTGATTTCAATTAATGCAAGTATCAGATGTAAAGAAGGGCAATAGCAAGTGATAAAGACTTACACTCAAGTGCTACTCTATTATACTTGGGGATGAATATTTCATGGTCAATTCTGGAAGGGGTTAAGTATAGAAATTGAACAGTGGTAAGTGGCTGCCTCAGGAGAAAAGGTAGCAGTAATTACCTCTGAAGGGAAGAAGATTCAATAAACAAGGATGTTGGAGAGCTTTGGAAATAAGCTTGACATATCACAAACTATCTATTAGTGGAATGTGCCTAGTAAAAAAGAATAAAAAATGTAATTTCCACAGGATTCTCTATGCAGAAACAAAACACAAAAAGGGGAAAAAAATGGCCTTTTCTTCCCACCCACTCAGGGTAATCTCTTAAGTCTTTTATGATCTGATAAGAAATGGAAAAGAAATTCAATTTGTAGTTAGAAAAGAAACTAAAAATTAATCACCTAAAGAAAAAAGTTTACAAATTTTTCATAGGTATAATTTTTTAAAGGTTCCATTGTGCTTCATTTAGAAAACTTAAATATGATTTAACAATTTGTCATTTTGGTGAAAGAACTATTTTATTTCTTTTATAGACCCATTGATTTTGTCCTCTAAATTACTGCAACTAAATGGTTTTCTTCTCAACAAATGATGATTTTTTCTTCCTTTTGTTCAAAGTTGTGAGGGTTTTTCTTTGCTATTTAGATCTGTGAATTCCATTCATTTGAACAAACTGTAAAAATGTAAATGAAAATAAAGGAGTAGGTGTGGAGAATTATAAGTTTGTAGTAGAGTGGGATTTCTCAGCCTCAAATCTGTTCATACTTATTGAAATTTATTTAAAGTTTAACACTTTGGAAAAAATCAAAATTAACAAAAACATTCTTAACACCTACAAATTTCTATTTACCTCTTAATTTTACTTTCAAAAACATTTTAATCCATATATTTTATTAGAATGTATTCAATAAAGAAGAGAAATATTTTTCTATGGTACATATTCCCAGGTCTTCTTATTTCCTATAACTAAATAAAATGAGAATGGAAAATAGTCAGTGAAGATTGAACTTCTCTTCCACTAAAAGAAGATATCAAAATATTTTATTAGAAATCACAAAGAAACTGGTGAGCTCACTGTTCCTATTTTAAGTATGAAAACTAAAAACAGGTTCACAAAATAATTTATAATCTTTAATTTTCTAAGTTAACTATATTCATTTCTTTGTATATTTTATGTTATTACATGCATATAAACATGTTTAAGCAAAAATTTATGTAAAATATCATTGTTACCGGCTGAATTGTTCCTGTCTTGTCCCCCTCCTCAAAAACATTTCTATGTTGAACCTCCCGGTATCTCAGAATGTGACTGTATGTGGAGACAGATGTGGGGTTGAGATAGGTAAGTAAGCAGGAAGGAGGAAGGGGCCCCAGGTTGGGACAAACAATTGTTCTGAGAGACAGCTAATCACAATCCATTGGCACAACATTCTGTTCCCAAATACCTGGTTCCCCACATAGTCTCTTCAGCACCACCTTATAAAACTTCCCTCCAGCCCCTGCCACTTTCCAGGCAGCCCCTTCTCTGCCATACTGCCCATTGCTTTTTTGCAATGTACTTTTCCTCTAATAAATCTGCCTTTCTTCCCCAACAACTGTGTTGCTAGATTCCTTTACCAACAGCAATGCTGGCCGTGGCCATTGCACCCATGACAATAGGGTAGTTGCAGAAGTGGTTAAGTTAAAATAAGGCCCTTAGGGTGGGACCTAATCCAATATAACTGGTGTCCTTATAAGAAGAGGAAACTTGGACACACAAAGAGACACCAGAAATGTGCACACACTGAATACCATGTGAATATATAGCAAGAAGGTAGCCATCTGCTAACCAAAGACAGTGGCCTCAGGAGAAACCAGACAAATCAATCCTTTGGTCTTGGACTTTCAGTCTCCAGAACTTTGAGAAATAAATTTCTAGTGTTTTTTGTTGTTTTAGCCAAGCAATCTGTGGCATTTTCTTATGACCATCCTGGCTAACTAATACAATTATTAAACAATTAAACTTTCTATAAAAATTATGCTTAATGTTCTATTATGATGATTAAAGAATACTCTATCAAAGAGTGTTATATTTAATGTAAAAAAGTAAGACATATACAAATATAAAGAACAAAAGTAAAATAAGGTACTCTCTTACTCCAAAGATCCAAGAATCTATTGTAAATTTCAGTATGACAGTGGAAGCCCCAGTGTATTTGGTTCCTAAAGAAAGAGAGATTTGGGGCACTTTGGAACATTTCATAACTGTGGGCCAAATAGGAATGTGACTAGACCATGTGAAAAAGAACAATAAAGAAATCATCATATTTTAGAATCTTGGAACAGAGCTAAAGTAGTATACAAATGAAAACAGAGCATAAAATACATGTTCTACAAGAATATAAGCCTTGTATAAGAAAAATAGATTAATGGAATGTCTGACTCCAGTAAACACTCAAAAAAGAAACAGTGACATAAACTATAGGAAAGAAAATGAAAGAGGTAGTAGAACATACGGATGAATAAGATTATAGTAAAATAGCAAAACTATAAAAAGTTTTATTTTTAGAGGAAATGATTAACATGTGTAAACTGACAATTAATATGCATTGGAGCGGAAAAATTAAGAAGGTATAACTTGCTCCAGAAGAGAACGATCACCTAAAAACGACTGAGTGAAATTAAAAAAAAAAATGAAAAACAAATTGCTGAAGAGGCTCATGAAACATGTTCACCGTGCATCAATTACCAACTTGTCTGAGTCCAGTGACACTGGACACCCCCCAACTCACAGAAGGAAATAGAACCAGTTTACTGGAACAAAGGTCAGTAGTGCACATACAAACTAAAGCGCCAAGAAAAAAATATGAGAACAATTCAGAAACATTGCAGAGGCATGAGGAGCATGCTGAATAAATCTGACTCATGTGTATTTGCGATTTAAGAGGAGAGGACAGGGACTACGGAGCAGAAGCAATGTTTGAAAAGATAATGAATAAGAATGTTCTAAAACTCATTAAAGTCAGCAACTCACATACTGAAGAATTCTGCAAACTTCAAGCAGGGTAAATAAACAGGAAAACACATTTAGGCCCAATGTGGTAAGAATGCGTAAAATAAGTACAAAGAAAAACATCTAAAAGCCTGAGATAAAAGGCAGATTACAATGAAAAGATAAACAATCAAATGAACCATGACTTTATTACGAGAAATTACGATTTCAATGCCACTCAGTCATATATCACCTGTAGTTGAACAAATTGGGTTTATTCTTTTCACTGAGCAAGGACACACATCATGGGAAGTCAGCTGGCTTTTCAGTAGTGAGTATTAGGGAGGACTTTGATGGGATGATTTTGGAGACCATCCAAGGAAGCAGGCACTCACTATGCATTGGGTGCTCTTAGGAAGTAAGGACCATTCTATGACTGGTTATTTCAGTAAATCTTACCTAGGAAGAGGAGCCCCTAGAATGAAAATAGAGCTTCAATTTGCAAAGAAGAGCAGTCATATTAGCCAGGAGAGGATTGTGTGTGGTATTTTGTGGGTTGCACAGTGACTTTGGTTTTGCCCACTCTCAGACACAAAATTATAAAGTGAGCTCTTGTGTCTCACCTTCCCATGGCTGCAGAGTGGGCTTTGCTGGTGGTGGTGTGGGGTGAGAGTGTGTGCATCTAACAGGAAGACAGCATATCCTAGTTGTTTCCTTGCCAGGCCAGCCTTAAATGACACTGAGTCTAACAGTAAGTGCAGACCAGTTCCAGATGCCACCACTGCTTTTGAAAATTGTAAAATAATTGAGTGTCACCTTCAAAGTGTGAAGAAACAAAAACTGGAAATCCAGTATTCCAAACTAATGAAAGTGTCTTTCAAAATTAAAGAAGGCTGAAGACATTCTCAGACAGACAAAAAACTTTGGGAGCACTGTCTTCATTGGGTCTGCCCTGAAATTACTAAAAAGAACATCCGTCAGGCAGAAGAAAAATGATTCAAAATTATGAATCAAGGATAAAGAAAGAATTAAATGTAACATAAAAGATAAAGCTACAGATACATCTAAATAAATACTGACTATATTAAAATAAGAATACTAATGTCTGGTGGAGTGTTTGTGTGTGTACATATATATTTATGTATATGTGTGTGTATATATATATACTTATGTATCTATGTATACATGTGTATATACATGTGTTTATATATACATGTATATATGTGTATATATACATATACTTAACATAATATCTAGTGTGGCAAAAGTGAAAGTAATACAATTAAAATATTCCAAGAGTCTTTTATTTTTTGGAAGGAAGAAAAAGTCCTAATTTGTTTTAGACTAAGGTAAGTTAGGATAAACTTTATGATGTCTACTAAAATAATAAAGAAATAGCAATAGTCTAATTATCACATTAATAAAATTGCAAAAGAAATGATAAATAGCTGATAAGGAGGAATAAATTCAAGAGATATATTATTCAACATGGGGACTATAGTTAATAACAATATAAAAATGAAAGTAATAGATTAATCAAAAAGAGACAAGAAAGTAGAAAAAAAGTAACATAGAAAAGTGGCCTCAGTAGAAAAAGAATAGTAAGTTGGTATTAATCATGATATTAAAAACAAATGTATCACATGCTGAAATTAAAAGGCAAAGATTTACATATATACACATATACATAAATCATTTCTGTTCGACTTTCAAAATAAGGATGTTTTAAGTAAAAAGTATATAAAAAGGTATTTATGATTAGTAACCTAAGGAAATGGGTGCCTTTATACTAAAGCAAACTAACGTCTTCTTGAAACCAAGAAGCACAGCTAGAGTTAAGGTAGGACATTTCACAATAATGAATCAATTCATTGTGGAAATATTACAATTGTATACTGCTATGTACATAACATAGCTTCGTAGCCTTAAAATCTTAAAGAAATTCAAAGTAGCTAACACAAAATAGTAAGAAAAGCAGACTAAAGAAGTCAGTAAGGAAATAGAAAATTGGAATGTCATTAAGAAATGTAAGACAATAATGTCAAAAGTGAACATATGACTCCAGCACTCACGCTTGTCAACTGCACAAGGAGCACTTAGCAAACTTTTATGCTGAACAGCAGGCTATGAAGCAAAAACTTCAGTAATGTTGAGGAACTGAAATCATAATGGGTAGGTTCTCTTACCATTGTAGAATTAATCCAGAAATTAAGTACAAAACAATAACTTTTAAAATTCGAAAATGTTTAGTAATTAGCAATGCATTTAAACATAAAACATGTATCATAAAGGAATGATTAAGTTAGGACATATATTCCACTGAGTACACGCACACAAAAAATAGATACTTAAGGATGTGAAAGTCACCAAACACATCCAAAAGAGAAATATTTATAGACATTCATGCATCTATGATCAAAGAAAACCTGAAAATCAGTGATTCAAGCATTTTGTTCAAAGAAGGGAGATGTAATCTTAAAGAGAATAGCAGATAGATAATGAAATATAAAATATAATATGGATAATTAAATCAAAGTTGGGTCTTTTGAAAAGACTAATACATACTCTTCAAAATGCTGACAGTGTGGGCTAATAAAATGAAAAACAAATGCACAACACTCCCTCCCCTAAAGTAGTCTAGAGGCATAATTTGTCAGTACCAACAATAGAAACAGAGATATCCTTTAAAATTTATGGTCATCAAAAGAACAATAAGAGAATGGGATAAACACATGTATGTTAAAAATAAGTGAAATGAGGCCAGGTACATGGTTCACACCTATAATCTCAACATTTTGGGAGGCCCAGGTGGGTGGAGCACTTGAGGCCAGGAGTTCGAGACCAGTCTGGCCAACATGGTGAAACCCTGACTCTACTAAAAATACAAAAATTAGCAACGCACGGTGGTGCACAACTGTAGTCTCAGCTACTAGGGAGGCTGAGGCAGGAGAATCGCTTGAACCCGGGAGGCAGAGGTTGCAGTGAGCCAAGATTGCCCCACTGCATTCCAGCCTGGGTGACAGAGTGAGACTCTATCACAAATAATGATAATAATAATAATAATAATAATAAAATGAAATTAATCCTCATATAAAAATGAACGCAGTGACAGAAATGACAAAATGCTGCATCTTGATCAAGCTGGGATTATTCTCGAAATGCAAGAAGGATTTAGCATTCATATATCAACCAATATAATATGCCATATTCACAAAAGATAAGTAAACAATAGAATAGAAGCTAAGACAAATAGAAAACTTCTGTCGTATTTTCAATAAAGGCAGAAACAATCCATTTCATAAGATTCATAATATTATCATAACCTTTCTTATCCACCTAAAGATTGAAGAAACTTCCTATTTAAGAGCTTCAGTTTTGTTTTGTTTTTTTGACGGAGTCTCGCTTTGTCGCCCAGGCTGGAGTGCAGTGGCATGATCTCGGCTCACTTCAACCTCTGCTTCCCGGGTTCACGTCATTCTCCTGCCTCGGCCTCCTGTGTAGCTGGGACTATAGGCACCCGCCACCACACCCGGCTAATTTTTTGTATTTTTTAGTAGAGACGGGGTTTCACCCTGTTAGCCAGGATGGTCTGGATCTCCTGACTTCGTGATCCACCCACCTCGGCCTCCCAAAGTGCTGGGATTACAGGCGTGAGCCACCGCACCCTGCCAGAGCTTCAGTTTTTGTTAGAGCCAAGGTGGGGTGCGGGGAAGAGGCAAAAAAAAAAAAAAAAAAAAATCCTACGGTAAATATCAGATTAAATTAAAACAAATTAAAAACTTTCCTTGCAAGATCAGAAATAACACATTGCTGTCCACTGTTACTACTTTTATTCTCCTATGTAATATTGTAGTGAAGCCTCAGCTAGTTTAATCAAGCAAATAAATAAATGATAAATAAATATCAAATAGAAATATATAAATAGTATTACTTGATAGTTACATAAATATAAAATAGGATATTAAAAATCTACAAATAGGCTATTAGAATTTCTAAAGAAATTTAGCAAACTTACTGGATGCAAGTAAATATTTTTAAACACTGTGTTTCTAAACACCGTACCAACAACAGTTTAAGAAAAAAATATGGCTATTACTTCCAGTAACATCAAAAACATCCCATTCCTAGGAATAAGTTGAATGAAAGAGCTACAAAATCTCTATGCCAAAAATAACAAAAATAAGGGAGTAAAATTAAAGAACCAAATCAATGTAAAGACTATGTTCATTATTGAAAGACTCCGTATTCCAAAGGACAGAATTTTACCCACGTTGTTCTTCAGATTCCATGAAATCCCAATCAACATTTCAACACGTTGTTCGTGTGTGTGTGTGTGTGTGTGTGTGTGTGTGTGTGTAAATTAAGAAGATGATTTGTATGGAAATACAGTGCTCAGAATAGCTAAGAAAATCTAAAAGAAAGAATAGAATAAAGAACTTTCACTTCCAGACCTTAATACTTATTAGAAAGATCAGTAAAGTGACTGTGTGATACTAGTGTAAGCATAAACATTTAAGCCACCAAAATTGAATGACAAGCCCCCAAACAGAACCACACATGGACAGAGTCTTGATTTGTAATTAAGGTAGCACAACAGGACACTTAGGAAAGATTAGACTTTCCAATAAACCTTGCTGAGTAAACTGGTTAGCCATATCAGGAAAACAAAGCAAAAGAAAAAAAAAAGTTTGCCTAACTGTACACCCCCAAACACTTTAATTACAGATATCATTGTAGAAGATAAAAATATATAAATATTTTGGAATATAATATAGAAAAATATGTTTATGCCTTTGCCAAGACTAAACACCAGGAGCAATAAAAATAAAGAAGAATAAAACACAAAGAGCAATAAAAATAAATAAAAATTAAAAAAAATCAAGAGAGCAATAAAAATAAAGAAAAAGATTGGTAAATTTAGCCTTTAAAATTTAAAACAACTTTTCATAAAAAAACTACCTACAAAAAGAACAGAATATATTTATAGTACCATACCTAGCAAAGGACTTGTTTCTAGAATATAAAAAACCCTTTAAATAATCAAGAAATAGAAATGTGGTAGAGCAAATGGAGAGACATTGGAAAAAGGACTTCAGCTAAAACGCTTTGTAGATTAACAAAGACATACGAAAAGCTGCACCACCTGGTCATCAGGAAAATGCAAAATAAAACAACAGTGAGGTACGAACACATACATCAGTGCAGGTAATACATTCTTTTTTCAAAGACCGAAAACACCAATTTTAAGTGAGGACCTGAAGTAAGCAGAGCTCTTATACACTGCTGAGGGGAGTATCCATTTGGAGGATTTTTGATGTTATTGAGTGAATTGAACATGCATATCCCCAGCCATCCCTTACCAGCTTTATTGGACCCATTGATTTCCCTGGGATGACTCACCTGTGCTTGCACACAGTGGCTGTGCCCCAGGAACCACACATGGTCCTTCCTCTTGTTTCTCTACTCTTAATAAGTAACTCTTGCTTGCTTTCAAATACTCTTCTAATATTCTTACATAAAATGTTTTAAGACAGGTTGGAAACCTTTGTCATAAATTATCAATACTGGCAGGGGGTGGTGGCTCAAGCTTATAATTCAAACACTTTGGGAGGCTCAACCAAAAGGATCATTTGAGACCAGCCTGTGCAACATAGCCAGACCCTGTCTCCACAAAAGTAAATAAACAAATACACAATCAACGTCTTATGTTAAATACAACAAATCAGAAAACAGACCTTATTTTCATGTTGGAGATTTATCAGAAGAACTGTTCTAGCTAAGATAGTGAGGCAGCATGCCTATTACTTAAGAGAAGCATCATAGTGAAGTTCCTTGGAGATCAAATCCTCATTCTACTATGTTCTGAGTCAGTGAACCTGGGCAAATTATTTAATCTACCAGTGGGAACTCATGGCTACATTCTACACAGCCTGCAGCAAACTGAGAACTGTGTGTGATCCTGTGGCATGAACACGTAGGTGTGTTCATATTGTGGAATACATAGAGCTGCATTTATATAATTTCTGTATTTTTCTGAAATAAAGGTTTATTTTAATATTAAAAATTATGTTTTCAATTTAAGGATTTCATAGATTTTCGTAAAGTTTACTGCACTAAACTCCAGTGCTGAGCATCGCTCAGTGCCTCAGTTCAGGTGTGAAAATCTAGGAAGGAGAACCTGACCTGATTGGTTCCTCAAAATTTGGGGCAATTACATTTGCAGTTCCAATTTCCCACTGGGTGGGGGAGGGCTAATATAATTGGCGGTACTAACAGAATCTTCTAACGGGTGCATGGTAGATCAGCCCCCTAAGTCATCTGTGATGGTAATAATGTTGCCAAGAATCAATACTAGGCATGGAAAATGAATGAAAATCAAGAGGTGTCTACAACCCTAAATGTTCATCAACAGGCAGTGTTTAAATTAATTATTTTATGTCTACTCTATGTTGTATTAAAAAAAGATATATATGGCAAATAGTGACAAAGAATCACACCAGATTCAGGGGAAGATGAAACGTAAATTTTATGGAAGTATTCATAGGCAGAAACATCAGTGTAGTCCACAGCTCTCTGATGTCTCAGCTTTCCTTGAAAGTGACATACCAGATACCACTGTGGAAATTGCTCCAAGGGAAGGATCCAACCTTCCTACCACTATATAAATCTATAGGCAAGTTGAGAAGAGCCCATGGCACATCCCTTGAGTAGTTCATTGTATAACAAAGGAACATCTCTTGACAGAGATATGGGCTTGTTAATCTAGAGTTCAGGTACCAGCTAGAGGTCTCCGGTTCTTCTGCTCTGATAATTCTGCAGATCTATCAAATTAGACAAGAGGAGAAAAAATTAGCCTCTGGGGACATCCAGGTTTGTCTCTCCTCTGACTGTCCTCTGTCCCTTGAGGACTTATTGGATACACGATCCTACATTCCAGTAAATGTCAGGTTGTAACAATTTCTACAACATGGTCTGTAAGTGGATAAATCAATATGTTTTCTTGCAGCTGGGTCCAGTACACTAAGTAACTTTCGTACCAACATTGCTACAAGTTCCCTTTATGTGCAACGGTCTAATGGCACTCAACTACCTGTAATCTCTCTTTTTCAACTTTTTTCCTCACCCATGGATATATATTTTATACATCTTTATGTAATCATAAATTCTCCTTTATCTTTCCCATATTTAACTTCATTTTAATATTGAAGTAATGCCATATTTATGAATGTTTTATATGTTGTATAATATCACGATCTCATGCTATCCTAAAACGTGAAACGTTTTTGCCTTTTCTCAAATAGTTTGAGCTTTGGCTCAAAAATATTGTCATTATTTTTAAACTGTTTTCTAGTTTTTTGGTAGTTTAAAAATATTTTTATGATCAATTACATAGCTTTTAATTGAAATATTGATGGAATTGAAATATAAATCCTTTATTTTTCAAAATGTTGTATGGTGTAAAACATCATGGGGTCATAGAAACAATGAACAAATGTGACATTTAAAATATTTTATTTGATGTTTACCATAGCACAATATAATAATAATCAAAATAACAACAATAATAATATATAATATTTTAATTGATATTTACTCTTTTGGGGGTTATTGTAAGGGTTTTAGTTCAACCTATCATTTAAACTTCAAAAGACCTACCTGAACATATTATTATAATCATTTAACAGGTAGGTGAACCAATAACTGAAACACAGAGATTAAACAATTTGCCCAAGTTCACTTAATTGGAACATATTAGAAAGAGGATGTTACCCCAACTAGCCTTTCTCCAACACCTCTTCTCTTAACTAACATTGCCCAAAAGACAACCATGTTCTCTAAATAGTAGAAAAGAGAGCTTTATTGGTGACATCAGTTTGCACACTGGGAAGTGAAAGCCTCCATCATGGGTTAAAGGTACTCTGTATTTTTTTTTTATTTCCAACTTTTATTTTAAGTTCAGGGGTACATGTGCAGGATGTGGAGGTTTGTTACATAGGTAAATGTGTGCCATTGTGGTTTACTGAGTAGATCATCCCATCACCTAGGTATTAAGCCCAGCATCCACTAGCTATTCTTCCTAATACTCTCCCTCCTTCCACCCTCAACCCTCCAACAGGTCCCAGTGTGTGTTATTCCCCCGAATGTGTCCGTATGTTCTCATAATTCAGTTCCCGTTTACAAGTGAGAACATGTGGTGTTTGGTTTTCTGTTCCTATGTGAGTTTGCTGGGTGGTCTCTCTTCAAAACAGGTTGGTTTCATGCCTCACAGAACCTGTATCACACAGTAGAGTCATACATATTCAGCAGGTTTGAAGGTAAAAGCTATAGATATTTATGAGGTGAGCCAAGCACACGTGGAATGGATGAACATATATGTAACATATATCCCATGTTCACTTTGGGCCAGGTTTTAGTATTAAAATATGGTGGACTTTGGCTATTTAAACCAAAAGGTGAACTGGAGCACACAAAGACAGTTTGTGCACAGCCTCTGTAAGCTGCTGGAATGGGCTTAAGACCTGCAATTGCTTATCAGGAAAGAATGTCTGTAAGGCTGGTCATCTCTCCAATCAGAGTTGTAGTGGTCCAGGTTGTAAGTCAGAATTGGGAGGGGTCTAATAAATTGCATAACAGCTCTTATTATTAGGGTGTTTAGCAAGAGAGTGTTTTTGTCTTGTAGCTGTAGGAACTTGGAGAGTTGCCATGCCAGCAAACACCTGAGCCCTCAAACTGTAGAGAACTTTTGTTTCTTTAACTTCAGAGTCCACCTTGGTTGATAAAAGGGCATCTGTTTTTGTCTCTCAGATCACACTAATATGCAACCTACCTTCATAACTATCTTAGCTACCATGATGTTTCTGCTAAAGAGGAATAGACAAGACTTGTTGAAGTAGGAAAAGAAGAGGAATGAGGAGAAGGGAATGTGTAGTTCCCAGGGTAGTCACCATAGTAGTGTCAAGAAGGAACATCATATCAAATCAGTAGATCCAATCAAATCAAAGCTTAGTTGGGGGATGAGTCCAAGAACATGTCTACTGACTGTCATCTTTCTCTCTTTCAAAAATGTTCTTTAATCTGGTCCAATTTTCATGTCAACTGAAAAAAGAAAGGATAGCAGAAAACACTTTTTTTCTAAAAATGAAAACAATAACCAAATGGGACATTATATGTTGGCAGAAATGGGGTAAATAGAGTTAAAAAAAAACAAACATGAACACACACACACAGAGACACACACAAACATACAAACTGAGAATTGAGATGCTTGACTGCCAGAAGGGAAATAACATCCTAGGAGACAAACAGGCAGAACATCAGACATAGGGAAGTGGAAAGAAGCCTGTGGGCAGAGAAGAGAGCCTGTGTTCCTTTGTAGAAGAGAGAGAATAAGAAGACAGAAAAATTAGACATTACCTGATGTGAATTAAAAAAGAAAGGAATGGTACGTTAGGCACGGTGGCTCATGCCTGTAATCCCAGCACTTTGGGAGGCCGAGGCTGGTTGATCACGAGGTCAAGGGATCAAGACCATCCTGTCTAACATGGTGAAACCCTGTCTCTATTAAACATACAAAAATTAGCTGGGTGTGGTGGTGGGTGCCTGTAGTCCCAGCTACTCAGGAGGCTGAGGCAGGAGAATCGCTTGAACTCGGGAGGCGGAGGTTGCAGTGAGCTGAGATCGCACCACTGTACTCCAGCCTGGCAACAAAATGAGACTCCATCTCAAAAAAAGAAAAAAACAAAACAAAAAAGAGAGAGAGAGAAAAAAAGGAAAGGAAAGGTAAGGGAAAAGTGATGTAACTGGAATTCTAAAAGATGCAAAAGTGAAGGGAATATATTCAAAAATCCAAATGAAAGCATAATTAGGTATAGTAAATGAATTCATAAGTAATTTGCACAGTAAATTTGAAATAATTTTACCAGCAAATTTAACTATAGACTGACCTATATAAGGTGATAAAACACATGCTAGATAATAAACAAAGGTAAATTATAGATAGGCAACTTCAATAGGATATGTGAATGGCATGATTCAATAAGAGCTTAATTTTCAAACAGTGAGCTTAATTTTCAAACAGTAAGCTTAATTTTTTAATTGTGAGAAATGTACATAACATAAAATTTACCATTTTAACCATTTCAAGTGTTCAGTTTAGTGGCATTAAATGCATTCACAGTGTTGCACAATCATCACCACCATCCTTCTCCATAAATCTTTTCATCTTGTAAATATTAAGTTTTATAAGCTACCAAGTTTAATTTTTTAAAAATGTGTGCAGTATGCAAACCTCTGTCATTTGAGGATTGCAACTAAAATCCCCAAACCTTAATTAACTAGACCAAATACATTTATTTATCTAATTTTTTAATTTACTCTCCATGTAAGTAAAGCTGACTTAATTCTGTTCAAATACCTTTTTTTTAGAAAGAGAAGAGAAGTCATTATTACTCTTATTTTAAAATAATACTGAAAAATTTGAAGAACTATGGTAAAACTGGTGCTGGGTTATCTCAATCCCTATCTGAAAAAATATTTTCATATGTCTCTGCCGATTATCAAGTTATTCAAAATAATTAAAATATAGCAGCTATCAGTGAAGTTGCTACACATTTGGCCCCATCAATTTCTCCAAGAACTTTAAAGGCAATGTCATGGACTTTTAATCAAATAGTATGGATGACATATTAATCTTTTCTGTACATAGAGCTTTTCTGATTACTAGAAGACCTCATTCTTTTCAGATCCTAACCTCGGTGAAGCTCAATTTAATCTGGAATTGCTTAAATATATCTTTACATTTTGGACTGGATTTATCTGATGTTATCACTTACTGCTGTTTGTTAACACCAAAATCAGTAAATTCATCTCAAGGACAAGAATTTTGTTGATATTTTAATGAATATAGGAATATTTGACTTGGAAATTTTTAATTTTGAAGGGGTGTGAATGCTGTTTACATTCAAATGTGACATTTAAAATATTTTATTTCATATTCACTCATATTGTAATTTGTGGATGCTTTCCAGAACTTCTGCCATAGCACAATATAAAAATAATAACCAAGAATAACAATGATAATAAAAAATATTTTAATTGATATTTACATTTTTGGGCTTTATTGTAAAGGTTTTAGTTCAACCTCTGATTTAAATTTCAAAAACCTACCTGAACATAGTATTATAATCATTTAACAGGTAAGTGAACTAATAACTGAAACACAGAGATTAAACAATTTGCTCAAGGTCACTTCTCATTGGAACATATTAGAAACAGGGTGTGACCCCAAGACACATTACAACATTATGGAAGATGGTTTAACATAAGCAGCAAACATTATTATTATCCCATATTGTGACTTTCATGTTAGAATTACCATACATCCAAATCCTAGGAATTTGAGTCTCTGTTTTATTTTTTGAATTAGAGCCTTTGTTTTATTGTTGAATTTATACATATAACAACTGGTCTTAGCTTAACATGTTTACTTATTGAAACTACATTAATAAAATTTACAGCACTTGGGAAGTGAAGCACTGTGTGAAATTACCATTTACCTTAAATTTAAGTATAAAAATACAATCATGTTAATAACTTGTATTTTGCAGTAAGTGTGATATGCCAATATCAAAATTAGTACATTGTGTCAAAAAGAAAATGTGTTCACTACCAGCTTAACAGCCTATAGGAAGGGAGAAGAAAACATTTTTACATAAGATGCTATGTAAAGCCATTTTCCACTGTCTGAATCATAAATCACAGGACTAACCTAAAATAAAGAAATAGATTTGATTAGCATTAAGGGATCACTACATCAAGTTATTAAAATTTTGCAAAGTGCCGGGTTGTATATGGATTAATTTTAGCTATTCTAAGACTTATGAGTTATGCTTGAAAAATTAAATCTAAAAATGTATTTTAAAAAGTATGTAGGATATTTTCAGGGTTACATGGTATTAACCACTAGTGTAAATTAGAAAAATGAGATATTGGCCTTCTTACTAGTTATACATAACCCTATAAAAAATCATCAAAATATGCACAGATATATTAAATAAATGTTCTGTTATAAATACTATAATCCTAAGTAATGACAGATTAATAAATACTATAATCCTAAGTAATTACAGATTTTCAAATTTATATATTTTAGACTTATTATTAAAGTATAATACACATGTAGGAAAGTGCACATGTACATGTAATAAATAAATATGTAGTCCTTCAACATTACAAAATTTCCATGGCTAATGATAAAAGCTTATTTAAAATATTATGATATAATCTATGTATATATTCATTCTCTATTAACATAGAAGATATACATTGTTTTGTTCATGAAAAATTTACCTAAATAAAAATATAAAGTAAAAACATTATAGTTAATAATGTGTAAAACTTAAAAAATAGTAATTTTTAAATGTCTTGATAATAATTACTTTTATAAGTAAACTATATACACATAGATTTCAGTTCTCTTCCACACAGCCTTCAAGTGGACCTCATTGTGTAGTGTGGACCCATATGAGGGACCATGATATGTGTATGTGTGATTAGCAAGATTCTTTTCAGTTTATTGTCTTTTTGAAGTTTGTTGTATTGCGTATCACATCTGTCAAGAGTATCCTCCAGGTGATATTCTGAATTTATAGTTCTGTAGTTACAGAATTTCTTTTTTATTTTAAAGGCATTATGATCATTAATACTCCTGTAAGGAAATATTCTACTTGTTGTTTTTCAAAAGAACATATGTTCTCATACATATTTTCATGAACAACTTACTTTATTAAACTTCAGTTTTTGTTTTACTGAGAAAATTATTATTTGAAATTCTTACCATCATGCTGGAAAATCTTTTGTACAATACAGCAGTTGAAGTGACAACTTCATAGTCACAAGTGTTTGTAATTCCTATAAAATAAGGAGGAATGATCCATGTTTGATTAATGTTGTAATATAAAGCTACCTATAAGAAACAATATAAAGGACACTTTGATATCTGCCAAAATTATACTGCTTAAATTTCTTTTAAACACCCTAAGCTTGTCATTTTAAAATAATTAAGAAAACATTGAAAATTTATTTTGCCATTATTTATTTCTTCCTCATTTGTATATTAATTATAAGAAATTACAACATCTTAATTAAAATATTACTTATCCACTAAGTACTAACTCTTCATGTAGAGTATACTGGCACATAATTCATTTTCTCATGTTTGCAATTAGATATTTTCCATTATATAATTTTTTTAAAAAAATGCATAACCAAAACAAAATATTCTGTATAATAATTATATCTGATGAAGTCAGCTTATAATTGTCTTTAACAATAATATATTTGGATTTGACACATAATGTTTAGTTTTTATAGTTAAACATTAGTATTTTAAAGTTTCAGATAAATTAATATTTTAATTTTCACTGTTATTTTCCTTGAATAATAACATCCATTACCTTAGATGTTATCAACTATTACCATCAACCAGTGCTTCTGCAGCATAACAGTATTATAGCAGTTTCAATTCAAAGTAAAGCTAATGTTCTGTCAATCAAAGGAGACGCTGTAAAAACCTAACATTTGTTTATACTCATCACAGAAAATATAATATAAATCAGTAAAGTTTAATATGTTATTAAATTCTTATTCTTTGAACACAAGTAATCTATGCATTATGTACACTGAACCTTCCAATAAACTCTCATATTTGATTTATCACAGAGCTCAATAGTTTAACTCTTTTGCTTATAACTCATTGCAAGTAAATGTCTTTTGACATTAACAGAGACCACGGTTTGTGTATAAGAAATGAACACAGTCTATTTTTGTTTTGTTTAAATCCTTTTCCTCCTATTGTCATTCTTTATTTTGTCAACTTTTTTATTACACTGGTAGCTACTATCTTTTGAATATATTTCACACATCTTAATTTGTAAGGGGTAGCAATCCTCATTAATTACATTAAATAGTTAAATAATAAAACTGCTATTTGTTAAATACTGCTATATACTGGGGACTGTATTAGATTACTTATTCTCCCATTAAATTAATTACTATTTTTTAAAATCTGGGAAGTTTTGACTGTAATTGGGAGTTGAGATTCACATGGGTTTACCATGGCTTCCTTTGCACCATGATGATCATTGGAGAGTAATAGTGATATTACAACAAAGAAAATCTAAGTGAAGTGATATGATACAAAAACGTGTCATGTAATTTTGAAGGGGATGGATACTACGCATTATATTATATAGTGAGCTGAAGTACATAAATTTTAAACTAAGATAATGGAATGCCTTGGACAACGACACTAAACATCGGCTGAGTGAGAAAAAGTGGCCTACACTGTAGTGTATGTGGCCATAAAATTGATTTTTCCATTTTGTGCAAAAGCTTATCACTAAGCATGAGTTTCAGGGACAAAACTATAAGTAATAACATTGGAGCATTAATCTGCTATCATTCTATTTATAGAGAGCTGATAGAATTGGCCATCATATTTTGGTATTTCTAGTAAAATATAATTTCTGCTGATAAAACTATAATTATTCACCGTTGTAAAATTCCAATTAGAAAGATTTTATGTCAGAAAACATATGCTAGAAATAAATATAATGTCTAGAAATATATAGAATGTTATCTATGTAGAAATATGTATATAGAGAGTATACAGTCACCCCTTGAACAACATGAATTTGAACTGTGCACATTCACTTATACATGCATTTTCTTCTGCCTCTGCCACCCCTGAGACAGCAAGACCAACCCCACTTCCTCTTTTCCCTCAGCCTACTCAGCATGAAGATGATGAGGGTGAACATCTTTATGATAATCCACTTCCATCCAATGAACAGTCAATGTATTTTCTCTTTTTTGTGATTTTCTTAATAACATACATAAACACACATAATAATATACATACACACACATTTCTAAACATTGAAGAAAAGATCAAGCCCACTTAGTTATAATTGGATTTCTTTCCTAATTTCATAATAAAATAAAGATTAGTGATTTGCTGTAGTATTCACCAAATTATTATTTGAAGCAATGGAAATTACAGTTATGAAAATACAGTTTTAGCACATTTCTTAGTGAGAGAAAAATCAGAATAACATGCAAGGATAATGAAAAGAGGATTACCATTAATGAAAATGAATTTATAACAATACTTTTTTTTTTTTTTACAAAATATGCTAATTTTACTAGTTTGTCATACACTGGCAACCTGTTTAACATCTAGAGACTAGATGTTGAAAAATTAGGACTATTTGTCCATTATATACACTATATACAGAGCAAAACAAAATGCACAAAACATATAGAAAAATGGTGTCTGAAAATGTCCAAGTATGAACATACTAGTATATTACCTTTTGCAATTTCTTCCCTCCCACCTCCTCTAAACCGTTGAACAAGTATAGACATTACTATACTGCTCACAAAGGTGGCTTCACAATTCAATTTCCAAAAGTATTTCCTATGAATTTTAACAAAAAGATATTTACAAAGTGGTATTTTACTACCTCTACATTTAACATACATCAGGCACTTCTAAACATCTAGATAGACTAGATGTTTCAAGTAAGGAGTTAATTTGTCTACTATGTATACAGCAGTCTTGAATAAACTGCAAACATGTAACAACAGTTATAATTTGAAAGAGTCTTCCAAATGTGAACATTCTGGCCTAGAACTCTTCCCATCTCCATCAACCCAGAAGACATCAAATTTTCAGAAGACAATCTTTCCTAGGACTTGTAAAACAAAATGTACAAAATATATTAGTTTACTAACTCTACTTTTGTCATACACTGGCAACCTCTTTAACATCCAGAAAGACTAGATGTTGTCAATTAGGACTCGTCTGTCCTTTATGTACACTATATACGCAGATAAGTAAAACAAAATGCAGAGAGAGAATGATTCATCTTGCCTCGCTGTAAACAGGATGGCATAAAGCTCTCTGCACCTCCCCCTCCTCTGTCCTCCCCTGAACCACTGCACAAACACAATGAGTATTACTCAACAGGTGATTTGGCCATTCCCCCCAAAAAACATTTCCTATGAATTGCAACAAAAAGGTATTTACAAAATGTGATTTTTCTACCTCTAATTTTAACATATCAGGCACTTCAGAACATCTAAAAAGAATAAACATCTCAAAAAAGCTTAACATTGTCAACTATATACAGAGTAGTGAGGAATCAAATGCACACGAAACAATGGATAGAATATGAAAATGTCTTCTAAATATGACCAGTCTAGCATAGAGCCTTCTTGTCTTCCTTCTCAGGTCTTCCAGCTCCATGTCATCTAACCCACTTAACAAACGTGGACGTATCGCTTCCAGAGGCCGTCTTAACTCCATTTCCAAAAGTCATCTCCAGAAGACATGTATTTTCTATGATTTCTTTTAAACAAATGAGAATTTACAAGATGTGTAACTTTCTAACTCTATTTTATCATACGTCGGCAACCTCTTTCCATCTAGAAGGGCTAGATGTGACAAATGTTTTCTATTAAAAGGTTGGGGTGGAGTTGAGAGCAGCTTTTTCATATTATATACACAGGCCTTCCATAATCGGCCAGTAAATCTTCCCAGAGGGTGGTGGGCATTTCCAACGGGCCAAAAGTGGCCTGTCATTCTACCATTTCTCTCTTCCGACAGCAAAGTCTGGGAGAACTAAGACCAACCGCCCGATGGCCGCTAACCGTTCCACCCGTCGTCGTTCGCAACCTCGCTCACCTTCCAGGCCCCTTAAGGCCTTTGTCCGTTGTCGTCAGGACTAGGTAGGTCTCGCCCAATGGCGACAGAGTGGTCACCCGGGAACCGGATCTGCGCGGCTCCGTGGCCTAAAGAGGCGGCCGAGACTGCTTGCGTCCCTAGGCCGCCTTCCCGGGCCCTCCACGCCTTAATGGCCTCCGCCGCGCGGCGTTCGAGCGGCCGCCATACTTCCTGGCCCACCACGCCCAGCGCTGCCCAAAGGCGCTGCGTCCCGGCGGCTCTGCGGGGGTTTCGTCCAAGCCGGGCAGGCTTGGGTCGGGAGACCCTGCGGCCGGCGGGGTCCGGGCTGGGAGACGCCACGGCCGCCATCAGTCACCGAGGTGGGGTGGGAAAGAGAGGTTCGCTGCGGCTTCAAGGCCTGAGCACAGCCAGTGGGCAGCCACAGCAGAGGCCTCAGGTATCTGCAGGACAGAGGGCTCGGCCTGTCCTGGGGCCCCCCAGTTCACCCGCCGGCCCGGGGCCGGAGGGCCTGGAGGGTCCTGGAGGAGCGGGCTGCGTTCTGCGTCTCTCCGCGCTCTCTGCCTGACCGGAACTATAACAATACTTTTTAATTTAGTGTGAGATCCCTAAAATTGTGTGGCTACTAAAAACATGACTGGTGAAAATGTTGATGAGTTTTTTAGGTTTCGGAAGAGAATGCTTTACCAATTGAAAATTCTACAGTTTGGATATTTGTTTCCAAAACCTCATGTTGAAATTTGATCCCCAGTGTTGGAGGTGGAACCTTGTGGGAGGTTTGTGACAGATCTCCCATGAATGGCTTGATGCCTTTCTCACGGTAAGAGGTGTGTTCTCATTCTATTACTTCCCTTGAGAACAGGTTGTTAAAGAGAGCCTGGCACTTCCCTGCTCTCTCTCTCTCTTGCTTTCTCTCTCACCATATGATCTCTGCACATGCGGGCTTAAACATCCTGCATGAGTGAGAGCAACCTGAGGCTTTCACCTGATGTCCAATCTTCTAGCCTACAGAATACATAAAAGCCAAATAAACTTTTCTTTATAAATTAACTAGCCTCAGGTATTTTTTTTAATAGCAGCACTAAACATACTAAGACAGAAAGCAACGGAAAGACTGATTAGTTTTAAAATTTGTTACCAGATGTTTATAAAATTATAAACATAGAATCTAAGAATTAAGATATTCTATTAACTCAGGTATTCCTTCAAATATTGCCACAACTTAAAATTCTATTTGATTTGTTTCCCATTTACTGAGGCTGAACCATTCACACACCCACACACACACACACACACACTTTATAATGTATATGGCTAGAAGTCACCTAAACCTTACAATGCAAATTTATTTACAAAAATTCGTCAAACAATAAGTAATTACTAAGAAAATCAGAAAATTTGTTTGTATAAGACTTTTACAAAAAGCATTTGTACATTAAGAATTAAAAAAGTAATTTTCAACTAAATGATTTAACCACATATTCAAAAATTAAAAAGCTTGACTTTGTATTTATATTATAATTGTACTAAGTATGAGAAATTATCATTGTGTTGTTAATTTGCAGTATTTAGGTGATTTCTGTAGGGACTTGTAGTAGAAAAAGCTTAAAAATATGACTACTATTGTCAGTGCTGGTTTTGACAAGTCAACGTGGATGTCTCTCCATCCCTCTATGAATTCTAGGGATTAATATAGAGCTTTGGTTCCCTTCTTGTCAATCAATTTCTCATCTTTCTCTATCAATAAGTTCAACTTTATTAAGAAATAGATATGTTCCCTGAAACATGTGCCCTTCTGGGATTTTAATTATTTGTCTTATTTCATTTCTGTCAATTCTCCTCAGTCTTCATCGTTGACCATTTTTTTTTAACACTAATTAGGTCCACAGATTGTATAGAAATAGTTTATATTGCATATAGTTTTAAAAATATTTGACACTTTCTCCTGAACACATTTCTGAAAATATTGATTTCAATATAGTCCAGAGAACTCATTTCGCTTGCCAGCCAAGTATATTATTTAAGAATTCAATATTTTCTACTCTTGTATTTACACAAAGTATATCTTCAAAAACATCAAAAGTCTGATTATTATGGGCACTCATCTCTAAACAAGGCTCAGATCTAGAATTATTTATTTTACTATATTCAATTCCTAAGTTCCAAAAATTAAAATTGAATTAGTTCTTAAATTGTAAAATAAAATAGCTTTATTTTCCGTTGGGAATAATGTTCTGAACCTCAAATATTTTGCTTTATTTGATATTGTGATTAAATAATAGTCACTGAGTTAGTTTTTAATGTATGTATGAATATCTTAATACCTATTTGTATATTTAAGAAATACATTATTTTTATAAATATTGCTAACTCATTTTTTCTTTCATTTACCAAATATTTATTGACCACTTATAATGTACCAGTTATTTCTTCTCTATATAGAGGTGATAGCAGTAAACAAGATAAGCCTTGCTACTTTCATATTTTTCCTATGAAGTTTTAAATATTTAATGATTAGTACATTTTTTTGTATTATATTACTCTTATTACAGTCAAGGTTAACTTAGGGTAATTGTACATAATTTTTTTTTTAACTTATATTTCTGTTTCCTTTAAATGTATTCTCTTTCACAACACATCTTTTAAAAATGTATACCAAATTAATGTAGTTTTTAAAGCCAAGGAAAGAACAACCTCATTGCATATACCTACAAAATTAATAGTGGCACAAAAATTATGCACAGCCAGCAAAACTAGCAAAATTAATGTGCTGATTCTGACCAGATTTGCAGAAATGCAAATACTGCAGTTTTCATCTCACATAGTTTAAAGAGAGAAACTTTAAGAGCAACTTTTTTTCTTTATAAAGTAATAATAAGTTTAAATAATTTTTGATACCAAAATATTTATAATGGCAAAATATGAAGACACTATTTGTCTGAGCCTTAGTGTCTCCCTCAGGAACAGATACTGTCCCAAATCTGTTTGAATGGGAAAAAATATATATGTATACATTTATTTATTTGTTTATAGGACTTTATTGTTCACATTATTTATTTACGAATACTACTGAACTTATAAGTAGGAGCATGTAGTTTTCAACAATTCATTTAACAGTTTAACTACTTATCTCTAATTACTATATGTTTGTGTATGTAACAGGGGATCTAATGTGAAAGCTAATTACAAATTAGAACTTAAAATATGATGTCCTAAACATGCAGTAAGAATATTTTTTAGAAAGCTTCTTATCTATAATAAAGAAATAAATCAAATAGCTAGACTAGACTTCATGATTAGTAGAATAAGAAGGAATGGGGTACTAAAAAATAAAGATTTGGCTTCAACTAAGAAAAAAGGAAAGAAGTAATCTCCTTTAAAATTTATAGTCATACAGAAGGCACTTCTGAACCTGTGGGGGAAGGGGCATAAGAAAGAACTGGATGCTTGTATACTCCCCTCCCCTCCCCTCCCCTCCCCTTCCCTCCCCTCCTCTCCTCTCCTTGTATGCTCCCCTCCCCTCCCCTCTCCCCCCTCCCCTCCCCTCTCCCCCCTCCCCTCCCCTCTCCCCCCTCCCCTCCCATCTCCCCTCTCCCCTCCCGTCTCCCCTCTTCCCTCCACTGCCCTCCCCTCTCCTCCCCTCCCCTCTCCTCCCCTCCCCTCCCCGCCTCTCCTCTCCTCTCCTCTCCTCTCCTCTCCTCTCCTCTCCTCTCCTCTCCTCTCCTCTCTTTTTCTTTTTAAGAGTCCCACTCTCTAGCCCAGGCTGGAGTGCAGTGGTGCGATCTCGGCTCACTGCAACCTCCACCTCCCGGCTTCAAGTAATTCTCCTGCCTCAGTCTCTCACGTAGCTGAATTGCAGGTGCCAGCCTCCACGCCTGAGCCACCGCACCTGTCTGCTTTTATTTTCATAGTTATTTTCATAGTTTCACAGATTTCTATATAACTTTATACACAAAGACACTTCTCAAATATGAATAATAAACTGGTAGAAGCCAAGAAAAGATAAATATTCTAAGAAAATTTTACCCAGAAGAGGTGTAAGAGCAATAACATGGAACATATATGACATAAAATTAAACACCAAGAGGTAAGAGTTGGCCGGGTGCAGTGGCTCAAGCCTGTAATCCCAGCACTTTGGGAGGCTGAGGCGGGTGGATCACGATGTCAGGAGATCGAGACTATCCTGGCTAACACAGTGAAACTCCATCTCTACTAAAAATACAAAAAAATTAGCCGGGCGTGGTGTTGGGCGCCTGTAGTCCCAGCTACTCGGGAGGCTGAGGCAGGAGAATGGTGTGAACCCAGGAGGTGGAGCTTGCAGTCAGCCGAGATTGCGCCACTGCACTCCAGCCTGGGCAACACAGCCAGACTTTGTCTCACAAAAAAAAAAAAAAAAAAGTAACAGTTTCTTTTTCTCTGAAAATGAAATTTGGGAGCTAAGTAATTTATATTTGGTTTTAACATCATGGAATTTGGAGGATCAAGATTAGAAAAGTTCTTAGCTGGTAGATAACAGCTGAGATCGTTGAATAAATAAAGGTTTTGTTAGAATTTTCTGCATAGAAAATTAGCTAAATGACAGTAGAGATGTAGAGGTTAAGATCTCTCTATGTCTACCTCAAGATACATCAGATAGAGAAACAGACAGTCAGATAGATGGATAGATAGATAGATAGATAGATAGATAGATAGATAGATAGAAACTTAAACATATATGATTGACGGCAGTGGTGTCCCATCTGGAGCAGCCTCTGTGGGGATTCCTGCTGCAGCTGGGGAGGTGTGGCCGGCGCTGCATGCCCTGTGGAGTTGGAGGGAGCCCGGAGCAGGTGGGAGCCCTGACCCTTTCCAAGTTGGCAGGTGGAGCCCTGCACTCCTGGGTACAGCTGCAACCCCCTAGCTATGGCTGCCAACTTAAGGACCCGAGCATTCCTGTGCTCTCAAGGGCCTGGGAAGCCCTGCTTCCCTCACAGGCTCAGAAGTGTCTGCTGCCACTGCCTTGTCTCTCCCCAACTCCCAGCACCCACTGTGATTTCGGAGCAAAGTTAAAGCCAAGCATGGGTGCTGTCCCAACCTGGCCAGGTGTGTGCTTGAGGAGGCACTGACATGCCAGCCCCCTGCAGCCTTGGCTTTCTCTGGAATTTGGCACCGACGAGCACAAGAGGGCAGTCAAGGGGGCGCTGAGGATGGCTCTGCACAGGCCTTCTGGACTCCCTTGGCACAAACAGTCTGGGCCCCATGAATGACATGATTAATGGCAACAGGAGGCAGAAACGTTCCTGGATGGAAAGGCATGGATCCTTGGTGAAGCCCCACCTTCAAGCCAGGGATGGCCTGAAGCCCAGAGCCAAGCTGTCAGTTCCGGGTAAGTCAGCCACTTATGGTGCTTTTTTTGTGCCCAGCCATGGCTGCCCATGGACCAATCAGCAGGCACTTCCTACCTTCTGAGCCCATAAAAACCCCCAGACCCAGCCAGACTCACACAGAGGGGACTACCAGCTGCGGGAAGGAGCTACCCATTTGGCACCTCCTCAGCCAGTCAGAAGGACCTGCCTGCAGAAAGGAGCTACCCACTGTGGGTCTTCTGTTTGCTGAGAGCTGGACACTCATCAGGATGACCTGCCTGTGGAAAGGAGCTACCCACTTTGGGTCTCCTGAGAACTGTTCTGCCACTCAATGAAGCTCCTCTACACCTTGCTTACCCTTCACTCCAGTTGTCTGTGTACCTCATTCTTCCTGGATGTGGGACAAGAACTCGGGAACTCCTAAATGGCAGGACTAAAAGAGCTGTAACACAAACAGGCCTGAAATATGCCCCCTGCTTGCCACATTGTAGATTAGGAGAAGGAGAGAAGAGCTTTAGCCCTTCAGGTTGCCTAGACCTAGGAGCCCCCCAAGCTAGGCCTGTGACACTCTCTTTGGGCTCTGCAGCTCCTGGCATCTCCAAACTTCCAGATGCCACCGCATTCTCCTCATCCAGACATGGGTGCCCACAGTGGAAACCGCGTGCAATACATCTGGTCCAGGCACACAGCTTGGCACAGAACTGGTACCTGTGCCAGCACCTGTAGCTGCCCACCCCACTGTGCACAGTAGCCAGACCATGCGCTTGCTTGCCCACACACTCCTCTCCACTACGTGCCTGGCACACCCTTGACAGGTGTGTGATTCTGGCTGGTAGCACAAGCCGAGCACAGCCTGTTGGGATGAGTGGACATAACAAGCCCAGGGGCACAATCAATTACTCAGGCAGACATGCTGCTGGCCACAGAGGTTTCTAGCTCGTGAAGTGACAGCCCAAGGATTCTGTGACAGGGATCACAAGGAAGATATGGTGAAACGATAATAATCACATATTGGGGGGCCAAGGTAGGCATTAGGGAAGGAATCAAAATCTTAGGCAGATTAAGTCAAGGCTCTGGTAAAGAACTGGAGAGGAGGCTTTTGTTAATGGAGAAGGCTCTGGGCATATTCCAGAAGAATTGCTCCTCCCACACCCACCCACTTGTCAAAGCCATGAGAAGATCTTTCTTAGATCCTCACAACAAGTAACTGGTGGGGCTCCTGGAAGTAAAACCCATGCTAGTTGGTGGTTGAGCATGAGATTATTCGTTCTCATGTTAGATCACACTCAACCACCAGCAGTTAACCAAATTACTAGCTAAGTGTTCCTACTAGAATGGCTCTAGCAGCTACTACCTTCAGGCAAGCAGACCTTGCATGTAACTATCTGGATTTTCCTTTCCAGGTTTACTGGGAATGTACATATGTGCTTTTTGAGTGTTATTTTCTGAGTGTTATGATTAACTTCCCTTTCTGAGTTAGTGACATGAACATATTCTTTGATAGTTTATTTTTTCCTTTGTAATGACAAACACGTAATGAAAACTTGATGCGTAACTAGGGATTATCTGAAATAAGTGCACTTTGCTTTGAGTAACACTAATTAATTAATGTTTTATGCTAATGTTAAACATTAAATAATGTTTTTATATGAATCATGTAATTAAGATTAAAATCCCAATGAGTATATTAAACAAATATGTTGGAAAAATTTGAACTTCTTTCTCTAGGATAGCAGAGTGCAGTAATTTTAATAAATCATATGCATGTGTGTTTATATGCTCATGTATACACAGGTCTACATAGTACAAATGTAAATTTGTCTTCAAACTAAAATCTCTACCACGCTTAAGGGAAATATTTTTGCCAAATTTAATTATTTAATTAATTTTTAAATCTTTACTCTGGAAAAGACATATAAAAGAAACACTGAGAAGTAGCCTCATTTTCTTTTTAGTAACTACCTGATTAATTATATAAATTTATAAAAATTAGCATTAGTACACATTTTAGTAACAGGAAATAAATATACTATTTGGCTCAAATAGGATTTGCAGGTAAAAATATAGACTTATTAATGAAAACCTGTTGTTATCTAATTTTAAGTAATCTGTTGGTTGGATAAATTTGATTTCCAGAAAACTTGACCTTGTTGATAATGGGTAGTGAGCAGATTTTAGATCATGTAGTTAGTTTTGCATGTATTACACACCCATCTGCTTCTCCATCTGGCAGCAGACACAGAAGTGTTATGTACATTCTTCTCACCAACAGCCCAATTGTTAGCTTCCTGCTGATAGCCCTAGTGCAAGCTTCATTGGGTAATTATTTCAGGCAGAAAACAACCAACCCACATGTTCAAGAATAATTACTAGTTCAATTAACTAACCAAAAACAGGTGATATTTTACTGTCCAGGAGTAGAAACGATTTCAATTTCTGCAGCACTTCAATAAAAATATTTAGATAGCAGATGTGCTTTTTAGTACCTTGAGAGTATGAAAAAATAAAAATAAACATGACGTATATACCAACATAAGTTGACAGTAAATTATGAATCATTTTTTAAAACTTATTATTCCACATTAGCCATTTAGCTTTAAAATAATATAAACACACAAAAAATCTACCAACATGATATGCTATCCAACAAATTTTTAAAGTCTGTATTTAAAAAACTTTTTTGTAGCAGTGACAGACATAATCAATATCAATGTTGTATATAATCATATTTGCATACGATTTTATTGTAAAATTGTATGCTATTTACTTTAAATATTGTCTGCATTTCAATATAAGAAATCTATAAACATCATGCATATTTATTAGCATATTTTAATACCATTTTAAAAGACATGTTCTAATATACATATATGAGTATTCATTTATAATATATTTTATACACCAGCATTATTCTGAGTTTTAATTGAAAATATATATTTTTGAATTAATACTGATGTAGTTAGTGGTGCTAATTTTTTTCATTTAAAAACTATATGATCTTTTTAACATGTATAATCTTTTCAGGAACTCAAATAGTAGGTCTAATATAATTTGTTTTAAATATAAGATTCAATTGAAAATTTAAAGAAACAATTCTACTAAATAGAAAATATGATATAATGAAGCACAAAATGCTGAGTCTTGGGAGTACGAGGTGGGCGGATGGCCTGAGGGCAGGAGTTCAAATACAGAATTTAGCTGGGAGAGGTGGCAGGCACCTGTAATCCCAGCTACTGGGGAGGCTGAGACAGGAGAATCACTTGAACTGGGGAGGCAAAGGTTGCAGTGAGCTGAGATCGTGCCATTGCACTCCAGCCTGTGCGACAAGAGTGAGCCTTTGTCTCAAAAAAAAAAAAAAGTGTTAGTGGTTCTCATTGTATCTCCAGTAAAGCAGAATTAGAAGACTTCTCCAGAGCAGTTACTGTATTTATTCTAGATTTTATTCTTGGCTTAATTTATTTTATGCAGATATTCTTACTCAAGTCTCTCTCTCTCTCTCTATGTATATATTCATATATTCATTCATTCTTAAAAATTATTTGATTGTTTACATAAATAAAATCCTCACAAAATTAAGTCATTAACAATTATCTTGGAGAAATCCTTGGATTGTATTAAAACTCTAGCACTCAGAGTGGACCACACTAGGAAAGGAGTGTGGAATTCTGCTTAGAATTCTGTCTCAATAAGTTTTACCAGGCTCCAGTTATTACTCATGCATTAGCACATCCCCTCCTGTGAACATTATCACAATCACTTCTCCATACATCAGGGAACAATCAGCTTATGTGGGTCAGCAGAGTGAGTGGACAGGGTATTCTGATGAGCTGGGAATGAGAATGGACTTCCTTAGTTCCCCATGAGAGGTGTGGAATCTTGGCATAGGCCTGCTTCAAAGGGACCCGGGAAGCTGGCTGAGAGGATCCACAATTCAAAGTAGAAATGTTAAGAATTTAGATGTAACTGATTACAGCAGGATATTCCTTTAGCTCACATAGTGGCTTTTAGCTAAGTGGGTAACGTTAAGTGAATTTAAAAATAGATTCTCAAAACCTAGTCTCTATCTAGCATTTTGTGCAAAAAAAGCTTTAGATATTTATTACTGTTTCATTCACTTAAGAAAGAAAAGGGTCAGAGGCACATTTACAAAATGAAAATCTTCTAACTAGTAACTAAATATAGTTTATTGTTTATTAACCAAATAATTAGGGATGCAAATAACATCTCCATGCCATCTGCCTCAGGGACTCTTACTGAAGCTTCATTACTTTCTGGGGCAGAGGCTCAGCTCTAAAAGACATCACTGGAAAAAAATGCAGAATAGCAAAAAAGAAATGTACATATTATCTGTGCATTAACAAAATCTATTATTAAACAGGCGATAATGTCAATGGTATATACAAATAGATGCAAAACAATATATACAAATTTGTCTGCCGTGTGTGCAGTGATATATTTAATTTACATATGCAAATTTTTGATATACAATGTTGCATTCAATGATGCAAAATTGCCAGTGATCTGTGCAACAATATAAGGAAAATGTATTGTCTATACAATGATTTTCAAGCTAGGTCTACCGTACATGAAAGTACAAAAAGATGAGGTCATTTTCAAGTAAAATCTCATGATAATTGAGACAGATGTTGCTTCTGACTTGCAGTAAGTGGAAAATTGCTTTGTGTCTCCACTTTTCATATTTGTACACTTGGTCTCAGACTATGATATAGTAATTTCATATACTTGAAAACATAGGTTATAAAGACTTTATCTGCTTTAGTTCATTTCTGAGGAAGAAATACAAAGGAATTGTTCTCAAGATCAATATGGTTAAATATAGTAAACAAATTCTTTAAGATCTAACTCAAATGCCTTTTATGAGTGCTCTGATCTTCCCCAGGACTCATGCATAGTGAGTGATTCCCTTCTCTTTGGCTGGCACTTTCTACACACATTACTTATTCCAATCCTAACCCTAGTTCCTGGATGGCAAGCATTATGCAGTTCTCAAGTTCATTCTTACAATCCCTCTGATTCCTATGAAGGTGAATGGCATACATAGCCAGCTACTTCAATGATTAACTACTGTAACTACAGTATCTGTTTTGATAAAGGGGAGAGATTTTTGACATATGTATACTTGGCAACATGAAACAATTTCACCAAAAGCATTGTGGGTGTGTTTTGATATTAACTTAAAATGTGTATAGCAGTCCCATTTCACAAGGCTCTGAATGAGAAACAACATTAACAACACTAAGATAAGTACACACACACACACAGCGCACACACACACAGGACAGATAAGCCTTGTAAATATAGTTGCTTTCAGTGCAGTCTTCTGAAAGTGTTACATTCATATACACAGAGATATCAGTTCTTCTTGTAAAGAATTTCTTTAATAGGCTTTTTTCCCCCACAGGGCAAGCTGAAACTGGTTGACATAGCAATGGGCTAAAATGACAATGTAGAGAAAATAGTTGAAAATCAAATAAAAAAAAAAACAGGTCGAAAATTCTTTGTACACCTTAATAAGGACAATGGCTTCTACTATCCTAAAAGTTTTCCCACATCTTTGTGACCACCACATCACTAATTTTAATTCCCCAAAATAGAATTGCATTTCCTGTCTGAGCTTTAACTAACATATTATAACAAAAAGCATACTGGACTAGAATTAAACCTAGTTATAAGATATGTTTGTCATATGAAAAAAAGCTAATGATCGCTGGTCATTAGAGAAATGCAAATCAAAACCACAATGAGATACCACCTCATACCAGTTAGAATGTCAATCATTAAAAGGTCAGGAAACAACAGATACTGAAGGGGATGTGGAGAAATAGGAATGTTTTCACACTGTTGGTAGGAGTGTAAATTAGTTCAACCATTGTGGAAGACAGTGTGGCGATTCCTCAAGGATCCAGAACCAGAAATACCATTTGACCCAACCATCCCATTACTAGGTATATACCCAAAGGATTATAAATCATTCTACTGTAAAGACACATGCACACATATGTTTGTTGCAACACTATTTATGATAGCAAAGACTTGGAAGCAACCCAAATGCCCATCAATGATAGACTGAATAAAGAAAATGTGTCACATATATATTTTGGAATACTATGCAGCCATAAAAAAAGAATGAGTTCGTGTCCTTTGCAGGGACATGGATAAAGCCAGAAACCATCACTCTTAGCAAACTAACACAGGAACAGAAAACCAAACACCGCATGTTCTCACTCATAAGTGGGAGCTGAACAATGAGAACAGATGGACACAGGAAGGGGAACATCACACACCAGGGCCTGTCAGGGGGTTGGAGGGCTGGGGGAGGGATAGCATTAGGAGAAATACCTAATGCATGTGGGGCTTAAAACCTAGATGACATATTAATTGGTGCAGCAAACCACCATGGCACATGTATACTTATGTAATAAGCCTGCATGTTCTGCACATGTATCCCAGAACTTAAAGTAAAATTAAAAAAAAATTTTTGCTTTATATGTCAGTGTGACATTATAGAATACGGGGTCCAAGTTATAAATCTCAACATTTTCATTCAGCCACAAAAAAATGGGAACAAAACATGTCATAATTTTTAAAATTATTGTTAGAAACCTAATTAGAAGATATAATACTGTATCAACTATTTAAATATACCAAAGAATGCGCATATTTATATTTAAATATACCGAAGAATGAGCATATTTATATTTAAATATACCGAAGGATGAGCATGTTTATATTTAAATATACCGAAGGATGAGCATGTTTATATTTAAATATACCGAAGGATGAGCATGTTTATATTTAAATATACCGAAGGATGAGCATGTTTATATTTAAATATACCGAAGGATGAGCATGTTTATATTTAAATATACCGAAGGATGAGCATGTTTATATTTAAATATATCGAAGGATGAGCATGTTTATACTTAAATATACCGAAGGATGAGCATGTTTATACTTAAATATACCGAAGGATGAGCATGTTTATACTTAAATATACCGAAGGATGAGCATGTTTATACTTAAATATACCGAAGGATGAGCATGTTTATACTTAAATATACCGAAGGATGAGCATGATTATACTTAAGTATACCGAAGGATGAGTATGATTATACTTAAGTATACCGAAGGATGAGTATGATTATACTTAAGTATACCGAAGGATGAGTATGATTATACTTAAATATACCGAAGGATGAGTATATTTATACTTAAATATACCGAAGGATGAGTATATTTATATTTAAATATACCGAAGGATGAGTATATTTATATTTAAATATACTGAAGAATGAGTATACTTACATATAAATATTCTTAAGTATATATTTAAGTATATACTTAAGAATATTTATATTTAAATACACTTAAGAAGAAGTATATTTATATTTAAATACACTTAAGAAGAAGTATATTTATATTTAAATACACTTAAGAAGAAGTATATTTATATTTAAATACACTTAAGAAGAAGTATATTTATATTTAAATACACTTAAGAAGAAGTATATTTATATTTAAATACACTTAAGAAGAAGTATATTTATATTTAAATACACTTAAGAAGAAGTATATTTATATTTAAATACACTTAAGAAGAAGTATATTTATATTTAAATACACTTAAGAAGAAGTATATTTATATTTAAATACACTTAAGAAGAAGTATATTTATATTTGAATACACTTAAGAAGAAGTATATTTATATTTGAATACACTTAAGAATAAGTATATTTATATTTAAATATTTATTAGTATTTTGATAAGTAATGTTTTCACTCTTTTGTTAACCATCTAATTCACAAAAGGTCTCATTAGAAAATACTTAATACTCAGACACTGTAGGAACAAAACAACGAGCATTATTAAAAACAGGGGAAGGTGGGACAAATGTCTGAGTTTTTTTTTAAATTTTTTTAGTATTATTACACTTTAAGTTTTAGGGTATATGTGCACAATGTGCAGGTATGTTACATATGTATACATGTGCCATGTTGGTGTGCTGCACCCATTAACTCGTCATTTAACATTAGGTATATCTCCTAATGCTATCCCTCCCCCCTTCCCCCACCCCACAACAGGCCCCAGAGTGTGATGTTCCCCTTCCTGTGTCCATGTGTTCTCGTTGCTCAACTCCCACCTATGAGTGAGAACATGCGGTGTTTGGTTTTTTGTCCTTGTGATAGTTTGCTGAGAATGATGGTTTCCGGTTTCATCCATGTCCCTACAAAGGACATGAACTCATCATTTTTTGTGGCTGCATAGTGTTCCATGGTGTATATGTGCCACACTTTCTTAATCCAGTCTATCATTGTTGGACATTTGGGTTGGTTCCAAGTCTTTGCTATTGTGAATAGTGCCGCAATGAACATACGTGTGCTCGTGTCTTTATAGCAGCATGATTTATAATCCTTTGGGTATATACCCACTAATGGGATGGCTGGGTCAAATGGTATGTCTAGTTCTAGATCTCTGAGGAATCGCCACACTGACTTCCACAATGGTTGAACTAGTTTACAGTCCCACCAACAGTGTAAAAGTGTTCCTATTTCTCTACATCCTCTCCAGCACCTGTTGTTTCCTGACTTTTTAATGATTGCCATTCTAACTGGTGTGAGATGGTATCTCATTGTGGTTTTGATTTGCATTTCTCTGATGGCCAGTGATGATGAGCATTTTTTCATGTGTCTTTTGGCTGCATAAATGTCTTCTTTTGAGAAGTGTCTATTCGTATCCTTCGCCCACTTTTTGATGGGGTTGTTTGTTTTTTTCTTGTAAATTTGCTTGAGTTCATTGTAGATTCTCGATGTTAGCCCTTTGTCAGATGAGTAGGTTGCGAAAATTTTCTCCCATTTTGTAGGTTGCCTGTTCACTCTGATGGTAGTTTCTTTTGCTGTGCAGAAGCTCCAACATTCAACATTCTTAAAGAAAAGAATTTTCAACCCAGAATTTCATATCCAGCCAAACTAAGCTTCATAAGTGAAGGAGAAATAAAATACTTTACAGACAAGCAAATGCTGAGAGATTTTGTCACCACCAGGCCTGCCCTAAAAGACCTCCTGAAGGAAGCACTAAACATAGAAAGGAAAAACCGGTACCAGCCACTGCAAAAACATGCCAAAATGTAAAGACCATCAAGGCTAGGAAGAAACTGCATCAACTAAAGAGCAAAATAACCAGCTAACATCATAATGACAGGACCAAATTCACACATCACAATATTAACTTTAAATGTAAATGGGCTAAATTCCAGAGGAATTTGGCTTTTCCTAAATGGCTTTTCCTACTTGGAGTTATGGCCTTTCCTACTTGGAATTATGTTAAATTAGCACATTAAATTTGGGAGAGTTGAAATTTTCATGTTTTGGATTTTACTTTCAAAAATATCATATGGGCATTTATTTGTTTGCTTTCATAAACCTTCATAGATTAAGTAATATTGTTCTTTTATCCTGATAAACTATGTTATAATTTTATGAATATTAGAAATGGAAATTTCTTTCTACTTCATTTTGTTAATTTTTATTTTTAAACTAAGGAGCATTATAATTTTTATATTTATATTTTATCCTGTTAATTCATTAATCAACTTATTCTCATTTTCCTAGATAAACAAGTCTATCAAAAGAATAAAAACAACAGTGGAAAAAACTTCATCTACTTTTTTCCAAAGTTTGTAGCAGTTTCTTGACCCACTGTATTTGCTATAATCTTCAACACAGTATTTGAAGCCAGTATACATGAAAGGCTTCTGTCTCTATTTCTTATATGAAAGAAAAAAATTCATTTTGTTATTGTGGATAGTAAGGGATGTTTGTGTTTGATTTTTAATTATGTAAGGTTCTATCACTATGATAAAATGATCAGAAAATATGTTAAATGGCTAGGTGTTATTTTTTACAGACCAAATCAAAGTTTGCAAAGTATATGTAAATAAGAGAAAAAGAGATTATATTTGAAAAAAATAATTGTTAAAAGATGGAGCCCACAAAATATCCTTTCTTACTCTTTGTGTACATTAAGGGCATTTAGTGTTTTCATTCTCCTAAATAAAATCATATGCATATTTCTACTCCAGCTTTTCATAAAATACTCTTGTAATTGTAACTGTGAAGGATTAATCAAGAGAAGGAAATGTTAACGTCCTTTACACACTAATGCAATAGGGGAAAAGTGAATACAAGGCAATAATGCGCTTAAATGTCTTAATTTGACATTTATCAGAAGGCTGACTCTGTGAGAAGTAGAGAAATGTTCAAGAGCATAACTAATATTCCCTTATTTGAAGGAAGATAGCGATGATAATATAAACTAGCACAGACCAAATGGAATGTAAATGGTGTAGAAAGAAAAAATTATTGGGATGTAGAGGAAACAATAAGGCATCAGGATGTATTGTGACTTAAACTGAACCCTGATGAAAGGGTGAAAGTGGATGAATGGTTGTCAAGCTGTGAGAAAATCCTTGTGGGCTTGTTGCCTTGTTTTGATCAACATGAAAACGTTGTCTTCGCAATAGCTAAATACATACATGTTTCCATATCTGGAAGACAAAAGATACGATTGAACCTATTGGAACAGATTATGTCACAAGGAATAGCAAGAAGAGAAAATTGCTGGATGTAAAAGGAAGAAGGTTAAGTAAATTGGGCACTTGTTAAGTGTAAAAATAACATTATATATATTGTCCTTACAAGAGGAAAAGGCAGTTAATTTCACTTAATTCCTGGGATTCTTCCTAAAAAGTATAAGGTTTACTTCTTGGAATATACAGGCTTTGTCTCAGAACTAAATGTGAGTGATTTTGAAGTGAACAGTTCTCCTTCAACAACATCACGCTGCACCCAAGCAAAGGGAAGTATCTATGGACAGATTTACAGACACTGAGGCATACTTATACTATAATAATGATTGAGCTGTTGGCTTGCTAATGACTTCAAAAGTTTTTAAGTCTTTCTTAAGTGTGCCAGCCAAAAATATCATTATTTGGAAGCTCATTGTCAATAGAATTAAGTTAAGAATCACTTAACTTAGTTGTGTGTGACTTCTGTGAACACTACCAAATGTGCAGAGCAGCAGATTCTTCAAGGGTTAACTTTTACATGCTGCCTGTATGATCTATAGATGTTCTTTAAAGAATCAAAGATGTCTTTATCTTCTCTTAGAAGATAAAGGATAAATCACAATTGTTTTATAAGTACCATATATGTGAATTAGCTTATGAGAAACTCCTCAGCCAAGAATAATGAATGAGGTCCTTATTTCACAAGAAGATCTCAAAAAATAAGAAGAAAGAAAGATGTTGAACAGTCGTTTTAAAATTGTATACTTGCTATATATATGCAAAGGATATAATGGGATATTTCCTTTAAGAAGAATAAAATATGCTTGATGATCTTGGACCTCTATTCCCAAAAGATATATTGTACCAAGAGTGAAGTGGTGGCAAACTAGCAAGTGTTGATGTGGATGAATTTTAACCCGTTCTAGATAAAAATGGGAAGGTGGAGGGAGCATAGAGAAAGTTTGGAAGTAAGCTGAAGATGTTAGAGATGCAAAACCAGAGGTGAGTAGAGCAAAATCATGAAGGTTCTGACTCTAAGGGCGAGGATATAAAAATTACCTGGACACTAAATGGTGGTATTAATAAATTCATGCCTTCTGTAATCCTTGGGACCCTCTTAATTTTTTCATCTTGTTCCTCCTTTTCAACAACTGGCTGATTCTTCTTTCCAGATAAGGGACGATGAGGGTTTGGCTGGCAGTGGTCAAGGCGGATAGTAAAATGCCAAAAAAAAAAAAAGGAAGTTGAGAGTGTTGTCCTGGTCATTCTCTTCTCATTAACCTGCATAGCATAATTAAATGGTTCTCACCATTCAGATCTCAACTCTAAGTTTACTCCCTCAATGTGACAAGTGACTAGGTCTCTATAACTTGCTGTATGAATTCTAACATTTCATCATTGCAAAGGCAATCTAGGAAGGCAATCTAGGATGCAAAGGCAATCTAGGATGATCTATTATAGTTACAGTTTGTATTTTGGATAACCTTTTGACTAATGTCTTTCTGCCTCTTTAGTCAATATGCTCTTTGAGAGTAGAAAGCATGCTTCTTTTGCTTAGCACCTCATGTAACACCAGACTTAGGTACAAAAATATTTTTGAACAAAAAAAGAATGTAGCAATGAAATTCCATGAGAAGCATTTAGACTTGTTTTTTATAATGTATAAACTTTTCTATTGATAAAGTACTGAATAAAATTGAAAATATAAATCTCCCATACTCAGAATGGAACTTGAAAGTATGGTCAGAGATGACTGATGAACAGAATTTCTTTTAATTTAAACATTTCTTTTTTGCTTGTTGTGGTTTCCATTTTATCTAAGTAAAAGCGATAATTCAATTTATGTGTGTAGTTTCAAAATAAAAAAATTGCCATACTCTAAAAAGTATTAAAAAGGAATGTAGAATGAGACAATAAATGAATTGAGAGTGTAACTTGGAAAAACGTTCACATTTAGGGTAATGGAGAAAAAAGATAACAGTAGGAAAGGAGATAAAGAAATATTAAACAGTTAATATAATCACAAGACAATTGTGTGACATCATTAATTAAAGGGGAAACATCTGAGATCTTATTAACTTCACAAAAAGGCAAGGAAAATAAGTGTTCATTGAGCACCTGCTACTTGCTGTGCTTTGCAAGCACTTTAGTATAACTTATGTCTCATGATTTCTTTTCTTTTTTTTATCAGATGAGGTAGCCACTTGTCAGAAAACTTAAATAATTCACTTGCTGCAATAAAGCGAGTAGACTATGAATTTTAAAGTGAGACTTAGGTTCAACCAGAACTCATTGTCATGGACATTCTATCTCTTTTTAAAGATTATGCAGTTCTATAATATTTCCAAAAACTTAATAAAATCCTTATCAACTCCTGTAAGAACAACACTTCCAAAAAAGGATATACAGCTGCTGTGTTTATAGAGATTCATAGGAAAATAAATAGATCAACAGAAGGTAATTTACTGTGTGGAAACTTGGAAAGGAAAGGGCCTGTGCCTCATTCCTTTCCTACTGGGGAAGCTTAGGAAATGAGCAACCTCAACCAGTTCTCATTTGTAAACATGCTATTAACCTTGACCCAGCATCTCTTACTAACCTGATACTGTACTTACATAGAAAAGAGGAGTCCCAGGGCTGGACGTGGTGGCTCATGCCTGTCATCCCAGAACTATGGGAAGCCATGGTGGGTGGATCACTTGAGGTCTGGAGCTTGAGACCAGCCTGGCCAACATGGCGAAACCCTATCTCTACTAAAAATAAAAAAATTACCTGGGTGTGGTGGCACATGCCTGTAATCCCAGCTACTCAGGAGGCTGACACAGGAGAATCACTTGAATCCAGGAGGCGGAGGTTGCAGCAGTGAGAGGAGATCTCGCCACTGCACTCCAGCCTGGGCAACAGAGTGAGACACTGCCTCAAAAAAAAAAAAAAAAAAAAAAAAAGGAGTCCTTATCTAATAAATAGTTATATCAGGATATATCCAGTATCCAGACAGCCCAGATTGCAATATTGTAAATGAAGCTGCCATTGTCAATTTATGCTGCAGGGCTGCCTGGAGAATGAGAGCTAGTGAGTTGTACAATTAACAGAGTATAAAAAGATGTTTCCCCCAAATTAAAGTGGAACCTTTTGTGAGCTATATTTTTATGTATCTGTTCCAAAAAATTCTGTTATTCTGAAAACAAAAGGTGTTCTAAGAAAAAAGAAAGTGGACATTTTGGCATGTTGTCTGACAGTTTCAGCCTCTTCTAGGAAAGGCTGTTTCATCTGTATTTGTTTGCGGTATTATTAGTAAAGATTGGTGCTGGGTAATAGCTGTGATTACTACGAATCTGCTTTGAGGATTTAAATGTTTGCGCTATTACAGAAATCAAAAGCAAAAGTGAAGAAGAGAGAGAATACTGACAAGAGGGGAGATGGCAGGACAAATATCCTGGGAGTCCTGCTTTCCATGATCAGCTAAGTATACACAAGTGAAGCATCCAAAAATTGTTCAATAAAAATGTTTAAGAGTAACTCATTAGGCTGACATTTCCCTTATATACTCTCTGTAAATGTGAGCCTTTTAAGTACAAATAGCTTATTTTATGGGAAATTAAGTTATTATATTAAAATTAAATGTTTACTGTGCATATGCAAAGATTTCCAGTGACTTCCAGAAATAACATACTTGCTCACAATATGTGACTCTGGTAATGAAAATAAGTTTTTAAAATAATATCTTCCTATAAGTCAGATTCTCCCAATACATGAGTTTAACACTCTGCAGGCAAAACTTTTTGAAACTTCAGGGTCAGTTTATTTTGATGACTAAGGAACTAACCCTTCTATAAGAACGGCATTATTCCAGAAGTGTAAAACAGATGTACTTCCAAATAGCCAACATAGTAAAGAAATAAGCACATAAATGACAGGGAGATTACCAAATTCTAGCCATAGCAATGTGATTCTTGACCTTAATTGGTTTATAGAAAAATGAACTCAGTTTACTCTGTGCTAAATAGTCTAAATAGTCTCCTAATCATTGTTTAAAATCATTAACCAATTTTAGATTCAAAAATCCCTATAGAGCTAGTCCTGCCCTCCCCACCACTCTTCAGCTGTGCATTATGTATAAATGCTTTCATCTGAGAAACATCTCAATGGCAAAACCGTTTGCAATTCACAGCATCTGCCTTAATGGTTTATTCCTGGGGGCTAATATTTAAAACAACTCCTATTTTGTACAGCGCTTTACTACACCACTTGGAATGTTTCTTCTGATAGACAAGTAAAGGGACAATTTTCAGTATCTCTACTTTAACTCCAGGGTCCCCAAAAATGAATTTGGCATATGTCATGTAGCCTGTATTTCACAGACTTCCTTAAAATGGAGTCTCCAAATTTGTTGAAAAAATCCACCCATATTATTGCATGATAACAATAATAAACAGAATGGACTATTTTGTGTATATCTTGCAATAATTTTAGCTTCACCAGTACTTTCGATGTTTATTATTGTCGATTATTTTATAGAATTTTAACTTCTAACTGGAAAAGTTTTAAAAGTATGTATATTTTCTGTTAAGTTTTAAAATAAGATTAAGGTAGACAGTAAAATGGATTCATACTAATGAACACCTTCTGTTATAAACAATAATATGGAGTCACCTATTCCAATTTGTGTTTTTGTAGGAATGTAGGAAGCTTTGGTCTGTAATAGATACCCCTCAGGTCACTTGTCCATTTTTGGCACAGCGTGATCTTATCAACTAGATCTTCATTATATGGAATGTAAAACTTTTATGAGCCTGAAATGGAATTCTGCTTGTATAACATTTGTGATTACAGCAAACTGATTACAGTGTCTTCACATATCCCTGGACTCATTAATCTCAGAATTTGAGAGATTTGAGGAACTGTAGTTCGACCCCCTCATCTATGGTAAGAATCCTTCCATAACAACTCCAACAGATGTCACTAAGCTTCTAGTTTAACACTTTCATGTCACTAAGCTTCTAGTTTAACACGTTCATGTCAGAAAAATCACCAAGTCCCAAGGAATTATATTATTTTGTGGGAAAATTATAATGGTTAAAGTGCACTGTTTTTTTTAAATGTTAAGAAATTTGTATTCTATTAATTTTGTCACTTGAATAGTTCTACATTACCATATAAGATCACCTGAATCCAACTTCTTCATTTATAACAGACCCAATATATCTCAATTGGCTCTCTCTCCCTCCCTCCCTCCCTCTCTCCCTCCCTCCCTCTCTCCCTCTGTTACCTATAGCCATTAAAATCCTATTTAATACAGAGTCATCCTATCCTTAAGACTCATAGAAACCAATTCATAGGCTTGGAAAATCATTCTTCTGGTTTCTAAATAATACTTAGAGAACCAGCCTTTGATGACTACGCATCTTTGTAGTCATGTGGATTAATCTTTTTATATCTTAATTTTACCAATAAAATATGGTGATTATAATAGTCCATATTATTATTTTAGGATAGACTATTAATAATATAGAAAAGAAAATGCCTAGGAATTAGACAGTGTGCTGAATGAGCTAATACTCATGCAATCACATTGGGATCTTTGTGACAAGTCTATTGATCTGTGAATCATCAGGTAGCATTTGTAAAAATATTCAAATATTAACAGTTAACAAATTCATTATCTATTTATTGAAGATCCACTAAACTTCAGTGAGTTTTATAGATGGTAGGGATAAGAAAGTGAGCAAGAAATCCTGTGGTCTAGCAGGCTGACTAAGACCAAACAGGCAATGACAAACAGCATGAAAAGTGAGAAGTGAGACAAAGATTGCTATGTGAAGATACAGGAGGGTCATCTAGCAGAGACTGTGGAAGATGTAGACTCTTCCAGGTGAACTATTTAAAATTAATGAACAGTAAAGAATAAATCTGTTAACTAAATGAATTGAAAAAAAGGCAAGATGTTTCTGTTAGGAGAAAAATTCTGTGTGAAGACTGATGATAATATACTTTATGAGACGAGTTACAGAAAGGTTATTGAGGTTGGAGAATGGGAGAGGATAGTGGATCAGTGCTGGAGGGACACAAAGGATCCAGGTCAGAGGGACTTAGAAAGCAAGCTAAAGAATGTTGACTTTATGGGTTATGATGGTATTTTCCATGCCCTCCACATACTAGGTATTATAAAACATTTAATCTTTGCTAAATTCATAGGCAAAATGTAAAATCTCCTCCTTTTTATTTTAAATTTTATTCAGTTGTGGATAGAAGCATCTTTAGGAGAGGGCTTCATTGGCTGTGATGTATCTTTCACTATGAACTGCGCGTTCATGTTCTCCATCCCTTTAGTGATTGCGTTGTTCATCTTTTGCTTACTGATTCTTAAGAAATTGCTGGAGACTATGAGTATCAATTGTTCTTAAGGATTTTTTTCCAGTCTTTTTTTTTTTAATTTGTTACTCTTTAAAAAATGCTAACTAGAGATTTTATAATTATATAAATACATTTGTAGCTTCATAGACTTCAAGGATGTATGCAAGGTAGAAAAATGCATGTGTGTGTGTGTGTGTGTGTGTGTGATTCAAATTTTTATATGTACTTGTATAGATAGTCTAGCTACCACTTGGAGAAATAAGTGGAACGGAGCAAAACTGAAAACAGATAGACTAGTAAGAAATTTGCTGTGGTCATATCTAGATTAATGGAAGGGATCATCTCTAACAGGAAGAACTGGAATTATTATTAAGGGTGATATTAATAGTTAAACTAAAATTAGAATCTCTACTAAACGTATGTTTTGGTGAAGAAGCCCATCAGTAACAGCCAGTACTTTGTCTTTCAATTAATGTGTTAGTCAAATACCAGTCATGCCAATACCCTCTATAAGGAAGGAGAAGGAAATAAACTTTCCTGAATCACCATGTAACATGAATTTTGTATATTCATTCATTTACTTGGTACAAGAAAACTGTGGGATTGAGATTATATCCCATATTTTTACAGATGAAGGAATTGAGGTTTATGAAGTTTAAATAACATTTCCAGTCATCGAAAACCAGGATATAACAGAAGATATTTGGTTCAAAACCTGAAAATTGGTACTGTCATATAATAAGAGAGAGAGGAATAATCCAGAAAGTGAAAAGAATTAAAAATGTGACCAAGTATGAATAAAGAAACTTGGCAAAGAGACTTGGCCACATTGAATTATCATTAGTTGGTATAATTAAGATTTAGAAGTCAAAAAGGGAAAGCTCAATGTCAAAACCATTATCTGAATATAAATTTTCAATAACTGCTCAGGGGTTAGGAAATCAGAGGACTAGCAAGCCATCCAGGAAAGCACCACCTTATGAGGTGTCCATTAAAACACAAAAAGAGAAAGAACAGAGACCATTTACACAAATAAAACAGGAGAAGTGAGACTTGGAGATGGAGAAAGGAAACCAAAAGCAAAAAGGGAGATATGAGTGTTTAACAAAATAAGAAGATTTAATAAATGAAGGAATTAAATTTGTACTCAGAACCAACCAAACATAAAAGAGCAACACAAGGTCAATGTGTGATATACAACTTTTGATGGTCATGAATAGGCTCACACATCTAAAGATACCTCAATTAATATCTTCCCTACCAGAATCACTTCATAGAGTGATAGCATGGTTAATTTGAATCTAAATCATCGTGGACTGACAGGACGTTTGCCTGCTTCTATTTGCTAGTGCAGTTTAGTTTGTCAAACTGGAAGACTGCAACACAAACAGGCCAAAACTCTGAGGTTTGGGTGCAAAGGGTAGATAATGCATATGACACATTAGATATGAAAAACTGTTCTTAAGAGACAATTTTTGAAATTTATATTGGAAAGGTATTCATGAAGAATAACGACCTAACTGTCCTTTAAGCCTATGTCCCAAGAATCAGTTCCTCAGATATAATCTGCAATAATTCCTAGGGAGTGTGTCAGTTATTTTTAACACATGAGAGTGAAGTGTACAGGGCAAGAAATGTTCTCTGCACATTTCCCTGTAATTAAGAGAGAGACTCTTCTTTAACTAAGATCCTGGATCATACATTGCTCATTATACTTCATATTTCAAATTCTTCATTCATTGGGAATTAATGAAATAACATTGTTGGATTCTAAAAACAGATAAGCAAGCAGGAAAGAGAACATGCAAACAACCAAAACACCCAGGCGATTACTCTGTGACTCACATGAATAATGTCAATTATATGGGACAAACCATTGGGATGTTATGTACTCCATGGAGAAATAAAGACTTTTCCAGATGGCTAGAGTTATCCAATATTTGACCTTCTATAGCAATGGTCTTCAGTCATGATATACTCTAGTTCATAGTTTTATTACTGTATTACTGAGGAACAAATATTTACTAATCCTTACATAGACTTCAAATTAGCATACTGGCCTAGGGCCTGTGATTAATGAGACTGGATCTGAAAAACCATGCCATGGGTAATTAATATTGAAAAGCACGATCCAGTGAATTAATAATGCATTTCTGACAACAACTAATAATCATTTATACCAGATGTAGCTTCTCTGTAATAATAAACTGCTGAAATGTTTTAAGCTTCTAAAGTAGTTTGTTTGCCAGGACTTAAAAAAAATAGAACCTGTTCAAATACATTTAGATGAATAACATATCTCTAAATCACCTACCTGTAAGTTTATGGTTTTTATAAAATAATTTAGATTCTATAAAAGTGCCATGATATTCTATTGTATATGAGAACACAAAGTTACTATCTATTCTGATGGGTGGACTTTTAGTCTGTTTACTGACAGTAGATTACTAAGCAGCAGAAAAAGGCTTTTAGAATAATAAATGAGTGGCACAAGAGTCATCAATAATATTATCAAAAAATTATACTTTTAAAAAATATGAAAATCTATAAGGTTAAAATATGACTTGAAATAAGTTCTCTAACCCATGGATACTTCTACGCCTCAAACATAACTATTTTTATTCTTTTAAAATTTATTTCCAAATCTTGTCTACATAATAGATCACACATATATATGCACTTTTTTTACATTGAACCATATGACCTTGCCGTTTTTTACCTACAAAAATAGCAATTTCATAGAGCTGAAGCCACTATTTCCACCATTTCCCATCAATATATTTTCTTATTTGTTTTAGATTTACTTTTGCAGCAGCGTATTTTTCCCAAAGCCATTTCGAGGAAAATTGTCTCTGTAAGTAACATGGTAAATCAATGCTGAAATTTTTACCCCAACAGTCTTAAAATATAAAGCCACTTTTCAAAATTTGTAAACCTAGCTTGAGAAATATAAGAATTGAAAAAAATATTTTATATTATTACTGAATTTTTGTATATTTTATGTAGTCATGGTCTACCAATTGCTCCTAGCAATAATGTATTGAAATTGTATTTGGTACTTAGTTTTCCTTTTATTGTTTTTAATGGTCCCTTCACTTTGATTCCAAAACTATTGGTTATATTTGTTAAGTGAAAATGAATTATCTCTCCTCCAAGAGCCATGGAAAAATATTATTTAATACTAATTATGATTTTTATCTCTAATCTATAACAAAATTTTGGATATACATCTTAATATAGATTATAATCAGTAATATCTTTCATTTAAGCAGTTAAATTAAACATCGACCCTTCATAAATCTGATATGGATTTAATACAAGGTAATATATGTTTATTATGCAAAATAACTAGATAGATAATTCTATAGAAAGATCAGAAACAATTGATATTTTTAGAGAAATTTAATTTTTTATTAAATTTTTTGGCAATGATTTCTACTGTATTTTTATGTAGTACATAATTAAATGGGAGTAAAAGGTGGCATTGTATCTATATAATTTTAACGTCTATTAAAATTTTCATGTCTATTAAAATGTCTTTATTTTCAATACTGCAGTCATATTACAGCATAATGTTTAAAGGGGTTTTACATATTATGAACTTAGTAAAATATGCTTTCAAAATAGTTTTATTTAGGGATACTATGTGATCTAATGCAACAATACATCCCTAAGAAATGTTACATGCTTAGAAACAATATTAAGAAACCCATCTAACTTGCCTGAAGCAGAAAACCACTTAAGTTAGCTAAGCTCAAAATAGAGAAATTGCTAATGGGATCTATTGCAGATTTGTCACCTAAGGGAAAGGGAAATATAGCTAGCCACAGGAAGACTGGAAATAAAATCATGGATGGAAGCTTTTCTTCTGTTGCCCACTGTCTCTAATGCACTTGTCTCTATCATACTGGTCTTTCCTTCTTCTCTCTGCTTATGTGCCAAGCATCCCTGTCCAAGAATCACTCTATGTAAATTCACCTTGTACTGATCCATGTGTGTGTTTGGGGACATTTTTATAAATGGCGAAGATTTACATATATATTGGGATTATATTTGGTTTATTTTTTGCTATGGTCAGATGTACATACATCTAGATTACAGGGATGCACATCATTTATCATGGAGATCACAGGACCTATGATATTCATATTTGTATGAAGAAATAGAAAGATAAACATATGTTTAAATATATTTCAGAAAATAGAGTAGATACAGAAGCCCCCAGATATGCAAATTGACACTTTTTAAATGTTTAATTTTGAGCATGCATACCAGATATCATTTCTTTGTAACAATCATAAATTTTTCAGGAACAAGTTCAATAAGCCAAGTTAAATTTTTATGGATATTTGAACTACATGTTTTCAGCATGTTTTCATAGTTTGCCACTTGTGTTTTTAAATCAAATATTATTAAAATGTAAAAAGTTATTGTAAAAAGACTTGTATTTAAAATAAAAGAAAATAATTTGTTTCATTTTAAGTACCATATATTAAGTAGGCAGTTGCTAGATCCTGAGAAGCAAATCTGCATGAATCTCAAGCAATATACAATTTATAATCACTTACTGCACTTAAATAATTAATTGAGTAATGACTTTGTTGACTAAGTAGAATGTTTGTCTACAGAACGTTGCTAGTAATGTGGGTTACTCTCCAATGCATCCTTATTTGTAAAATGATAGAGTTTTTACTGCAATATTAACTATTATAAAAACATAAATTCTATTTTTCATAACATGTTCATGTTTTTTATTACAAATTATTTTAAAACTTTAAAAAGTTAATTTATCTTATACAACAATAAAAACTCTTTTCATTGTTTTTCAAATATATTTTTCCACTATATCTTATATATTCTTTAAAATATTCAGTTAATATTCAAATTATATTTTCTTCATATTAAGCTTTGATATAGTTAGAGAATTTTTTTTTTTTTTTTTTTTTTTTGCGACGGAGTCTATCTCTGTCGCCCAGGCTGGAGTGCAGCGGTGCGATCTCGGCTCACTGCAAGCTCCGCCTCCTGGGTTCACGCCATTCTCCTGCCTCAGCCTCCGGAGTAGTTGGGACTACAGGCGCCCGCCACCACGCCCGGCAAATTTTTTGTATTTTTAGTAGAGATGGGGTTTCACTGTGTTAGCCAGGATGGTCTCGATCTCCTGACCTCATGATCCCCCACCTCGGCCTCCCAAAGTGCTGGGATTACAGGCGTGAGCCACCGCAGCCCACCAGTTAGAGAAATTTTAAATGGCTAAAGTAGAGGAAAATACTGAGAAATATTATTTTGTGTAAATAATCTTAAGTACAGTTTTCAAGTGTTGAATGGCTTGATAACAAGTTTTCTGTTTGTAATTTAAAAAGTCACTAAAATTATGTGCACTGCAATGGGATTAAGTTAATAAATGTAGGTTTTAAAATATTTTAAATTTATTTTTCTTGGAAATTAGGATAAAATCAAATTACAATGGTGATATATCCTGCTTTTTATCTGATCCATGTTTCATCACATTAGTAAAAACTGATAATGTAACTATTGATTCAGAACTTACTCTTTATCAAGCAAAGTGTTAAGTCAATGTACTGTTTCATTTCAATTTCCATCAACTCTATGTATTAGGTATTATTATCCCCTCTCGCACCTGCCTATTAGCATAGTAGGAAGCAGGGGTTCAGAAATATTAGCACCTTGTGCAAAACCACTATTTTTGCACAAGTAGCATTTTGTTGTTGTTTTGTTTTGCACAATGTTTTTGTTTTGTTTTGTTTTGTTTAGTTTTTGCTACTGGTGGTGGAGCCAGGATTCTAATGGGCTGTCTCTCCACAGCTCTGATCTAAGCCTCCCATTATGGAGAATCTTCAGAGGAGCACATGTCTTTGCTGGCTAGCATATCAACATTCATGATCCTGGCATGTGGAAGAATACTCTGATTATTGCCCAAGACATTAGCATTAAAAATTCCTTCTAAGGCATTTCTTTATTCTTAAGTAAATCCTGTTAAGGAAAAATAGGAATGTATAAGCAATTAATAAATTAATGTGAGTTACTTTCTAATTTGACAGAATCGGGAGCTTTTAGCAAATAAGGACATTGCCCAGAGAGGAAAAGCAGATAATTCAGAGTGCTTAGAAGCTAGAGTTGGCTTTTTAGGGGAACTAACTTAAGAGTAAAGAGGCTCCTTTATGTCTATTTATTGTTTATGAGATTGATGTAGATGTTACTTTAATAATTGACTTACATAACATTATTGATATTTTTCTACCCTGATTTTTCAACTGATCTGTGTTCTTTATATTTTGACTTCTCTATAATACTTTGCACAAATGATAGTCAATCAGAAATCACAATGTGCTAAGTCTAAATGAACTTGAGAAAGAGAATGACAATTTGATTCAAGATTAACATTATAATTGACATTCTTAAAAATTTCAGCATTACTAGATAAGGATCATGTTACTTTTGTAATTTTTCTATTGATATGTGATAAATCAAAGGGGTAAAGAAAAATAAAGGATACAACACAAATGATTAGAGTTCATTGTAAGCTGGGAAGAAAGCAATTCTTGTTAACTAAGTCAAACTGAAAGAGAATACACCTAAGAAAGTGTAAAGATCACTATTACATTTTGTCTAATTGGTACATCAAATTAATGCAAATTACTCCTGCCCCCAAAAAGGGTTCATAAATGAGAGGTTTTCTAAGGCAGAAGTGTCATTGTAGTGTAACTTTGAGTAGGTACATGTCCCTATCAGCTGATCTTATCTTCCAAGCCTACAATTATTAATCCTCTGTGTGTAATGCTTAAAATGTGGTACTTCACATAAGAGGGCCGTAAAGAAAGAACAAAGACTTGTAAAGTGCCAAAGGAAGAGGATCTCAGGTCCATTTGGTTGATTAACAGTCGTTAGTACGAGGAAAATTACAGGAAAGAATCTGTAGCCCAGGACGGTGCTCTTAACTCCAGATTGCATGATATTGGGAATATAACCAGAACAGAGTTCAGATGAAAAGCCTGGCAGCGGTGACCAGTGGTATTAAAACACATAGTGATCTAATAAATACCCCTTCATGTTGCTCAGTGGTTGGGGAAGGCATCTAATTCATAAGGCGAGTTACTCTCTAATAATTGGAAACTATTATCTGGCTTCTAAAATCCACTTCAAACATCTGTTTGGCCACAACACAATCTGATAAGATCTTGATGAACAAGATGAAACAGCTCCACCTTAAGCAGGTGAGTGGGACATAGCACACTCGCCACCTAGTGGATATTCACTGTACTTTTCGTCTTTTTTATTCATCTGTTCTAGAATAAATGTAAACCACACATTTCATTTTATAAAATGAAAGTGTGTGTGTGTTTGTTTCTGTTGCCTGATACTGTGGTCAAGACTATTCTGACATACATTTTACAATCTGAATAGTTTGTAAAATGTGAAAATAAAAATCCCTTACACAGATGAATATAAAATTTATTTGGCTAGATCAGATTAATCAAAGCTTGTCCTGTAAAGAGGGTCAACCCTTGTAAAAGTTTCTCCTGCTGATTCTTCCTTTTATTTATGACCTTTATCTAATCTTGGGGTCACTGAAAATGCATCGTCCCTGCTGGACCTTTTATCTAGTTTCTATCCAATATCCATGTGAGGTGGGTTTGCTCTCTCTCTCATCTAAATGTCTTGATTTGAAAACAGAGTTCCTTTCTTCCATGAGTTGGGAATAACTAATGCAGTTTTACCTTTTTAAAATCTTTTCCCCTGCTATATTTCCTCTTCATCAAGGTACTCATTCAAGACCCAAAAATATAAATCTCCAATATTGTAAATTTAAGCTTGATGATACATCAAAGAGCAGCTGTTTTAGGATTTTTCAGGCCTTCCCAGCACCTATCAGATTGCAGGAGAGCTGCCAATCTGCTCTTTCACAATGCTAGTCATGGCCTCAGAGCTTCATTTTACCATCTGGCACATCAGGATCACCTCCCCAGATAGTAATCATCATCCCAACAGTCATACAGTGAAATCAGAGTTGGAGGATTGTAAAGAATTTTAAAGATTATTGCATACGCTACCAGAGTTTTCAGGACTGCTTGGTACTTGTCAATTTCATAACCCCATATCTGATGACTGGCTAAGTTTTCTCTGCTTTGTCCTCAGAAGCCTAACACCCATGCCACTGATATGTACTCATGAAGGCGGTTTTATGAGTGACCCTCTGCTGTCCCATACTAGGCAGAGAGTGAGTTACCCAGAAGTATCCACCTAAATGCTAACATTTCCCCTACACTGCTGAATAAAATTTATTTCCCCATACTTGTATTTGAGGGCCAATAATAATTGATGGCTTCTGTTGTTGCCATAATCCACTTTTCTAAGAACCTTTTATATCACTCCAAATTTCACTTCCGCTTTGGTACATTTATGCTCCTTGTGTAAAACCCCTACCCTAATCTCAGTTTACCTAGTGTAAACTTTTCACCACATGAATCAAACATCAACCCATACAATGAATTTCGCTTGGCAAAAAACAATCACAGCAAAATAGAATCAGGAAAAATAATGTAGCTCATAGGAGGAAATGGCATTAATATATAGTTAACAACATTAATGACAATATGGTTATAGATTTACCATTAAACATAATTAGGTTCTCTTATACATTGTAGTATGGTGATGATTCTGTAGTATAAGTGTTATACTTCATCAGCAAAAGTTTTTACATGAAAACTCTGGGACTGAATTCTAGCAAATGTTCATACAGACTAAACAAGTTTGCAAGCCTGGAAACCCAGGACCAAGAAGCATAAAATGGAGAGATAAGATGGTGTGTGTGTGTGTGTGTGTGTGTGTGTGTGTGTGTGTGTGTGTGTGTGTGCACGTGCTCATAGGTTAAAAAAAATGCTAAGAAAGTGACTATTTTTTCAGAAACTTCAGGCAATGGCCTAAAATTTAAACATTTTCAGTCCTGCAGCCTATATCACTTGTGCCCAATTTGATATAGATATCAAACTATTTCTCTCTTCTCTCTTTTTCTCTTTTTTTCATCACATGCCAGTGAAAACAAAATTGAGAAGATTCATATTGGAAACATTTTCAACCACCCAAAATGACACATCAATATTTTTGGTGACCCAGTGGTGTGACGGGATCAGCTTGTACCAGCTTACAAGAGCTGTATGAACCAAGTGTTAAATAGTCAGGAATCAGTCAGTTGTTAAACACAGCCATTCTTAATTTCTTAAAGGTTATATGCCTTTACAATTGAATAAATTCTATAAACAACAATTATCTACTAACATTAAAAAATCACCAATTCTTAATTTTAAATGTTTTATTATCTATGCTTTTGAGATTATTTATGTCTATTTCAACAATACAACAGAAATCATGTAAAATGATGAACTACTGTAAATCCCTTTGTAACTCCTTATTCAGTGATGTCATGGTAATATGTTTAAATCAGCCTTGGTGAGGGTACTTACAGCATGAAAATCAACATATGCTATAATTCAAGGCTTTTTACTCTAGGGAGCTAGCTTCAAACATCTACCAGCATCTCAGTGGATGATAACATAATGCGGATACACAAGGCCCAGATTCCAAACTTAGTTCTATGATATTGGCCTGTTTATTAGACTTTAAAGCCTCATTATACTGATCTACAAAATGAAATGTCGAAGACATTGATTCTTGTAAAGACATTACATTTTAAAATCGAGTTCAACTTTGCTTCCTAATGGGCATAAAGGTAGCATAAAGCAATGACATCAAACCTACAGAAAGACAACGTATTTTAAAATGGCATATAATATATCTCAATAATGTACCTACTTTAGTGGGAGAAGTTTTATTTAAAAAAAGAGATGTTCAGGAAAAAATTCAGATGACTTGATGAGCAAATAGGTTATATTTATAAAATATATAACAATTTAACTTTGCCCATGTGGTTACTTTATCCTACGTGGAAATTGACTTATTTTTTTCCATATTACTTTTTGAAGGAGCTGAAACTCAAATAAAATAGAAATCCACAAATGATGTTTTCCTATTAGTAGGTTAAATTTATTAAACATTATGTAACTATAGTATTTAAATTGACCATTGAAATGCATTTATCATACTTTATTTCATTTCCTTCTGTTATAGACACACTGAAACTTTGCTTGCAATAGAGAGATGTTTCTGTTTTAAATCCTTTCACATCTTAATTGCAACATGACAATGTTTAAGAGAATCTTTTTTATAAAGGAAAATTGTTCTTTTCAAAAAAGTAAATAGTAGCTCCATTCTTATATGATAGGGAGTAGAAAGAATAGTAGAAAAAACATTTGACAACATATCTGAAAAACTAAGTGTTTGTCCCAGTTTCATAACTTATATGCTGTCTGAAGAAGAAAAAATAGTATCTTGGGTAGAATGAACTCTCAGTAAAAACATGTATTTTCAGGAAAATGAATTTAGTTTTTAAATAACCACTTCCTCTTACAATTTATTAATATAAAATCTTCTAAATGTCATAGAAATCAGTACAAATGTTAACCGCTGCTAACTTACTTTTGAATATATCTACATTGACAAATATTAGAACACTTTACTTCTTAAAAATATAGTGGTTGCTTTGCAGAAATGGAGTCAATCAGGCATCTCTGATACTGGCATGTGGTAGATACTCAGTAAAACACGTGGAGTGAATGAACACTGAGGTGGGTGCTAATCATTTCTTTTACTGAGATTCACCCTCACAGTCCCAAGTGAAGAAACAAAGTCAGAAGGGCCTTAGAGTTGAAAAGGTAATTTAACATTAATAGCAAAATGCAAACATACATTCCACTTTGATTCTTTCTATTCTTCACTGGTTTGAAGCACTTACAGTCACCAAGTCAACTGGACTTAATTGAGTGCCATCATGCATTGTGCTGCGCTAGGTACCATGCAGAGGAAGGCAGAGTCATAGTCCCTGTCTGGGGAAATCCATAATGGAATATCCATAAGAGTACCACCGCTGTAGGATTTTATATATATGTGTGTGTATTTGTGTGTGTGTGTGTATATACACACATACATACATATATAATACAATATATGTATATACATATATATATCAAGCTTCCCAACCCAGCATTATAAGGCAATTTCTTAAGGTTGATTTGTGATTGAGTACAAGATTTAACACTTGCTCTTTTTGTAAGCATCATGGTTCCTAAGCCTTGTATGTTCAAGACACCTGTCTACGGTGAAGGCTGCAGGCTGTGAATTTCAAAGTGGAATGATCTCTGCCACCTCACACTCACAAAACTCCTGAGCCCTGATGTACCTCTGCTTGCGGTGATCTCATATTCTCATGGAGGCCCCTCACATGGGAAGACTTAATTTCCTGACTATTCTCTCAGTCTTGGGTCTTTCCCCAGAGATGTGATCAGTTGTGGCGGCAGAGAAGCTGAAGGACTTGGGAACATTATTCAGTGTTCCAATTATTAGGAAAAATGCAAGCAGATGGAGCAGGGAAATAATATCTTTTGCTAATTATTTGAATGGATGAGCTGACAGAACTTTACACTCTCCCAAGAGAGCCAAAGGGTCATGGATCTCCAGCCAATTCTGGCCAAGCTGGCCAGCTGCCACTGAGCACAGAGGCTGCCATCTGCCTTTCTCTTCTGCTCACCTGAGGCATTTGTGGGAGAGCCCTTACACTTTTTCTTTCTTTCTTTCTTTGGCTTTTGCTGTTGTTTTAATGATAGTTTGAGTCAATGACAGATCCTCTGTTAAGTGTTAGAAAAACATTTTAAAATCTAGTTTACTAAATGTAGAAGCCTAAATGTATGCTTAAACATCTACATGTGCTTTTGGAATATGTCATAATATTTCTGTACATTATTTTTCTTGCAAATAGTGTATAGAAATATCATGATTTTCCCATTCTCTGAGGTATTCATTAATCCCCCCAAATGCTCCACATCCCTAAAGATTTCCCTTCCTACCTCGCTCCGGTTGCTCAGCATTTCCACAGAGCACTGATGGCACTACACTTACAAGTTTAATTTGTGCACAAGCCTGTTAGCTCCCTTCTGTTCAACAGCTTTCAGCTGCCCTCCTAACCCTACACAGATGTCTCACAAACTCATGTTCCTGCTCACGGAGGACAGGCAAACTGAGCAGGGTAAATCTATCACCCCAACAATGCAAAGCCCTTGACCTGGTGAAGGTGAGTCAATAACACCATGCCCATATGCAAAGCAAGCACATCACACACTACATGCTCTTCCCAGGTTTAGTATTGCAAATTCTACACATTTGCAGAAAATATGTAAGCTCTCTATCTACCTTTTCCACTTCATTGAGCCTCTCAAAGGCCCTAGCATTACCTATCTCTCACACCATTACCTCCGGTACAAATGAGCTACTTCTGAGGTTCATGCTCCTTGTCTTCCAAGAAATACTCTCTTTCCTATCATGCCACAAGACCCCTTTTTAAAATCCAAGGAAACATTCTGTACTAAGAAAAATAACGTGATGAAGTGAACCACTTAATTTCAGGTAATGTTTCCAACCATTCATAACGTAAAGATATCAAAATGAGAGTTTTCCAACAAAAAAGTTCAGGAAAGCAATACATAAATGTGAAATGATAAAAACGTAGAATTCCATTTCTCTTATTAGCATGAATGATTTCTTTGTTAACAGAATTTGACCCTTAACACAGTAAAAGGTTAAGTCTACTTCATTGGGCATTGTAAAAATAATTCTCTGATGAAGTATATTACCAAAGAAATAACATACATCACGGCATTCATCAGTTCTTGGAGAAAAAAAGTAGCTTTACAAATGACTCAGTGACTCAACACACAAAGTGGATTTTGCTTCTTCAATCGTGCATTATCAGAATATGCAGGATTTCTTTCTGTCCTTTTGTATCTGATGGGGATGTACAATCACAGACTTAAAGTTGGAAGGGACCAAATATTACTATTATCTCTGGCTCACAGAAAATTTAAAAAATAAGACTTCACGCCTGTAATCCCAGCATTTTGGGAGGCCAAGGCGGGCGGATCACGAGGTCAGGAGATCCAGACCAGCCTGGCTAACACGGTGAAACCTTGTCTCTACTAAAAATACAAAAAATGAGCCGGGCGTGGTGGCGGGCGCCTGTAGTCCCAGCTACTCCGGAGGCTGAGGCAGGAGAATGGCGTGAACCCATGAGGCGGAGCTTGCAGTGAGCCGAGATCGCGTCACTGCACTCCAGCCTGGGTGACAGAGCGAGACTCCATCTCAAAAAAAAAGGCTTTTTTTTTTTTTTTTTTTGAGACAGAGTCTCACTCTTGTTGCCCAGGCTGGAGTGCAGTGGCGCGATCTCGGCTCACTGCAACCTCCGTCTCCCGGGTTCAAGTGATTCTCCTGCCTCAGCTTCCCGAGTAGCTGGGGTTACAGGCGCCCGCCACCACGCCTGGCTAATTTTTTTATTTTTAGTAGAGACAGGGTTTCTCCATGTTGGTCAGGCTGGTCTCAAACTCCCGACCTCTGGTGATTCGCCAGTCTCGGCATCCCAAACTGCTGGGATTACAGTCTTAAGCCACCACACCCGGCCAATATTATTTAAAGAAGAAAGGTCTTGCCTCTATTCACGTGTCTATTCTGTGCTTGAGTTGAAATGTGGACATAATTCGTGGCTAGCACTTTTTAGACACATTGCTATGTATACTTACCTGCAAGCATGGGTGCGTGCACACACACACACACGCACGCACCACACACACTCTCTCTCTTAATATTTGTCCTAATTAGCAATCATGGAATGCTGTATTATGTTCTATTTTGCCTGTTATCTTGACAATAATTAAAAACAGCAAATCTAATGTTAGAAAGTTATAGGAATATTTAAATTCATATACATTACTAGGGGTATATTTAAATTGTGAAGAAAATGTGACAATATATTCCAAATGCTTAAAATGTCGCTGTATCCCTTTGCCTATTCTATCAGATTCAGATAGAAAATAGATGACCTACTCAACAGATATAAATAAGGGGAGATTGATGGAGGTGCTATTTACAGAAGTGTGGCCAAGAGTAAAAGAATCAAAGCATATAAAGCATTTAGCGACTAACAACATGGGAAGCCATTTCCACCTCTAAGGCAGAAGAGGTAAGTCTAGTGACTGATGAAACCCAAGCATGAAGAGAGGATAGGAGATTAAACCACAGAACTCAGCTGTTGTCAAACCCGAGGCCAGCCACTAGGAGGTGGAAGCAAGCACTACAGAAGAAGCACCCCAACTTCTCTTTCCTCCCACCAGCTAATCTGCCAGAGCCAGCGGCTCTCATTGTTGTCAGGGGAACGATGGAAAGCCAAGGTCCCAAGTGATGAAGCTCCTGAGGGTTACCCTGCTTTGGAACGAGGCAGGACAAAGAAGGGCAGTAAATGGATCTTCGGGGTGTTCTCATGGAAAACAGAGAGTGATCTGCATACTCATCAAGCCATCCCTGAAGAAGTAAGCTGAGATTAGTGCAAAACTGTATACACAAAATGCTAATGCTAACGCTAACATTATTTAGAAACATAAGATCGTGGGAATACTATATATAATCAGAAGTAAGGTATTGGTGAACTAAAATTTAGAAGTGACCCATACATTTTCAGTTGCAAATCACGAAATAATTTAAATAGCATGGTTCAATGGAATATGTGTTGGAGGGCACATATTCATGCTATATTAAGTTGAAATGAGAAGGCTACAAAACATGTACATATATGTGTGGGTATGAATATAATTACTGCATATTTATATTAACTCTTATATAAAAACTAAATTCATTTGAAAGACCTAAAATTAAGAGTTTAGAGAAGATTGAAAGGAGGATGAACTAACCAATAAGAGTGTAACATTATTCCCTAAAGAACTTTAAATGTTATTTGTTCCCTTTCAAGTTTAATTAGAATCATGGGGCGGAGTGCGAGTAAAAGTCTTTGTATTGAGATGAATGCGATATTATTATTTCATGAGCACTGAATACATTTTTTCTATATAAGAACAAATGTAAAGGTTATTAATATAAACAGAATATGGATTTCTTCTAAGTCAAGGTCAGTTGGTAGAAAAACAATCGACCAATAATCCTAGTTGCAGTGTGGCTTTGAGACCAGGAATATAGAATGTTTAAAAACTGTATTGTTGACTATTGTCAAATAAGATCAATTGAGAAAAGCAGACATCTTGCAATCAAGATTTATGATTACTTATCATTCTAATACATTCGTGCCTGTAGCTTCTGATTTTTATACACTCTATCATTTCTACTTGTATGAATTTTAACTGAAAAATATATCACAGCTTTTTTCAACTAATCATTATGACTCCAGTAGAAAGATAGTGACTACACATTGAGAAACTTATATTCTCTACAATTAAATAAGTAATCATATATACATCTGGAGCATTTCAACACCAAAATCCTCAGGTTAAAGAGACCATATATAGGTAGATATTTATTCACCAGGGGTCATTATCTTTACTGTAAACTTTTATATGAATTTAATCAACAAAAATATAAGAAACATTGTTTTGAATAGCCTAAGTAGACAATATATTATTTCATAATCTAATGGTAGGACATACAAGTATTTCAGTCTAGGACTAATGTTAACCTTGCTTAGTTAAAAATAAAAGCAGTATCATTGAAAAGAAAACAACAAGAAATATCAATGCTATGAAACATTGGAAAAATATGAAGCAAAGACTCCCAATTCTAAGTGCTCAAAATAACAAAACAAAGTTATATGGCTGTCATATTCAAAAGAGATTATTCTAGAGGGAAAGAAACATGACATTGAAACGTAAATATTGACCAAATGGTGATATTTGGAAATCAATAAAAGACAACAGGCTATGTGAACACTAAAACGATGACAATTACAAAATAATAATAACAGAGGAAACTTAAGAATTAACTGCAAAAGTTAATAATAACAAAATTAATAAATATTTCCATGCAGCGGAAACTTTCATTTTTTACTGTTTGCCTTCTACTATTGCTGCTTCACCAGAATCTTCTAATAATAATCTGAATTCATTGATATCTGCAAGTAGCTTGCTTTCCTTTAGCAATGCCCAACAACAACTTCTATCCATAAACAGCCATTGATGCACAGTGCTGAATCATTTTAGTAAATGTTAACATAAAATTATTATAATATTTATAACATTATAACATTACGTTATAATATTATAACATTATAACATTACGTTATAATATTATAACATTATAACATTACGTTATAACGTTATAACATTGTAACATTATGTTATAATCACTTCCACAGATTAAAATATTATATGCACATTTTAAAAACAGAAGCTATGACAAAGATCTAATTGTATTATATGATCAAAAGGAGGATGTTACAGAAAGGGGATGTATAAAGAAAATCAATGAAGGTGCATCTGTCTGGAAAGGAGTATTATGATTGTTCCATTATTGTTCCAGCTTTTCCAGCTCCTGAAAACTGGAGGCACGGTGGGAGTGGGGCGCTGGTAAATGAGCTGGTTAAAAACAGAATCCTTTTAAAATAAGCATTTGAATGAGAAAAGAAAATAATCTAAAACACCAGAAATTTGCCTAGACTAGGCGGACAAGAAATGGCCAGATTTCTCACTTATAATAAAGTCAGTAATCATTGCTCTCTTTTCACGTTTTTTCCCTGCTTGCTTGTACCTTTTACCTTCCATTCTCTCTCTCACTTTCTCTCTATCTCTGTCTCTCTCTCTTTCCCCTCCCCCACTTTGTCTCTTCTTTCCTTTGTTGCTCAAATAATATGTCTAATAATAGCTATTGAGTTGTTTATTTCTTTCTCCTCATTTAAAAGGCAATTGCAATTGAAAATGTTTATGGTTCTCTATCATAAACAATTAAATTAATTCTTATTTGAAGGTGGTCTTCCATTGATTATTCATACTTGATATAGGATGGTGAATTTAACATAAGTGGAAACTTAAAGATCCCTTTATGAAAAAAGCAATATCATCTAATTCTGTTTTCTCATTAATCCTTTTACTGCCGTGTTCTTTCTCGTTTGCTATATTGCAACCTTTGAAGGCAGTGTAACATAATTAGCCAAGCCCATGGCCTCCATGGCCAGACAACTGTGTCCAGGCTCTGCAATTTACTGGATATCACCGACTTTTGGTAAGTTAACATGTCTCTTCCTCAGTTTCCTCTTTTGTGTAGTGGGGATAAAGTAGTTGCTGTGAAGATAAATGAGCTAATCTTTGTAGTTTTGGAATGGTTCCTGGAATTGCCACATGCAACTGTGAAATAATAAATCAAAACTCTTAATTTCATAGAACTTACCCGGGTAGCAAAACCAGCTACTAAGCAGCCAAAATAGTTACCACTAATCATTCTACATTTCAGGTCTAAGATTAAAACAATGGAAAAACATGCTTACTAATGAAAGTATATTGAGAATTCCTTCACTGGGATGATGGCCTTCATTCTATTATTCAATAGCTCTTGAAGGGGTCGCCAGTTTGAACAGAAACAGTCACGCTTGTAGTTTTCTTCCTTCCCAGTCACTCTAAATTAGAAAATAGTTCAGAAATTCAATTTTCAAGACAATTTGTGTTCGGGTTTTAAAGGTTTGCAGGTGCATAACTGCAGTAAGACTGAGTTAAAGGCAAGTCCCAGAGGCAATTCTAGACACACAGCACCACTTTACACAAATATTTTATAATACTATCTGAAACAAAGGTTATAGATAGTATAACCCATTATACAATTTCACACAATTTCAAAAAAAATGTTCAAAAATATTTTGAAAATAATGCCTAAACTCTAATATAAATAAAAATGTAAGAAAAATAATTTATAATAAGATAATATGCATTTCTTAATGTTAATATGCAGGTACAGAGAAGGTAGAAAACATAATGAAGTTTGCAGAGCCCCATTGCTACTCAGATTCACCATGATTGTTTGAAATACATAAGCAGCAGAAGTAGGAATACTATTAGTGGTATACTTTAGTCTCACAGCTAGTGTTGCCATCAGTGACATGATTTTCTAAAATGGTATTTAATGTTAAGTAAAGTTCTGTTAAGAAAAAATAATAGTTTTTTCTCTCAATTTCCACTATATTTGCATTTCAGGAAAATTCAGTGTATATTGAAACCATGCAGAAAATACTTTGAATTCATGTTAACACTAATTTGGGCTCTATAATCATTAATTATAAATGAATGTTCCACCGTACAATGCACAGTGTCTACCATCCCTCACTCAATAAGTGCAGAAATACTTCACAACATTGTGACCACAAAAGACTGATTCAATTTTGCAAACTTCTTCCTAGAGATAGGGCCACCCGTATTTGTAATCTTCTTACTAAAGTATATAATACATCCTTTAAAAATGAAAAGAAATATAGTTTTATAGTCTGATTCTTCTGAAAACGTAAATGTACTCTGATAACAGGAACTAAGAAATTTTAAAAGGAAATGGTTGGTGGTTGAATGTCTGAGAATGGTTAAACTTTTCAAAGGAAGACACTTGACATAGACCTGTCTTTTTTGTTTTTGTTGTTAATTTTTATTTCTATAGAGTTTGGGCTACAAGTGGTTTTTTTGTTAGTGAATGAATTTATGATAGTGAATTCTGAGAGTTTAATACACCCATCACTTGAGCAGTGTACATTGTACCTAATATGTAGTTTTTTATCATAGCCCTCCTCCTTGCCTCCCCATCTGAGCCTCTAGAATCTATTATATGACCCTGTATGCCTTTGTGTACTAAAAGCTTAGCTTGCCCTTATAAGTGAGAGCTTACAGTTTTTGGTTTTCCACTCTTGAATTACTTCACTTGGAATAATAGTGGAGGAAATTAAAATGTCAAAAGACCTGTGTTTACCAAAGACTACCATGCAGTATAGAGATTATATCCATAGCTAGGGTTCTAGAATAGATTCTAGAGACTGCAAATGGGTTAAACTCATTTCCATATGTGTATACTAGCAATCTGGTGCAATCTATAATAAAAAGCAGCTTCACTGAGCACTTAACCAAACATCAACTATTGAAAGAAAGACAACACAGTTCCTGACCACAGATGCTATGCCTGACTACTCTACTAAGTGACATAGCGTAACTCTTGTTGCATTCAATTCTCTTTCTTACACATCAAAAGAAAGATGAAAAGTGAAAAAGAGAATTCAAAAAAACTGTCTTTAGGACAGGAGATTGGACTTTTGTAATTCTTTATCTTGACTGAATCTAGGTAGAAAGCTATTTTTCCCTGGATCAGTTTTCGAAGATTGTCATAACAAAGTCCCACAGAATGTGTGGTTTAAAAAACAGGCATGTATTTTTTCACAGTTCTGAAGGCTAGAAGTCTAAAATCAAGATGTCATCAACGTAAGTTTCTTTTGAGGTCTCTCTCCTTGGCTTGTAGATAGCTGTCTTCCCCCCTAAGTCTTCACATGGCCTACTCTCATGATATTTCTGTGTACAAATTTCCTTCTCATACAAGGGACTCAGTCATATTGAATCAGGCCCCACCCTAACTCATTTAGAGTTAATTACCTCTTCAATGGTCTTCTCTCCAAATATAGTTATATTTTCAAGTACTGAGGGTTAGGAGTTCAACATAGAAATTTTGACGGGGCACAATTTAGCCCACAACACTCCCTACTTGTGGCTGCCATGAAAATCATTAAAGAGCACGATAGAACATATCAAAGACCCTGAATTAAAGTGCAATTCTCCAAAAACACTCTTATGTTACTTAGGTAAATATGAGCTGTACTGAGATGGGAGTGATTTCATTCTTGCTCTGCAATCTCAATGCTGGCTCTATAACCAGATGGATTATTTTCCTCTGGAACCAGAAGCAGATCTAGTGCCAAGTTATATACGTGTACACTGAATTATTTAGTGTAACATCTTCCCTCTTCACCATTCTTTAACTCATACTGATGATCACATGGTGTGTCAATCATGAACAAAAAAACTGCCTTTTCTTTTTTATTAATATTATTTTTGATTGAAGAATCATAATCTTATACATTTATGGGGTAAACTGTGATGTTTTGATAGATGTATATAATGTGGGATGATTAAATCAAGCTAATTAATATATCAATCATCTCACTTGCTTATCACTTTTTGTGGTGAAATATTTGAGATTTGCTAAATTTCTTTGAAATATATATTATTATTGAATATTGTCACTCTCCCATGCTATAGATCTCTGCTATCTAACTGAAAATTTGTACCATTTGACCAAAAACAGCTCGCCATTTTCTCCCACCCCCTAACCCTGATAACTGTCGTTTTACACTTTACTTCTGTATTAGTCTGTTCTCACACTGCTAATAAAGACATATCCAAGATTGGGTAATTTATACAGAAAAGGAGGTTTAATGTACTCACAGTTCCACATGGCTGGGGGAGGTCTCACAATAATGGCAGGAGGTGAAGGAGGAGCAAAGTCACATCTTACCTGGTGGGAGGAAAGAGAATGTGTGCAGTGAAACTCTCCTTTATAAAACCATCAAATCACATGAGACTTACTATCACGAGAACAGCAAGGGAAAGGCTTGCCCCCATGATTCAATTACCTCCCACCGGGTCCCTCCCAGGACATGTGGGAATTATGGGAGCTACAATTCAAGATGAGGTTTGGGTGGGGACATAGCTAAAGCATATCAACTACTATGAGTTTGACTTTTTTCCATTCCACTTGTAAGGGAGATCACGTAGTGTTTGTCTTTCTGTTCCTGGCTTATTTCACAAAGCATAATGTCCTCCAGGTTCATCCATTATCAGAAAGGACAGAATTTCCTTTTTTTAAGGCCCAATAGTATTTCATTGTGTATATTGCCATCTTTTTTATCCATTTATCTGCTTATGAACACTAACGTTTTTTCCATAGCTTGGCTATTCTTATGAATAATGTTGCAATGAACATGGGTGTGCACATATCCCTTTGACATATTGATTTCACTTTTTTTGGATACATACTCAGAAGTGGCTGGATCATATGGTAGTTCTATTCTCTTTCTTTTTTTTTTTTTGTAAATTGACACTTCACGTCCACTCTCCTAGCATTTTTCAAGAACACAATATGTTGTTAACTATGGTTACCATGTTGTACAATAGGTCTCTTGAATTTATTTCTCCTATCTAACTGAAATGTTGTGTTCTTTGGCCAATACATCCCCAGGTACCCCAGCTCAACCACTGGGGTATGAGATCAACTTTTTTAGATTCCACATATGAGTGAAATTATGCAGTATCTGCCTTTCTGTGCCTGGCTTATTCTTCTTAACATAATTTTCAGTTTTTTTTTGTGGACCCTCCATATCATTTTCCATAATGGTTGTACATTTACATTTTTTATAATGTATTTTTTATGTACTTACATTTTTTTCTCCATCCTCACCAAGACTTATCATAATATATCCTTTTGATAACAGCTATTCAAACAGGTGTGAGGTAATATCTCACTGGGATTTCAATTTGCTTTCACCTAATAATGAGTAATACTCAATATTATTTATAAACCTACTAACCATTTCCATGTCTTCTTTTGAAAATGTCTGTTCAGGTCCTTTGCTCATTTCTGAATCAGGTTATTTGTTTTCTTGCTGTTGAGTTGAGTTCCTTATAAATTTTGGATATTAACCCCTTATCAGGTATATCATTTATAAATATATTCTCTTACTTTTTATTTTTATTTTCAATGTAAGTACTGCATCTTCTGTATTTTCTTCCCTTATGTGACAGGTAGTAGAGACTGTTTGGGGACATAAAACAGAATTTGACTGGACAGTGACTTACTGATGGATTTTGGATTAGTCAGTCATTGTTTTCTCTCTTTAGTGTTTCAAAATACCTATGTTATTTTACAGTATTTCCTACTACAGCAAAGGAAGAAGTCACTCACTTTTTTTTTTTCTAAAATCAATCTGTGCACGTTGTTCTTAATCTCATACTCTGCTCACTATGGGACTATGAACCATAAATCATGTCTTTTTGGAAAACTTTTTAGTTTTAATTTATCTTGTTCTCTTCCTTTGATTTCTTCTCTAAAGTTTTTTTTAAATAATAAGTGCTATTCAAGAGTATAATCTTGGGATTAATTTAAATATTAAGGGTTTTGAAACCCTTCGTCTAATGTTTTAATAAACATTAAAGTTTAATAAATGTTGAAGTTAACTGATCACGCTCTGCATTCACAGAACTATGTGAAAAAGAGGAAAGAATACAAAAGTTGATATATTTTCATTTGATATACTTCTTATGTTTAAAATTGATATCATTCTTCTTAAGAATCTAAAATAACCAAGTTGTAATGTACTATTTTGGTCACCTAACTTCAGTCCATTGATTTTATGTACTTAATGTTACAGACACTGTGGAATATGAGCTAAATGTCTGAATTCAGGAATACAAGTTTCAAAGCTTAGACTTTTACACACTCTTTTATGTTCTAATGATATTTTGTTTGCTTGGTTTTTTTTTTATTGTAGTTGTTTATTGTAAAATGAGAAATGGAATAGTGTCATCATATTCTTTAAATTTCCTCCTATGATAAGCAATTTCTGCACAGTAGAGAGAAGCCAAAGGTAGTTATTCAGATGATGGTCTTCAACAGAGATAAGCAAGCAAAAGTATCTGATGGCAGTAATTATCTGGGTAACTTTCCTCCTCACTTTGCTTGGAGAAGCTAAAACATCCCTTTCTCTGTCTCTCTCTCTCTCTCTATCTCTTTCTGTTTCTCCCTCTCTCCTGAAAATAAGAACCATACACTCTATGGTCTTTGAAGTCAAATAAGGGGAAAAGTTACCTAACTTCTCTCTACGTGACTCTTTCCAGAGTAACCTGGAGTAGATAATTAGTTTGTTAATTATTTTAAAGCAATTTTTTCAAGTTTTACATTATCTTCAAATGTTGAATGAAATGAGGTGAGAAGGATTAAGTTGAGAACTGAAATTTGAGAAATGAATTACTGTGATTGCTTCACATAGTGAATCATATATTGATGCGGTACAGAATACATTGCTTGTCTCCGTAAAGATGAATAGTTCTGCCATGTAACTAAATACAATATTTATTATGAAAGGTACTCACCAGAGCATTAGGGAAATATAATTGTCATTTTCACCACTGAAGACAGGGACGTTGGACTCAGGTTTGAAATTTGAATTTAGTTGTATAAAATCCTACTTTATTTTCGAATGAAAACTTTGGGAACATTCTGGCTAGAGGTTTTTTGAATCATGAAAGGATAAATCTTTGTGAACCTAGTCAATTAGAAATCGTTGAGGTCAAGGGGGAATAATGTCAATGCCATTTCCACAGGAGGAGAGCCCCGCAAACCTCAGTGTGTGCTTCTTTTCCCCTTTTGCCCCACTTCTCCACTTGTCCTGATTGTATCTCTTAGTGAGTGGTAAATGACAGGCAAATTGTATACTAAGAAAGACGTCAAGTTGTATGAGGGAGAAAGGATGGAATAGATTGCGCTATTTATTTGGTGTGGTGATGGTGGTGACTTTCCAGGGGAGGGCTGAGTGGAGAGAGCACGAAGCCACTATTGATTGCATACAATAGCTATGGTTCTTTACAAACACATTTGTGAGGTCACCAAACATCTTGTTCCTATTTCAGTTTAATTTTCTACGTGTTCACCCTCCTCTGTACAGAGGCACTGGACAATAATCAGAATTATCTTAGGCAAGTTAATCATTTTAGGGTGAAGTTGATTATTTTAGTGTAAAGTTTTCCTATGTTTTTTCCTATCACAGGACCAACATTAACAAGAAGAAAAAAAATGTGCTTACAGTTTCTTGGTCAATAAAATTGAGAGAATTCTTATTAAGACACTTTGATTGCATATGTTAACTAATAACAAATGACTTAGAACAAGAACTGCATTCTAATCAATTAGGAATACTTTATTGAGTGTATATTAAAGGTAAGCTTAAACTATTCCCATCCCAATTCATTCCTCTCTGTTTCCGGTGGAATTTAAGTAGTAGGCTCTAATAGAATAGAGAACAGAAAAGTCTCCCTTGAGCCTATCCTTCTGGTTACTCAACCCAATGTGAACGTAAATAACACTTCCACAGTACATGAATTTAAAAAGTAATATGAAGAAAGGTCGTCTCATTAACTCAAGATGTCATAAATTGTAAAAATGACCATTGTCTTATTTCAAATGTGTTAAGAGCAGATGATGGTGGTTTTTACACTTAAATTACATAACTATAAAAAGTGTTCTACACAATGGAGTGTCAGCATATAAAATTACTTATTATCGATTAAATGTAAAGCACATTTGTAGATTATACCTAAAATAATGAGTATCATATCCATAGCCTTGTAAAAATTAGATACATGTGCCTTTCTTTTAGTTAGATATGCCATTCCCCCCACACTCACACATTCACATGGAAATAAATTACAACTAACTTGTTTCTGCCACTCCCAGTATTAAATTATTTTTAATACTTAATTTATTTTTATTCTTAAATTATTTTTATTTAAATTATTATTTAATTTATTTTTATAATAATTATAAAATTATTTTTATTCTTAAAATATTTTTTAAGAATAAATTATTTTTATTCTTATTTTATTTTATTTTTATTTATTATTATTATACTTTAGGTATATCTCCCAATGCTATCCCTCCCCCCTCCCCCCACCCCACAACAGTCCCCAGAGTGTGATGTTCCCCTTCCTGTGTCCATGTGTTCTCATTGTTCACTTCCCGCTTATGAGTGAGAATATGCGGTCTTTGGTTTTTTGTTCTTGCAATGGTTTACTGAGAATGATGATTTCCAGTTTCATCCATGTCCCTACAAAGGACATGAACTCATCATTTTTTATGGCTGCATAGTATTCCATGGTGTATATGTGCCACATTTTCTTAATCCAGTCTATCATTGTTGGACATTTGGGTTGGTTCCAAGTCTTTGCTATTGTGAATAGTGCCGCAATAAACATACGTGTGCATGTGTCTTTATAGCAGCATGATTTACACTCCTTTGGGTATATACCCAGTAATGGGATGGCTGGGCCAAATGATATTTCTAGTTCTAGATCCCTGAGGTATCGCCACACTGACTTCCACAATGGTATTTTTATTCTTAAATTATTTTTATTCTCGGCTAGGGATTCCAAGATGATGGACAAAATGATCCAGGGCCTTCTAAATAAAGAAAATACCAACATGTCAGTCCATAATCCTTACAGTAACCAAATGTTGTTACCTGAATGTCAGTAATTGAAAGTCCACAAAAAATAGCATTGTCTTCCATACTTGGCATTTATGAAAATGACATAAGATCAAAGAATTTGAATTAGGATACATATGGTATATTTGAAGTTAATTTTTTTAAGACAATAGAGGCTTAGACTTCTACAAGTAGCTATACATGCATTCTAGTCCCAAAGAAATATAAGCAAGACAATATTTTTAAAATTACTGTTTATTACTACCTGGTGTTTGGGCTAATTCTTGACCACTGGAATTGCAGAACTCTGAAAAAACACACACACACAGATACACACACACACACACACACACACACACACACACAAAGGAGTGAAATTAGATCAGCCTGCCCCAAAGATCTCAGGCAGAGTTTGCTCCATTCACCTCTCCTGCCTCTCAGACACAGCTTTATTCCTATTTGGTCTTTCAGGGAACTAAAGAATTACCTTCCAAGTGGTAAGCAACCTCAGTTTCAACTTGCTGCATGGACTCTTGAAGATTTAAGGAGATGAAGAGAAGTAGAGAAAAAGCAATTTTAACATAAAGTCACACTAACTCTGGAATCAGAAATATTTCAATCTAATTCAATTTTAGTACATAAAGTTGAAATGATAATTGCATTATCAAATTAATGAATTCTTAAAGAAAGATTAAATTATATTCAATCTACTCAACATACTAAAGCAGATATGTGAGCTGGTGTACATTAGAAATATTCTTAAACAAGATATAAATGAAAAAACCATCTCCTCTCTCTCCTCCCTGTTCCTGGATAAATGGTAATCACGTGGAAATTTCAATAGACTAAGTTATCATTAATTATTATATTATCACATAAACTACCGTGATGATCATTCAATTGTAATAAGACAGTTATTTGGATCTTAGCAGAATTACTATAATAGGGGAACTTTAAAATTTATATATTCAAGTGAGAAAACATATTTGAAAAGACGAATTAAACATGTTTGTACTAAAGCATTTAGTTAAAGCCGTTTCTGAAATGTATTTCATAATCATCACATAGTTCAAACTGAAGTAAAATTTATTATTTGTTCTAGGTGTTTGATATAAAAGACAACTTTAGGTTCCATAATTGCCTTCAGCTCTGCAAAAGTGAAAGAGGGCTTCGTGTTTCCTATTGTTTGATGGGAGGGTGCATCCTTACATGAAATTAGGTTCAGTAAGAACTATGGAAGCAAGCTGTAAATGTTTTGGCAGTAACTATGCAAACTAACTTAAAACATTTAGGCAGTAATTATTATCTCAAATTTTGCTGCACTATATAGCTCCACTATTGCAAATTGAGGACATAGTAAATAAATTTGTAGAGAGATTTAAATCAATTCATCTTTCCAGATGAAAAAAAATTCAGTAATCTTTAGTTTCAAATCAGTAATGTCGACTCCTACCATGTGAACAATAAATGATCATTTGTTCTTTTGTTTACCTTGTTCTTAAAATGTCCAGATTCTCCAGAATAATATGCCCTGTTTGCTATATTATTTTGTCTGGTCTATCTGACTGCTGACTCCAATCTAATCACTGGATTGGGTTTTGGATGCTACCTAATGTCATTCAACTTTGTCAGTAGATCTAGCATTTTCAAAAACTAATAAGAGGAAAACAGAATATGAAATTCCAAGAAATACTCCAGGAAAATATTGAGGATCTCAGATGTTTGGACATTCAACAAGCAGACATCATATTGTATGGAATGTAAAGAGGTAACAACTGGGAAATTGCTGTAGTCTGAATGTGTACCCTCAGACGTCATATCTTGAAATCCTAAGCCTCAAGTTAATAGTATTAGAAGATGAGGTGTTTGGTGGTTGGATCCATTATGAGGACAGAACACATGTGAAAGAGATTAGTGTCCTTATGAAAGTGGCCTGGGAGAATTTTTATTCTTCTATCAAGGGAGGACACAGCTAGAAGGTACCATTTATGAGAGACAAGCCCTCATCAGACACCACATCTGCAGGCACATTATCTTGAACTTCTCAGCCTCCAAAACTGAAAAATAAATGCTTGCTGTTTATAAGCCAGCCATTTTATGGGTTTTTTTTTCTAAGAAACCATCTCCTAAAATTGAGTTAAGCGTTTATAATTTATTTGCTAGATGGTGTGTTTTCTTAACTTTTATTTGTTGTAAATGATGTTGCTGCTACTAAAAGTTGATTTTTGGCTTTCGCATGAACCCCATTATAACTATGTACTCTCCAATTTGCTATATGTCTAGAAGAACACTAACAATAAAGAAAATGGGACCTGCCAGCATCATCCTAGACTCTACATCTCAGAAATGAGCTTATTCTTTTCTAGACAGAGCATATAGCACTAGCCCTAATATTCAATATGGCTGGAGTGTACCATTTTTCTTTACTGACACTAAAAGCTTCTTAGTGCAAGGGTTTTCTCTCCTTAAATCAACTGAAGATACTATAGTTGATCTTGGTCCAGAAATATCTCCTTGAGAGTGAGGCGGAATGATAAACTTTTATCAACCCAGGGAAAAGACAATGTCTGTAAATTCTTCTAGATGAACTTACTTCTTCCAAATATCCTTTGTCTGTCACCACCCTAATTCCATTTTCCTTTTTATTCCACTGAGTTGCTAAATTTTGTCAAGAATGTGACAATTTAGGCAAGCTTGTTTGTCAAATGTTTAAATCCATCTTTTGCCCCAAATAAAACAACTCTGCATCCTTCCCATGGCTATCTACACAATATTCTTTATCATCAGTCTCACCCTATTTTGAAAGTTTGAGGATTTTATGAGTTTTCTTAGAAACCAAATGAAGTACCATACATGAGAATGTGTGTCAACATTAAGTAGATTTGGAGCATTTCATAATATTTCTCTAGTTCCACTTAGACCAAAGATGATAGTCTGTATCAGCTACTGCCTTTTTTTCTTCCTGTAGTCCTCACAAATCATTTTTAATTTTATTTACATTTGTTCTTTACATACAAGCTCATCTCCTCTTAAGTACCTGAACAAAGTATCACAATACCTCTCCTCCATTATTTAGAACCAGATAATATCCCAGGGCTGGAATCCAGTGGTCATGACTATTGTTTTCATTTGCTATTTCAATATGCACCTCTGTATTCACTTACTACCAAAGAGATTTCACAGGCCCCATTCCAAGAGGAAGTCACAGACATAGACATAAGCCTCCAGTTCAAGTCATTTCTATCTTTAATCCGAATCAAAGAAATTGTATTTGGAATGAAGGCTGTTGCCTAATTCTTCATAGAATTTTATCCATCTCCTCTTCTATGCTCTCACTCACCCTCGTTCCCCAGAGATGAAATCATATTAACTCTTGATATTTATTAACCCAAATATTTTCTGTGGACTTACTGATCTCCTATTTGGGAGTAAATTCTACCCAATTCCCTGTGGTCTAAAATGTATAATCATGACATCAGTAGAAGGATAAAAGTTTAAATAACCTGTCTGACAAGAAAAGTCCACATAAAACTTTACACAATCTGCTGTTAACATAGTAATAGCACACATCTCTAAATTCAGACTAAGATACTTTCCACAGCCTAGCTACTCATACCACAAATTTCACACAAAAGTCAGCAAAACGTGCATTGGCCTATGTGATTTAGACATATTACTCAATTCTATCAAATCAAATGACCTGAGTTATAAAATCTAAAGGTCTTTAAGCCCTTGCCCATAAGACTGTGCTTCATAAATGTACTCAACACCCTTCCTATTATAGTTTAGTATTTTGTATTAAAACAAACCTTTGATGATAAATTGCAAACTGTGAGCGGGTTATACTGTAACAAATCCTACTTCCTAAAGCCTGCTGTAGGCAGTCTGCTTTGGGTAGTCATACTGATTAGACCCACTACCCTCCAACTTAATCCTGGATTTTTCAGGAAACAATCCACTCATAAACTTGAATATTTCAGCAGCAACCACTCCTGGAACTGCAATTCTGAGAGCCTGACTGCCTCTCTGTAACCAGCCTACAATGCTGAAAGGCCTTTTTCTCCCCTCTCCTTCATCTCCTGAAACTATTGCTTTAGGAAATGGGTCCTCCTTGTTGCTTAGACAGTCTGTACATCTATAACATAAGGTCTAGTCTCAATGGAGTAGTAATACTTTAATGCTCAGAATAATTTTAAACAACTCTATTTTTCTCTCTTTTAATTGAAACAAAGATAATTTTCAAAATCTTAAGAAGTGATCTTTGTTGGAAAATATGTACTTCAGTTCACAAGCCCCACATCTTGCCTTATGTTTCTATAGACCTTACTTTCTCATAGTTCTTTCAAATTCCAAATATATTTCCAAAATTTTATTCCAATATGCATTTTATTTTTTCACACTGCTTTCACATTAATACATAAATTGATCTTAATGTTCAGACAATTTGAAATAACTTCTCATTGATAAAAGATTTTTTCTAATCCAGAAAAAAATCTAAATGATTTTGCAATATGAATTTATTGAGGGATAAACTTAAGATTCTAGAACTTCAGTTTAGAACTTTGAGGTATATTAATTTATCTGGATAATAATAATAGTACTTGTAGTTAATCTATAGAGAACACTTTCTGTGCCTGGTATAATATATAAATTATGTTTAATTCCCCAAATAATCAAGTTTTATAGGTATAAATACTACTCTGATCTCATAGGTGAGAAAATGAAAGCATCCAGTGTGTGGGTAAGGTCACACAAAGAGTTCGTAGGCCTATACACAAATCCCAGAGACCAGGCTCAATTTCCACTCTAACTTGCTTCCTGAATGACCGTCTGTTTCTTCCTAATTTCTATGTGATTATGACACTCAAAAGAAATTCACTTAAAATCTGGGCAACAGAGCTAGGCTGTGACCCCCACCTCACCCTGCAGAACATGAAGAATGCAATAAATATTAAGGTCAAGTTTTATATTCTAAATATACAAATTAGTTTAACCATTTTTCCTCCCAGTTTCTTATACTAATTGAAAGTATGTTTACCAGTGCATTAAGACCACCCTTTGCTGATTTTACCTTTCCTACTAACATTAAACAGCCAAAACATGAATTGTTTCTTTAGCAATATATTCAAGGTGTTTAGTCCAAATAACACTCAGTGTGATGCATTTCCCTGAGACCTTTAAAATAAAGTGAAATTTTGGAAATCCCTTTAAGTTTATGCATCTTCCTCAGTATGTCATTCGAATTGATACTTGATTATGATATGAAGTATCTCAGAGTGCCCAGGGACAATTAGCAGGGCTAAAGGACCAAAATCCAGGTAGATTTTTCAGCTCACCAGAGGTTTTACTATGGGACTCTACTTTATCCTGTTCATGCTCACTAAAGAATAACATTCCAGACAGCTTGTATATTTTCAGAGAAGCAGGTGCTAAAGCCTTCTTAGAGGGTGCAATCAGACTGGCAAATGTATCTACTCTAATTTGACCGATTTTTCAGCAGGCATTCACTGATTTCTGGGCATAGTTGGACAGCTCCCTTTACAGAAGGAAATTCTACTCCAAGGCACTCACCTAGACATATACCAATTTTTTTTAACCTATTGAAAATTCCTGAATTTTTCCAGTGCTTCATGCAATCACTTCAAACTGTTAGGATTGAAATATTTTGACTCTTTTTCTTCACTTAAGTTCCAAAATTTGGGCAGACTTTTGAGATAATTTACATTGCGGCAGACTATTTACAGAACTCTGGAATAATAATGATGATTGTGATAACAATAATTTTTATATTTGTTGAGGATATTAATTTTAAGAATGTATTAAGATATTGGAAAAAATAGCCAGTCAAGATTTACTTGAATTAATGTTAGCATAAAGATGATATGGACTTATTTTGGTCCCTTTATTCAACCACTCACCACCAATGTAATATCTGTCTTGGTCATAGGCATAATCTCTATGTAGCATAATGCCAAACCCAATAATAGTAGATATTCAATTAATATTGGGGATGCAAATGAAGAATGTGTATACTGCTAATGAAGCCACTACTCATGGGATCAAGCTAACATTTTTTAAAAATCTGTTGAAGTAAAGAGGACGTGAGCAGTGGGAAAGAGAAAATGTCTATTCTTTGTTATTTTCCATTGCTCTACTTCCAAAATAATGCAAATTGCCCACTGTCTTTTCTGGTCATGCTGTGTGTTTGGGGGAGGTGGGGCTGGGGTGCGGGGGCGGTGGGTGGGTTTGTGTGTGTGTACCTTTGGTCTGCTTAGTTTTACTACTTTCAAGCTTTAATTGACCTTACTCCCAACTAAGGAGACATATGTTCAAATCATTATTAGCTGTCTTCAATTATTTGCAAACATGAATGTAATATAGAAATCAATAATGAATTCACTCTTGGAAACAAGAAATTTCATGCTTGTCATATCTACTAGACATCTGGTTGGACTGTTGTAAGTCCATTGACTGGATTACCAGTTTTGCTGGACCGTGTAGTTTGACCAGAACAAACAGACTTACTAATTCCTACCTTCTCACTAAAAGTCATACTGATAACTGAAGGAAGAAGAAGCTTAATTCTAAATTCTAATTGTAATAATGATGAAAATATAAACTCTAATGGAGTTGGATAGGAAGAACATAGCATTATACTCTAGGGAATCTCTGATTTGGCAACAATTAAAGTCTTAAGACTTTAAGTATTTTGAGTTCCAGATGTCCATACCTAATTAACACAAATCGAAGGCAGAGGTAGTTGTGTTACAAATGATGTGACATAACTTTCAAACCTGACAAAGTGCATTGAAAACAGATTAAAGCAGGCTCTTAGCTCATACTGGCATGAAATAAGACCATCCTATATGGCACAGAGGTGGTGCAGGTATTTACATGTGTCATTAAATTGAGTTTTGTTGTTTCTCATTAGGAGAAATTGCTGAAAACTGATGAGAATGCTTTTTGGAGAAGAATACACCCTCAGGTATATCATTTTCTGTTACAAAATAATTAAATAGATGTCTATTGCATGTCTTTTAGTTTGGTAATCTGGGAAATGGAATTGTTTCAGTTCTGCTTGAGATACCCATGGAATAGCATTCATTGAGTTACTGAAATGGTAATACTTTCAATCGTTGCCTTTTTTCTTCTATTGAAAATACTTTAATGCTATGTTACTGGAGTTCAGTATGATAGTTAAAATGGAGAGGCATAGTTAAATAATAGATTGTTCTGAAAAGTTACGCTTTCTGACAGTATTTTTTCCTATGACTTGTTTCTTTGAGCTCTTAGAAATGGCTGATGGCAGTTCTTTACTGGAGTGTTTTGGTAAGTGGTCATTGACTTTTGACAGTCTGTGGTAATTCAAACAGCAAAGGGACATTTTATAATCCATAAGAATGCATTTGCTGTATTATTTTACAGGAGGAGTATTTTATAGAATGAGGAGGCAGTTTACCTCCCGTTAGTCATCTGTGTGTTTCTTCATTTTCCATATTGTACCCAATCTGCAGTTCTTACTAGGACAAAGCATCCTTTTAAATTAACAAGAAACAAAGATCAAATAAAAAGTGCTGAATCAGACCCATTAACACCATATTAATTATGCAGTGAATACACAGTACTATTTACAGTGGACCTTTCTAAGACCAAACAATGACGTTAAAAACTCAGTTTATTCCAGGAGTAGGCAAGCCTCCATAAATTTTCTATTTATCTTTAAATGCAAATGCTTATTCATTGCATAACATTGAAAGACATGGTTACTCCTATTTAGTCCTCCACAAACATCATTAGATATTTAGATGACCAATGATTTTTAATTGTGTCAATAAAGTCAGTGGACTGCTTGGCTCTGCAGAGACATAAGAATTCAAATACTTTAAGTAGACTAGATGGAAGAAAAACATATAGAGGGTAGAGTGTGAAGAGCTGTGAGCTAGGGAGAAGAGCTTGATAATTATTATTAAAATTATCTAAATCTGAAAAGAAAATCTAGGTCTCTCTAAACATTCTTAATTCTTAGTGCTTGCAATGCCTCAGGTACCTTGAAATAGTTACCCATATGCCTGCTTATGTATTTCCGTTTTGTGTTTGTGTTTGTATGCGTGTTTGCCTAAGTGTAGTTTCTCCTGGTAGCAGCGTGTGTTTGGTGTACGTGTGCATATGTATGAGTACGAATTAATTACATATCGAAAACATGTGCATTAACGGCATCTGCAGTCCTCCCTCGCTGCTTCAGTCAGTCGGGATGTTTAGCACCGTCACTTGGTGTTAGGATCACTCGGAAGACCTGCCTGTCGGACGCCTGATTGTGGTTCCCGGGGTGCCGGAGCTCCAGGAGCCTGTACCATCTCTATCTGAAGGGGAGGAGAGAAGGAAAGGAGAAGGCATCTGAGCGAGGGTGTTCTCCTTACGGCAGCCGGGTAGGGGGCAGCCAGGTTTGGAGCAGGGTTCTAGGATTACACAGCAAATCCCCAACTTCAGCACCGCGGACAGCATCACCTCCCGCCCCGGGAGAGGCGCGCGCCTCCTTGCTCCGCCCCCGCCCCAGCTGATGGACCACGACCGGTCGGCTCAGTCTCCCTTTTGCTTTCAAACGAGGCCAGGGCAGGGCAGAAGGGTTTTGACAGCCAGAAGGGTACGGTAAGGAGGAGGAAGAGGAGGAGGAGGCGGCGGAGGAGGAGGAGCCGAGGAGGGGACCGAGAAGGGAAGAGAAGGGAGGGCTTCCCTCCGCCTCGCTCGCCGCCCGGGCTCACAGGCGCTGGCGGCGGCGTCTCCTGCTCTCCGCGGCTGTTGCTGCTGCTCGCGCTCCGCCGCCCGGGAAATGCTTCCCCGCGCCGCGCAGCGCTGAGGCCGTGCGTGCGCCCCGGCTGCGCTGCGCGCTCCCCACATGCACAAGCTCTCCATGTGAGCTGACGGGCGACTGGAAATCCCCCGAGTCACGCTGCCTGGCGGTGAAGGGAGCGCTCGCCCGCAGTGGCAACAGCTGCACCACTGTCTCTGTCGCTCTGCCTTCCTCTTCTGCAGCCTCCGCTCTTCTGATTACCTCCCTCCCCCGTCCTTTGGTGATTTTTTTTTTTTTTTCAAGAAGGAGAGGGCGGGGTAGGTGTCCGTCCCCTCCCCTCTTCCCCCTCCTTTGCCTTCTTGGTTTGAATTTCCTCCCCCGGCATTGCACTGGCACACAGTGCAAGAGGCAATACTCGCAGGGAGGGAGAACGAAGGCTGACTCGCCTGCCGCTCCAAGCCCAGAAGAACTGGAGCCTGGAGGGGGGTGAGGGGAGAAGAGGAAGCGGGAGGGGCTTGGCTTCCTCGCGTATTTGAGGACAGCCCATCTCCCTTCAAGAACCCTACGGAGAGACGGACTGCATCTCCGCAGCGAGCTCTTGGAGCGCCGCCGGCCAGGAGGCGAAGGATGCGGGCGGCTCCGCGCGCCGGCTGCGGGGCAGCGCTCCTGCTGTGGACTGTCAGCAGCTGCCTCTGCAGAGCCTGGACGGCTCCCTCTACGTCCCGTAAGTAGCCGTCTCCTCGCTCTGCTCTGGAGCAGTTTCAGTGCGGCATTGATGTTTGGCACCAGGGTATCAACCCCGAAGCGCATCGCAGTGCTCGCACCCTGATGTGTTTGTGTCTCCGCTGTCACACACTTGCAGCCACTGCAGTAGACAAACTCGAAACCTAGCGTTTTTGTTTTGGAAGACACAGGGTTGTGACGCTGGTGATGTTTCTGGAAAGTTGTTCCTGGTCTTCGTGATCGGTTGGCAAGAGCTTGGCTAGAGAGACTGGTGTAGATGGCAGCTTCTTAGGAGTTGTTTGTGCAGGGAGAGTTAACTGCATTTGGCTTAGGTAGGTCAGTGAATGAAAAGTGAAGACCATGGCAAAACGAAGTTTCTTATTTTTATTTATGGTTATAACTTAATGAGCACGGGGTTGAGGTTAACAAGAGGAGCATGTTTTAAACAGTTTGGGCACCTACAGGGTCTCTTTAACCTCTCCCGTTCTCTTAAAAAGTTAATGCCCCTTTAGTACTTGCTTATTAAAATGGAAGGCAGCGAAATTGTAACTGAAATTGCTTTAATTCTTTGATACTTTGATATGGATATGACTGATGCAGTACGGGACTTGGGACACTCAGTGCAAAGCGTCGTTAATGTAGTAATAAACAGATTCTTAATAGGGTTTTCAGGAAAATAATTCTATTCAATATGTGTATCTCTGCATTTTAATCAACTGTGTGTGTGTTTGTGTGTGTGTGTGTGTGTGTGTGTTTAAGACTGCCCGTGTTTTCATGAGGTTTAGAAAGAAATGGAAGATTCTGGCCCATTTTCTGCATTCCTTTAGAAGTGCATACTGTGCATCTAGAGAGGAAATGCATGATTGTTCCTTTGGTTCAGAAAGAGTTAAAACACTAGAAAGACTGCCTATAGGAATCTTAGGATAATATTCATAAGCGCATACTAGTTTCTGAGAATGAGTAAGTTGGTAAAGAATTATCATGGAGATTTCAGAGTTTAAAAGGAAGATTTTTTTTGTCCATTTAGGAAAAGAAAAGTTTAATATTTTCCAGAAATCGTCATATGCGAAGTAGTCTTCTCTTTGTTTATAAGATTTTGGGATGTATTAATGCATCTTTGTTAATAATGTTCTTATTGTAGTGGTAACTATCAACAAGAATAGCATTGAAAAAGGACATTATAAGTTGTAATAAGGAATCTACTATATAATATCCGGTTATGAGCCAGTATTACTGTTTTGACATATCTTCCTAAGTACAGTATTAGCTTTTCTTTTCTCACAATGTATAAAGATAAGGAGATAAACGAACTGGCAATCTAAGTTTGTAATGAACTTGAAAACATTGTATAGCATTTTTTATAACACAAATTAAATCACAAAGAGTTAAATATTGTTAATATTTATGTCAATTTTATAAATTTAAACAAATTGTGGGGATACAATGCTTGCTGTTGATATTTACACAAATATGTAACTCTATCATTGGGAAACTAGTTTGATGAAATTTCTGTTTCCATTTCAAGGTCTGGTTATATAGAATTTCCTGCCACTTTTCCTGGAAAATAAACTCCTTATATGTTAAATTTATTATATTCACTGATTGAAGGTCCTCATATCCAGGGTTTTTCCTGGGTTCCGTGTTCCGTCGTTCTGTATACTTTAATTCTGATGGGTCCATCTGAAACATCTGCCATGCATAGCAAATGGAACACTGGCAGCCATTGGGTTAATGCATTTTAAGATAAAAAAGTTGTTATTTCATAAATATTTTCCGAGTTTTTAACTTTTTAATTAGAATTTGAAGACAGAGAACACAGAAACAATTACTTTTAAGATGGTTAATAGTTACGGCCATTAAGATTTTTTACTAACTTGGCTTTCATTCTCTATTGTTTAAAAATGCGTAATGGCTTAATTAAGGTGGCTTTTTATTTCGTTTGAATTTAAACTGTGTGACCAAAATGCAAAGTTGCCCTATATGCTGGAAATGAATTAAATAATACGGATGCTACAGAACTTCATTGATTAGAATGAGCTTCATGGATTCAGTACTTTAAATATCAACTGTACTTTACATTAGTGAACATTTTTATTTACATTATATGTAGCTCTGAAGGAAAGTATGATAGTTATATTCTTAATATAAAACATTCAAAGGAGAAAAAGATGGAAACTACATGAATCTAAGATAATGAGCAACTCAACCAGGAGAGGTCATCACAAGACAAAAAGTAGCGTGAAAATCTAAAACTATCATTTTTCTTTGGTACACATTTTTAAAATGTGACGAGTATGCTAAAACTTTCTGTTCCTAAATACCTTTTTAATATGAGGGACAGAAGATGTTTATTTCACAACAACTGCATTTCAAATATGTATTTGCTTATGACTTATTTCTTTTTCTCTGTTGACACACATATAAAAACTGTTAATACTATGTGTTGTACAAGCAGACTAGAATAAACTTGAAAACAAAGCTCATCACTATGGTTATGTAAAAATATAATCTGATTTCTTTGCAGATAGTGAAAATGAACTGCTGCTGAGCTGATGTAACTAATCGTGTATCTTCCCTTCCTGTAGATGTAGATACACGGGACACACGTGGGAAGTTTAAAGAAAATATTTTACTCTAGGGAGTTGCATTTATTTGAACATATTATAAAGACCTTGATGGTGCAGTTCTAAATGATGAGGAGTTTAAGCTAGTGTCTAATAAATTCACTTTTTAGAGTTAACTGAATTTTCACTTAAATAAATGATCTCTCATAAAGGCCAATTTACATCATTTAGTAGAACTATTAACCTATAATTTCATTGACCATCACATTTGGGAAATGTGTTTTGAATTGATTCAAATATTCTCTAACAAATATGATTTTATACGTGTATATATACACACACATTAATATATATGTGTATAAATATATATTTGTTCATATATGTTTTATAAAAACATTTGAATACATGTTATAAAGTACATAGATACATATTTAATATAGCACATATATTAAGTATTATATGTAAAAATGTGTATATTTATATATTTTCTAAAACACCATTCAAGGAATTTAAGTTGTTTACAAGTTTATAGAAAGGTCTTTTCCAGTGCAATTATTTTAAGTAACTAATGCAACAGTATTAAGCAATAGTATATTAGTCTATTTTCTCTTCCTCAATTCATATACTTCTCCCAAAATGGTATATTTTAAATATAAAATATGTAAATGCATATTAAAACAAATACTGCTGGTTTATAGAGACCTTGAACGTAGTAATGAACTTGTCTTAATGAAAACAATTTGGCCGGGCGCGGTGGCTCACGCCTGTAATCCCAGCACTTTGGGAGGCCGAGGCGAGCGGATCACAAGGTCAGGATATCGAGACCATCCTGGCTAATGCGGTGAAACCCCGTCTCTACTAAAAATACAAAAAATTAGCCGGGCGAAGTGGCGGGCGCCTGTAGTCCCAGCTACTCGGGAGGCTGAGGCAGGAGAATGGTGTGAACCCAGGAGGCGGAGCTTGCAGTGAGCCAAGATCGCGCCACTGCACTCCAGCCTGGGCGACAGAGCGAGACTCCGTCTCAAAAAAAAAAAAAAAAAAAAAAAAAAAAGAAAACAATTTAAACTTAAAAGGAGCTTTAGGCAAGCAAAATTCATTGGTTGATAAAGCATAGCACATTATTTGCTTAATGCAAACTAATAATTATTAACTAATTGGAGAAAAATATATAATCTCGATTTTATTATAGCATGGATATTCAGGAATTAAGAATCATTGTTCAAATTTTACTCTTTACCATCAATATATGGCAAAATTAGGTAAAAAAATTAATCCAAAAATTTAATTTAGGTCTTATTAACCTTTATGCAGTTATAAACCTACAACATATCATTTTAGATGATATCAAAGTTGTTTGGTGCATATCATATTTTAAATCTTACAGTTATGTGCCCCATAATGACATTTCAGTTCAATGATGGACCACGTGTATGTTGGTGTTTCCATAAAATTATAATGGAGCTGTCATATATAGGTGTGCCATTTTTCATCTTGTATATTATATTTTTACTGTATCTTTTCCATGTTTAGGTATGATGAGATGCACAAAGAGGCATTGTGTTATAATTGCCTATAGTATTCAGTATAATAACATGCAGTACAGGTTTGTAGCCCAGAAGCAACAACCCATACCATGCAGTCTATGCTATGTGTGTAGTAGGCTACACTATCTAGGTTTGTGAGTGTGTACTCTATGATGTTGGCACAAAGACAAAATTGCCTAAGGATACATTTCTGAAAATATATCCTTATTGTTAAGAAATGCATGATGATATATGTTTTTTGTCTATTTTAAGTGGCAAAACCTTTCAAGTTCTATAATTTCTTTGAGATTTAATTCACTGTTCCTTATTAGTAAATTCTTCTAGACAAAAACTTACTCAAATCTCTTAAAGTTTACATAAAGCTTCTTGTCTTGTTAATCTTTTTTATGATTGAAAGAAAATAAATGTGACATGTCTACACTTGTCATCTCTTTTTAAGAAGTAGATTTTTGTATTTGTTGTAAATGGTATACAGAATAAGGAGAGAGTCTAGGCTCAGAAATTCTTAATTCAAATGTGCTTTTCTTTAAAATATTAAACATATGGAGATCCAACTTGTACACGTTGTCTGTTTAGTGACTGATGTCAGTGGGATGAAGAAATAAAACATGTACTTTAAAGATTTTCCCATCTCTAGTCCTGATTTGTGAAGTGCTTTACTTTATCATTTTTTACTACTTGCAAAGTTATAAAACAGTGTATATAGTAATTTTAAGCCTCAAAACCAGTGTTGTGTGAAATAAAATAAAATTTTATATTTATGTCTATACCAGTATCTGAAACTGGCTGTTACCTGTTTCTAGAGAGATACATATTTTAAGATAAGTAGTTATCAGAAACATAAGGTATATTTCTACAACCAATATTGGACTGCTGAAATAAATTATATGCTTATTTTTGCCATTTTAATAAGTAAGAATAATGACGCAATCATTTATATACAGCTGTTAATTTTCAAATGAAAGCCTTGAAAAGAATACTTGTAACAGAGTGATTCACTAAAACACTGGATTTTCCCATCTCCTGGGCTCTATAGAACCTATATGTTTTAGTTGTGAGCAGATAACAATGTTGGAATGTGGAGGTGCTTCCTCTTTCTCCATCCTAACAGTTCGTTTTATGGGAAGAAAAGTCCGTCTATCACACTCTTAGAGTCTATGTCTACAGTTCATTCATTCCTTCCTATGTTAGGTAGAGTTACTTATCTGTTTGGTGACTATGGGAAAAGGACCTAGATGTGCTTAGCTCAGCCCCTCCTTTCTCCTTTCAGGCTGCCTGCAGAAAGAATAGATTCTGTTGAACAATAGATAAAAGTAGGCTTTGCCGCTGCACTAATAGTGATAGCACGAAGAGCCTTATGGTGTTCGGTTCTTCCTATGGCTTGAGACTCTGTTTAATTTTAGAAATAAGGTTAATGAATCCCACTGTATCACACATTTAAGCCTTATTCTTTTGTATCAGCAATACTTATATAAAGAATGTTATTTCCTCTCTGTGAGTTATTTTCTAATCTAGAACTCAGAGAAGGGACTGAGATTTACTGTACTCAGTAAAACCACAAATATATTGAAATTGCCAACAATAAGGTTGATATTAAACTAAATGAACATGAAATAATTTCTGCATAGTTTAGAAACCAGTAAAGAATAAGACTTGGTTTTTCCATTGATATTGAGTTGAAGATTTGGTGTTACTCTGGTTAAGACTTCCAAACTCTCCATTCATTCATTCATTCATATTCCTACCCAGTGCTATTAGTGGTATTATTTTACAGAGATGCTTAGAATACCATTTCTTTATCTGTGGTAAATAACATTGCCATTTAAAATACAGCCTATTTACAAACTTTAGCCAGTACACATCCAATTTTATCCTGTCCATGTAACTATTTAGTAAATTATATATGCCTTTAGTTGGCTGTTACATCATGATCCTTCTGTAAAATCATGAAGGTTAAATGTTCTAAGCCAATTATTCTTTCCAACAAAGCATTTGCACTTAGAAAACAAAGTTGATTCTTTCTTCAATTGTAAGTTTTGAAAAATATCTTCTTAAACTCTTCTTTAGTTCACTTTGGAGGTAGCTATTCATAATAACAGCTTGAAGTAACTGATTTTTTATGACACTGCAGATTTGAAAGCCTCCCCTGATAGTAGGAAATCTAGATATAAAGATGTGATTGTTGGCTCTGAATTTGCTTGCTGAAGATCACATATTTTGGGTATACTGTAAAAATGTTGAAAAAATAAAGAGGAGCTCCTGGGGGCCGTATTCTGTATTTACCTTGTGATTTAGATTTGCTTGAAATACCCTCATAAACATAAATAGTGATACATGCTTTAATGTTTTTATGTTTAGGAAAGAGGTGAAATTAGATTTTGAGAATACTTTTACCAGGAAAAATTCCCCAAACATATATAAGTTTTTCCTTACCTTTTCTAGTACATTCACAACCTTCTTCATCTGCACTGGGATGGTGATCTGGAAATGTGAATCATAGAAAATGGCAGGCAATAGAGGTGTGACCTGCATATGCACTGTCAAAGTTACTAAACCTGTGTTGTCTGGGACATCTAAGATGGAATCAAGTTACATAAAGTTTAGTTAAATTCAGGAAGGATTTGTTCACCTCTGTGCATTAGATGTCATATTGAAATAGTATGTGAAAAGGAAAATCTTGCCTGGACTCATAATTTTTATTTACTGTTATAATGTCATCTATGCTGTTCAATTATAGTATTATTTGAAAGGAATACATGAAAAAAAATAGGCACAGTTTGTATTGTTAAAAAACAGTCTGTTAAGTGGTGAAATACCATGATATGCCAAATAAAATAATACCTCTAAGAAAATTCTCTTAAAATTAAAGGTGCTTCTATTTTTAACAGCAAAGGCTTGAAATCAACCCAAATGCCCATCAGTGATAGACTGGACAAATAAAATGTGACAAGTACACACCATGGAATACTATGCAGCCATGAAAAAGGATGAGTTCATTTCTTTGCATGGACATGGATGAAGCTGGAAACCATCATTGTCAGCAAACTAACACAGGAACACAAAACCAAACGTTGCATGTTCTCACTCATAAGTGGGAGTTGAATAATGAGAACACATCGGCACAGGGAGGGGAACATCACACACCTGGGCCTGTTGAGGGGTGGAGGGCTAGGGGAGGGATAGCATTAGGATAAATACCTAATGTAGATAACGGGTTGATGGGTGCAGCAAACCACTATGGCACATGTATACGTGTGTAACAAACCTTCATGTTCTGCACATGTATCCCAGAACTTAAAGTAAAATTTAAAAAAAAAGGTGCTTATTGTCACTTCTATATCATAGACTGAAGTAGTTATTTTGAACTAACAGAAAACCCATGTGGATTAAATTTTATCACTGTTAACTCATTTTTCTAAGCAGTCACCTCTTAATGGGAACCAAATTATTAAGTAACATTATAAGTACAGACTGTCTATATATATATATGTCTTTTTCAGACATTGGTCAAAAATTTATAAACAGAACTACATGAAAAATTTCAGCCTAATTATGTCACATAGTGAAATTATAGCATATTTTATGGGTCTTATTTTTAAAAATTTATAAAGTACATGTTAAATAATGGCCTATGATGCATTAAATTACTTAATTGCTAATAAATTCTAAGTTAAAATGTAAATTGTTACGTAGCATATTTGAAACATTTTTTGGTTCAAATAAAAATATGTCTGGACTATAAAATATGACTATCAGATTTTTAGATTATGAAACTATTATGCTAGCTTAGTGTTTTTAATGCCAACCAACTGAAGAAAACATGATTCAGGTGTTTTTTTCTATGTATTCATAGCAACAATAACACAATGAGTTCGATGCTGCCATCAATACTAATGTTACTAATTCTCATGGTATTTTACTCAGTGGATTTGAATATGGCCATAGAATCTTTCTCCACAGAATATGCCAGACAGCCACGTATAATCCCATGAGATTTGGTATTTAATATAAAACTTTATTTTTTACTCAAGTTATATATATTGCCACCACCAGCAGTTTTTCAGCTAATAAAGTATACTTATGATTTAAGTCACTTGGTTAATGTCCTCATACCTAAAGAATATGTTAAAACGAATGCTTAACTTACAGTAGAAGAGATTTTCAATGGCAGTGATGAAATTTCCAAAAATGAAATTTCATCATGCCTCATGCACTTCTGTAGTATATGTAAGTTTTATTTATATATCTTAACATAAGCATTTAAGTTATTATGTTATGACTAGTTAAAAGGAAATAGTAGCATAGTTAATTGTGTTTTTGTATGTTCACAGTACAGAATTAAGAATAACTATTTTGGCCAGGCGCGGTGGCTCACGCCTGTAATCCCAGCACTTTGGGAGGCTGAGGCAGGCAGATCACGAGGTCAGGAGATCGAGACCATCCTGGCTAACACGGTGAAACCCCATCTCTACTAAAAATACAAAAAATTAGCCGGGCGTTGTGGTGGGCACCTGTAGTCCCAGCTACTTGGAAGGCTGAGGCAGGAGAGTGGTGTGAACCCAGGAGGCGGAGCTTGCAGTGAGCCAAGATCGCGCCACTGCACTCCAGCCTGGGTGACAGAGTGAGACTCTGTCTCCAAAAAAAAAAAAAAAAAAAAACTATTTTATTGTGTCAGTTGACAAAAATAGTACTGTGTCAGAGATAAAAATGTGCCATGGTGGGGTGTTAACATTGCTTCTGCCATTAAGAACATAAACAAAAACAACCTTATTCCAATATTCTAGATACTGAGGGGGTTATTTTTGTGGAATTGATTCCAAAGACAGGGATGCTTGATCAAAGAAGATGTTTAGTTTTTGGCTAATAAATGTTGCCTGATTGAGTTCCACAAATTCTGCAAAAATTTACATTTTCAGCATCAATCAATGAGTGTCCTTTTCTGGAACTCCAGGCAGCAGTACATATTTATACTTATAAAACGTTCTGCTTGTATCACATAAATAGCTAATATTTGTTGTGTTGACTTCTTATTAAATCTTTCTTCCCAGCCTTTCAAATCAGGCACTACTCTTTATGTGTACTAGGTCACTTATTTCTTATAATAATGCTTCAGTTTGCAAATGAAAAAATCAGAGACACATGGAGAAGTGACTTCCCTGGGCCACCAGCTTGGCCTATTTCCGGATCCAGTGCTCTTCACCGTGGCATAGCTGGCTGAGAGTGAAGTGCTGTCTCTGTGTTCAGGTTCTCTAACTAAGAAGTTTCAGCTTGCATCTAGGCAACATTTTAAGGCTTGATTGCTTGTATATAAAGGAAAAAGCCTATTGGCATAATGTTTCTATCTTTTTGTTTACTTATTCCTTGATGACACTGTGATATGTTCTGGAGACTTAAAAATTACATTGGTAAAAAATAAAGAAATATATTTGAAATAAAGAGAGGAATGCAGCTCTTTCAATGGTAGCACATTAAATCTTAATATATATGTCATTTGTGTTCTTCTTCACAATAAGGTACTTTCGCAATGTAGTTCTATCATTTGAGTACTATTGAAATACATGTAATAGTCATGTAGTGAAAACATTTATTTGAAGATATGTAAAATATTTCTGAAAATGCTTTGTCAGGTATACATAAAAGCTGTTTTTAAATCAGTTGTCAGGAAATGTTGAAGTCTGTGTCGAAAACTGTAAATATGATTGCTATTACTAAAGTTAAAAGATGATAATTGTTTAATGTATAAGCACAGTTTTGAGTATTCATTTCATACAATAGCTAATCCATAAAGCTTTTCTTGAGAGTGCTGTTGAGAAAATAACTTTTTCTTTTGCTTTCATGGCAGTGGGAAAATATTTGTCTTTAAAATATTTGCCAGTCCTAATGCTGAAATATTTCTTGTATCCATCCCCTGCTCTCCATTCCTATCACAGCTTCTATAGTTAAGATTTTCAGCATTTCCCTCCAGGCATTAATTTAGTAGCCTCCTGGTATGTCTCCCGGATTCTAATCTTTCCCCCTCTAGCTTATCATCTATATCTATGCCAGAAATACTTTCCCAAAACACAAATCTTGTTATAGTACTGCATTTGTCTAGTTCTTCCCTGTCTCTTAAATTTAGTCTTCTCCTAACCCAACATTTGCACCCTATAATCTAACCGACCATACTGAGATCTTTCCAGTTTCTCTAACACAACATGCTGTTTCGAATCATATTTCTCTTACACCTTCTGACATTTTGTCCCCTCCTTTCATTTTTCCTGTTTTATCTATGCTGATTTAGAGGAAACTCATTTATGGTCCAAGCCTCAGAATCTTGGAGCAGATTGATGTATCAACACCTCCCTGTGGCAATTTGCTCTAATCACAGGTGAAATACTAAGACGCGGCAGGCAAATTCTTTGGTTTCTGGACTTATAAGGAACACAGTGATCACAAATAATGAAAACCACCTCCAATTATCTAATATTAAAGTGATAAATTACCCCATAGTATCAACAACAGAAGGAAGGTGAGAAATATATTTTCAAAGAATAAACCACAAATATTTTCCTCATTTTATAAGTAAATGTGTATCTATCATAAGGGAAATTTGAAACCATGCTGTGAAAGCTTACAACTTCTGCAACACTTTTTCTACCGGATTTTATTTTAAAAGATTTTCTGTGCTTTTCTTAAGCCACATGGCTGATCACGTGCCTTTAAACCCAAGCCTGACTGTCCTTTCCACAAGCTATTATCTTAAGAATTATTTGTTATCTGCATGCAAATTAAAGACATGTGTCAACAAAAGAATCATTGCATCTAACAAGTACTTTAAATAGAGTACTTAAGATGTCACCAAATCTTCTAAATGATAGCTGTAGCTTCCGAAAATCTTGATAATTACATATATTTAGTGTGTAATAATCCAGCAGATGAGTTGATATTGTTGAAGTTGTTATGAAATGTCAATGAATTTCATTTCCATTTTTAATATGACAAAAATATAATTTTATAAGTATAAAAATAAGTACTTCTATTCTATTTGTTTATATTTTAAACTCTCTCTTCATCCTTACCTTTGCAACTTAGTACACACTTCTGAACCATTTCAAAGTTGGCCAGTCTAGCGAAGCCTGTTTCAAATTTTATATTCTTCACAATGATCCCTGCAGTGATGCCTACTAAAAACACATTACCCTCTTTTCTATTAGTCCATAATCTGCATGAGCAGAGCCTGTACTTTTTCCCTTAGGCTGATAGGTATTAGGGAATGGTTGTATTAAAGGAACTAGACTTTAGTAAACATGTTTCATCATACTAGGTACTGTACTGGTTGCATTATACCATTACATGAAATTAGCCCAAATACCTCTGTGCTGTAATATTCAAAGTATAAGGATGCTCAAACATTTTAAAGCTCACTGGTTCCATTTTTATACAGTTCTTACTTTTGTCAAGTTCTTCCCTTACATTGACACAGATTTACACTCCCATAAATTCCAGCCAGTAGTTCTAGTTGGGCTTCTCAGATAATAAAAGCTTAATGTTTACCCAATATTCTACTGCCGTAAAATACTTGACGACAAATATAGAATCTAATTAAATATAATTTAATACTTAGTCGCTACTACTTTTATAGATAGCCAACTGATAACTTGAAGACAAACACATTCCTTAAGATAAAACACTGTGATTTATATATTTACTTATGTCCTCCAAATTACCCAAATATTTCTAGGTACGCAACGAGTGTTAAATAAATACAATTGAAAATGGAATTGAAATGGGTTAGCTCTGTATACAAATTGTTCCTTAAAGTGCATATAGCTAGGTTATAGCAACAAATATACATTTATTTGTTGTGTTTTGATAGCTAAAAACATCGTACTAAGAAGTATTATGATTGTAATATAATGTTAGTTGCAAACAAGTGTGTTTGTAAGTAATCTTGGTATTACAGAAAAAAAAACTGCCTTAAAACTGACATATCTGTATGAGTCAAAACCAAAAATGAAACAGAAATATTCAAAGGGACTGTTGTTTAATAGGACAACTACAGTTATTTTAAAAGATAGTTTATACTTATTTGCTCAGTGTGAAATAAAACATTTTTAAATTTTAATTTATTATCTACTCTTTGCCCAAAGTATATCAGAAAAATATTACTGCAATTTGAGTAGTCTTCATATTGTGAGAAAATGGGTAATTATTATATGCAATAATCTGAGGCATTTTCGTTTTACAGACCGTATAATCACCCCACATATCAATTTTTGGAATTTAAAATGTGTTGTTGGCAAAATTAGAATCATGTATCTACTTTCAAAGAGAGATTTCAGCATATTGCAAGTAAAAATGACATTGTTTCTTTTATCAAATTGGCATCAATAGGGCCTTTTTTTCAAAAAAAGCTTTTAGATCTGCTATTTGTTCATTTATATGTGTATAATTACAGTATTTAGAGGATCTCGCATACTGTGTTTGTTTCCACATATGGATTTTCAAATGACAAAGTCTCAAGTGGTGGCGCTAAAGACAAACCATGCTAGCTACTCAAGCATTTCCTTTCTGGAGTTGTACTGTGTCAACCACTCCCTAAGAAATGGGTAAAGAGGGACTACTCAGAAACATGCATTGAGCATCAGCATGTTTTTGAAAGATTAATCATCTAGGCCTGGAACTGAAAGTATCTTCCAGTTATTTTCTTTATTATCCACTTTATCAACTTCCACATAACACATTCAGTTTTCTACATTTTAATTTAAAAATTGCCATTTAATTCTATGCTTCTATGAAGTCACATATCCTACTTCTGCTTTCTTAATTTCAAAATTATTTGCACTGTCCATTTTATAGTATTTTATCTTAATAATTTACCTTCAAGTTCTCTTTTATTGAATATGTATGACAACATAGAAATTAAAATTATTGAATCATTCCAATTAGTCCACAGGTAAGGTCATCAGTGAGTGATTAAGGAAACTCTTTCTATTATAACATTTTAGCTAAAACCTAAAGAAAAAGCCAAGCAAACAGCAGGAAAAGACTGTTCCAAGAAAAAGAGGACAACCTCACAATTCCAACATTGGCCATGTTTGGAAGTCACTTTGATGAGGAGATATTTAGTGGTTTTGGAATTAGTCTTCTGTTAAACATGTAATGAAAAGAAAATTTTGAAAGAGTAAATTATCCCGCTTAATTGTCTATCAGCAAATAGAAAAGAAATTTTCACTGGTTAGAAATATAGGCAGTTGGGCCAGGTGCAGTGGCTCACACCTGTAATCTCAGCACTTTGGGAGGCCAAGGCGGGCGGATTGCCTGAGGCCAGGAGTTTGAGACCAGCCTGGCCCACATAGTGATACCCCATCTCTACTAAAATTACAATTAGCAGGGCATGGTGGTGTGTGTCTGTAGTCCCAGCTAGTTGGGAGGTTGAGGCAGGAGAATCGCTTGAGCCCAGCAGGCAGAGGTTGCAGTGAGCCGAGATCACGCCACTGCGCTCCAGCCTGGGTGACAGTGTGAAACTCCATCTCCAAAAAAAAAAAAAAAAAAGAAATATGGGCAGTAAGCATTTATTATCTTTAATAAGACAGAATAATATATGTTTTACCAGTTTTCTTAAACATCAGCATTACAAAAGCTGTATGTTCCACAGATGCGCTTGACTGCCAAACTGTGTATCTCAGGGGTCCCCAACCCCAGGGGGTTCATGTTAGGAACTGGGCCGCACAGCAAGAGGTGAGCAGTGGCCTGGGGAGCTAAGCTTCATCTGTATTTCCAGCTGCTCCCCATCGCTACCATTACCGTCTTAGCTCCACCTCCTGTCAGATCAGCAGCAGCATTAAATTCTCATAGAGTGTGAACTCTATTTTGCTGTTCATGCTAGGCTGTGTGCTCCTTAGGAGAATCTAATGCCAGATGATCTGTCACTGCATTCCATCACACCGGATGGGCTCATCTAGTTGCAGGGAAACAAACTCAGGACTCCCACTGATTCTACTTTATAATAAGTTGTATAATTATTTCTTTATGTATTACAATGTAGTAATAATAGAAATAAAGTGCACAATAAATGTAATGCACTTGAATCATCCTGAAAACATCCCCTCACCCCCTCCCAACACCCAACCCTCATCTGTGGAAAATTGTCTTCCATAAAACCAGTCCCTGGTGCTAAAAAGGACTGGGACTCTTGGGCTATCTAGAATGAAAAGCATATGCATTGCTATACATGGAATGCACTGCACAGATTTAGGTATGGGGAGGGATAATTGTGGGGAGGTATAAGTTTGTTCTTTAAATTGTATTTTGAAGTCTATTCAGTCTTAAAAGGATTTTGCAAAATTGTATCTGTTTCTGTTTGGCCTCCTTTTTTTTATAGGTGTCTGATTATATAAACCAAAAACATTTGAAATCTACTTTAATTCAGCTTAAAATGTAAGATTTGATTAGACCAACTTCATCAAAGCAAGCAAAAATTGGAATACTATTATGCGTTTTATAAATGTATGCATGTATTTATTGATCCATCATTGATGAGTTTAAAATATTAGGTAACTTCTCTATGGCAGGGTGCCCAACCCTCTTCATTATCTGTGGCAAGTTGTCTCCGCCGTCAAAGCTAATCTCCATGTATGTAAGAAATAAACAGTCCTTTACTATGAATGGGTATCCTATCCTACAAGCTCCTAAAATAGAGATCACTGCAATCTAATGTTCTGTAGCATTGCTGAAAGTAATTTTTATAGTAATTACTTGCTGAAATGTGTTGACATTGATTTGGTAGAAGTACTAATGGTGTTTGAAAATAGTCTACATATTCTTTGGGGAAAGTATTTTGCAGTGGTTATCAGCACACAGGCATTTGTCTCCGAAAAGCTGGGGTTTGGTTGGCTGTGTTACTGAGTGACCTTGGACAAATTATGTGAACTTTTGAGACCCAGATTTCTAACATGCAAAATTGCAAAATAAAGGCACTTTATCAAAGGCTTGCCATAGGATTAAATACAGAATGTGCAGACACAGGCACACGATGGTAATCAGTTTTAGTGATTTTTACTTTTCGTTATTTTAAAATACATTAAATATTTATTATGCAGTTACTATGGGTATAATACTAGAATACAGTCTATAAATAATCTTGCAAAATAATTTGTAATTGCCTCTTACATTTACTTCAGAATTTATTTGGGAAGCTAGAAATTACAGTTAAGCAGAATTAGCAAAGATTAGACCAGTGTATTTTCTAATATCCACATAATAACTCATGTAAATGGCCAAAAAGTGAGACAAAAATATCATTCAAATACATTAAGATATGCTTAATTAAAGGAAGGATGGCATATAAAATCTATGTTAATTGAATTTTTATATTTTCATATTATATGCAACAATATATGATGTTGCTATATTCTGCCAAATGACATGCTAGTTAACATCACTTAATAAAAAGTATACTGAAATATTATAAAACATGATAAAAATTATTAAATAATGCAAAATATCTACTTAGTAGAGATTATTTTACAGTGTAATAGCTATTCAGTTACCTTACTCATGAATGTTTCTGAAAAGTGACATTTGCAAATTGGAGAGCTTTGTGAGCAGGAAGAACATATCCAAACGCATAAACATTTTTACCCTAACTTGTTGGGTAAATCTCTCAAATTCAAAAAAAGCAAATCTGGACCAATATTTCTTTATAAACTTCAGTTATATTTGAGAATTTAAAAAGTTAACAAACTTCAGTTAAATATTTATACTACTATTTAAAAATATATTAACAGTCACTATTGTTATTTTAAATGAAATATACCCACAGTGAAAAAATGTAGTTTGTAATTGTCTCTGGATTTTCTAATAAATGCTTAAAATTTTAGAACTCGAGTATACCATTGTTCCCTGTTTATCAATGCATCACACTCTCATATTAACTATTTGCCAAGATTATAATTAATAATTTAATACAAGTAATTTACAACAGGCTGATGATGAGTAATTTTTATTTTATAATACAGCAGCTGTTTAGTATATTTTATAATCCATTAAAAATATGATAGAACATAATGTAAAATATATTTTTCCATATAAAGAAAATGTTAGAAATGGGCTGGTAGTCTTGAATATTCCACTAGCTGTGATGACCTCATTTGAGTGATAAATTATTAAGATTAGCTCTCTAATTCATTATAGTCAATTCTTTTGAAAATTGTAATAGATGTTTCAGTGAATTAGAGAATTAATCTAACAATCTGCCAAACAAGCTAACCTGATAGTTTGAAGCTTTCCTGAGTATAATGTAATTTTAAACTAAGAGAGATCATATCCCATGAGCAACAAATTGAGATACTCTGTGTAACTTAATTTTGAATGGTAATTATATTAATGAAATAAGATTTTAAAAGCATTTCAAATCCATACATTCTTATAAAAAATTGTTTAAGCAACCCACTAAAACAGGGTTAGTTTAATTTTCTAAATTTTGTAAAATGCTTGTCTTTAATAAATATTTATCAGGAACAAAGTGATAGGGTCTTCGTAATCTAGTCACTGAAACTACTTTTCCATCTGTGCCATCAGGGCAAAAGCCCACAGGTCTATATATCTTATTAGTACAGTGTACCTTATAAATAATCAAAAGAACTTGCTACAGGTTATGTAGAGAATTCAAGTGACTAATGAAATAATAAAATATGAAGGATGTATTTATGAAATTCAGGATGGCATTATGTGGTTCTGTTTGGAATAAAGGCACCATCCAGCTTCTGACTCAATGAGGCCAAATAAGAAGTTACAGTGGGTCCTAAACATCACAGTTTTCAGCATACAAAATAAATCATATACGTAAATAAGTAGGGTTTCATGGGCCAGGTTAGTGTGTGTGTGTGTGTGTGTGTGTGTGTGTGTTTAGGAGCTAGTGTGTTGGGGAAGTAGAGCTGAAAGGAGAGGATGGTTAAATATTTCTCTTATATGGAGTATTCATGCTATTCTAATGCCTCTATTAAAACTTCATTATGTGACTTCAGGCTGCAAAAATAGTTTTATATCCAGGCAAGTGAGCACCAAGCTCAAAATTCCACGTCATATTCAAGAACACATTCATTTTAGTGTCTGTTCAACTTTAGTCTCTTAAGGATCTTCCCTGACTGAGCTGGACAAAAATTAACCAATCTTTAGGAGACAAGCACCCCCTGGTGGATGCTGTGTGTTTCCTGTGCTTAGAACAGTACTTACATATAATAGTATCTGAGTCCAAAAACCTCTCCCGCTTTCTCTACCTAATAATGTTGTGCCTTCCCCCTTAGTTCTCGCTAGGAATTTGCAAGATAATCCATAGATTGGAGCTGAGGGTTGGTTCTCTAGGACTGAATAAGGACCATCGTAGGAAATCCAATGTGGGAAGAGTGAGTGGGAAAGATTTGTACCACAGTCCAAAAGGAAGATCCAAAATCACTAGAGAAATCAAATATAAAGGCCAATACACTAATAATAGGCAAGATAATTATAATGAACACTTATTACATACTTTAATAAATGCTCTTTACATTAGTAATCGAGTTAACACCCTAACAATCTTATTAAGAACCATTATTCTCCTTCTCTCTATTTTTTCAGATAAGGAAGGCATCAAGTTAGGCAAAAAGATTATCTTGCCCAAGGACATACAGTTAATATGTGGCAGAACTGGTATTTGCACAATACAGAGGCAGCCTGATTCTAAATTCTGTCACGTGGCAGCAGCAAAACATATTGCTTTTTAAAGACAAACTCCTTTTTAAGCAATCTCATTAATAAAAATTATAAGCAAAAAAAAAAGTGGAGGTTAAGGTACCTGGCAAGCTACAGGAACTTTTGAATACATTTAATTGTGTGATGGTCTTGTGTCTCTGAAACAAAAGAAATATTAATGATTATAACAAGTTTTTCAAGAGCTAAAATTGTTGAAAAAATTCAAAGTTGTAAACCTATGCAACACAGCTAAAATCACTGTGATGAAAATCTGCATGAGCTCAAAATATAGGCAATGTGGCCAGCTATTAAACCCTTGCTAGCCTGACTGAAGAATCAGTCTCAGTGATAGCACAAGGCTGAATCTCACAGATTCCCCTGTTACTCCTGAAATGTCGTATCTAGGCAGTGGTTGTACTCTTGCCCAGTACATGCAGAAGGAGTACCTGCATGTCTCTTGAACACCAAAGTACACATATATCCATTCTACCTCACAACATGCTCACTCTGGTGATGTCAACTGGCAATGCATCAATGTTGCTTTTTATTTCTTCCTCTTTGGAAGTGACTCTTTCTATAGTAATGAATAGCAGAGAATGTCATAAGCTGTGTCTCCCACAGACTAATTATATTCAGTAGTTTGGGGCATTCATCTTGAGATGCCTACTCAAAAATGTGTCATGAACTGCATCATTCCCATGTTGCCCTGGCAGTAGATCCTTCATCCTCAAGGCAGAATCACTAAGAGCTGTATTCCACAAATCATCTGTGCAAGTCTGTCAAATGTAAAGGCAAGGAGAGCCAAAAATGTTCTTGAAATATCCTCAAAGGAAGATGCAGAAGGGACTGCTCAGTTATCAACCTTCCCATACTAAGATATTATAATGATCACATATACAGATCTTCATACAGATTGACACCCTGCATGACAGCAGTGTATTGCATCTGTATCTGTATAAGGGAAATGGATCTTGAGGAAACAGTTTCCAATTCCTTAAAATCTGTGGCATGACGGTGATGTGAGAACCCTCCTGTAAGTTGAAGGGTATGGCATCGATATGCACAGACATGTAATTTTTGACATGTATTTCTTCCCTCTCTGAACAGACTGGGATGCAGTTTCCTCATTAAACATAGTGGTCATTGGAAACAATTATTAGAGAGTGATAGTTGCTATTATAAGCGGGAGGTTCCTGATACCAGAATGTCAGACAAAATAGCTGGCAAAGATGCAGATACTACAGAGAACATTAGAGTAAGTTACATCACACAGGTGGTCCTAAGCTAATGGGTCAATTACTTGGGTTTTTTGTTTTCTTTTTTTTGAGACAGATTCTTGCTCTGCCACCCATACTGGAGTGCAGTGGTGCGATCATTTCTTACTGCACCTCTACCTCCCAGGCTCAAACGATCCACCCACCTCAGCCTCCCTAGTAGCTGGGACCACAGGTACGTGCCCACCACAACTGGCTAAGATTTTTTTTTTCTTTGTAGAGATGAGGTCTCCTCTATGTTTCCCAGGCTAGTCTCAAACTCCTAGACTTAACAGATCCACCTGCCTCAGCCTCCCAAACTGTTGGGATTACAGCTGTGGGCCATCACACCTGACTGTGGGTCAATTATTGAAAGTTCTACAGCAGAAGTCAACAAGTAGAAAATAGAAGAATCAAATGCAGACTAAGAAGAAAGTAAAGGGCAAGGGTCCAGGAGAAAGATTATAAAGACAGAATTGAGAATTTGTAATTACACAAAGATGGTACCAAAGCAGAAAGAGTATGGAAACAAAGGATGTCCAAAATTATCAGGGAATCTAGTATTTTGTTAGTTCACATTAGGGGAGTGTAAGTGTATGTTAACTGAGCATGTGAAATATATATATACAATATCACATATGTGTAACATATATTATATATTTGACAAACTTAGGTAACATACGTGTTATTAATATGTGTGTTCATGTATATATGTGTATATATTTATATATGTGTATCTTATATGTGTATAAATTCCATATGTGTAATATATACATGTACACACATATTAATATTAATAATAGCTTCATATTTATACTTTAAACATATTATAAAGTGTGCATTTCAGTGGCTTTTATTATATTCCCAGGATTGTGCAATCATCAGCATGATCTAATTGTAAAATATTTTTATCACAACAAAAGGAAATTCTCTACCCATTAGTAATCATTTCACATTCCCACCTTTCCATAGCCCTCAGTAACTACTAATTGAATTTTCATCACCATGAATTTGACTACTGTGGACATTTTATATAAATGTAGTCATATAATATGGGGTCTTCCTTAACTGGCTTCTTTCTCTAAGAATAATACTTTCAAAGTTAATCCATGTTACATAGCATGTGTAAATATGGGACACCTGCACACCAAATAAACCAAGATCTGGTCCAGAAGTAAGTTGAGGGATGAGGGAGTACAGATAAGTCAAACTTGATAACACATTTAAAGTCTGGAAATAAGTGTGCTGGTACAGAAAAAGAACAATTCATGGGTCATAAAATTGCTTTGGAATTACTCATAATAGGCTTCTTCTTTGCTTTCCCATGTCTTCTGACAATCCTCATTCATTTTCTTATTTTACTTCTCTATTGACCCTATAGCTTGTTAGATCAGTTGAATAAACATCTGCCTTTCAGATTTTAAATCCAAAATCAGGTCTTGCCTCCCTCTTCAAGCACGTCACCTCTAGGGTTCTATCATTGGTAAAAAGTCAGAGGAATTTCCCTTTCCTCTGTTTTGTAGGCAGCCCTTACCAGAAAATTCTTAGCAACAATCAGGTAATGAGATTTTCAAAGACTATTAAGGCATCAATTATTCATTAGCAACACTATTACATGTACCTGTTAGCCATATTTTACATTCCAATTTATAAGGACAATCACAAGAGTCAAGACAGAAATTTTCATGGCAAAAGAATTTTAAAATAATTTAACGTGAACATAAAAAGGGTCACAAATTATGGTTTCCACACCCCTGTCCCTGAATTTGTTTGATTCTACAAAACAATTTCTGTGCTATTCTAATAATTTATGATCATTCATTTATCAATATAGCATTTGTGAAAACTGCGGTGCTAAGCTCATCATTAAAAACTGAAAACTTACTCTGAATTAAAGTATATTTTCAGCATTACTATTCTCCATCTCAAATGGCAGACATAATAGTAATATCACATCTTATTTATAAAAGTTACACCCCAGTGATTTACCTTGGGAAGATGTTGTGTGAGTATTTAGAGGTGTTTTCCAGCCAAAGATGAAAGATGTAAGTATCCCTGGAATATAGCATACTTTCATTGCACTTTACAGATACTGCATTTTTCAAAAATTGAAGGTTTGTGGCAACTTTTCCTTGAACAAATGTATCAGCGCCATTTTCCTTATAACATGTGCTCACTTTTGCTTTGGTCTCTTTGTTACATTTTGGTAATTCTCACAATATTTCAAAAGTTTTCATTATTATTATATCTGTTGTGATTACCTGTGATCAATGATATTTGATGTTACTATTGTAATTATTTTGGGGTACCAAGAACTGTGACCATATAAGACAGTGAACGCAATTGATAAATGTTTTGTGTGTTCCGACTGCTCCATCAACTGGCTGTTCCCTGGCTCTGCCTCTCCTCAGGCCTGTTTATTCCTTGAAATACAACAATATTGAAATTAGGCCAATACATAACCCTAAAATGGACTGTAAGTATTGAAGTGAAAGGAAGAGTCACACATCTCTCACTTTAAATGAAAAGCTAGAAATTATTAAGCTTAGTGAGTAACGCATGTTGAAAGCTGAGATAGGGCAAAAGCTAGGCTTCTTGTGCCAGTTATCCAAGATGTGAATGCAAAGAAAAAGTTCTTGAAGGAAATTAAAAGTGCTATTTCAATGAACACATGAGTAATAGGAAAGTGAAACAGCCTTATTGCTGATATGGAGAAAGTTTTAAAGATCTGAATAGAAGTTCTAACCAGGCACAACATTCCCTTAAGCCAAAGCCTGATCCAGAGCAAGGTCTTAACACTCTTCAATTTTATGAAGGCTGAGAGAGGTGAAGAGGCTGCAGAGGACAAAATTGGAAGCCAGCAGAGTTTGGTTCATGGGGTTTAAAGAAAGAAGCTATCTCTATAACATAAAAGTGCAAGGTTAAACAGCAAGTGCTGAGGTAGAAACTGCAGCAAATTATCCAGAAAATCATAGGTAAGATCATTGTGAATGTGACTACACTAAACAACAGATTTTCAGTGTAGATCAAACAGCCTTCTATTGGAAGAAGATACCATCTAGAACTTTCATAGCTACAGAGAGCAAGGCCTGGCTGAAAACTTTCAAAAGACAGGCTGACTCTCTTGTTAGAGGCTAAGATAGCTGGTGACTTTAAGTTGAAGCCAATGCTCACTTACAATTCTAAAAATCCTAGGGCTCTAAAGAATTATGGTAAATCTACCCCGTCTGTGCTCAATAAACGGAAGAACAAAGCCTGGATGACAGCACATCTGTTAATAGCATGGTTTACTGGATATTTTAAGACCACTTTCAAGACCTACTGCTTAAAATAATAAGTTCTTTTCAAAATATTACTGCTCATTGACAATGTACCTAGTCACCCAAGAGCTCTGATGGAGAGGTAAAAAGAGATAAGCATTGTTTTCATGCCTGCTAACGCAACAACCATTCTGTAGCCCATGGATAAAAGAGCAATTTCAAGTTTCGATTCTTATTATTTAAGAAATACATTTCAGAAGGCTATAGCTGCCACAGATAGTGATTCCTCTGATGGATCTGGGAGAAGTCAGTTGAAAACCAGGAAAGGATTAACCAGTCTAGAAGCCCTTAAGAACATAAGTGATTCATGAGACGAGGTCAAAATATTACCATTAACTGGAGATTGGAAAAAGTTTATTCTAATGCTCATAGATGACTTTCAGGGGTTCATGACATCAGTGCAGGCATTAATTTCAGATTTGGCCAAAATAGCAAGATAACTAGAATTAGAAGTGAAGCCTGAAGGTGTGAATGAATTGCTGCAATTTCATGATAAAACTTGAAGAGAATGAGGTGATTTTCCTTATGGAAGAGCAAAGAAAGTGGCTTCTTTGAGATAGAATCCACCAGTGGTGAAGATGCTATAAACACTTTGAAATGACAACAAATGATTTAGAATATTACATACACTTAGTTGATAAAGCAGTGTCAAGGTTTGAGACAGGTTTTGAAAGTTTGGGTAAAATGCTATCAAATGGCATCAGATGCTACAGAGAAATCTTTCATGAAAGGAAGAGTCAATCAATGTGGCAAATCTCATTGTTGTCTTGTTTTAAGAAATTGCCAGACACCCCAACCTTGAGGAACCATCGCCACCCTAACCAGTCAGCAGCCATCCACATTGAGGCAAGACCCTCCACTAGCATAAGGATTATAACTTGCTGAAGGCTCAGAAGATACTTAGCATTTTTCAGCAATAAAATATATTTTAATTAAGGTATGTAAATGTTTTAGACATAGTGCTATTGAATTAATAGACTCCAGCATAGTGTAAAAATAACTTTTATGTGCACTGAGAAAGAAAAAAGATATATCTGTGTAACTCACTTTATTGCCTTATTGGCTTTATTTCAGTGGCCTGGAACCAAATCTGCAATATATCCCAGGGTTGCCTGTATGTGTAACTTGCCCATAGAAGGAAAATTCCTTGTTAATATGGCTTCCTTCTTGAAGGTTAAAAGGGCAGCCAACTTTGGCAAGTGGAGAGCAAATGATGAGACACTGCACGTAGTAGTGCCAGTAGTATTGCCAGGCATTGTTATAAATGCTTTATGCAGTTGGCCTTTCATACACATTTGTTCCACACCTGTAGATTCAACCAACCTCAGATTTGAAATATTAGAAAAAAAAAGTACCTATACTATAATAATTAATAGAAATAAAATATACATATGACAACAATTTACATAGCATTTACGTTGAATTAGGTATTATAAGTAATCAAGAGATTATTTAAAGTACACAGGAGAATGTATGTAGGTTATAAGTAAAAACTGTGCCATTTCGCATAGGGGACTTGAGCATCCATGGATTTTGATATCTGCAGGGGGGTCCTGGAACCAATCCCCCATAAATATCAAAGGATGACTAGGTATTAGTTTATTTCATCCTTTCAACCATCCTATGGAATCCACATACGATTATTATTCCCCATTTAAAGATGAGGGCAGGGAGACAGATGTTCAACATTTGCTCAAGTACACACAACTAGGATATGGAGAAACCCGGTCTCGATAGCAGGCAGTCTGTCTCCAGTGTTCTTACACTGAACCTCTGTGCTATATGCAGCACCTACGTGTTGCTCAGAAAGGGGTGGACAACTTGTGTTTCCAGAATCTAAAAGAAGTAGCCATCAAGTGTCCTGGAGTAGAGCAAGGGAAATTGAATGACACTCTGAATTTGTGATGCTGTAAATTCATGAGTAAATTCTGACTCTGCATATGAGACTTGTTCTCCTCCTGGGAGGTGACAGAATAGGGACAGAGAAAATGAACTTTAGACAAGGGCTGCAGCGCCTATGCTGGTGCTCTTCTTTGTGGTGAGTGCAGAAGAAGAAAACATTTAAATTTCCCTGATCTAAATGTAAATGTAGGGCTCCTTAATTGTGGGATGGTTGCATGTGTATAATTTTGCCTGGCTCAGAGATTAAGCTCTAATGGGCTTGGAGGAAGAATTGGACAACAACACTTTCTAGTGCGCTTTTGGCAGATGAACTTCTTTCAGAACGTGTTTAGGATTTTGTTATTATAATTGACAAAATATCAACATTAAAAAGGTTCTCAAGTATATCCCATAAGTTGTTGGGGTTCAGAATATCTATGAAAAATAATTCATATTCAATCCATATGATAATTTGGAAATTAACAAACTTCTTTATATAGTAGAGATTCCACAGTGGATTCTGGATTGGAGGAGATAATGTGGACCCCCAAAAACAAATAACCACTAGCGAAGAAGAATTGAGAGTAATCCAGAGCAATGGTCCCGAGCTTTTTTGGCACCAGGGATCAGTTTCATAGAAGACAATTTTTCCATGGAAGGACGGGGGTGGGGTGTGGGGTGGGCACAGTTTCAGGACGAAACTGTTCCACCTCATATCACCAGGCATTACATTCTCATAAGGAGCACACAGCCTGGACCCCTCACTTGTGCAGTTCACAATAGGGTTTGTGCTTATCTAATGCCGCTGCTGATCTGACAGAAGGTGGAGCTCAGGCAGTAATGCTCCCTTGACCGCCGCTCACTTCCTGCTATGTGGTCCAGTTCCTAACAGGCCACGGACCAGTACCAGTCCATGGCCTGGGGCTTGGGGACCCCTGATGCGAGCTGGCTGTGACCTCTCAGCACAGTCACACCTGCAAGGCTTGTGTGTCTGGGAGAGCCAAAGATGAGACATAGGTGAAAAATGCTATTACTATCCCAATATCACTGAAAATTTTATTTTAAAGTGGCACTGCTCAATAATAGCCACAGGCCACATTTTTGCTACTTAAATTTAAATAAATAAAACTTGAATACAATTTTAAAAGTTAGTTTCTCAGTGTCACTAGCCACATTTCAACTGCTCAAGAGCTCCATGTGGCCAGTCCCCACCACATTGCCAGCACAGGTAAACATTCCCATTATTGCAGAATATCCTATTGCACAATATTACTTAAAGAATAATGACTTGTTCACTACATGAAAGAGAACAGGACTGGGGTTACTAGGGGAGGTCAGTACTGGCAGAGCAACTGCATTCAATGAAACCAAAGAAAGAAAGCATCACAAACTAGAAGCAGAAGATTGCAGAGCAGCACCATTTATTCTATGTGGCCCAGTATCTGGTAATCAAGTGCGCAGTGGCTTCAAGGTATGTCCTGGGAAATTGCTGTGATAGGACCTGTTTACCCTCATAATAAGCAAAGCCTGGAATGTCTCAGAGATAGAAAGACAGCTAGATAGTTGTAGATAGGGAGTTACCAATGCATGAAGCTCTCTGATGTGACAAATAATAGAAGTAGGCTATTACAATGATTAACTTATTCTGAGTCATACAAATTTACATATTACACATGGATTACACATTTTCTTTTTTAAATAAAAATGTTTCCTTGTTTCTTTCTGATTATATAAATAATTCATGCTTTTTATAAATACTTGAAACAATATAGCAAAATGTAAGAGGAAAGTCAAAATCACTTGAAATTTTCAATTAGTAGACATAACCAGCAATAACCTTTTCGTAAGAGAGAAATAAATATATGCATATATACACATATTGTTTTTTATTTTATCTTTAATGAGTTTGCTTTTTGTCTTGGCATTTTTAATATAGCATTTTTTTATCATCTCCTTTTTTTGTGGTGTCTCCTTGCTCTTTCCATTAACCCAAATTCTCTCTTTGTTCATACACTCAAGTGAAAATTTCTACAAAAGTATTTCCCTTCTCTGTGTATTAAATTGAGCTTATATTATATATACATTACTGCAATTTGATTTTCTCACTTAGAATTGTATGACAAAATCTTCTCAAGACAACTCATAAACGTTTAACTCATCCTTGCAAAGACTTCACATTTCCGTGGGATGAATGTTCCATAATTTTGTCAACAGCTTCCCTACTTACTAGTGCTTTAGCTCATTTCTAGATTTATCCTCATAAAATTGTATTGTAGCATTAGTGTTAGTGACCCCTGTCCTAGATTTTTACCATACCAATAAATAAATGCAAATAAACCTGTAGATTTCCTGGAATCTTCTTATTGTGCTACAGAAGTCTTTGTGATATAAACATATATATATGATATAAATATCAAATAAAATTGCCATATTATATTCCAAAAAAAGCTCTACGAAATCATCTTTCACCAGTTATGTACACATGTGTGCGTTCACCCTTTGTACCTATTGGTGCCAGTTCTGATTATTATTTTATTTTTGGTAACCTGTACAGAGTTACCCTGTTATTCTTTTAATACAATTAAAAAATGTCTACTAATGAGTCCCACAATATTTTTGTGTTTAGTGTGTATTTGGTTGTCTCTTCCATATGTGATCTGTCAAAGACCCTCTGCAAACTTTTCTATAAGGCTTTCTTTCTCATATGAACATGTAGGAACTCTTTGCAGTAGGGTTGTGGTAGTGAACAACTCCTGTGAGCCTAACCCTGCTTCTATTCACATTACAGTCTCTAGGGGTTACATAAAACACAATGTAATTTATATCCACTGAAATCATGTCATGAAATAAGGTAGCACTAATGAATATGAGAGATAATATAAATATTGTACATATGTCAAGTATGTGCATTGTAAATACTTTCCCAATCTATAGTTTTCCTTTGACTATACTTATAATGTGTCTTGCCTATAATTTTATGTTTAATAGAACAAAATTTTGATAGTTTCATTATAGCCAACAATTTTCCTTTTTTTTTTTTTTTTTTTTTTTTCAGACGGAGCCTTGCTCTGGAACCAGGCTAGAGTGCAGTGACATGATCTCAGCTCACTGCAAGCTCCGCCTCCCGGGTTCACACCATTCTTCTGCCTCAGCCTCCTGAGTAGCTGGGACTACAGGCACCTGCCACCATGCCCAGCTAATTTTTTGTATTTTTAGTAGAGACGGGGTTTCACCATGTTAGCCAGGATAGTCTTGATCTCCTGACCTCGTGATCCGCCCGCCTGGGCCTCTCAAAGTGCTGGGATTACAGGTGTAAGCCACAGCGCCAGGCCTTCCTAACATGTTTTAAGAGATTCCCTAATCTCTAGTTTATTTGTTTGGTCTCCTAAAATTTCCCAACATTTCTGTGATTTTATTTTATATTGAAATGCTTAATTTATCTGCAATATGTTTTCATATGATGTAGAGTAGGCTTTTATATAAATTTCTTTCAAACAAATAGTCACTTGTGCCAGCCACAAGTATTAAATTAGCCAATATTTTCCTGCCTAATTGCAATACCTTCTTTTTCACGTATTGAAATTTATTGATTCTGAAATCTATTTCTGAACTCTGTTCTCTCCACTCACCTTTGGCTAAGTCTATGCCAACAGCATAGTGACATGATTACTGGGGTTTGCATTTTTTTCACATATGGTAAGGCATATCTCTGCTCAACAGTCTTCTATTTGCATAAATTACATTGTTAATACTAGATATTTACTCTTCAACACAAACTCAACAGCTTACTGTGTCAATTTGAAACAGACTATTTAGATTATAATTAGAATTTAAAGTGTGTATTAATTTTTCTTGTTTTTATTTATATTGAGATCTTGATATTTCTTAGGCTTTTTTCCCTTTGACATTTATTCAATTTTAATTCAGTCATATCTTATTTACACGATTTACTTATTTTATACATCTTAAGTTTAAGGTGAAAAAATGTAATATGATAAACAGAGCTTTCTTAATATTAACAATCACTATACATTGAAAAAAGTTTAAAAGAGTTACAAGAATAAGTTGAAGACTATATTTCAATACATAATTTTGTAAAAGACTAACATACAAAATATATAAAAGTAAAAGAAGAAAAAGTCATCCAAGTTTACAAAAAAAAAGTGGGCAAATTCAAGTACAAAATAAGGACAGAAAAATACTTCCAGTACCCCTGAGAGTTCCCTGTGCTTGCTATAAATCAATACCCTGAAAGACATCACACTTCTACTTCTATCAACATAGATTAGTTCTACCTGCTTTTGAACTTAACATAAGCTGAATCATCAGTTTGTCCTCTTTTTGTCTCTGTATTCTTTCTTTCAGCATTGGGTTTCTGATGGGTGCATAGTCACTCATAACCACTAATGGGACTATTGAGAATGCTTAGTTCTCTTTGTTCTCCTGTAGTCCTCTTTGTCTCTTTTCTTTGAGTGCATTTGAAATTTACTGTTTACTTTTGGTGTATCTGGGTATGAATACATATGTGTGTGGGACAGTGGGGGTATTTATCTTCTTTGAGTATTATGAATCTCTGATTTGACATCTTTCATTGCTTTCCAAAAATTTTCAGCTATTTTCTCTTCAAACATTTCTTCTGTCCCATTCTCTCTTTCTACTCCTTCTGGAGCTATACTCATGGTATATTAGACCATTGATATTGTCCCCCAGCTCTTGGCTGTTCAGGTCATTTTTTTACCTTCTTTTACCATCTTTCTTTGTTAGTTTGAATGATTACTATTAACTATTTTTGACATCACTGATATTTTATTGAAGGAATTCTTAATTTCTGATATTACTATTTTTATTTCTTGCCTTTTCCATTTGACAATTGCTTATAGTTTCCATTTTCTGTTTATAATTCTCTTTTCAATATATGTGATTTTCTTTCCTTCCAAATATTCTACTTAGTTGTTTCATTTAAAAAAAAAGTCTATGTTTGTGTTTGTGTGTGTGTGTGTGTGTGTACATTTCTACTGCTCCTGTTTCCTCAATTACTCCTATTTTTATTGAAGTTTTCACCTCATTCCTCTATGAGCTGTACTTCAGTTTTGCATCTTGTGACTGAACTTCTTTTGTTGGCCTATCTATGGTAGGTTGAATAATGTCCCCCAAAGATGTCCACATCCTAATCCCAGGAACCTGTGAATGTTGCCTTACATGCAAAAGAGACTTTGCATGTATGATTAAGTTCAAGATCCTGGGTCATCTGAGTATGCCTGACGATTAGTAAAGTTCCTTATAGGAAGGATGCAGGAAGAGTTAGTCAGGGATGGTGATGTGAAAATAGAAGCATAGGGAGAGAAGGTGGTGTGAGAACAGAAGCAAAGAGGTTGGGGTGGAAGGGAGAGACGGAGAGACAGAAAGAGAAAGAGAGACTAGTGGGTGCTCCATGGCTGGTTTTGAAAATGGAGGAGGATGTCATGAGTCAAAAAATGCAGGTGGCATCAAGAAGTTGGAAAGAGCAAGGAAACAGATTCTACCCTAGAGGCTCTGGAAGTGTAGCTCTGCTCTCTTCTTGGTTTTAGCCCTCTAAGAGCCATTTCAGACTTCTAAGTTTTAGAACCATAAAAGGATAACATTGGGTTGTTTTATCATATAGTTCATGGTAATTTGTTCCAGAAGCCATAGGAAACTGACACATGGCCTTTTAAACATGCAGCAATTTTCTTTTTTTCTCAAGGCATGGGGGCTTAGGTGTGGATTTGTGTTTACATTGAGGGTCAGCAGTCACAAAGGTAATAAAGAATGATGTGAAGTAGGTAAGACATCAATCCATGTTTGGGACAACTGATGAAAGGGGCTCTGCAGGTGCCCTCTGTACATCTTCAGTCTCAAGTGATACAGTAATCTGCCCATGGTTCCACTATTTTTTATTTTCTTGATAATAGGAGAAGCTCAACATGCTAACCTGGGGCCAATACTGATCTTCCCTGTGGGTTTTTGAAAGTCTCTGCTGTATAAACCCCACCAAGAATCTGCAAATTACTAGGTGTTGACCTTGATCTTTGATTCAGTTCTTTACATGTTTGCCCAACTGTCAGGAGAAGCTGCCTCAAGCCAGTCTTCTTTTGGGATCCCCATAATATTCCAGACCTCATTTCAGACGGTTATGCATTACTTGTAGCAGCTCAGACGAAGCAAATTACTTGGAATTGGGATTAGAAGAGAAGCAATATTTGTTTTTGTAGTAAAGCAAATTTTAATGTTGATAAAATGATAAAATAATAACTAAATCAGGAAATAATAGGATGTGTATAGAAAGTCAGATCAATTTAACCAACCAGAAATCCAGAAGCAGGCAAAATTCATAAGATAATTTAAGGGACACTTCAAACCAGTGGGAAAATTCCAGGGGAAAAAAATAAGTTTGATCCTTAATGCCACCTTGTACCATAAAAACTAAATATTTGAATATAAAAGAAATGAATCTTACAAAAGGTGACAGGAATTTTGGGAAAATAATATAAAATGTTAGGACAAAGAAAGGTTCTCTATGTGTAATACAATATTCAAAGGCCAGAAAAGAAAACAACGATAAGTTTGACTAGGTTTTTAATAACAAACACGCAAGGCAAAGAAGTCACCATAATCCAAGTCTAATATATAAAAAGCTTTCACATATTACTAGGAAGAAACTAACAGTGTAACCAAAAAATGAGCAATGGATATGAAATGACAGCTCACAATATGAGCACCACAAATGAACTTTAAATGATGAAAAATGAACAAGCTAACACTAATAAAATACATTAATATTAAATTATAATAAATATCCTTTTTACCTATGAGATTGTCAATGATTTTTTAAAAGTTGGTAATGCCTGTTTTGGCTACTGTATGTAGCACAGTCACCCTCAACATCTCTGATGGGTTTCCAAATGTGTGATACCAACAGTTAGGAAGTTAAGATGTATTCATCTTTGTATTTACAACGTTCAAAGCATTTCATGACACAGTACAAGAACAATTTATGCTTAAATAATGAACAAATTCGACTAGAAATCATCTTGCTAAGAATGTTTACTATCCTTTATTTACTAAGGGAGAAACTACTGTACACTTACAGAAAATTAATGAACAATTGAAACAATAGCTGTGCCAATTAACTCTTAATCAAAAATTTAATTAATTATACACAGCTATTCTGGAGAATTCTAGCTAATCCAGACACTACTGTAGCTACCCTTTTGTTTTGGAAAAATATCACATCAAATTACTTCAATGCAAAATGTAATTTTTGTAATTATTCATTATTCTGACAAAGTGATTTTGTTGTCTTCAATGTAGACATTTTTTCTGCTAGCCATGCATCTTCAGAATTGCACAGATAGTCACACCCACCATCAGCAAGGCATACCAACTAACAAATAGATTGTAAACAATACAGTGTGGACAGCGTACTACAAATTTATTGGAACTATAATTATTTATTTACTCAAAGAAAGTCTTCTCTTTTCATGATCACCATGAAACTCTAGTAAATTATACCAGTAAATAATATCTGAAATTCTCAAGTATTTAAAAAGTCAATATATTGACGTCTGTAGAACAGAATTTTAATCAATATTACAGTATATTAATACATATAATTAAGTGTTGTTAAAAGATACTTTTTCACGAGATGAGCATATAAAAATAATCAAGTAAAAACTTAAATTCTTGGACTAACAAGTGGATGAATTTAATAAAAAAAACTTTTAAGAATATTTTACTTTTCAAATGTTTTTCTTCACTGTGAACATTAGTTTCAATTAAAATTTCGAGTATATATTATAAAAACACAATAAGGGAAGATTGTGAATTTCTACAATTTTAATATACTTGTAAAAATATCTTTCCAATATAAAGTCCAACCTTCAATTTTATATATATATATATATATATATATATATCCATATTAATGGAAAAATCCTGGACATTCAGATGTAATTAAAATCAGTTGAAGGAATTATAGACTATTTTGTTTCTAATTCACTGAAATTAAAAATAACAATAGTGATATGAAGGCATTTATTTATTGTATGGTAGATATGCGCTTACGAAAAACAGTGAGAGAATATATGGCATATTAAGATTTCTTTCTAAATATTATAATAGTAATAACAGAAAATGAATAAATGATCTTCTGTCTTAATGAATCCATTTGATAGGCAAACACCTGCATTACATGCAAAACACTTCTGTCATTAATATGCTTATCATTTTCTCCTGAATGACCTTGAAGCTTAATGAAATTCACATGAAAGTTTTACTACGCATGTTTAAAGAAAGCAGTTAAAAAGACTCAGATAGCTGTAAAAAATCGAATCTCATTTTATTAAAAAAAAATCCTCTGTTCTCATTTACTGAAAAAGTAAACTGCTTCAATTCAAAAGCAGTTTACAAGCAACTTTCATGGTGCGTCCTTGTTGTCACATGGCAATGTCCCCTAGATTGACAAGTGGTGCAATGGTCCTTGAGGACTGATTTCTAAGGATGTTAAGAGCATGAACTTCATGATTTTTAAATACTTTCTTAAATACATGCTTCAAAACAAAGTCAAACATTGAACCAACAATTTAAGAAAGAAGGTCTCAGTGTTGACAATAGGAAACACTATAAAGGACATTCATCTAGCTTCCTGTTTACATTTGACAAAAGTAGAGGTACACAGTTGTAGAACAATGTGAAATGCCTGGGCTCTGTTCAGCAAGGTAAATCTACATAAAGTCACTAGTGATTAAGATAGAAGGAATCTTTAGAGTGCCATATGCTGACATTTGGAAAATTTAAATGACGTGTTAAATCTATTAATATAGGAAACTTTCTGTGAGCTTTTAGAACATTTACAGACTTCTTGATTTGTGATTTCCCTATATAACATAAAAACATGATTTCTTTGGGTTAGTAAAAGCTTTAGGCATAACAATATACAGAAGATAGGTTTTCACTGACTTTGCAGCCTACCTACCCCCACCCTTAGGCAACTCTCCTGGGGCACCATTTCCAGTTATAATTCTCATCAAGAGATGAGACCGTTTTCTTTCTAACAAAAATAATCATATTTATTCAGAAAAGCAAGCTGCAAGTGTAGACCCGAATTTTGCCTTTTATCCTCTCCTGAAAATACAGAAAATGCAAACAAAGAGAATTGTGACCTTACATTAATCAGGTGCTATTCATTGCACAACACAGAACATCTCTAGAATCTTTTTATATGATTTATCTACTTGTGATACTAGAAGTGTTAGAATCCACAGGACTTCTTATGTTTCATGATGCATAGTGTAGAAAATGCATACAGCATTGCTGTGCTTAGCCATATTGGAGCCTGAGGCAAAGACAAAATCAGTAATACTGATCTATCTGTATTTAAAATTTGGATGTTTTGTTCATCACGGTTTTTGAATTAATTCTTGTTTTTAAAAATGTATTGCATTAAAAATAGATAAATTGAATGACATCAAAATAAAAACTTTTGTGCATCAAAGAACTCTAATAATAAAGTGAAACAGCAACCACGAAATGTGAGAAAATATTTGAAACTCATATATCTGATAAAGGGTTAATATCCAGAATATATTTAAAAACTCCTCCATCTCAAAAGCAAACACACAAAAAAAACAAACAACCCAATTAAAATATGGGCCAAGAAATTGAACAGACATTTCTCCAAAGAGGATATTATCCAAATGGCCAATAAGGACATGAAAGGATGCTCAACAGTACTATTATTAGAGAAACGCAAATTAAAACCACAATGAGATACCACTTCATACCCATTAGAATGGTTAAAATCAAACAGAAAATAACAAATGACACTGAGAATGTAGAGGAACTGGAACTCTTGTGCCCTGCTAGTGGCAAAGCAGGGCCACTAAGCAGTACAGCCTCTATAGAAAACAGTATGGTGCTTCCTCAAAAATTAAACAGAATTACCGTATGATCCAGCAACTCCACTTTGAGTTTATACCCAAAAAAACTGAAAGCAGGGACTTGAACAAATACTTGTACACTCGAGTTCATAGCAGCATTATTCACAATAGCCAAAATGTGGAATCCATCCAAGTGTCCATCAGTGGGTAAATGGATAAACAAAATGTGGTATATACATCCAAGGAAACATTATTCAGCCTTAGGGGAAAAAAAGGAAATTCTAATATATGCTACAGTATGGATGAACCTTGAAGACATTTTACTATGTGAAAACAAGATAGTCACAAAATGACAAATACCATATGATTATACTTAAATGAGTTTCCTAGGGTAGTTAAATTCATAGATACAGTGGAATAGTGGGGGTTGGGGGCTAGAAGAAGGAATGAATGGGGGCAAATTGTTTAAACTATGCAGAGTTTCAGTTTGGGAAGATGAAAATGTCTAGAGATGGATGGTGGTAACAGTTGCACAATAACGTGAATTACTTAATGCCACTGAACTGTAGACTTTAAAATGGATAAAACAGTAACATGTATGTTATGAATATTTTGCCACAATTTAGAAAATATTGCATGTAAATATTACCCAACTCAATTATTGGCGCTACCTCTCCTTCAACTCACTTAAAGTTTCTGCCTGAGAGTGCTTTACTAACTTCACCCTTGCCCTGGCCCTGGAAAATTTCCGTGTTTGTTTGGCTCATAGATGCTATGATCTGAATGTTTGTGTCCCCCCAGCCCCAAATTCATAAGTTGAAACCTAATCCCCAATGCAGTCTTGAGATGATTAGGTCATGAGGGCAGAGTCCTCCTAAAAGGGATTGGTGCCATTATCAAAGGGGCCTGAGGGAGCTTGTTTCCTCCCTCTACCCTGTCAGGATGCAGTAAAAAGGCGCTGTCTAGGAGGAACAGGTCCTCCCTGGGCACTGAATCTGCTGGTGTCTTGATCTTGGACTTCTTAGCCTCTAGAATGGTAACAAATAATTTTCTTACCCAATCTACAGCATCTTGTTATTATAGCAGTCTGAGTGGACTAAGACAATAGAATACAGCATAAAATAACATGTTATTTTCTTTCTTTCCCCTTCTTCCCACCCTCAAACTCCTGGTGTTTGTTCTTTTATAAGATAGATTAAAATGTACTTAAATTACAAGCTGAGAACCCTATGTTGGGCTCTGGGTAACAGGGATGCACTTGTGAGATTTCAATTCTTTATCAAGTTTGATTTCTCTATTCATCTCTCCTTCACAGCTTTCAAAATCTTAGTCTTAAAATTATTGTAGTAGAAACAAATATTAAAAGTAATTTTTTGAAAGGTTATCTCAAAAGCTCTGAGAAACTTCACCTTTTACAAAGACATTGGTTAGCTCTTGGCATGATTAATGTTAGCATGTTTGATCCCTCTATCAACGAAGGAGAACATTTTGAAATTGGCTTTATTTTTTGCTAAATAAAATATCACCACATATAAGGGAGAAATAATGTTTAAACAATATTTTGATAAATATATTATTTAAAATGCATGTGAGGAACTCCATATCAAAAAGAGAAAATAAAAATTAACTAACGTTTCAAAGTATATAGATCCTTCATTTTATGTTTGAATATTCATGAATTTATCAGTGTGTAAACTGCATTTGAGAGTACAGGACTTTTGTAGTATCCTCAGTGAAAATGATACCACTAACTCCCTGAATTGTAAAATCAAGGCTATCTCAAATGATTTAAACTTAAGGTTTTCACTCATGTTTAATGCCAAAATATTCCTAACTATAACGTTCACACTAATCCAATTTTTAAATGCAGCTATCAAAAAACAAGTTGCAATTTATACAGCACAAAGTCTCTCTTCTTACCTTGAGAGTAGCTTCATAGACCATAGATCTTCAAAAAACACCAAGGGTTTTCATAATAATGGTGAAGAAAGAATCAACTTGGATAAAATTAAGTAGTTTGTCTTTTTTTTTTTTTACGCTACCATATCCCAATTGTCTAGCATTCCACTATCCAGAATACAGCCTGCCTGAAATGTATTGATTTTTCCTTCCTATATTCATTTAACAAGTATGTACTTTTGACAACTACTCTGTGTCAGGCACTGCCCTGAATGCTGAAGATACAATCAAAAATCCCCTCATGGAAATATTCCAGTGCTGGAGAAAATATACCCATTAAATACAATATCTCAGACCTATGGAATTACAAGTAGCCTGGTATAATCTATTGGAAAACTGTAAGTGTCATGAAAATGAATATAGGGTCCCAGAACCAATCACGGAAGTGTTTGTTATCTTAGGATATGCCTTTACCTGGAGCTTGGAGATGAATAAGAGTTACCTTAGCTGAATAGTGGAGGAAATTGGTGCAGTCTTAGCACAGGGAACAGGATTTGCAAGGATCCTGCATTGGAAGGAAGAAAATAAGAAAGAATCAAATGAGGCCCTTTCGTGGGATAGGAAGGAAGAGATTGGTGACAGTCACAGTTGGCACACAGATTCTATTTGTCTTCACACAGATAAAGGAAAATGGTGCTGTCCCTCTGGCAAATTAACTTTTTCACTGCCCAGAATTTCTACAACCTTAAATTCCCTAACAGCTAATCTACTGCCCTTCTTTCTCCCTGACTTCAGATATAATTGAAGAGCTTGTCTAAAGTCTTCCTGTCTTTGTTCCAATGTCCTGAATGTACATACTGGATATGTCAGATGTAGGGAAAAAAAAAAGCTGAGATGGGGATGGTGGTGGAGGGTATACTCTAACAAGCAAAGTGAACATAGGAGAGTTAGAAAATCTATGTTTTATAAAGTGCAAATATGTATCAAAAATGAGTATATTATGTTAGTGATTTTTTTTTTAGATTCACCATAATGATAAATGCTGAAGAATTTGGAGAAGCAAGAGACGAAACACATTACAGATCAAGAACATCTTTTTTTTGTTTTTTTTTTGTTTGTTTTTGAGACGGAGTCTCACTCTGTCCCCCAGGCTGGACTGCAGTGGCGTGATCTCGGCTCACTGCAACCCGAGTAACTGGGACTACAGGCGCCGGCCACCAGGACCAGCTAATTTTTTTTTGTATTTTTAGTAGAGACGGGGTTTCACCGTGTTAGCCAGAATGATCTCAATCTCCTGATCTCGTGATTCGCCCTCCTCAGCCTCCCAAAGTGCTGGGATTACAGGCTTGAGCCACGGTGCCCAGCCAAGAACACCTTTTTAAATGATTTTTTTTTTTGGTAGTCATTTTCTAACATGCAAATGGTTTAGTATTAACCCTAGGTATTCAAAATTGCAATGCTTACATATTTTTTACCAGCAGGGACAAATAATACAGATTTTTTATTTTTATTTTTGAGCTTCAGTTTCCATATGTGTAACCTAGATGTACACACTGCAGTGCCTTCGGTTAGATGTTGATAATATGTCTGCATACACATACATATGTACACGCAAACACAAATAAATAGATCACCGGTTGCAAATTACAAGTAGGGACTCTGGACAAGATGGAGTTATGTGACTTGCCAACGTGCATTCATAAATTTTAAAAAATTGAACTAAAATTATTGTACCATATACATTCATGACTCAGTGTGCCTTTTATGAAAAAGTGGGAAAAGTGAAGTTCTTGACTGTGGAAGTGAGAATTATTGGTTTGGTTTCACTCTCCTGTATGACGTAGCTCTATCAGTGGTAACACAAGCAACTTAACTGTTTAGGCAAATTTTCACAAATTCAGGATATTAAGCAGGGTTTAAGAGGGATTTTCTGATGACTGCTGATGTTCTCGGCCAGAAATCAAGGGATTCTCATACTTTTCTTTCTCTCCATGTTTCTTATCTTCTTATCATGCCGGCACCTCCTCTACCAGCATTGCAGCTTCCTTCCCTTACAGTCACAACTTTCATCCCTCTGTCCCCTTCAGAACCTTTCTATGTCCTTTTATTTTCCATCCCTTTAGTAAGAAATTAAATCATATTTTTAAATAAATTTAATCAATTCAATGCAGTTATACATTTTTATATTCTACATAAAGATAGTATATTTTTGGTATTTCTGACAATAACCTCTGAAAACATTAAGTTATCCCTTACTACCTATGTTTAATATCATTTTCCTTCTGATTCAGTGACCCTAACAAAGAAATAGGCTATCCACCCTGTTTATGTATTCGTAATTTTAATTCATCCTACACATATTTTTAAATTTCTATGAATCAGGCCTTAGGCTGTGGGTACAAACATAAACACAATCATTGAAACAGATGATGTTTCCAGAAAATAGACATTATACAATAGTCAGTTCTTTACTATGATGATGAAATCAATTCCTGGTTTCATCTTTTCTCCATCTAATAACTGTGACAATGATGTTTGCTGCATCTAGAGTCAGTATCATTCCCAGCATCAAATGTGTGTTTCTCTAGTAAGAGTGAATACAGCCATCATAATGTGGATTGCAAAACTCAGTGAACACTGCTACCTCTGGACACTGGAGAAGAGAAGCATATTGGGTGCAAGTCTGTGGGGAAATGGGGAGGAGGGACAAGGAGAACAGTTGCATTCCCTAAGAGAAAATTAGAAAAAGTATGCTGTTTTAAGAGTTGTTCAAACTATGGTGGTGGGGTGGGGAATACGTGTGTGTATGTGTGTGTGTATATATATACATGTACGTATATATGTTAGATACATATGTATATATGTGTGTGTGCCTGTATATGTGTGTATGTATGTGTGTTAGATACATATGTATATATGTGTGCATGCATATGTGTGTATGTGTGTTAGATTCACATATATGTGTGTGTGTGTGTGTGTATGTGTGTGTGTATACAGAAAACGTTCTATGTAAAACACAATCGAAGCTATCATTATCAGATAGGTACTTCCCTATGTTAGAGGCTGCCTACCTCTGGAGCAGGGGACAATAATTCTGGAGAAATACATGTGCTTCCAAAGCTTTGGCTTTAAAAGTGCACGTGGTTCTTTCAGATTTTGAGTGAAACTCTTACTATCTCACTGGCACAGATGTCATCAGAGACGGGCACATCTTCATGTCCGCCACTCAGCTGACCAGTAAGACACTTTACTGCCTTTTGGGTATTATCTCTAGATTCCTCCATTCAATAAAGGTCTTAAATTGAATTATGGGTGGCCGTATTTCTCAGTAATAAGCCGGTGTTTCATGAGTACGGGAGTAGTTACAGGTCCAGAAATGGGCATTTCCTGTTTCCCTTCTTTGAAAATGGCAAGTACACATTATTGTGCTGGAGCAAGAGAACTAGAACATGCTGAAAAGATAAACATTGTTTTTCCACCTAAAAGATAAACATTTTTTTTTCCACCTTCTCCCATTTTCTGACCTCACCTGTTCCCCGTCTGACCTCTGGGGGGCTTACTCGGGATGTCGAGGAAAATGTAAAGTATGTAAAACCGGCTCCTTAAGTAGTATTTGTACCCCTAACGGTGGATTTCTGAGAAAAGATCCAGAAGACTAAGAAATGCATATCTAATGAATAAATTTCAGGGAAATTGGAAGGTTTGGATAGAAAGGAAAGCGCCGTTTACATACATAAGCATACTGTGACGGATCAGGGCAAGCACTCCAGTGTCACCATCTTCCTGTATCTATACACCTTGTACAATGCAGTCCAAGGCTGTGAGGACTTCGGCGGGCAAAACGCTGAGGAAACCAACCTGCCTCCAAATCCAAGGCGTGAGATTTACATTGCAGCCTTTGTGATGCTGCTTAGTTAACTGGCTGTATTTATGCAGATATTGTAGACTTACTTCCTTTTAGGTTTTCCCCCTTTCGTGACTGAAATCATGAATTCCTAAAAATAAATAGCAAACCAAAGGACAAAAAAAAAAAAGCCAAAACAGATTTACCTAACGGGAAGCCTGGAAGGGTTGGCGTTGGAGAAGCCGCTGGGAAGCGGGGCAGGCAGCAGAGAGCCGCCCACCGGTCTCCGGGTCTCTGCCCGGGGCTCTTTCCAGCCCGGCCTTTGGGTAACTGGGGTGGGGGAGGGCGGCCGGCTTTCAGGTCGCGTCTCCCGCAGGTTTGGGAGCCCGGTAGGCCGTGACTGAAAGACCGTGGCAACAGCGGTCAATTGCCCTTTTAGAGCTCATTTTGGGGGAGAATGGTAGCAGCAGAGCCACTGCCGCCCCGGCTCTTGTAGGTGGGTCTGGACTGTCACGTAGGCATCCCAACTCGCGCCGGGGGCCGTGGTCCGCAGACTCCCACTTCATTGCCCCGGAGGCCTGAGCCCGCCCCACCCGGCGGTGGCTGCACCTTTCCCGAGAGTCGGGCAGCGGCGGCTGGAAAGTGGAGGCAGCCTAACCGCGTAGCGCTGAAACCACCATTCACAAATGCAAACCCCTGTCTTCCGTGGATAAACGGTGGCGGCGCGCGTCCGAGCGTCCCCGAGGGGCTGTGGGGAGCCCCCGGGGAGAGCAGAAAAAGAAGCGGGGTGGCGGTGGCTAGGAGGCGACTGAGCCTTCTCGCCTGGCCAGCGGAAGAGGGAGCCGGGTCCGGGCGCGCCGAGCCAGCCGCCCCTCGCGCAGTTCCTCGGCTGCGGCGCGGAGTTCGCCCCGCTTCTCCCCGGCAGCACCCGGCTGGGTGCCCCCGGAACAGCACAGTGCGGCAGGCGGCAGTGTCCTCCCCTCGCCTCCCCCACATTCCCTCACCTCAGCCAAGGAGGCAGCCCCGGCGTCCCCGCCCGCCCGGCCCCGCGCCCCCGGCCGGAGCGCCCCAACCCGGAGCGCCCCCACCCGGTGCGCCCCCGCCGGGTCCCGCCGCTCAGCCCCGCCACGCTGCAGCTGGAGCTACCGCCGCGGCCGGTCCCACAGACCGGGGAGGAGGAGGAGGGGGGGGAGGAGGAGGAGGAGGGGGAGGAGGGGAGGACGAGGAGGAGGCAGAGGAGGCGGAGGGGGGAGGGGGGATGGAGCCGGGAGGAGGAAATAAATAAATAAAACAATAACCTCCGCGCCAATAAGAGCGAGGGAGAGAGCAAGACGCGACCAGAGAGCCACCGGAGCCGGCTCGCGCGCCTCTGAGAGGCTGTCCGCGCGCGCGCGCGCGTGTGTGTGCGTGAGTGTGGATTTGCCTGGACTGGAGCTGGAAAGTCCAAACTAAAAGGGTTGCTCTCGCCGGGTGCCGAGGCCGCGGCGGAGGCTGCCCAACTTCCCCGGGCCAAGTGAGTGGCGTTGCCAGCGCCTTTGGCGAGGCGGCGGCCGCTCGGCCCTGCGCCCGGGCACGGCGGCGGCGGCTCCGCTCGCCCCGGGAGGGAGCCCGCGGCCAGGGCTGGACTCTCGCCCCGCCACCTCCACCGACTCTCTCCTCAGCCTCCACACCTGGCACCCCAGCAAGGTACGTGGCGCTTCCCGGCGCGCCTTCTTCCCTAGCACACCCCGCGCGGATTTTTGGCTGCCTAGATTCTTCACCTTCCCAGAGTGGTCATCATTTGTCAAACTTTACCTCCACCTCGCACATGCCAGCGGCTGCTGCAGCCGCCCTCCCTGGCAGCGTGGGCTCGGGTCGCTGATGGGAACCGAGGTGGGGGGGGGGGGAGGATCTGCTGGCAGCGGTGGTTCCCATCTGGATTAAGATCGTATTTCGGAATAACTCGCAGGTCTTACCTTCCGGGGGTGTCCTTCATTATGATGTTCCCTGTGATGCTGGTAATGGTTTTCCTTGCTCCTTCTGCACGGAAGGACGTACAAGTTTGCAGGAGAAGGTACATGAAAAGCAGGTGAAGTTTGCAGCCACTTGACTCCAAGAGAGGAGTAACCCTTTCTTTGCAGTAGCAGCTATGGTTTTGAAGCAGCGGCGGCGGCGGCGGCAGCGGTGACAGCGGCCTGGCCGGTGGCGGCAGCTGCACGTTGTCCCCTCTGTGACTGGGAGAAGGAGGAAAAGTGGGGCTGCCTCGTCGGAGAGCGCAACTCGGGAGCTGCCTGCAAAGACGCTGCGGGGGAAAATGCTAAGGGCTCCCAGATCCTTGGTAAATCGTGTTTGGAGAGGCATGATTTCCTTTTGTGATATTTATGTGCTTAATAACAGACACGCTTAAAAATCTCTTTAAAACTTTTATGCATACGATTTCCATTTCTAGATTAGGTGAACGACTCTGAAACCTCTTAGATAAATGCCAAAATCAGTAAGATCGGAGCGGTGTGCAAACCTGCAATGAATTGCCCAGTGCCTTCTTGTTTGTAACGTATCACCTACTGGGAAACGTATCTTCCGTGCCATACTATTTTAGTAATAGTTATAGGTTCATTATTATTATTTTTTTTCTTACGGTGAAGTAGGAAGTTTTTAGTGAAACGAAAATTTAGAAGTCATAGTAAGTTTCCAAGCAACGTGCTTGAGCCTTTTGAAGCCACCTGCTGAATTAGTTCGTGTTACTTTTCAGAGGTTACCACTTTGGTACAGGAGATGTAGACATATCCAGCAGATGGAGCAGTGGAAAACTATACTGGAACCTGCATAACACTCATTTATCCCAATGTAATCACAAAGAGGCCAAATAAATGTGTATGGAGCTCACTTTAGGGGAGACACTGGTTTTACTGTCATATTTGGAAAAAATTTTGTGTCTACTGAAATATGATTGGAATATATCTGTAGAAAGTTCAATTCTTTAGGCTTCTTTTTCATTCATAAAGCATTTGAAAATAGTTTTTGTGCATATTAGAGTACAGGATGATTCATTCATGTCAGAAATGTCAACTGGTCCTTTGGTTATATATTGTGGTGACTCACAACACCATGAAAAACAATGCCTTCTGCCATAATAGAAGTCTAATTATTGCGTTATAGTTTAAAAGTATAAAAACTTGCATTTGAAAGTAAGCAAACATCATTTTGAATACTTTTTAGCATTCTAAATGCAACTGAATTTGTGTTTTGCAAAGTTAAGATAGCTAAATACACTTATTTCTTCAAATAATTTACTGCAGCTTAAATTGAAGGCAAAAGTTAATAAAACGTTTTAGTCATTCTTGTGAATTGATGTTCCTTCTTCCCCAAAATTTCATGAAATTTAGATCTGGTGTGATCTGGTCACATTCATTTTACTTTCAGAGACAAAGACGAAATTCTTCAAAAGCCACTTTAAAAAATCCTTACATTGATATATTATGCTAACAATAACATCAGGAGAGAATCTGCCTTCGTACAAAAATTTTAAAACTTTGCAATCAGTCATGCATCTGAAAAAATAGCTTTAAAGTGAACAGAGACAAATGGGCTGCCCATTTCACAGGCAGAACGGCAAAGACTTAGGCACCTGCTTTGTTGCACCGTTTCAGGAAAGAACTGGTTCTTCAGTCTAATCTGCTCATCTCCCATCTCTTGCTCCTTTCATTGTGTTTTGTCATAGATTTTACCGTGGCAGAGAACTGAGCTTAACTACTCTGAAAAAAATCCTATTAGGTCTTACTTTAATGTCATTATTTAGCAATTTAAAAGTTACAGCCATACAGCAAACATTTTAATGAATTTAGAGACAGACACGATGCCATTGAAAAATGTAGCACTAGCAATCATTTGAATTAAACATGCTTTACACTGAGGGCACATGTTTATAAAATATATGTGACTGTTTTCTAAATCTTCAGATAACGTCTGTAGCAAAGTATTTACTTATGCATTCTGAAGGTATATTTCTTTCACATTCGCATAATATCCAAGAAGGCTTGGAACTCCCAGTGTTATAAAATAGTATAACTACCTTTCTGAAAGAACTAATTTTATCCCGCCTGTTGCCACACAGATTAAATGATTATAGATTTTTCTAAATTTATTCCATCCTAAATTTATGCCCCTTTACGCAGGCAAGAACAAAAGGGTTTCAGTGTAAGATGCTGAAAGTTTTATGCCATATTTAAATGTTTAAAAATATGAATACCAGACATTTACTAATGTATCATCTCTATTAAATGTGTTAAATTCCTCCAATATAACTCTTATTGATAGTTTACAAATCAGCTGGTCAAAGCAATGTTAATGTAGTAAAATAGGTTAAACGTAGGTATATTATGGTCATTGCTCATGTGATATATATCTTCAGAGAAAACCGGGTGCCTTGTAAGTTTTTCTGTAAACTCAATATAAATGAAATGCTGATAAGATTGACATAATTTTGATATAACTTTGACATATATATTTCTACATATTTTGAGACTTTAAAAATATAATCACTAAATACTCTTTGTACAGTACTGAGCGTTTTCAGTTAAGTTTATTGGACTGATACAATCCTGTAATATGCTACTGAAGTTGAGTTCAAGTTTGTGGAGGGAAATATTGGATACATACATACATACATACATACATATATACATACACACGTGGGTCATCAGTTTTCACTGGGAATCTTGGTAATGGGAGTGGCAATGTGCCTATTGAAGAATTTTGGAAAATAGTCTAATCATCAACTTTAAATTCTCATTTTAAAAACGTGATCAAAAATAGATATCTGTTAAGTAGAGGATCTGTATTTAACCTAAGCCTCATGGTAATAGTTGAAGCTTGGCATTCACCAAGTGTTTGCACTTGTTATTACAGTAATTTTAATGCACTTTCTGCATTATTTGTATTTTCATTCCATCTCCTTAGGACATTGTTCTAATAGAGCTATAATATAGCTCTATTAGGTAGTTTTCTTCCAGCAGCATAAAATGTAGCCACTGAGTTTAGACTTAAATATAAAACCGCAATTACATTTGCACCAACCTAATATTTCAACTGAATTAAGTTTTTGAAACTCATATAGAGGGATTGAGAGATTATGAAGAAACAGAGATTTCGTTTTTTTCTCCATTAAGTTATCTTCTGGGAGGTAACATGGGTTTATCAGTCAGTGACGATCAAGCAAAAGATGAAACCTTTTATTCTTTAGTTTCTGTCTTGTCACCTGCCTGTTTGGTTTCTCTTAGTGTCAAGTATGACTGAGCATGACTTTCACTTATAATTTATAGAAAAGGCATATATGTTTGAAACTTGGGTGTTTTATTGGGAGGCACCATTAGTTTTTAATAAGAAGAAAAAGTTTTTAGCACTATATATAAGGAAAAAATCATAATATAAAAAAATTATTCTAGATGAGTACAGCAGTGAAAAATGTATCTTGGGATATAAATTTTAGCAGAAATGATGAGGATGCAAGATTTATCCCAAATCATATTTCCAACTTTGAGTATTACTGTAATTTAATTTTTATATATTAATGCTGTATTGGGTACAAACACCTTTACCATTAACTCTCTTTAATTACCACTTCTTTGTATAAAAGTCTACCAAGAATATAGCTTAATTATATATGTATAATATGATTGTTTTCTGGCATATGTTATATGATATATATCTCATAAAACATATTTTTAACATGAGTACAGTTTTGCTCATACAATATTCAGGGATAGATTTTATCACTGATTATCCCAAATTTTTTTTGAAGCCCCAGAGTCCTCAGATAATTTTCTATATGTTACTGTATAGGACAGTTCTGCCATATAGCTTTAGAGATATTTAGTCATAGAAATATAATTGGGTAAGCCGCCCTACTATTCACGTAATTACCATGAAACTTGTGATAACCTCTAAATACAATATGTTATATAAACTGTTTATATTGTTACCAAGGGATTAAAACCATGGGACAAGACAAACATAGTCGTTCTTTATAGTGGTCAAAAACTATCTTTCATGCTTTAAAGGACTTATATTTAGAACTTATTATGGAAAAAGGTGGATGGATCAAAAGTGGATATCAAGTGTGTGAAAAATTATTTACCAGAATCACACTTACTAAGTATTATAATAAGCATACCTTTCTAATTATTATTTTCCAAAGGTAGGAGATTGGAGAGGCATAATTAAACGTACCTGATATTATTAGAATAAAACAGTTGTCTAACTAGCATTTTCATTCTGGTAGGAATATGTTTCATGATTTTGATTATTTCACAGCACCCTTAACAAATAGAATTATACTGTGTTTTCCAATATGAATATCTTAAAGGTTTTGAAATGTATGATTGATTATGATTATCAGAACTTTGTGCCTAAACTAAAGGCAGCTAGCAGATAGAATACTGTTGGCAAACTGAGAGGCTGAATACTGGTGTTGCAAAAAGTTTAAATTGATGTTACTTCCTATATACCCCCAAATCAGTATTATTACCACTTTGCTAGTACTTTTATTATGAATATAAATTATATTAGATTCTTATTCAACTTTCCATGCTTAAATTACAGTATGTTCAAGAACTTGCTTTAGTAATAAATATTGATAATTATTGTGTGACAGAGAACTTTACTGGTAACATTAGATTTAGAACGTTATTATGCAAAACAGACAATAAAACAATCTCTACTCTGAGTCTATAGAATTTACTAAATTAGTGCCCATGGGCATGTGAGAACAAAAAGTGTCCATATGTCAGCTTCAACTATATGACAGAGGGAGAAAAGTGAGGAGACACCTTTCCATGAATGTCTTCCCTCCAGTTTATACCACCAGTTTTCTAAATAAACTTTATTTTAACATTTTTTAAACCCGGACACTTTTAATGAGAACCAATCACAGTCACAAATATCAGTGTATTAATGGATTGCATCAGTACTTTATATTTTTTCATCTTATAGCTCAATCTATCATTCATTAAGCAGAAAGATTTATTCACATTACCTTTTTAAAAATACTTCAGCAGTTACATAGGCTGATTTTTAATAGTTGTCTGTTAAAAATAAAATAAAAATAATAAAAATAAAATAAAAATAAAATGAAAATAAAATAAAAAAATAAAAAGTAAGAATAAGTTGCTGATGCAGTTTTTAGGATTTAATTTTGTTATTTAGAAGATAAATATTTATAGGTTTAAGTTTTGATTGTATATAAAATTAACAGCAGCAAGAATAAATAATCCCAAATTTCAGCCAAAATGTCAACTAGAAATGATAAATTGGCTTTCTTGTGTATATGTGTGTGTGTGTGTGTTTTAATTTTCTGTATCAATTAATATGTACTATCAGTAGAATAGAATATTCTGAGAAGATAATAGTATCTTGTTGAACATAGATTTAAAGGTTAAGCAGTTACTATTGAAAAATAAGCATGCCAATTTACTTTCCATCTCTAAGCCTTTTTCTTAAAGTATATTTACCTAAATTTAAACAGCATCTATAATATTTATAAAAGTTTTTAAAACATAAATGTCAAATTAAGTGCTCAATAAATATTAGGATCTATCTATCTTTGATCTCTTCTTATTATCAAATAAAAATCAGTACACTGATGTCTTTCTTTTAATAACAAATAGGTGCAAGATAGTCTAAGAGGTTAACAACCAGAAAATATTTGTTTTGCGTTGGGATGTTCATAATTTCTTTTTCTCATTTTCTTACAGATTTATTTTAATTTCATATAGCATATAACAATTCCTTATGCAAAATAAATGTTTTTTTGATAAAATTAAATACACTAAAGTGTCTTCAGTTCTTGTGTGTTGCCTATAGATTTGAATTTCAAAAGTATTAAATTTATATTTTGCATGTGTCATTATTTTTATTGTAGATTTTTTCCCAAATACAGGTCCTCTTGTGTTATCATTGTGAAGTTTTTTATTCCTACTTTTCACATTAATACTTTTCCATACAACTTAATTATTTTGCTTTTTATATTCAGAGCAGAGTTGACAATATTGCAGTTATTGCCAACTTTATTTTATTTTGACTTAAAATGTGTTAAACTCAAAGTATTAACACTCATAATAAATATTTTTCTAAAATTATTTGTGTGAGTCAAATTTGTTAGTGATTTCTTCAAAATTTTACTTGTAACTGCGGGATCAAAATAAAAAGTTAATTTTCATATAATTAAAGGTCAGTGATTTTTTTAATGCTTACAATTTGTTTACTTCAAGAAATCTAATAACATTTTCAACAAAATGGTGTTTCTTATTACTTGCGAACCTTATGCTTTTTAAAATTTTGCTTTTGAAACATTCACAGTGATTAATTTGAACAAAGAAAGCAAAAATTTAATGGTTATCATACATATATTAAATTAAATTTCAAGAAATGAAAACTTTGTGATAATAAATTATAAAACATAGAAATCTCAGTATTTGTTTTCAGAAATTTTGAGGGAAAACTAACCTTGAAATAGTAAAGTATAAGAAATGTTAACAGTAGTCTTAAATGTTCAGGTCCTTATTACGGATTTTGGTAAAGTTTATGTCCAAATTGTTATGCTAGTAATATTTACATAGAATGATTTATAAATTTATTTTTTAAGAAAGTCTTATTTCAGCCACTATTGTTTTATACAATATTGGTAGTTCCAGTTTAGTCTATTTTAAAATGTAAGCCTTATAGCACTTAAAAATTTTGTTGTTGATATATTTAAATAAAAGAGTGCACGTACCAACAGTACAAATGAAACAATTATCATAATGATGCTGCTTTTGAGATAACAAAAACAGAGAAATTTGAAGTTACAAGTACCTTTGAAACAGAATTCACACTCGAATCTGCTTTAGCATGAATTGCACATGAATAAAATTATCTGCTTAATGTTCTCTTTAATTTTTAAATGTCAGATAATGTGATTTGGGAAAAATCTCGATTAAAAATATTATTGTATGGTAAGATTCTTTGCATTTTCCTGTTTCTGGAGCTTGGTCATTTTATTTTAGTGAGTTACTATTTGGAATCAGTGTGTGATTAGAATTAAATTGAAAAGGATTTGCAAGAGTTCCTATTTGCGTGGATCAGCTTTTCATAACCCCAAAGCAATTATAGAAAATTAATTTTTAAATTGTTTGAGAAGACCAACAACCATAACAATAAGGGACAGTGGTTTCGCTCATTATGTAATATCATTTATAAAATTACAACTGACATATCAATTCAAAAATTATTTCTGATGTTCTAAATAAGTATATATTGACAGATTTTTTTGTAAAATGTTTTCCATTTTGTAATGCAGAAGAGTTTAAAATGTGAATAATATGCAAAACATTTTAGTAAATAATGTTTTTATATACAATTAAGAAAAAAATACGCCTCTAGGCAAAAGAATAAGCAAGTCACCTCAGAAATCTCTTCAAATTTCAAAAACTGGTCAAGAAATAATGGATAAGAAGACCCCCCATGCGTACTGTGAGACCAAATCTATAGATTTGTGAGAAAAAGAATCTCTCTCAAAAAGGATAGAATATATTCCCAAGGCAGCAGCTCCAATCATACTGACAGTCTTAACAATGTCTATGAGATAAATGTTTCTAATTGTGTATGGAAAACATGCAAACTGAACCAGAATCTGAAGGGCAATGTTTGGTAATACTCACATGGGTGCCCTCCGGGAAAGAAAGTAGTTGCTAGCTTTCTGAATACTTGATGTTGCAGACCTGCATGGTCTGATGGCATTAGGAGTATATCATATAAATAGAATAATGTATTCTAATTCATGCCACCAAGCCACCTTCAGATAATCTGTTTACTCTTGCCCATTTTCTTTAGTGAAGTAAGGTGTTCAGGGTGCTTCTGCAGGCAGCAGGCAAGAGCTCCAGGCTCCTATTTGATTTTGATTACAAATTAGTAAATCGGCATAGTAGGTTATACATTTCATTTCCTTGTGAATGTTAGTGCGAGTCATCATCCTCAAATCTAATTAGATCTGCAACACTGACACATACTGTAAACCAAACCTGTAAGACCAAGGTCACCAAAATAGTGCCAAACCTGAAACCTGTTCATCAGCGACCTCTGAGAGAAGCCTTCATGTCACTACTGAGAACGTTTATTTTGAAGACTACAAAGACAAAACATGGAGTACAGGCACTTTTAATATACTTTTTATTAAAATAACATGAAAATTAAAAAGAAAATTAGTTGAGGGAACAAAAAAGGAATACAAATTTGGGATAAGTAACATGGTCAGAAGAAAGATGCTCAAAAATATTTGTATTGTAGTATTTATTAGGGCTTTTAATTATTTGCCCCCACAGAACCAATATTCAATATTAAAACGATAGTCTTTATAATATTTATTAAATGAAATTGTAAAGATCAATTTAGAAGAGAAGTCACATTTTAACATTCATTATACATTCACTCTGTGTATCGTTTTACAGTTTGCTTTTCTGCTCTTCATGATTTTAAAATTTTTTCTTTGTTTGTACATTTAGAACTAGTTCATTCATTATAACCATTGTTCAGTATTCCATTATATGATTATGATGAAATCACAATTTCAGCATTTCTTTTCTGACTTCTGAAATAGTTCTTAAGTGTAATAATGCATTAAAATACAAACTACAAATGCAAAATACAATACAAAACAATTCTATAAGATAAATGTGAGTGATATTGTGGTATATTATATATATTTTTTATGTATGTCGATTATGCTATATTTATCATAACATTTTGCATAACATTGTTTAAAATTAAAATTCTGAAGCCAGTAAACCTTTCACTACAACATCATTTTCATAGTCACATGTTATTTCATTCTATGGATCTAGCAAAAGTTATTTAACAATTTGTTATGGTTGGATATTTCAGTTGTTTAAACTGTGCACATTAGAAAGAAAGATAAATGAACAATTTTACTATTGTTTGTATCTTTGTTGACATCCCAAAATATTTATTTAGGAAAAATTTTAAAAAGTTAAATTACATTAGTGTATGCTTGGATATTTTTTATTTTTAATATGATTGAGGTAACAGCTTTCGTAAGCATTTTCTTGAATAATTGGACCCTCCATACTGTTGTGGTTCACTCTTGGGGAATCATTGCTTGAAAAAATTATTTCTGATATTCTAGTATTATAGATATAACACTGAATGCTGCCTAATCTGAGATTTGGCTTTCATTAAAAGCTGTGTGATCTTGGGTGGGTTATTGCATATCTCTTAGCTCCAATTTCCTCACTTACAAACCAAGGAATTTATAATAATACTTAGAGAATATTACCAACACTGATGTTTTATCATTATAATCTACTTCTGATTTTAGAAGAAAATAAAGTAGTGTATAGGAATAAAAACATGTTTGTAGATTTTCATGATTTATCAGCATTAACTCACCTGCTGCCAATTAATTGTAAAGTTGCAAGAATTTCTTAGATCAATTTTCTTGCAGATAGACGTAATAAAACACCAGTTATTTGGACTGATGTTCAAATTCTAACCAAGTTTTAGCTTTCTTCAGTTAAAGAACTTCATTGCTCTCTGCATAATATTTTAAAATATAGGCAAATAGATAGTGTCACACATATCTGCAGTTATTTCTCTATTATTTTATTTCCACTGCGGAAATAATAGATATATGCATGTGTATGTACATTCATCTATATTAATTCTTGCACAAACTTACACAAATTTTATTAATGTATACTATAGGCCAATACTTCAATACATATCTTAGGTATGTTTAAATATATTCAAATGTGTGTCACTGTTTTCTCACTTAGTTTTAAAAATATTTATTTCCAATCACTTTAGTTTCCAGGAAACAAACAAACAAAAGAAAATTTTCTTTTTGTTTGGTTGCTTTTTTTTGTTTTGTTTTGTTTTTGAGACAAGTCTCACTCTGTCACGCAGGCTGGAGTGCAGTGGTGTGGTTTCAGCTCACCGCAACCTCCGCCTCCTGGGTTCAAGCTATTCTTCTGCCTCAGCCTCCCGAGTAGCTGGGATTACAGGTGTTTGCCACCATACCCAGCTAATTTTTGTAATTTTAGTAGAGACGGGGTTTCACCATGTTGGCCAGGCTGGTCTCAAACTCCTGACCTCAGGTGATCCACCCACCTCGGCCTCCCAAAGTGCTGGGATTAACAGGTGTGAGCCACCGTGCCTGGCCAGTTTGGTTATTTCTCTAAATAAAGTTTACAGGTACGTAACACATCCCTATTGAATTACCTTATGAATTAGATTTTTCCTTGTTTGTTGTTTTAAATCCAGTTATTTTGGCCCCTACCTGAATCTGGTTATCCCGGGCTAGATTATCAAAGATAACCTTTCCTCTTTCAGTGCCACTCTCTCTCCAGGTCTGTAAAAAATGCTCTTTCTAGAAGTTTTTGCTTTTAAAATAATTTTTTTTAATTGTGGGCTTAAATTGGTAGAATAAAAACTTTCAATGTAGACTAGAAAATTAGCTGCAAACCTTCGGCAGCAAATTTCCTATCAGTCAAGGTGTGATAATTCTGATCGTCTGTATTCTCTTGTCAGCAAACAGTGAAAAGTCTCTAATGTATATAATAGAAGTCTCAGTAAGAATGGATCGGTATACTATGGAGAGTCTTAGGCACATATGTCATTTGATGTTAAACTTTAGTCGTTTTTTTCTGTTCTTTCTCTCTTTTTCTTTTTTTCCAGTATTTTTTTTTTCCCCCTGAAAACATGACCTTTCTTAACTGGAGAAACCTAGAGACTGGGGGCTAGCATAAATTTTAATTAGGCTAAAGTGATTTTAAGTGGTTCCCTTTGCATCTACTACCTGTTATTGATGACCACATCTCAAGAAAAATAAACAAAAAAATGATAACAGGTTAGTTTGTAAATTAAATGGTCAAGGCCTGTCAGGCCTTCTGATCATTTTCCGCTCTATGGGTGAAGATACTGTTTTCTTCCTAGCAAACCTGAAGAAGCTTGCTCTTTCAAATTACAATTATGTTTTTTAACCCCCCTGCTTCATTTTCTGGGACTGAATATGTTTTGATCCCTTATCCCAATCCCCACGAGGAAATGATGTGCTACTATTTATTACAATTATTTGCAGATGAGTTTTGGGCAATATGTTCTTTTCTTTATTTAAGTCTTGAAGTCTTTTACTAGGGAGATGTCTTGTGTCTGGGTCAGGAGCTCCCTTGGCTCTGAAGCCAACACCTGGCTGGCCCATGCCGTCTGTACTCTACCAGAAGAAAAGTCAAGTCCTCCCTTTCTCTTCCTTTGATCACCCTTACCATTAATTACTGAGGTTGCTCCTCTTACTTCCCCTGGTTGAGATTTCACTTCCATCCTGGCCTTTCACCTACAGCATTCTGACCTTAAGGTGATCAATCCACATTTTTATTTTTAGTGAGCACCTAGGTGAATATGACCTGTGTAAATAACTCTATTTACCAGCACTAGACCTTAGGAGGAAAACAGCTACCTTTTATAGAATTAGGGGATTTGGGGCAATTTAAAACACAATGTTTGACTTTGTGAGAGTCTTTCTAAATAGTTTCTGTATGCAAGAACCATTAAAAGATTTAGGATATGGAAAAGTGGTAAACTTTGGTTTTGCAGATGCCAGAGAAATACAAGGTAAGACCATCTAAAATAATTTGGTTTGGCCATATAAAATAATTAAATGTAAATTTTTATATGCTTTTTTTCTTATCACCATGCACGGTAATAATTAATTCACATACCATTACCTATATGTCGCATTAAATGGAACCCTCCTTTGTTTGTCAGTTAGATGAAGCTATTTTCCTCCTGTAGCATTGATCAACAGTACACTTTCACACATCTTATGTCATTCAGTCTCCTTAGGCTTCTAGTGCCTCAGCGCCTGTTCAGAACTTTAAAAAAGGAAGTAGCGTGGGTCTAGACCCAGCCAGTCAGCCGAATTTTAACAGGCAAAATCATTTTCCCATAACCTAACATTTACGTATTTTTGACATTTTTCTTCAGGTGTTCACCCAGATTGCATTTAGTTGTTTGCGTTAATTGGGAATTTAATCACAAGAAATTCTTGATTATATCTTTGGGAGATGTGGAAGAAACAGTAACTGCTTTGAAGAGATCAAAGCACTGAAAAGAAGTTGTACTGACAGGGATGGTGGCTTTGTGAGTTCCCTCCAGCTGCCGAAACAAATTACACTAACTGGGTGGCTTACAAAACCGGAAACGTATCGTCTCACGGTTCTGGAAGCCAGAAGTCCAAAATCAAGGTGCCGGCAGTTTGGTTCTTCCCGGAAGCTCTGAGAGACATTCTGTTCCGTCCCTCCCTCCTAGCTTCTCCTAGTGGTCCTGAATCCTTCCTGTTCCTAGGCTGTACTCACATCACTCCAACCTCTGCCTCCATCTCCATTTGACCTTCACTTCTGTATTTTCTGATCGTTGCCTGTGTGCTTCAAACCTCCCTCTCCTTATACTTGTCAGGACATAGGTCATTGGATTTACTGCTCACCTTGAATCCAAGATGATCTCATCCCAGAATCCTTAATTATCTGCAAAAATTATTTTTTAACAATAAATTCACATTCGTAAGTACTGGAGGGTAGGGTTTAGGCATATCTTTTTGGGAGATGTTATTCAGTCCACAAATGTGGAAAAGGACAATGTTGGTAGAACTTAAAGGGTTAAGTTTGGACATGACGTTTAGACTGTGTCACCTGCAGAAGTTGTCTCAGTAGGTAGTATAAAATATAAATATACTATTTGGCACAGTTGCTAAATTTTTGCTAGAGGTAAGAGGTAATGGAGAAACCTGAGTTGCAATGTTAATTTAATTCAAAAATGTACACACTAGTAAGAACTCAGCACAATTCAGAGAATCTAGTGTAAGACAAGGAATATAGAAAGGACAAGTATAAATATTCCAGGGACAAGTTGTGCCAGTGCTACCTCTGGTGAGATTTTTGAGGCTGTGTTCAGCTCAGGGAGGGGCCTTCCATGAGCTATTCCTAATGTTAAGGATTTCTTTCCGTCAGTCAGTTCTACATATTAAGTGGAAAAAGCAGAGGCTCAGAAACCAAAGTGAACTGACATAAAGTCGTTGGTTCACCAGTTACTAATATTCTAAACTTGAATATGCTGTTTATTTTTTCTTCTGAACTTCAGTTGTCCCATCTGAAATGATGAATAAAAAGAAATTATTTTTCATTATTCTTGGGAAGAAAAATAACTGCCCTCAGTGCTGTCCAAAAGAACTTTCAGTGATTCTGGGATTGTCCTCCACCTATGCTATTCAAAACAGTAGCCACTAGCCACATAGTTTCCACTTGGAATGTATTTAATTTTAATTAACTTAAATTTAAATAACCTCTTATTGGCTCTTATATAGAACAGGGCAACTCTGGCACAGTTTCTGGCATATGAAAATGGTGCTCTCTTTATTTTCATTCTTGTCTCATTCTTTCTCAATAGATGCAGTTATTTAAATTGGGTGGGTGGGTGGGGACCAGAAACTGGTATGTATATCTTGAGTTTAGTGAATTTTAAATATTCTTTAGTTAGCACAAAGCTTTTATTCGTTGCAGAAGAATGTTGGAAACTAACATTAGTCATGTAACCTTTGAAATCATAGCACTGTAAAAAAGAAAATTGAATATAAATTATTTCTTAGACTCCTATTTTTACAGTTTAAATACTAAAGTATGAGAAACTCAATTTGATATACTCTGACTTGATTATCACTCCATGATGCAGATTTCAAGGATACCGTTATGATAAAAAGTGCACATTAATTCAAGACACATCTCACACTTCCCGATATGTGATTTATGGTTTAAAATATTCGTTGCTCTTTTGCTGAATTTTTAATGACTTTATTTTAACTATTTTCATAGCTGTAGATTTTATTTGGATGCAAACACAAAATTTTATATATTTCTTGGAAAGTAAGTGCAAATGGGGGAGAAGAGTTTTTGACGATACTCTGAAATTCTCCCTATAAAACCTCAACAAAAAATATCAGTCTCTATCTAATGTCATCTTAATTTATTATATACAATTAAAATATGTAACAAAATTGATAAATAGACAGCAAAAAAGTGAGAGAAACATGAAGAATAGTTGAGTTTAGCTAATTTATTTAATTTATGAAAAACTAATTCACAAGAATTAAATTGTGGCAAGAATGATTGTACTGATATAACTAATAAATATCATTCAAGAGGTGAGCAAGCTCTGTACTATACAAGCAAAGAAGCAAAGTGTATTGACAAGCAAACTTGACAATATATCATACATACTGTTTATGTTATCATATGCTTAGTGAAACACAGAAACACACACTCAACACAGAAACTTAGTAAATTATGGCAAATTTCTAATGATAGACTAGTCTCTTGTATAAAAATAATGTAACAAATTGAGAAATAACATATGCAAAAAGAAGAAACTAAAACTATAATTCCAGATTAGTTAGAAAATAGCAGTAAAAATATGCTACATATGGAATCTATGATTGTATACAAAACCATAATATAAAGGAACTAAATAAAAATAAAATAAATGAAGTACTTAAACATCTGAAAAATATCAACACAACAAAATTTATGCAATTAGAATGAATGATTTAGTACATATAAAAACATAAATTAATGAACTAGGAGGGAAAGCAGAATTTGAAAATAAATTCAGAAACCTGTTCCTTGAAGTCAGTAAATAAAACACAGAATGCTTGCTTGATCAAAAATTATGAAAACAAATAGAAAGGACAGCAAGAAAATATGCATCAAATTAATAATATTTCAGGGGGCTATAAATTAGAAGAATTGTCTCAGTAAGTGATTAAATCTGTAAGTTTTCCAGTAGGAAGATAGCTTTTGAGCTATCCTAAAAATAAAAAGTACTATGGCTAGAAAATTTTATTCTTGAATTTCTTCTATAGTCAAGAAGCCTACGCCATTTTAAGTGCTGGAGGTTAGAAAGAGAGAAGAAAATTATCCTAATTAATTTTATAAGTCAATATGATCAATGACACTAAAATTGGAAAAATCTATATGATTATTGAAAAAGGCGTTTAGTGGCCAGCATGGTGACTCACGCCTGTAATTCCAGCACTTTGGGAGGCCCAGGTGGGAGGTTCATGAGGTCAGGAGTTCAAGACCAGCCTGGTCAACATAGTGACACCCCATCTCTATTAAAAATACAAAAATTAGCCGAGGGTGGTGGCAAGTGCCTGTAGTCCTAGCTACTCGGGAGGCTGAGGCAGGAGAATCATTTGAACCCGGGAGGCGGAGAGTGTAGTGAGCCGAGATCGTGCCACTGCACTCTAGGTTGGCAACAGAGTGAAAATCCATCTTAAAAAAAAAGGCATTTAGTTAACTTTAATGTCTATTTTTAATAAAAACTTTATTTTTATTGAATTATTAGGCAAACGAATTAGAAAATAAAAAGAATTCAGAGGTATAAAAATTGGAAATAAGAATACAATATTATTATTTATTTTTAAAAACCTGAAGTGACCAAAATATGTTCAGAAACAATTAGCATTCAGCACATTAGATGTTTACAAAACAAATTATTGATAGTATTTATGATGCCAAAATTTTTGAAAATATAAGGATATCTAATAATTAAAAACTGCAGCTAAAAACATAAAAAGTGTAGATACAAATTCAACAAGACCTGTACAGGCCCTGGGTTAAATTTTTTTTTTTTAATTTGTAAAACATTAATACTTTAATGGAAGGATGTATTTCAATTGCAGAGTTATCATTATACGGGATCTCTTTTCAAAATGCTTGAGTGGAATTCTAGCTCTAGTCTTTACTGATTATTTGACCATTTATCAAGTTCTGTAAATATTCTGTAGCTTAGTTTTCCTATCTACAAAGTAATGACAATACTAAAAAATATCCCATGATCTTAAGTGTTTGGAAATCATCTTATACATACTCAACATTTAGTTACCATTTGCTAATTATTTGACTGTTTCTACTAATACTTCTACTGCTACAGTGAGGAAGTTTAAAACATTAGTGATATGAAATCACTAAAAATTTATGCATTCAATGTAAATTCAAGCAAAAACCTATTAGGATTTTTAATTTGTCAAGTGATTTTAAAGTACCTCTGAAAAAAATATATAAAACAAGAAAAGTACTATCAGGCAATATTGGAAGAGGGATCATGCCCTAATAGATATTGAGATTCATTATAAATTTATATTATTTAACATAATAAGATAATGGAAAGAATAGAGGGTCTAGAAATATATATGTCTACGTATATATAGAAAGTTAATATGTATCACAAAGATTCTTAATATCGGTGGAAAAACTACCTTAACAACCAAGGTAAATATTCTTATAAGGCAAATAGATACAGGACTTCAGAAAAGAAATACAAAGGATCAATAAATATATACTTAAAGTTCCTAGTAACTGCAGATATACACATAAAATATGAATATTGTATTTCTATTTTGCTTAAAAAATAGACCATTACAATTTCTATACTTTTGATTGTTAGGGAATGTGTGTTTTCCACAGCCTCCATGACTCCAGTTTAAGGAACTAAGGTGGGGTATGGATTTGGGGAAGGATAGAGGTCAGAGATAGAGAGATGGTCAAGGATGATGAAAGCTTCAGAAGTTGTTTTGCAGTCATCACTTGTAAAAAAAAGGTTAATAAAATGCTGATTTTCCAGTACGACAGAGCAGTGTCAGAAGGCCATGATTTACTTTATGCTTATTGTAAAATCTGAAAATATTATGAAAATGCAATCGTTTCCTGTATGTAGGGAAATAGACACATATACACTGTTGATCAGAGCATAAAGGTATGCAGTCTTTCTGCAGGGTAGTTTTACCATATTGATCAAAACATAAAACCTGGATATTCTCTGTTACAGAAATTTTCTTTATAAACATTTGTTGTAATAAGAAAACTAATTGTGCAAAGATAAATGCTCATAGTCTTTTTAGAATTGTTTATACTACCCAGAGAAAAAGTAAAATAACCTAAATGTCCAGGAATAAGAGATTGTTTAGAGATGAATCATGTAATGTTCAACAATGGAATGCCATGCAGCCATCCATGGATACTGTTGATTTGTATTCACGGAAATGAAAAACTCTGTACAATGGATCACAAAAGTGAGTATACACACACACACATGCACACACATACATACATGTATATGTCCTCAGAGAGAGCTGCCATAAAATATGTTCAGAAAAATATTAACAGTAATTGCCCCTCACCCGTCCCTCATTCCCCCAGACCCCTGTGGTATTTTGGGCGACTTAATGATTTACCTGCTTCACTCTGAGGATTCTTCAAGAGTATGTTCTATTGTATTTTAATTAAATGACCGATACTTGCCTAATCTTTTAACCAGTTCTGCCTATTGATTAACGTGTTCAGAATCACTTCACCGTGATGTAAATAGCTCTCAGGCAGTAGAAATTTTGAGTAAGACTAGAGGAAAGGAGTATTTCTTTTTGAAATTAGCATACCTGGCAGAAGAAAACTTTGGGCAACCCGTTGACCCTGCACCAAGGAAGAGTACACGGGCTGCAAGAGGTGCTCGGAAAGGAGGTAAAGGACAAGAGCAGAAAATGGGTAGTTTTCTCTGACATGTAGAAGCAGTGCTTATGTATCACTGGAAATCTCATGAACAGTTGCTCTCATATTAAACACTGCTAATGCCAAATTTTACAGATCAGTGCTACTTTGGAAAGTATTTAATTTTGACTTCTTGGTTCATTCAGTTCCCTTCATCCTGTCAGAACTTAACTCCCCACCCCCAGTTTAGGTAAAGCACAGTCTTCTCTATTGCATTTCCTCCTTTTCACATGCAAGTTCTGCCCCTCCTTGCCTTTGAAAAGGAGGAAAAAGAGATATTTATTAATTAATCCAGTATTTCTTCATTATTCTTCAAGTGTCAGGCACAATGCGAGACCCTGGAAGCTGAGTTTCTGTAAGTCTGGTTAGAGAGGCAGATGTATAAGTAGGTAGTTGCAACACAGCTGCAAGTGCCATGATGGACATCTACACATCTGGCATTCATATAAACATCCAGAACAAGCACAGGGGAGAGGAGATTCTTGGCCACGTAGGGCTAGGGAGGGGAAAGTAGGATGTGAAGTGACCTTAATGTGAAGGAGGTTTCTTTCCAGGGTGACAGAAATCTAAACTTGTGAATCACTTTCAGTAGTTGCAGCTTATTGTATGTAAATTATATGTAAGTAAAGATGTTTGTTAACAAAGAAGTCATATGAACACGCATGTTAGCTGGGGTGGGGGGTTGGAGAGAGAAGCGGGGGACAAGGGTATGAGATCAGGCTCTGGCCATTGTCAGGATAGGAGGTGGTAGAGGGTGTCCTTTGGGCTTTAGGTTAATCAGAATTTAGGCTTGTGAAGGAGGCTGGTAAGTGTGGCCCAAGCATGTGCAGCAGAAAATGGGGAGCACGAGCTGGGGAAAGCTGGAGAGATGCAAAGAGACTGCATCCTGCAGGGCCTCGGGCCTAGGGTGAGAAGTTTTAAGTGTCATCTAGTTTGTGTTCATGAGGTTCCCATCCACTGCTGGACTAATTAGGTCTGTTGTCTCTTTGTCTATAAATGGGCATTTCGAAGTAAGCGATATACTCAAGCAGCTTGTTTAAAATGCAGACATCTGAGATCCATGCCTAGAGATTCTGATCTAGTGGATTGCACTTGGGGACAAGAAATCAGCCTTCATGATTCTGATGAAGGTGGTCTATGAACCAAGTTTGGGGAAATATTATTTTGAGAAGTTTCTAAAATATACATATTCATTCATATCCCAAATGCCAAATTCCTTGCATTATATAGGATCACTGTCATAAGCATTTAGGTGCTCAGGACGTTAGTTTGTGAGCCAGTTCTTTGTTTTTTGCATTCAAGTTCAATTGTAATTACCCACTTTAAAAAATAAAAGTATTCCTGGCCAGGTGCAGTGGCTCACGCCTGTTATCCCAACACTTTGGGAGGCTGAGGCGGGAGGATCACGAGGTCAGGAGTTTGAGACCAGCCTGACCAACATGGTGAAACCCCATCTCTGCTAAAAATACAAAATTAGCTGGGCGTGGTGGTGGGTGCCTGGGATCCCAGCTACTCATCAGGGGGCTGTGGCAGGAGAATTGCTTGAACCTGGGAGATGGAGGTTGTAGTGAGCCGAGATCGTGCCACTACGCTCCAGCCTGGGCAACAGAATGAGACACTGTCTCAAAAAAAAAAGTATTCCTGCAGCATATTGCTCATAGATGTTATGTTCTTTTTAGTAATATATGGTGTAACAAAGAAAGGTGAGATGTCATTTGTAAATGTGGAATGGACCAATGAAAATGTTACAAACAAAATGAAGCATTTTTACAGTTTGAAACTTTCATAAAATTATTTACAGATATAATTTTAAGGAACTGCACTCTAGCATGGTCTAAATTTAAGGCTGGAAAGAATTTGGTATAGTATTCAAATTCTATGCTTTACTTCCGGTGAAGACCTATGGATACCCTTCTTTTCAAGAAACAAACAAAGATACATTAAGCATAATGCGATGAACATGCTTTGAAGCAACCTGCTGCTTTTCATTTAAGCCATGATCACATGCATTGTATTTCTTTTAAGAGGAAGATAAATATTAAGATTGTAATTGTAAAGCTTTTTCTTCCCCTGAGAGTGTTTGCTATGAACTTCTATTGAATTCTGGAGTGATTCTGCAGGAAAAATATACCACTACCTATAGTGAATTAAGTTATGATGTTTGGTTTTAGAGATACATGTGTATTCTCCTTGAGACTTTTTGCTCCCGAATTAGTTACTCATTTTTCTCCAAGACTCTGCTTCAGGAGAATCATCTCATTATGGCCTCAGCCAATGAATGTAACTCATTTTCATTAAAGGCTGTTTTGCCATTATGGTCATAATTCTCAATTAAGTTTAATTTCCCTCCTTGACTGTGCTTGTCAAGAAGTATATATGATCAAGAAGATGCCTAATTACTGAAAACAATTGTTAGATGTGGAAACTCCAGGCAAAACCGACTTTAATAGTCCCAGGGAGTGCGAGACAGCCGCATTTAGCCTTAAGAGCAGGTACATTGATGTGGAAGATTTGAAGAAACTTACCTTGTGCCAAAAAATTTTGTACACATTTTGTACACATTTCAGTATTTGTTGCTTAAGATTTCACTGTTAGAAACTGAGATTCATTCTCTAAGCCCTGGTTAGAAGTAAATATCCTTGAATAAGGTGGAGTTCATTCAGTTAGAAAATGTTTATTTTGTATCCTTAGTATGTATCAACCACAGAAACTCTCACATATATATTTTGTCATCTTCTAACGGTAGTCTGTATTATTATAATTTCGGATGGCAAAAATTAAGGCACAGAGTATATAGTTATGATCAAAGGGTATAGTCAGTAAGTAACCAAGACACAATTTAAATTACGATCTGTTTACATTTTAAACCCAAGCTCTTTCTATACCATAATAGATGAGTCTTAGGAGCAAGAGGGTTAATTAATTCAAAGAAGTAAATAAGCTGATTCTGGTTGAAAAGGTGGAAATTAGAGCACCAAGGACATTGGTTTAAATAATCCCTGCAGCTGGTGAGAGGTAAATCAAAGGACAGTGCTTAATCAAATTCTCTTGACTCTATTGGTAAAATTTCAGAGACCATTTAGTCCATCATGCCTTCTTTGCTACATGAGAATCTAAATTATACACCTCAGAAGGTCCAAGGTGTTGTTCCTGGTTTCCCTTGTTGGAGAGATTGAGTAGGATAGAGAGAAACCCAAAATCCTTTGGCAACAAGAAATAGGGAATAAGAGTTCAATTCACAGATTGTGAATTCTGTGACCAAGAAAGCACTTTTTGGGGTGCTCAGGGTGGAAATGTAACAGAGAAACTGCTAATTTTGTTTTCTCTTAAAATGATAGTATAATTTTATTTAAGCTAAGTTTTCCTGTGAGAAATTGTGAACTCATCAGTTTTATCTTATTTTTAGAAAAACTGTACTTTCCATTATTTCTATGATAACTTTAAAGTATATTACAACATTATCACTAACACGTTTATGGTGTGAAAAAGTAGGTTGTTGTTTCTGTAGATAATATATTTACTTTAGAATGCATTTAGGCATTTTGGGAGGAAACCCCTTTTAACCTGAAATTTTTGATACTTCCAAGTAGTTTATATAAAAACATTTGATTGCCCTTTCATAATTCTATTTGACAGAATTGCACATAAATACATATGTTTATGGTATCTTTTTCACCTTTAATTAATTTTTAATGATAAGCATTTCAAATTTTAGGGGGGAGAAATGAGCAGTTTTATTTGTTCACTTATGCGCCATGTACTATAGTAGGCTCCTAGTGCCCTTTTTTTCTCACCATTAAAGAACCAAAACATAACCTCTCTGTAACTCTGGAGGCCTCTTATCCACAGCCATTTTCTACAGAATGGAAAGCTTCTCATAGTCAATAATGACTTCATCTATCTTATCTAGTAGTTCAATTATCACATTAAAGTGCTTTATTGTGGGGCATTCTCTTTGATACTTTCCTCTCTCTGGTTAAAATCCAACCAGGCAGTGAATCTCTTACTTATTATGACTCTTCTAAAACCAGATAAGCCTCAAGGCATATAAGGCAGGTGACCTTAAAGTTGGGCAGTTTTATTGATTCACTTAAAGAATAGGCATAAATATATGTTATTTGGTTTGTATTTTTAAACAAGTGTATTATATTAATTCGAATTCTATAATTTTCCTTTTAAAAATAAGTTACTTGGAAAAATATGTAATTGACAACTCAGTATTGACTCTGTTTCATTCCTGAATTGTTTCCATGGGAGGACTCTAAGTCTTTCAAGAACTGGAAAGCGTTTATTTATTTTTTAATTATCTATGGGGTTGCTGGGAGTAGAAGATATGACATATGGCAATGTTTTTAAATACTAAATTAATGCTCTTAGATAGAGATTCCTTTGGATGATTTGATTCCCTTTATACTTCTACCCTTTCCTCTTTTGCACATATAGGCAGACTATGTTAGGGAGACAATCTAACTACAGTTTATTTCTAGTAAGAATTATTTATCAACAGTAATAAAATTTTTACGGCTTTAAATCTCTTCCTTTTGGAAAGTGAAACACCCTGATGGCATGAAATGCAGCTGAAAGACCATGTAATAAAGAGCTTGCAGTGTTATTTTAAGCTATTTGGCCTATATTAAAGAGTTAATTTTAAAAATACAGCATGCAATTATGGGATGAAACTAAGGATCCAGCTAACATAGAAGCCTACATCAGTGTAAAAAGGCATGTCGAAGTCCATAGTGTAATCAAATAGCCTTTGAAGTAACAGAACTTACGGAATGCATTTTTAGATGTACTGCTTTAGAAAATGTATAAATGTACTTTATACATATACAATTACATTTAATACTTCACTCTGTAAATATTTTTCCTGATATCTCCTAATATTTTTGTGTGTTTCAAAAGCATTTTATCACAGCAATTGCTTTCTTCCAGTGATGATCCAGTCTAATAAAATCTCAAACCATTCATTGGTGAGAGTTTCATTCACCTCTCCTCAAATGTCTCCTAACATTTACCACATCTCTTTTAAATGTATTAAACAGTAGTTCCAAAGAAGATAGAGGAAAGTCACGTCTTAGGAGGAATCATTCACAGCTATATAGTATTTCATTAACGTGATACAGTTTGTCTTTCTAAAAGTTCTGTAAATAGATATTTTACATATTTTAACCAAATTAGATGTATTTTAAAGATAAGACATTTGAAAATGGACTGTTTTAACTCAAAGTCATAGTATAATACATTTTTCTCCTCATTCCTTACACAAAGTTATATTTTGTATGTGACTTAAGATTTTGGTTATGCTCAAAAGACTTCTGGTATTTAGAAAGAATGAGTAGGAGTTTATTAATTTATAATTGAAATAATGACAGAATGATTATGGTAATGAGGATTAAGGTAATATACAATTTTGGATTTTATACAGTTTCAGCATTGTTTCTCATTACATCTTATTTGTATTTTTAAGAAGATGCAAAAATGTCTAATTTGGATTTAATCTCTATAGCCTTAGCCCACTCTCTGATAAAACTTTTAATCATGAGTGAAGTAGCTCAAAGTCAAACATTTTGGAAGAAATATTAGAAGGTGTGTGATTTCAGAAGTAAAAATCAGGGACCAGGCATGGTATCTCATACCTGTAATATCAGCACTTTGGGAGTTCAAGCACTTTGGGAGCTCGAAGCCAGAGGATCACTTGAACTCAGGAGTTTGAAACTAGCCTGGGAACATAGTGAGAAAAAAAAAATAGCCAAGTGTGGTAATATGCACCTGGAGTCCCTGCTATTTGGGAGGCTGAGATAGGAGGATCACTTCGGCCTGGGAGAGTGAGGCTGCAGTGAGCTGGGCAACCAAGTGAGACCTTGTCTCAAAAGAAAGAAAAAAAGTAAAAATCAGCACCTGAAATGATTACAGCATCCATAGGATCTCAATAAATTAGAGTTTGACATCAGAAAAACCCTTGTAAAGATTTTCCTTTGCTGGGAAGTATAATTCATTTAGGAACAATTAAAATTGTTTTTTTAAGAGAGATTTTTTAAGAGAAGATTATTAAGAAAAGATTAAAAAAAAAAAAAAAGCTGTTACCATCCTTCCAAATAAAACATTCAGCTTCAAAGTCAATACCAGCTTAAAAAGTACTATTTATTTTTAAGCACATGTTTATTCAGTGTTTCTACTGTGCCGGTACTTTTTGAGGTATGTAGCCGTGAAGCAGAGACTTACATTTTCTCATGAGTCTTACCTCTGGTTGTGGAGACCCTTTATGCAAATTAAGTAAATAGGGAAGGATAGTATCTCTAGCAACAAGCTCTGCAATGTCTTGAATTAGGGCAAAGTAGTCAAGTGATTCTATGACTTCTACACATTGGTTCATTAGCCAAGCACTTGCTAAGGAGATGATTTTAAGCAGCACCTGGAATGATGAAAGGTTGTCACTTATGCAGATTGGGAGGAAAGGAATCCAGGAAGGGCTTTTAAGGGGCCCTTGGTGGCATCAGGGGTGGTGATCAATTATAAATTACTTTCAGTTTAGACCTGGCATTAATGAGGTTAAAAATAGTTAGAAATCACATACGTGAATATGTGGACCCGGATGATACATTCCTGAAACAGTTAACACTATTTCCCATTCCATTATCCCATGGAAGATATTGCTGATCCACCACAGAACTAGATTCTTCCAAATTCTAATGCATCTTCCAAATCCTCAATAACAGCATTCAGGGAGTCAGAGCATTGGCTCATAAGATAAAGCACATATGTATCTCACTCTTATTTTGATGCCTGGGTAAAACTCTGGCTCAAACCTCTTTTATACACGCAGGGAGATATTTTAAAAAGCTTCAGTGTCCCAGCCTGGACCATTTAAATTAGGATCTGTTGGCACAGGACTCAGGTAGGGATATTCCTTTTTTTTTTTTTTTTTTTTAAAGATGGAGTTTGGCTCTTGTTGCCCAGGCTGGAGTGCAATGGCGCCATCTCAGCTCACTGCCAACCTCCGCCTCTGGGGTTCAAGTGATTCTGCTGCCTCAGTCTCCCGAGTAGCTGGGATTTCAGGCATGCACCACCACGCCTGGCTACTTTTGTATTTTTAGTAGAGACGAGGTTTCTCCATGTTGGCCAGGCTGTTCTCAAACTCCGACCTCAGGTGATCCTCCCGCCTCGGCCTCCCAAAGTGCTGGGATTACCGGCGTGAGCCACCGCGTCCGGCCTCAGGTAGGGATATTCTAAAGGTTTCCCAGGTGCTCCTTAACTTGCATCCAGAGATGAGAGACTAAGTCCTTGTTCCTCGGTCTCGTGCTGTTTCCTACTTATCCATTTAGTTGCTATATTATTACAATAACAAAAACAAAATAAAAACCTCCAGATATTTATAGAATGACCTGCAGCCAGTGCCTTCTAAGCCCCAAAGTTGTCGTTTTTCTTTTTGTTAGTTTATTGTTTCTTAGGCATATTCTGAAGTGCTTATTCTGACTCACTGTCCTTTTCTCTGTAAGCTGTATCAGTTTTTCAGGTGTATAGACATATATTCCCCATGAGAACACAATGTGAGCCACATATATAATTTTATATTTTCTAGTAACCACATTAAAAAAGTAACAAGAAAAAGTTGAAATCAATTTAATTATCCAGTCAATACATCTAAAATATTATAACTGTAATATATTAATAAATGGGATCGTTTACAGACCATTTTTCATCTTATGTCTTTGAAAGCTGGTGTTTTCCATTTCCAGAACTGGCCAAATTCCAAGTGCTGAATAGCCACATGTGGCTAGTGACCACCAGATTGGGGAGTGCAGTGTAGATAATTAATCTTGTATTTTGATCTTGATCTCTGCTAATGTGCCACTGGAATATATTAAAGCATGCATGATTTAAAGTTACTCTAGAATTGATTTACTCCAAAATAACTGATTTCTGTACTAGTAGGAATTTTACCTGCTGCTTTGGAAATATATTTTGTGGAGGCAAGGCTTTGAGCCACTATAAAAATCATGTCACAGATGATCACCAGTTATTACAAGAAGTTCTATTTTCGTGGTAAAGGAACAGACACACGTATGTACACACATATAGCCATACACACAATGTTTGTTGCAAATCAATATGTAGATCTACAGACAGAGAAAACTGACTCAAAGCAAGTCCCAGGTATCTCAATCAACTGAAAGTATAATTCTTAAAATGCTGAAAAATTGCTCACCTCCTGATATTTTAAATGCTCTGGCAAAATGGTATTTTCTGAAAATGCAGCATCCTATTATACCTTTGAAGATTTTCATTACACTTTCTATATATTTGCTAAATTAGCAGAACTTTAATCATTAAGGGCATTTTTAACTTCTGAATCCCAAAACCTTATAGTGACTAGTCATGGTTAAATATAAAATAAGAAAACAATAAGTAAAAATCCCTTATCTTTAACTTTACTAAATATTCAAATGAAGAAAGAAAAACAAGCGTTCAAGTTTATGAGGCAATTTGCTTATTAGATTCTTTAATTCTTGCATTTATTCACATAGAAGTAAAGTTGTGGCTATACTATAAATGTATATAAAATGTGTAATTTCAGATAGAACAGAACTGTCACTCTTTTATAAATTAAAAGGAAAATAGTTTGTGTATACATGAGCTTAACTTGTGTTCATCTCCAAATAATCATATAATTTTTCCTCAATGCTCTAATTCGTGTTAATTCTAAATATTTTACTTTAAATATCATTTTTGCATGTTATCAGAGATTTAATCCTAGTAGAAAAGGATCAGGCAGCATCTCTGTTCTATAGAAACAAAATAGTCCTGTGCTGATTGGTCTCTTTCTCTGGATTTGTTTAATTGACTAGTAGAAAACAGACCTATTCCCCTTAACCTTGCAAGTAATATGTAGTCATTAATAAGAAGCCCCTTCTTTTGGGGGTCACAAGTCAACATGGTTTTCTAAGTGACTGAACTAGAAAAGACTAAGTCTAGGGGGAAATATAATAGAAAAGAAAAAATATGATTCAGAATTCAAGATATACAATATCTGAGCATATCTAGAAGAAAAAAATTGTTCTGCTCCATGCAAAAATGTTTCCTGTAAATAGTAGAATCACATATAACAACTTCTGTTTGAAGAAAAATGTGCATTACTCTCACCAAAGTAACTCTTTCTAAACTTAGGTTATCCTTATCATTGAAACTGTAGTAGTAAAGCGATAGAAAAAAAAGACATTTAAAATGGAAATTATATTTATTATTTTCATTAATATTTTATCATAAAATTTGAAATAACACAGCCTTAAGAGGTGACCTTTGGGACTATGCTTTTAAGAACAGAAAGGAGGAAAGGTTTATTCCTTTTACCTGTAGTATCTTTATAAAAGGAGTCATCATGATACTGATAATTGTGCAATAAAGCAAAAGGCACAGTAAAAATGGAAACATGCTTTTGAAAATTCTGAAACAATATATTTTATTGCAGCAAACAAAATAGATAGCTAATACTAATTATGGGCTAAACAAATTTGTTTAATATTCAATTTAATCTATAATACACCAAAAAATTGCAAATAGATTCTATCTTGTCTGTTTAGAATGTTATAAGACTTTGTTCTGTATGCTTTTCAAAGCTTTGTTCTTCTGCTTTTGGGACTAAATCATAAAGTTCAACCAAAAAAGCTTTGTTTCCCAAAGGACACAGCAGGCATTGATAGTGTACTGTAGCTGTAATTCTATAGTGACACCAGATTGGCGACTGACAGAAATCTCCTGGGTGAAAGTGACAAAGCTGTAATATTTTCACAATGGACTGACTGATGTCTTTGGAAGGTCTGTTTGATTTCAAAGGACATTTATATTTTTCTGTGAAGGTGAAAGTATATTAGACCTTTGTGATGAAAATCATCTGACTGCATAATAAGCATGGAGATAAATAAAATTATAGTACCAGTTTCCTGAGTTATTTATTGCCTGAAGCTGATTAAGAATATTTCAAAGTATAGATCAAGTGCTATTTATTTTTAGGACAAAGTGGTTATAAGGTTATCTTTATTTCTATGTGATTAATAGAGAATAAATTACTTAGAAAATAGAATGTGTTGCCTCTTCCTATGAAGAGTGAGGAGCATATGTATTTTTATGGAATGATGTATTTATTACTTATAGTTAAAATAATAAATATTTAATAGATTATCACATAAAGTATTTTGTTTATATCAAGGTTTGAAACAAAGCATGTAACAACATTTTAATTTTTTTCTGCTTAGTTTACTGGAGGGTATCCAGAATTCTTGAAACTTTAGTAAACTAAGGAAACTGCCAAAAACTACATGAATTTAATTAAAAGTTAAGTATTAAAATTTTTGAAAATTTGAAACTCTAAATACATGTCAAAATCTGTCATACTTAATATCAGTAAAATATGAGTAATTTTTAAACTTTCACATTCATACTGGTTTATAAGATAATATTTTAAGGAGAAAACAAGAAACAATTCGTGTGTTCACCTCAGCGTTCTTGGCTCATATTTTTTAACTGAGTGGTTAACACTCACTATGTTATTTTGAAATTTGGAGGAGCCAAGATGGCCGAATAGGAACAGCTCCGGTCTACAGCTCCCAGCGCGAGCGACGCAGAAGACGGGTGATTTCTGCATTTCCATCTGAGGTACCGTGTTCATCTCACTAGGGAGTGCCAGACAGTGGGCGCAGGTCAGTGGGTGAGCGCACCGTGCGCCAGCCGAAGCAGGGGCGAGGCATTGCCTCACTCGGGAAGCGCAAGGGGTCAGGGAGTTCCCCTTCCAGGGGTGACAGACGGCACCTGGAAAATCGGGCCACTCCCACCCGAATACTGTGCTTTTCCGACGGGCTTAGGAAACGGTGCCCCAGGAGAGTATAGCCCGCACCTGGCTCAGAGGGTCCTATGCCCACGGAGTCTCGCTGATTGCTAGCACAGCAGTCTGAGATCAAACAGCAAGTCGGCAGCGAGGCTGGGGGAGGGGCGCCCGCCATTGCCCAGGCTCGCTTAGGTAAACAAAGCAGCCTGGAAGCTTGAACTGGGTGGAGCCCACCACAGCTCAAGGAGGCCTGCCTGCCTCTGTAGGCTCCACCTCTGGGGGCAGGACACAGACAAACAAAAAGACAGCAGTAACCTCTGCAGACTTAAATGTCCCTGTCTGACAGCTGTGAGGAGGGCAGTGGTTCTCCCAGCACGCAGCTGGAGATCTGAGAACGGCCAGACTGCCTCCTCAAGTGGGTCCCTGACCCCTGACCCCCGAGCAGCCTAACTGGGAGGCACCCCCCAGCAGGGGCAGACTGACACCTCACACGGCCGGCCAGGTACTCCAACAGACCTGCAGCTGAGGGTCCTGGCTGTTAGAAGGAAAACTAACAGAAAGGACATCCACACCAAAAACCCATCTGTACATCACCATCATCAAAGACCAAAAGTAGTTAAAACCACAAAGATGGGGAAAAAACAGAGCAGAAAAACTGGAAACTCTAAAAACCAGAGTACCTCTCCTCCTCCAAAGGAACGCAGTTCCTCACCAGCAACGGAACAAAGCTGGACAGAGAATGACTTTGACGAGCTGAGAGAAGAAGGCTTCAGACGATCAAATTACTCCGAGCTACGGGAGGATATTCAAACCAAAGGCAAAGAAGTTGAAAACTTTGAAAAAAATTTAGAAGAATGTATAACTAGAATAACCAATACAGAGAAGTGCTTAAAGGAGCTGATGGAGCTGAAAACCAAGGCTCGAGAACTACGTGAAGAATGCAGAAGCCTCAGGAGCCGATGCGATCAAATGGAAGAAAGGGTATCAGCCCTGGAAGATGAAATGAATGAAATGAAGCGAGAAGGGAAGTTTAGAGAAAAAAGAATAAAAAGAAACGAGCAAAGCCTCCAAGAAATGTGGGACTATGTGAAAAGACCAAATCTACGTCTGATTGGTGTACCTGAAAGTGACGGGGAGAATGGAAACAAGTTGGAAAACACTCTGCAGGATATTATCCAGGAGAACTTCCCCAATCTAGCAAGGCAGGCCAATATTCAGATTCAGGAAATACAGAGAACGCCACAAAGATACTCCTCGAGAAGAGCAACTCCAAGACACATAATTGTCAGATTCACCAAAGTTGAAATGAAGGAAAAAATGTTAAGGGCAGCCAGAGAGAAAGGTCGGGTTACCATCAAAGGGAAGCCCATCAGACTAACAGCGGATCTCTCGGCAGAAACCCTACAAGCCAGAAGAGAGTGGGGGCCAATATTCAACATTCTTAAAGAAAAGAATTTTCAACCCAGAATTTCATATCCTGCCAAACTAAGCTTCATAAGTGAAGGAGAAATAAAATACTTTACAGACAAGCAAATGCTGAGAGATTTTGTCACCACCAGGCCTGCCCTAAAAGAGCTCCTGAAGGAAGCGCTAAACATGGAAAGGCACAACCGGTACCAGCCACTGCAAAATCATACCGAAATGTAAAGAACATCGAGACTAGGAAGAGACTGCATCAACTAACGAGCAAAATATCCAGCTAACATCATAATGACAGGATCAAATTCACACATAACAATATTAACTTTAAATGTAAATGGACTAAATGCTCCAATTAAAAGACACAGACTGGCAAACTGGATAAAGACTCAAGACCCATCAGTGTGCTGTATTCAGGAAACCCATCTCACGTGCAGAGACACACATAGGCTCAAAATAAAAGGATGGAGGAAGATCTACCAAGCAAATGGAAAACAAAAAAAGGCAGGGGTTGCAATCCTAGTCTCTGATAAAACAGACTTTAAACCAACAAAGATCAAAAGAGACAAAGAAGGCCATTACATAATGGTAAAGGGATTAATTCAACAAGAAGAGCTAACTATCCTAAATATATATGCACCCAATACAGGAGCACCCAGATTCATAAAGCAAGTCCTGAGTGAACTACAAAGAGACTTAGACTCCCACACATTAATAATGGGAGACTTTAACACCCCACTATCAACATTAGACAGATCAACGAGACAGAAAGTCAACAAGGATACCCAGGAATTGAACTCAGCTCTGCATCAAGCGGACCTAATAGACATCTACAGAACTCTCCACCCCAAATCAACAGAATATACATTTTTTTCAGCACCACACCACACCTATTCCAAAATTGACCATATACTTGGAAGTAAAGCTCTCCTCAATAAATGTAAAAGAACAGAAATTGTAACAAACTGTCTCTCAGATCACAGTGCAATCAAGCTAGAACTCAGGATTAAGAATCTCACTCAAAACCGCTCAACTACGTGGAAACTGAACAACCTGCTCCTGAATGACTACTGGGTACATAACGAAATGAAGGCAGAAATAAAGATGTTCTTTGAAACCAACGAGAACCAAGACACAACATACCAGAATCTCTGGGATGCATTCAAAGCAGTGTGTAGAGGGAAATTTATAGCACTAAATGCCCACAAGAGAAAGCAGGAAAGATCCAAAATTGACACCCTAACATCACAATTAAAAGAACTAGAAAAGCAAGAGCAAACACATTCAAAAGCTAGCAGAAGGGAAGAAATAACTAAAATCAGAGCAGAACTGAAGGAAATAGAGACACAAAAAACCCTTCAAAAAATAAATGAATCCAGGAGCTGGTTTTTTGAAAGGATCAACAAAATTGATAGACCGCTAGCAAGATTAATAAAGAAAAAAAGAGAGAAGAATCAAATAGATGCAATAAAAAATGATAAAGGGGATATCACCACCGATCCCACAGAAATACAAACTACCATCAGAGAATATTACAAACACCTCTATGCAAATAAATTAGAAAATCTAGAAGAAATGGATAAATTCCTCAACACATACACCCTCCCAAGACTAAACCAAGAAGAAGTTGAATCTCTGAATAGACCAATAACAGGAGCTGAAATTGTGGCAATAATCAATAGCTTACCAACCAAAAAAAGTCCAGGTCCAGATGGATTCACAGCCGAATTCTACCAGAGGTACAAGGAGGAGCTGGTACCATTCCTTCTGAAACTATTCCAATCAATAGAAAAAGAGGGAATCCTCCCTAACTCATTTTATGAGGCCAGCATCATCCTGATACCAAAGCCTGGCAGAGACACAACAAAAAAAGAGAATTTTAGACCAATATCCTTGATGAACATTGATGCAAAAATCCTCAATAAAATACTGGCAAACAGAATCCAGCAGCACATCAAAAAGCTTATCCACCATGATCAAGTGGGCTTCATCCCTGGGATGCAAGGCTGGTTCAATATACGCAAATCAATAAATGTAATCCAGCATATAAACAGAACCAAAGACAAAAACCACATGATTATCTCAATAGATGCAGAAAAGGCCTTTGACAAAATTCAACAACCCTTCATGCTAAAAACTCTCAATAAATTAGGAATTGATGGGACGTATCTCAAAATAATAAGAGCTATTTATGACAAACCCACAGCCAATATCATACTGAATGGGCAAAAACTGGAAGCATTCCCTTTGAAAACTGGCACAAGACAGGGATGCCCTCTCTCACCACTTCTATTCAACATAGTGTTGGAAGTTCTGGCCAGGGCAATTAGGCAGGAGAAGGAAATAAAGGGTATTCAATTAGGAAAAGAGGAAGTCAAATTGTCCCTGTTTGCAGATGACATGATAGTATATCTAGAAAACCCCATTGTCTCAGCCCAAAATCTCCTTAAGCTGATAAGCAACTTCAGCAAAGTCTCAGGATACAAAATCAATGTGCAAAAATCACAAGCATTCTTATACACCAATAACAGACAAACAGAGAGCCAAATCATCAGTGAACTCCCATTCACAATTGCTTCAAAGAGAATAAAATACCTAGGAATCCAACTTACAAGGGATGTGAAAGACCTCTTCAAGGAGAACTACAAACCACTGCTCAAGGAAATAAAAGAGGATACAAACAAATGGAAGAACATTCCATGCTCATGGGTAGGAAGAATCAATATCGTGAAAATGGCCATCCTTCCCAAGGTAATTTACAGATTCAATGCCATCCCCATCAAGCTACCAATGACTTTCTTCACAGAATTGGAAAAAACTACTTTAAAGTTCATATGGAACCAAAAAAGAGCCCGCATCACCAAGTCAATCCTAAGCCAAAAGAACAAAGCTGGAGGCATCACACTACCTGACTTCAAACTATACTACAAGGCTACAGTAACCAAAACAGCATGGTACTGGTACCAAAACAGAGATATAGATCAATGGAACAGAACAGAGCCGTCAGAAATAATGCCACATATCTACAAGTATTTGATCTTTGACAAACCTGACAAAAACAAGAAATGGGGAAAGGATTCCCTATTTAATAAATGGTGCTGGGAAAACTGGCTAGCCATATGTAGAAAGCTGAAACTGGATCCCTTCCTTACACCTTATACAAAAATCAATTCAAGATGGATTAAAGACTTAAATGTTAGACCTAAAACCATAAAAACCCTAGAAGAAAACCTAGGCATTACCATTCAGGACATAGGCATGGGCAAGGACTTCATGTCTAAAACACCAAAAGCAATGGCAACAAAAGCCAAAATTGACAAATGGGATCTAATTAAACTAAAGAGCTTCTGCACAGCAAAAGAAACTACCATCAGAGTGAACAGGCAACCTACAAAATGGGAGAAAATTTTCGCAACCTACTCATCTGACAAAGGGCTAATATCCAGAATCTACAATGAACTCCAACAAATTTACAAGAAAAAAACAAACAACCCCATCAAAAAGTGGGCGAAGGACATGAACAGACACTTCTCAAAAGAAGACATTTATGCAGCCAAAAAACACATGAAAAAATGCTCACCATCACTGGCCATCAGAGAAATGCAAATCAAAACCACAATGAGATACCATCTCACACCAGTTAGAATGGCAATCATTAAAAAGTCAGGAAACAACAGGTGCTGGAGAGGATGTGGAGAAATAGGAACACTTTTACACTGTTGGTGGGACTGTAAACTAATTCAACCCTTGTGGAAGTCAGTGTGGCGATTCCTCAGGGATCTAGAACTAGAAATTCCATTCGACCCAGCCATCCCATTACTGGGTATATACCCAAAGACTATGAATCATGCTGCTATAAAGACACATGCACACGTATGTTTATTGCGGCATTATTCACAATAGCAAAGACTTGGAACCAACCCAAATGTCCAACAATGATAGACTGGATTAAGAAAATGTGGCACATATACACCATGGAATACTATGCAGCCATAAAAAATGATGAGTTCACGTCCTTTGTAGGGACATGGATGAAATTGGAAATCATCATTCTCAGTAAACTATCGCAAGAACAAAAAACCAAACACCGCATATTCTCACTCATAGGTGGGAATTGAACAATGAGAACACATGGACACAGGAAGGGGAACATCACACTTCGGGGACTGTTGTGGGGTGGGGGGAGGGGGGAGGGATAGCACTGGGAGATATACCTAATGCTAGATGACGAGTTGGTGGGTGCAGCGCACCAGCATGGCACATGTATACATATGTAACTTACCTGCACATTGCGCACATGTACCATAAAACCTAAAGTTTAATAATAATAAATAATAATAAAAGAAAAAAAAAAAAAAAAAAAAAAAAAGAAATTTGATGTTGCTTCTTAGAGCTTACCTAAAGTCTTGCTGTTTGAAAAACTATACAACTATGATTAACATGGGTTATGTTTGTAAGATATAAATGATATATAATTTAATATTTTAAAATATTAGTTATAGCATTTTAAAATAGCTATTTTAAAATTGCTTGATCAACTACTTAGGACAATGAAATAAATCTTTTATTTATTTATTTTGTATATGAAATTAAGAATCAACACAATTCATAATTGTCTGGGCTTTTAATGTTAATCATGCTACATTTATTTTTAAATAGTTTTAAAATAGTGTTCATATATCTTTAGGGTCGAAATACATCTCTCCTTCCTTTGGGCCTCCATTGGATTCTCTTCTAGCAATGGTTTCTTAATGGCTGCCTTGATAAATGGGTTTGTATTGTCCTGGAAGCTGAAAATAAAATTGCTTGCCACAGATTTCACTGAAAGATGTAAACAATATAGTGTGAAATGGTTTTGATGCAGAAGTTTTATTGATTATAGGAAATAAAGTTTAGAAATGAATTAAATGTTTATAAGGTTTATCAAAATATTTTAATTTTTACCTTTGAATTTAATCATATCATTAACAATTTTTATTACAAGTCACTGTCCATTCATGCAGTGGTTTTCAGCCAGACCTAGTACTCTACTACCTGAGGGCACTTGGAAACTTGGAGGGACTTTTCAGCTGTGGCAGTAACCAAGGAGTATATTTCTGGCATTAGATGTAAATGGCCAAGGATGCCAATTATCTGACTGTTCAGGACAGTTTTACACTGTATTAGTTTACTATTGCTGCTATAACAAATTACTGTAAATTTCATAGGTTGAAACAACACAATTTTATTGCCTTACTGTTACGTAGAAGTCCAACAGAGGTCTCAGTGGTCTAAAATCAAGGTGTGAATAGGGCTATATTTGTTTCTAGAAATTCTAGGAGATAATCCATTCACTTGTATGTTCCAGCTTCTAGAGGACATTCCTTGGCCAGAGGCCCCCTTCCTCCATTTTTTGAAGTCAAACATTGTATCTCTCTAACTGTTCTGAAGTTCCTTCTCTCAAGAACTGTTCTGAAGTTTCTTGTCTCATAATCACATTTGTAAAGTCTGTTTTGCCATGTGGAGTAACAAGCTAACAGGCTCCACGGATTTGCACATTTTTGGGGAGCAGTGGGGTTCTGCCTGTTTCAGGCACCATGAAGAAATTTCTCACTTTTTCAACAGCTGGAACACAGAGGAGCCCTGTGTTGGAGGGTAGTACATGAAATAAGCTGACAGCCTTCACTTCTTTGAAATTTGCATTTGATGCCACTTAAATAATGCTCAGGGTTTGCCCCATGACCGTATCTACTTATTTTGTAGTTTCTGCCTAAAAAAAGTTAAAGTGGTGACATTGAATAATGAATCAGGATGACATCAGAGATGGCTCTAAAAGCCATTGCTAAGATATATAGATGTAGATATCTAAGCTTTTATATCTGGATTTCTTCATAGGCAGCCTTTTGTGATGCACACCTCAGGTTCTTGTTCTATGGATTCCTGCCATCTGTCTTTTAAATGTATATAGAGACAGAGTAGGTATAAGACTAGAAAAAAAGAGGGGGAAGAAGTATAAGACAGCTGTCCTTCATTACTTAATTCCTGGATGAGGAATTTTAATTTAATCCATGATAGTTATTTCTTAGAATAATCATCTAGATTTCCTATATCTCTGCAACGTTATCTTATTTTAAAGATTTCTTTTCCGATAAAATCAGTTATATATCATCAAATAAGTTGTTACCATCTATCAGGAATTTTTAAAGACTTGAGGTTCCAAGTAATATTCCCTAATATTCAAATAAATTTTCAAAAGATAAAAAAAATCTATTAAAACAAACAGCCTAAAATTTTTTGCTATATATAGATTATTTAATTTGGAGTAATGCTAAAATTGTATTATTTATATTATCTGTGTTTAAAATTGTGATGAAATTTGACATTTATTTAACAGTTCACTATTTGCAAAAATACTGTAAGTGATTTGTAATACTTGCAATGGCACCATAATATAGCTATTAGTATTTCTATTTCACAGGTAAGGAAACTGAAGTTCATAATAATCTTGTCCAACATCAACACATGTAGTTAATAGTGAAGCCAAAATTGGAACTCTGAATTTGTACTCTGCTCTTTGGCAGCTGTGTTAAAGTAGAATCATTGTGGAAATATATTTATGCTGTTGATTCCTCCTTAGATGCTATCAGAGTTCCCTGATTAGTAATGAGTGACTAGTTTGAATTATTGTAGTTTGAATTATATACTAGTTTATAATTGTATATTGGCTTCTTAGCCAATATACAATTAGCCTTAGACAATCTAGGATTATCTAGGCTTCTTATGCTTAGACAATCTAGGAGTCCATTGAATGTTGAGTACCTTAGTGGGCCAAATCTTCAGGTTAAATATTTTTGGCATGTAAAATTAGAATTAGCTGTATGAAGCTGATTCTGGGTTTAGATTGCTAAGGAAAGTCAGAACTAGCTAAATTAGTCCTACTAGAATTATATTGCCTTGATCAGCGTATCATAAAGAGGGGAGGAAAGAAAATTCTCCTTGGAGGTTTCCTTTATCTCTCTGAATTTTTAAATTAAAATCTATTTTCTATGTTTCAGGCACTTTATAAATTATTTTAATTAGCATGTTAATACTGGCTTCATATTAATAAATTGAGATAAAACTTTAAATTTTACTAATGCAGTAATTGATTATTCAGTACAACTACAACATCTTTATAATTGGAGCTTTGAAACGATCAAGAATTTTAAAATGCAAATATTATGAGATGATTTCTCCTACCTGTATATTTGGTGACCATTAACTCTTCTGTTCACTATGATTTTTAATTTGTCATTATTGATTGAAAGAAGAATGTTAAGTAGGAAAAAGTACTCAAATTAATGTAATTAAATCAAAGTAATTGAGTAGAAAATTGCTTACCATGGTATAACTTTTTTATTTTTATTTTTTTACTTCTCACTTTTATGTTCTTTTGTCGCATCAACTTTTCCTTGTACCCTATGTGACCATAAGACTACTGGAAAAAACTGAGAACATGTCTACATTTTGAGGTTCATTGTTTAAAAGAGAATAAACACATATTTTCTTATGTACATCATATATTAATAGATAAGGTATCAACTATACTCTAATTTTTTTATTCTGCTTTTTTTCAGATATTTATATGTATGTTGTTGGTTGCTTTTGTTTAAGATATTTGATAGCATGTCCCCGAGTATTTCTCTTCTTATTTGTAGAAAAGAAACATTATATAATGTCATAGAAGAACCAATAACAATATATTCTCATTATATTTGACCTTTACTGGGTCATTCTGTATAAAAAACATTTTTTTTAATTCATACCAATGGATGTTACAGGAAATATTTTCATTTATTTCATACAGATCATTAAATTTAGAGAGAAAACACTGATAGCCACGAAGTGATAAAAGGGTATATGATCAAAGGCTAGAGCATACACAGTGTCTCCTTTTTAGCAATGCTAAGATTATGGTGCATTTCAAAACATAGTTGTTTTATACAATTCTCCTTTTAATTTAATCTACATAACAATATTGTCCTGCCAAAATTTTCCAAAATGCTGATGATTAGGCCCATGTTTGGCAAAAGCCTATGTGTCTGTACTCCATAACACTGACCAGTAAAAGGAGGAAAAATGCATTTGAAATCAGTATGATTTTATTTCATTTAATCAAAGGCTAATCATTACAAAAGCAAATGATTTGATTGTTTGGTTGTTCAGAAAAAAATTATAGACGGTGGCTGTTTCATTAAGCTTTTAAAAATAAAGGAAACTACAATAAATAGTTACAGCCTGTTTATGTCCACTTTCCTAAGTTTTAATACACTACAAAATTCAGCTGACTTACTGTTCATATAACCAGCTTAAGAGTGTAAGTGGTAACTTGGAAGATGACATTTGGAAAAATAGACTGCTCTCTCAGCCCCATGAGGCTCACTGAGCATGAAACGACCACTGGCACCATGGTGGCCTCGTATTATCAAGTAACTGGAGTGAAGTTGATATACCAGCAGTAGCTGGAGTCGGGTTCTGACTCATAAAATAGACCTTTTCATGCTCTGTTACGTTCTCGTTCAGGAAAGCTACCATATGTAAAGAACTGTGTACATAAATTTTGGAATATGATTTCTTGTAGCTTTTGGATAACTGTTATGAAACTCACAAGGCAAAAAAAAAATTCTATTTCAACAAAATTATTTTTATTATATTTTGAAAAATGCAATTTTTAAAAAAATCTCAGTTGTTTATAAATATCATTTCCATTAGTCTTTTACATCAAAAGTGATATGTTTAATATACACTTACTATGTACCCACAACAATTAAAAATAACAAATTTTAAAAACGCTGTTTCAAACAAACATTGATACTTGTATAAAGCATCTAAGATGGCTTTAGCAATATATATTAATATATAATACATTTATATGGTTATGATAATAACTTAGAATAAATACTGTTTGTTCTAAGTATTATTTATTCATTCATCCAGTAAATATTTATTGAGAGTCAAACATGTAAAGGGTACCATGCTATTAATTAGTTTTGAATTTAACTTCCAATTGGAGTGAGTAGATAAAAGCAACTTTTGTTACGAATGAAGATTTACATAGATCATTCTTTTAGTCACAAAAGTGGAAGGGAGAATTTGTGAGAAGAATAAAAAATGTATATACTTATCTTTCTCCTTCTAAATTTCAGCCTGTCAAGATTTTCTATGTGTGGGACAGAGTTGCAAGGAAGACACAAATAATCCCACTCCTGTTTCAGGACCCCACTGTGCACCAGCTTTTATTTTCCCACCCCTACAGATCATAATCTAAGTTGGTAAGTGAGTGAAAAATAGTGGAATAAGCTTTGATCACAGGGCTGGCTCCTACATTTCCTTTAAAAACTGTCTGAGCATTTCATCCTTCATCTTGTGCCTTTCTTGGGATGAGAATGGTGAGTTAGAAGAATATTGACTCTCAGGAAGTCTCTGAGTAGCTGGGGAATTGTGACATTCAGCCACTCTAGAGAACCTTGTCCTTAGAATACTGATACATACTATTGGTTTGGGAAGGTGAGATATGAAGATGAATTCATCTTCATTGATATTTAATTATACTTTGAATATAAGTTTTTCTAATCCATTGACACACATCCCTTTCAATCACACTGACACTTATTTGACCATAATCTGATTGAGAAACTCAATGTTAAATATGAAAATGAATTTTATTTTCTTTGTCTATAAAGGTCAGAAAAATTTATCAACAAGTTTCCTTAACCTACATAATTCTATGTGCTTCCTTTCACTGAAATAATTTATTTTGCCCTTGGGCCTGACAACTTTAACATTATCCCATTGATTTCATTATCCATTATTTGTAACCACCTGGATTATGCGTATTTGTAATAATTTTATTTGGTTCATGGAGTTAATGGGGTTAATCTTTAAAATTACAGAAATCTATGGATTATTTTTTGAGTGTTTATGAACATTTAAAAATTGTCCTCTTCAAATACTAAAATATTTCACTTATTCTACTCTCTTGCTATTTTTTTTACTTTCTTGTTTAGTTTTTAGTGCTGGGTTATTTTGTCATTAACTTTTATACATTCCCATAGTATTGTATATATACATTTTCCAAAAATACTGTATAAAATGTCTTTTACTGATTATGTAATTACTACATATCTATTGTAAATACTTTGGAAAATTCAGAAAAAATACACAAAAAAGAAAGAAATCCCTAGTATAATGTTATCATGGAAATACAACATTTAGTTTTTGTCAATGTAAAACTTTTGTTTATTTAGCTTATTAGCATAGATGTATAACCAATAAGGAATTTCGTTTCAATAGTTACTATTATCAACATACTATGTACCTTGCAGGGTGTTATGCACTGTGAAAATAAAAGCAAGGTGCCAGACTCACAGACTAGTTAACAGAGATAAGGCAAAGAGATATAGGACAATAGAATAATTAAGCACCAGTGTAATTGGTTCATATAAATGAAGGATAAATGCTTTTATAATAACTTCCAATTAAATTTATGTAATTTACGATTATCTTAATGAGCTTTACCAAAAGCACTATTTAATTGTGGTTGCTTTTGCTTTTAAGAACAGTGCAACATAGACAGTCTCTGTAGGTTCAACAGCAATTTCTTGTCAACAAAAACAGCTGTACTCAGTGAAATTTCAAGAGACATTTTCTAAGTTAATCAGCTTGGAGGCTATGAAGAAGTAAAAGTAGGTGTTTTCTTTCATTTCTTCTAGTCCTCTTAATCATTATAGTTACAGTAGTTACAGGACCATAGAGTTAGAAGAAATGTCCATAATTATTCTAAATCCTCTACTTTAGAAATGAGACAGTGGAGGCCCAGAAATGCTACCTTACCCCATCTTATCCTTTCAGAAAAAATGGTCTAGTAATGCAACTGTTACCTTTGAGATTGTGAATTCCATAAGGACAGGTACTCTTCTGACTTTTTCTTTGTATATTATTGGCCAAAATTATACCTCATTTAAGTTCTTACTAAATTGAATGAATGTAATCACATCTCTGTAAGACTATATTCATTCATTTAATTTTATAATATTTTCTCATGTATTTACCTATGCATTAACTTATTTGTCATGCACTTTTAGATAACCTATTCATTGTTAAGTACCCTATTCTTCCTAGAAGTGCAAGAATAAAATATATGTTCTTGGCTTTTGTATAACACAAAGTTTAAGGTAGGTATCAGATTTGCAAGTAAGGTTTTGGTGTAATAAAGTTTGTAAATTCCATGCCTCCATCCGGGGTCTAAGTATTATTATTAACATGTCTCTTTGATATACATTAATGTTGAGAGCATCTGTTGCCATCTCGTATTATTCTTCCCAAGTTAAAAATATCTTATACAAACTATTGTAGTTAACCCAGTACCTCTTGTTGGCAATGCAGATACTCTATAAAAGTGGAAAGCCTTCCCCACCTCCACCTTTTCCAAGTATATTTCCTAATATTCAGGCTTTGTGTCACCTTCCTCGTTATAGCTGAAGATGTGATACTCTTATGTCCAACTGTCTTCTTTGACATTAAGGATGAGGAGTGCAAAGAGAGGAATTGTCTTTTTTTGTTTTGTTTTGTTTTTATTTTTATTTATTATTATTATACTTTAAGTTTTAGGGTACATGTGCACAATGTGCAGGTTAGTTGCATATGTACACATGTGCCATGCTGGTGTGCTGCACCCACTAACTCGTCATCTAGCATTAGGTATATGAGGAATTGTCTTTTTTCAGGCCTGTGGGCTTCCCAGGAGTGTTCAGCATTAGAAATGGACTTCCATAGTGTGCCTGTCTCCCTGAATGACTCAGCAATCAACAGATCACTCTCAAAATGTGTGGGACAGCTTCCATTCAAGAGTACAGAGATTTTGGTCAGGCATAGTGGCTTGCACCTGTAATCCCAGCACTTTTGGAGGTTAAGGAGGGCGTATTGCCTGAGGCCAGGATTTTGAGACCAGCCTGGGCAACATGGCAAAACTCTGTCTCTACAAAAAACAAACAAACAAACAAAAAACAATTAGCCAGGCTTGGTGGCACTTGCCTGTAGTCCTAGCTACTCAGGAGGCTGAGGTCAGAGAATTGCTTGAGTCCAGGAGGCAGGGGTTGTAGTGAGCCGAGATGGCACCACTGCACTCCAGCCTGGGTGACAGAACAAGACCCTGTCTCAAAAAAAAAAAAAAAAAGTACAGAGATTTCAGTTGTTCTTTCTCAAAGCTCCCAGCTTCTTTTTTCACACACATTTGTCTCTATATTTTATTTATTTATTTTTCACTAGAAAAAATTACTTCTGAGATTTCTGACAAACTAAAGATGCTACACATGATGCCTCCCCCATTCTTTTGACTGTTTCTGTTGTTTGCTGACTTAAGTATGTTGAAAATCTTTCAATTTTATGCGACCAAAATGCTGGATGAAACACAGAGTGAAAATCCATTTTGTCCTATGGTCCTGGATAGGAGGCCATCCTTGGTCACCATGGGCAATAGTCAGGCCTGACGTTATCTTGAGAGAAGGATCCTAATGATCTGCAACAGCTGTGGCACCTGCTCACTCACAAAGCTTTCCTCCTATGGATAAAAGACAAGGATCAAGAGTACCAAAATATTTCAACAATCTAGCTATCCCTCTTCCTAGTCAATGATCTTAAGCCCTCCAAGAGATTACAGGACCCTTAGAGAATAGAATATGAGACCTCAAGAAGCAAGTTTAGAAGGGAAACTGATACTTTCAGAACGTTGTTCTGTGCTCTAATTCTCAGAATCCACTAATGCTATGCCTTGCCTAAAACTATTTCTGCCTTATTGCTTTCTACTCTTTTCCTTTTTTCTGAAAGCAGTATTTTTATATAGCGGCCATACTAGAAAAGATATTCACCAAAATGAGATATGGATGTCTGATTATGGTATACTTCTATTAGTATTTTATTTTTTAGAACTAAATCATCTATTAAAATAATGCTCTAAAATTTTAGAGAATTCTTAGGAAATATTATTTACTCTCATCATCCAGATGCAGACATTCATGGTCTGGAATATTTTTATAAGAGTTACACAAAAATGACTGTCATATTTAAATAGTCATCTGGCTGTCCCTCCTGAGTTTATACTGTGTATCTTTAGAAATTAACAATTTGCAGATATATTTAACTAAATATGGAAGCAGAATCAATTCTCCATATTTGTTGACTGACAGAATGGTGGAACAATAGCGGCATTACCCCAACAGTTATGATTAGCAGAGCCCTTTACCTTTTGATTCCATAAAAGCACACAGAACATGTTAATGTAGATATAATGCAGTCTTCAAAGGATTAACATTCCATTTTGCAAAAGATATTTTCCAGAATCTCGGAAGTAGGTAACATCTTTTTAACTTTTTAAAAACTTTTATTTTAGTTTCAGGAGTACATGTGGAGTTTCTTTCTATAGATAAATGGCATGTTACAGGGGTTTGGTGTACATACTATTTCATTGCTCAGTTAATAAACAAAGTACTCAAAAAGCAGTTTTTTGATCCTCGCTTTCTGCCCACCGTCCACCCTCAAGTAGGCCCCAGTGTCTGTTGTTCCCCTCTTTGTGTCCATGTGTATTCAGTGTTTAGCTCCCACTTAAAAGTTTTAGTTCTCTGTTCCTGCATTAGTTCTGTTTGGATAACAGCCTCCACCTTCATCCATGTTGTTGCAAAGGACACGATCTTGTTCCTTTTATGGCGGTGTAATATTCCATTGCCTATATGTACCACATTTTCTTTATCTGGGCTACTGTTGATGTGCATTTAGATTGATTCCATGTCTTTGCTATTGTGAATAGTGCTGTAGTGAACATACACGTGCATGTGTCTTTATGGTAGAATGGTTTATATTCCTTTTATTATGTACCCAATAACGCGACTGGTGGATCAAATGGTAGTTCTGTTTCAGGTTCTTTGAGAAGTCACCAAACTGCTTTCCATAGTCGCTGAAATAATTTGTATTCTGATCAACAATATGTACGAGTTCCCTTTTTTTTCCACAGCCTTGCCAGCATTTGTTATTTTTGGACTTTAATAATTGCCATTCTGACTGGTGTGAGATGGTATTTCATTATGATTTTGATTTGTGTTTCTCTAATGATTACTGATTATAAGAATTTTTGCATATACTTGGACATATATATGTCTTCTTTTGTAAACTGTTCATCTCCTTTGCCCACATTTTAATGGGGTTGTTTGTTTTTGGTATGTTAATTTGTTTAAGTTCCTTACAGATTCTAGATACTAAACCTTTGTTGGATGCATAGTTTGCAAATATTTTCTCCCATTCTATAGGTTGTCTGTTTACTCTGTTGCTAGTTTCTTTTGCTGTGCAGAAGCTGTCAGTTTAATTAGATCCCATTTGTCAATTTTTATTTCTGTTGCAATTGCTTTGGTGTCTTTGTCATAAAATCTTTCCCATAGCCCATGGGGAATACCACCCATAGCCCATAGGGTGGTATTTCCTAGGTTTTCCTCAAGAGTTTTTATAGTTTTAGGTTTTACATTTAAGTCTTTAATCCATCTTGAGTTGAGTTTTTTACATGGTGCAAGGAAGGGATTCAGTTTCAATCATCTGCATATGGCTAGCCCGTTTTCCCACTACCATTTTCTGAATAGGGAGTCCTTTTTCCACTGCTTGTTTTTGTTAACTCTGTCGAAGACCAGATGGTTGTAGGTATGCAGCCATATTTCTGAGCTCTCTATTCTCATTGGTCTATGTATCTGTTTTTGTACCAGTTCCATGCTGTTTTGGTCACTGGAGCCTTGTAGTATAATTTGAAGTTGGGTAATGTGATACTTTCAGATTTGTTCTTTGCTTAGGATTGCTTTATCTATTTGGTCTCTTTTTTGGTTCTATATGAATTTTAGAATTATTTTTTCTAACTCCGTGAAAAAATGTCATTGGTAATTTCATAGGAATAGCACTAAATTTGCTTTGGGCAGTATGGCCATTTTAACTATATTGATTTTTGCTATTCATGAGCATGGAATGTTTTTCCATTTGTTTGTGTCATCTCTGATTTCTTTCAGAACTGTTTTGTAATTGTTGTATAGAGATATTTCGCTTCCCTGATTATCTGCATTCCTAGATATTTTATCTTGTTTTGTGGCTATTGTGAACAGGATTGTGTTCTCAATTTAGCACTCAGCTGGGACATTAATGGTTTATAGAAATGCTACTGATTTTGTAGATTGATTTTGTTTCCAGAAACTTTGCTGAATTTGTTTATCAGATATAGGAACTTTGGGGCAGACACTGTGGGGTTTTCTAGGTGTAAAATCATATCATCTGCAAACTGGGAGAGCTTGACTTCCTTTCTTCCTATTTGGATGCCTTTATTTATTTCTCTTGCCTGAATGCTCTGGCTAAGACTTCCAATCCTACGTTGAATAAGAGTGGTGAGAGAGAGCATCCTTGCCTTATTCTGGTTCTCAAGGGGAATGCTTCCAGCTTTTGACTATTCAGTATGATGTTGGCTATGAATTTGTCACAGATGGATCTTATTATTTTGAGGTATGTTCCTTCACTGCCAAGTCTGTTGGGTTTTTTTTAACATGAAGGGATGCTGAATGCTATCAAAAGGCTTTTCTGCATTTACTGCAGTGATTATGTGGTTTTTGTTTTTAGTTATGGTTATGTGATCAATTACAATTATTGATTTGTGTATGTTCACTCAAACTTGCATCCTAGTGATAAGGCCTATTTGATCATGGTGGATTAGCTTTTTGATGTGCTGCTGGATTCAGCTTTCTTGTGTTTTGTTGAGAATTTTTGCATGTATGTTAATCAAGGTTATTGACCTGAAGTTTCCTTTTTTTGTTATCTTTGCCAGGTTTTTGTATCAGGATGATGCTGGTCTCATAGAATGAGTAGGGAGGAATCCCTTCTCCTAAGTTTTTTGGAGTAGTTTCAGTAGTAATGGTCCCAGCTATTCTTTATATATCTCATAGAACTTGGCTTTGAATTTGTCTGGACCTGGGCTGCTTCTGGTTGGTAGGCTTTTTGTTACTGACTCAATTTTGAAATTTTGTATTGGTTAGTACCGGGTTTGAATTTATTCCTGGTTCAGTCTAGGAAGCTTGCATATTTCCAGGAATTTATGCATTTCTTCTTGGTTTTCTAGTTTGGGTGCACAGACATTTTTGTAGCTGTCTCTGATTCTTTTTTGTATTTATGCAGAGTCAGTGGTGATGTCCCCTTTGTTATCTCTGGTTGTGTTTATTTGGATCTTCTCTCCTTTTTTTATTATTCTAGTGGTTGATCTATCCTATTTATTCTTTCAAAAAAAAACAATTTGTGATTTTGTTAGTCTTTTGTACGGTTTTTCATGTCTGTTTCATTCAGTTCAATCAAAATAACTGATTTTGGTTATTTCCTGTCTTTTGCTAGCTTGGGGTTGGTTTACTCTTGTTTTCCTAGTTCCCATAGGTGTGAAATTTATTTGGTTGTTAATTTGAGATCTCTCTAACTTTGTGATGTGGGCATTTTTTAGTGCTATAAACATTCCTATTAGCACTACTTTAGCTGTGTCCCAGAGATTATAGTATGTTGTGTGTTTGTTTTCACTAATTTCAATGAAGTTCTTGATTTTGGTCTTAATTTTATTGTTTACCCAGAAGTCATTCAGGAGTAGATTGTTTAAGTTCCATGTAATTGTGTTGCTTTGATCTATCTTCTTAGTATTGATTTATATTTTCATTGCTCTATGGTCCATGAGTGTGGTTAATATGATTTGGTTTTTTTTTTTTGGATTTGCTGTTAGTTGTATTATAGCCAATTGTTTGGTTGATTTTAGAGTATTGCCACATGCAGATGAGAATAATGTTTATTCTGGTTTTTCGTTTGTTTGTTTTTTGTGTGGCAAGTTCTGTAGATGTTTGTTAGGTCCATTTGATCAAATCTTGAGTTCACTCGTTCAGCCACATGGCTTCTCTGTGTTTCCTAGGGTTTGCAGTCAAGCTCCCTCTTAGTTTTCTGCTTGGGTGATCTGTCTAATACTGACAGTGGGATGTTGAAGTCTCCCGCTATTATTGTAGAGTTATCTAAGCCTCTTTGTAGGTCTCAAAGAACTTGTTTTATGAATCTGAGTGTTCCTGTGTTGGGTGTATATACATTTATGATAATTAAGTCTTCTGGTTGAATCAAATGCTTTACCATTATGTAATGTCTTTCTTTGTTTTTTTTGATAATTGTTGATTTAAAGTCTGTTTTAATAGCAACCCCTGCTTTTTTGTTTGTTTTGTTTTTGGTTTGCTTTGTAGACTTCATCCCTTTCTTTGAGCCTATGGTTGTCATTTCCTGTGAGATGTGTCTCTTGAAGAAAGCATACAGTTGGGTCTTGTTTTTTTTTTATCCAATCTGCAACTCTATGACTTTTAACTGTGGCATTTCACCCATTTAATTTCAAGGTTAATATTGATATGTTCAGATTTATTCCTATTATTGTGTTGTTGCTGGTTATTATGCAGACTTGATTGTGTAGTTACTTTATAGTGTCGATAATCTATGTACCTAAGTGTGTTTTTGTGGTGGCCAGTAATGGTGTTTCTTTTCAATGTTTAACACTCCCTTAAGTACCTCCTGTAAGGTACAGGAGGGAATTTGTCTGGTGGTAACAAGTTCCCTTAGCATTTGTTGTCTGAAAAGGATCTTATTTCCCCTTCATTTATGAAGCTTAGTTTGGCTGGATATGCAATTCTTGGTTGTAGTTCTTTTCCTTTAATAATGCTGGATATAGGCCTCTAGTCTCTTCTGGCATGTGGGGTTTCTACTGAAAGGGCCACTGTTAGCCTGATGGAGTTCCCTTTGTTGGGGATCTGACCCTTCTCTGTAGATGCCTGTAATATTTCTTTCTTTGATGTTACCCTTGGAGAATCTGATGCCTATGTGTCTTGGAGATGGTCATCTTCTATAGTATCTCACAGGGGTTCTCTGAATTTCCTGAATTTCCCTCAAGGTTGGGTAAATTTTTTGTGAATGATATCCTCAATATGTTTTCAAGTTGCTTGTTCTCTCTCCCTGTCTTTCAGGGATGCCAGCGAGTCATAAATTTGGTCACTATACATAATCCGATATTTCTTGGACATTTTGTTCATTCTTTTTTCTTTATTTTTGCCTGTCTGAATTGATTTCCAGAACAGTCTTAGAGCTCTGAGACTCTTTTCTCAACTTGATCTAGTCTGCTGTTAATACCTTCAGTTGTACTATGAAATTCTTGGAGTATGTTTTTCAGCTCAATTAAGATCAGTTTGGTTCTTTCTTAAAATGGCCATTTTGTCTTTCAGCTCCAGTATCATTTTATTGTAATCCTTGGATTCCTTGGAGAGGGTTTCAACTTTCTCCTGAATCTTGATGGTCTTCATTCCTATTCATATTCTGAATTCTGTGTCTGTCACTTCAGCCATTTCAACCTGGTTAAGAACAATTTATGGGGAGCTAGTCATTCGGAAGAGAGAAGACACTCTGGCTTTTTGAGTTGCCAGAGGTTTTGTGCTGGTTCTTCCTCATCTGTGTGGTCTGGTGTTCCTTTAACTGTGGTGTAATTTGAGTAAAGTCAGTTGACTTCCTTTCTGGTTGTTTTCAGAAGGCTGAGGCTTTGCGCTACATCTTGATTCGTGGTTGAATTCTTGTCCTTGGTTTCTTGGGAGCAGGTGTGTCAGCAGAATATTTTTGGTGTGGCAGTTTGGGCTGTTGCCCAGTAGATGGCGGATAAGCATAATGGATGGTAGGTAGGCACTCATTCAGCCACGTGGCTTCTCTGTGTTTCCTAGGGTTTGCCGTCAAGCTGCCTCTCAGGTTTCTGAGTATGGACTCCTCTCCCACTCGAACGCTGGCTGCAGATCTTGGATTGGCACTTTCAGGCTGTACACCACACCGCAACCCTAGGGTGAGCTCAGGCTTTATGTTCCCTCTCCAGCTTGGAGGCAGCAGGAACAGGGATCTCAGCAGTGGCCGTGGCAGAGGACCTTTCACTTGTCCCTTGAGATTCCGCCCCAGAAAAACACAGAGCCGCTACCAGTTGGAGCCATCAGCCCAGGCTGGGGCGGCTGTGTCGTTGGCCCAAGACAGGGTGCCCTGTCTAGTGATGAGTAGGGGTGTGGGGTGCTTATGGGGAAGACAGACTGGCTTCTTCTCCTTAGGGCGTCTGAGGCTTGCTCGAGGTGTGAGTAAAGCATCAGGGTCTTTGTACCTTCCCCAGTCCAAGGGCAAGAGGGGCAGAACCATTGCAGTAGCGGTGGCAGAGTGGCTTTCATTTGCCTCTGAGAGCTCCACCCCAGAGAAACGTGCAGAGCCGCTGTCAATGGGATGTTCAGCCAGGGTGGCTACAGCGTCCGCCCAAGCTGAAGGCCCTACTTGGGGGTTGGGGGCTCACAAAGAAGAGATACTGACTTCCCTGGCGTGCTGGTGGTTCAAGTGAAGCCCTCCTATCTTTGTTCCTTCCGCAGTCCCAGTACAGCAAGGGCAGAACGGCTGCAGTGGTGGTGGCAGAGGGGCTGTCATTGCCTCTGGGAGCTCCATCCATCCCAGGGAAACACAGAGACACTACCAGTGGGAATGCTTAGTCGGGAGTGGGGCAGCTGGTCTTCCATCCCGAGGGGCTGGGGGAGGTGCTGCCTGGTGAACGGAAAGGAGTGGAGGCTCACAGGGAAACGGGGAAGAGAGCCTGGGCTCCTCTCCTTAACGGTGGCTTCAGTGTGCCGGAGATGTCAGCAATGCAACCTGGCCCGTTTTCCTTCTTCAGCCTGCGGGCAGTAAGGGTGGTCCTGCTGCAGCTGCGATGGGAGAGGGGCTGTGGGTTGTCTCTGCTATTCTCTCCGCCCCCTCCCCAGAGAAAAGCAGAGCCTCCACTGACTGAAGTGATCAGGCCGGGGAAGGGGGGTTGTGCTGGGAGCCCAGGTCAGGAGGCCCTGTGCAGTGAGGAGTAACAGGGGCAGGGAGCCGCGTGGAAAACGGCCACCTTTTCCTAAGACAGCCTTGCGGTGCTGGGGGCCTGCGTTAGTCCTTAAACACTTTGCTCCGGCTGAGCCTGAGAGCAGCAGGAGCGGGACTGTGGAGCAGCAAAACCTGCAGGCCAGCCAGTACTCTCTGGGATCACTGTCTCAGGGAAGGGCAGGGCTACCACTGGCCTGAGAGTACAGGCGGCACTGCGGTGGTCACGCCAGGCTCCCAGGCCAGTCGGCCTTGTCTATCCAGGTGCAGTGGAGTCGAGGCCTGCGGCCTGTCGCTGCTCAGCCCTTTCCTAGGGACGTGTGAGGGAGCCTGGCCTCCACTGTTGCTGGAGCTGCAGCCCCTGGTTGCTACCAGAGTTCCCAGGGGTCCAAGATCCCCGGACTCTGCGTGTGTCTGAACAGCAGCTCTGCCCGGACTCCTCGTAGCTCTCCGTGTCAATCAGGAGGCCCTGGCTGTGCCAGGGGGTTCATGGTGGTTCTCCTGAGTCCAGGGTTGCAGAGGTCTGGAAGAAGTGTGGGACTCCGAGGGCTCTCCCTTACTCACCGTTTCCCGGCAGTGGGGAGCCACCCCCTGAGTCTGTGCCAGTCCTGAGGGGGGTGGCTGTCCTGTCTCGCTCTTCTCTGTTCTTTGTGGATTGTGTTGCTTCCTTGATTAACCCCAGTGTGTCCGCCTGGCCCATCCAGTTGAGGAGCTAGTGCTCACTTGTTCCTCTTTCTCTTTTCCATGAGCGCAGTGCACAATGGCTGCTTCTACTCAGCCATCTGGGGCCCCAATCTCAGTATTTTCATTTCATTAGACTACCTAGGAAAAAAATGAGTAAAGTGGTTTTGGCCATTGGACACTCACTATGGTAGATTTTGCAGGCAGAACAACCTTCTTGATGGTTCCACATATGGAGTGCACAGACATTAGAAACCCTTATCACATATATTCTGGTAACTTTCATTTTGCATAAATATTCTGTCACTTTTATCAAAACGGTTTTTTATCCTTGATTTTTTTCCCCAACATTGTATAAATAGGATATCCACTCATTTTGTAAGCTATTTAGGTCAGCCTTCCAGAGACAGTAAAATAGATAATGAATTTCCAAGTTATGTACAAAATAGTATAGCAGCCCAATATTTTTGAAAGGCACATTGTTTTACATAGAAAATAAAATGAAATAAATGTTTTCTCACTATTGATAGACTCACACCTTTACTGGCACTGTATTCTTTTATTAGTTGACATTGATCAGTTATTCCAGAAAATATGTTCAAGGTTGTATTAACTGACCTTTGTTGACTCCATGTGTCTATGGAACTTTATATATATTTCATAATATCTGACTTTAGAACTTAACGTATTAACCAACTATTGAATCTGGATTATATAAGTCATTTTGTATAACATAGCCTTTGAAATATACACAACCAGGCTCAAGGCTCTTGTGTTCCTTGTCTCCTCTCTGTCTTTGTCTTTATACCTGTGGACCAAAAAGTGCATGGGCCTGGTATCCTGGATCCTATTGATTATGCAGATTACATCGATTAGTATTTTAATCATTTATACTTCTTAATTGCTTCTGCATCTGGCAGAAAACATTAGAAGCAGGCATTAATATTTTGTTATACAAGTCACAGGAGGAATTTAGTAGAAATTCTTTGACTGTGTGTTTCTGACAGAAGTGAGTAAAGGTAATACATTTTTTTTTTAAATGTGTCTCCAAATGCCAACATCTGCTCAGGAAGAAAAAAAGGACATTTGTCCCAATGTTTGCATTATTTCCTAAATATAGAACTCTTTGAATGATTTTTAATTTAATAACTATTTTTGAAAAGACAATGCATATAACATCTAAATAAAGAAAAACATAATTTATATAACTAAACAAAGTGCTGTATGAGTAAATGCTAACAGATTGTTCACCTATAAGTGCCTACAGCCTTCCTACTTTAAGCTTGGGGCTACATTCTGGATTCACACATTCTTTGCCCAAAGGTAAATTATTGTTAAAAGGTAAAGAGAATATCTATTCAGCTGTTTTTGGGTGAGGATATGATGTATTTTAGCTATACAAGTAGTGTAAATTTTAGTGTATACATTTTTACTTTAGATAAATTTAGAAATTGAAGCCTGACCTATACAGATTACTTAAGTTAAAAATGGTTTGCCAAATTTAAGTATAGTAATCTGAAGCATGATAGATTAAATGTAAAATTCAAGATCTGAAATATATTTCCCTTGCTTTTTAAGAAAAAATTATCACCTTGGGGAAAAATATGTCTTTTCAAATCAAAGTTTAGATTATACATTGTAATACAAAATTTTACCTTAAAAGAAATACAATTCTTAAGTTCTAAAATGAAAAAATAAGCAGTGAAACAACACTTACATGTGTTAGTATCACTGTTATTTCAGGAAGCAAAGTAAGAGGGTGTGAACATTTCTACACATCAACATTCACAAAAGTATCTTTGTAATGTAGTGGGTGTAAGAATGACTTGATAGGACTTCAGAAAAATGTAAATCTCTGTGATTTCTCCTGGGGATTCTGACTCCTTAGTATGCAGTAGGGCCCAACAATCTGTATTTTAAATAAACAAATCATATAATACAGAGACCACTTCGAGACTCACTGATATGGAAATGATTTTCTATTTTTCCATGTATGTGAGCTTTAATTTTAAAATCAAATATATGTCTAATTATTGATATGATTTATTTTAGAAATTGATTTCTCTTAATTACATCAAAGGAAGTTTTGTTGTTTTGTTTTGCTTTTTGATGAGTCATCATAGGTATTTGGAAATAATTCCCAACATTATAAAGAAAAACACATATTTTTCAAGTGACTGCTGTTTGTTTGCTACTTTGCTAAGCTATGGCAACCAAAATGTTAAAAATCCCTGCTTTCTGAGGGTGTTTAATCTGGCTAGGTAATTAAAGCACCTAGATCAAAATGTTAAAGAGTCTAAAAGATTATAAGACGGTATATTCTAAGACTCTCAAGACCCCACTGGTAAATAGAGACCATTAAATTAGGAATCAGAAAACATGACTTTCGTTACTCTCTGTGCCTCTTAACAGTTCTCCTCTGTGTGTAAGTCTTTTAACATTTGCACTGAATCTACCTTGTATCCATTACAATTAGTATGAAAATACTCCACTTTTATAAATCACTAGCTTACAGTGGGATATGTGTGCAATAATCTGTATAAAATATGTTATAAATAATTTAGTAAATATATGATAATATGATTATTAAGGGTTTTAGGAGTTAAAGGCTAAAATATATTAAAATGCTAAGGTAATAGAAGAATGTATCGGAAAATTAATACAAAGAAAAGATTTGAACGACTAGAAAAATAGTGAGCACAGCTGGTTATGAAAAAGTGTAACTCTGAGATACTTTTGTGAAAATTCTCAAAAATATTTGTAGTATTAAAGCAGAATTAGAGAGATCTCCCACACACTATAATTTAAGGCATTATTTTAATAGTCTATATGTTCTTTTTATTGTCAGGGTTATTCATTACCTATATATTTATGTATACAACATAATTGTAAATTAGTATCAATGAAATATTATACATGCATAAGGGAATGAATTATGGTTACTAAGGGGAACCTTAGTTTAAATTTCCTTGTTTCATTATATGAAAATCTCAACTTTAACAATTTATTCACATAAAATTTTATTTTAAATTCACACACATTAATTATATTGAATTGAATTGTAGAGATCATTACCTAGTCTTATTTCTGCTAATGTTTCTACTTACTGCTTATAAAGAATTCTGAATCTAAAATCAGTATGTTAATTAACCAATGTTTATCAAATAGATCTACAAGTAAATCACCACATTCAAAGCTTTATGCGAGGAAGCAAAAATAAGATAAAGCCCTAATGTTTAAGGAGCATAAAATCTAGTTGTAGGGATAAAATATGCACGGCAAGATTTGTATGGCAGTAGAATCACTGTGTAACTAATATTAGCAAAGTTGACCAGATAAAAGTTACAGCAGTTCAAAAGTGAAACATGTCTTATAAACCGGACTACCCTGAAAAAGTGGAAGGCTTGACTCACATGTTCAAGATAGGCTTTATATTGGCAGAGAGGGCATTTCAGCATGGCCCATTGGTATGTGCAAAATAGAGTGATAGCAATATTGGAGTAAATAGCACAGGGATTCTTCTCAACTGGGCATCAGAGCCTATGGCTTAATGAAGAAATGAGCTCCTTTTCTGTGTTAATCATTCTTCAAATATGGGGCAATCTCTGTGCTTCTGGTCTTTGCACTGGTTCTCTAGTCCCCCTGCCAGTGTTCCTGCAATTATTTGCTGACTCACTTTGTTTTTTTCGATGTTGTTGTTGTTGTTTTTGCTGCAAATGACAAGATTTCATTCTCTATTGTGTCTAACTAATATTTAACAGTGTGTATATACCACATTTTAAAAATTTATGTATCCATTGATGGGCGCTTAGGTGAATCTCTCTCTATTGTCTTCTGTGCCATCCCTTTAGGATCTACCAGTCTGTCTTCATTTTTACTTATTTGCTGGCAGATGACAAGAATTGATTCCCCAGATCAAATTTCAGAAATCTCCCAACAAGAGAATATCATGTTAATGGTTTGATGTAGTACCTTACACACACACACGTATCTATATGCACACACCACAAATATCATTGTTAACAGTTTGATATAGTACCACACACACATCTATATGCACATACCACTTTTTTAAATAATAAAATTTGGTTGTTACTTTTAACAATTTTTTTTTTCCACATAATAAGCTTCCTCCTGGCATGTTTATTCTTTGCTTGTGAATGAGGCTTCTCAAACTTTGGTTTCCTAATCTGCAAAATGGGGCCAGTAATAGCTCACAAGTTTGTTTTAAGAATTGAATAGAATGAGATGACATTTGGAAAAAGCTTCAAGCACAGTCTCTGGGCCTCAGTACCTTCACATGAGTTATTATATCTCTAAATTTCCAATTGCTGAGCTCTGACCTATATGGATATGTTCCATGTCTTCCTCTTAGATTCTTTTTGCAAGACATCTGCCCGAGGAATGACTAGAAGTTGCCAAACCCATTTGTTCACTGATTCATACTCTCACATAACCTCAAGCTGTCATTTTCAGATCATACACACCCACATAGCACATCTCTATGCATTCATTTATTATAGGAACAGGGTTTTGCTATGTTGCACAGGCTGATCTCAAAATCCTGGTCTCAAGCCATCCTCCCTCCTTGGCCTCCCAAATTTCTGGTGTTACAGGTGTGAGCCACTATGTCTGGCCCACATCTCTGTTTCTGAATAAAACATTCCAATTTTTTGAATACGATTTCTAAGGCACAGTAACATCGTGGGTATTGTGAGCATGGACATTGAAGTGAATTGTAAGATGAAGTCATAATTTAAAATTCAGAACTGGGCAATGACACATATGGAAAAAAAGACATTCCAAGGAGGGCTTGTTTGTTGGGAAGTAGGAAATATGGGTAATGGAAATATAAGATTGGTTCTAGATATATTTTACTTGATATTCCATCAGGCCATCACAGTGGAAACATTAAGAAGACATGTGAAAATAAACCCAGGGCTCAGAGAAGAGGACTGCAGAAGGCATGTCTGTAATTTAGGAATTACTTACACACATGCTGTGGGACAAATCATGATGATAATGTATGAATTCTCAAAATTTGATGTGAAAAATATGATACATCCTTGTATATTTCCATAGTCAATTGTAAGTAATCTTGAATTTGAGTCTGTTTTTACACTTGCTGCACAGTTTAGATATAGTACTCAATTTCCTCATCGAGGACCTGGGAAAAGTCTGACTGTCCTCCTCTTTCAAGAAAAAATAGTATAGAACGTGACTGAACCAGGCACTGAGGCATGAGTCACAGAAGCCCTATGGAATATAAAGGATTAATATTCAATGAGTACTTACCATGTGTTGTACACCCCTCTATTATTTCCAATGTATTTACTCATTTAATACTAACAAAAATTCTGTGAGTCATGCTGTCATTAGCATCATTTTACAGATGAGGATGCCGGAGCACAGGGAACTTCATACACATTCCAGGGTCCCTATGGTGAGTGGCATGAGATCCTGGCCGGCCTGATTCCAAACCTGAGCTCTGAACCCTTACTGACTTTAAAACAGTAAAACTACATGTGAAATGTCTGTGTTAGGAAAGTGGAAAAGGAAATCAACAATCAAAGTAAAATCAGTGTCCTGGGCAGTACATTGCCTTAGAAGAATAAAAGAACATTTCCACTGATATGGTCCTTATGGGAATGATTTTGAATCCCAGGGAGAACATTAGGCAAAAGAGCAAAATTAGGAACGTTAAGAGCAGTTTGCATTCTAGATATCAATGAAGCTGCCTAAGGAAAGAAGATTCGTTTTTCACAGAGTATCTTTGTACTTTGAGTCAAATGAAATAATTGACTACAGAGGTTAAAAAATCTATAGCAGTAATTTAATGATATTTTAATGATAATAATAAATATACTAAGATATATTAAACACTGAATAATGTAGGCAGTTTATCAGCTGGTTATACATACTGCGTTTTTCTTAACTATACATTGCATAACTTAAGGGTAACAAACCTGTCTTAGGCTTTTCTTTCATTTTTACAATGTCAGACATATTGCTCATTCTATAGTGGATGCTCACTGACTTTATTAATTGATTGAATATTTGGATAACATAGTTCTTTTACTATTGTTAAAGACTCTGTGAATGGAATATAATTTTATTTTGCTTACAAATATTTTTCTCTAATACAATGCTGCACATATTAAAAAAGTCTTTCTATGATTCTTTGAGTTATTCATTCATTCATTTATTCTTCCATTCATTCAACATATACTACATGCACCAAATCCCATCTTCTATCACCTATGCAAGGAGATCAGCGTGCAACTCTCTGCTCTCATTGTTTCATTTTCTTCTTTGCTCTGTCATGTCTTTCTCACCAGCTGTTATTTCTTACATACATAACAAGTATTTTCTTAGCCCCACTTTCCCCTCCAGTTACTGCCCCATATCTTCATTCCTCTTTTCAGCAGAATGCCTTGCCTGAATTCTCTTAGCCATGATCATCAATTACCTTGCTGTCAGTTTCTATTTGGTGCACGTCAATCAGATTTTGCCACACCAGTCTCTACAAATTGTGAATGTAAAGAAGCACTAACAACTGCAACACCGCCAAGTCTAAATGTCACTTCTTGGTCCACATCTTAATTGCCCCATCTGGAGCATTTGACCTGGTTGTTTCATCCTATCTCACTGGTCATTCCTGCTAGGTCTCCTTAAAGGATTTTCCTTTTCTGACATGTGGATGTTGGAGCACACCAGGGCTCCATCATTGGAACTCCTGACACTGGAAGTCTAACCAGTCTCGTGAAAGAATTATCTCAACATTTCAAAAGAAAAGAACTGTTTTGGGTCCAACTAAGACTGAAAGTAGAAGCTGTCTTGTAGGAGAAAAGATTTCTCGCTTGATCTCAAAGAGAACTTTTGAAAAGAAGGAGGGTATAGAGAGTAGGCTGTCTAAGAGATGAGAGATTTGATAAAAGAGTGATCTCCGGAATCCACCCCATACTTCAGCCTCAGTATGGAAATGAGACTGAGCTGGCAGGAAGGGACAAGTGCAGCTTGGAAGGGAGAGTCTGCTCAAATAACTGTGTCTCTTCAGACTTAGATTTGTCAAATAAATCTTAGTATAGTTTCTAGGCTCATAAACTTGGCAAAACCAAATGTTCTATAAGTTTATATTTGTGTGTGTATGTGTGTGTGTGTGTGTGTGGAGGGAGAGAGATGTAATCTGTAGACATAGGCATGGTGAGGTAAATAAATTGACTATAGCACATAGAATAGTTATTACATATGGGTATTTGATGAATTGACTCATCTGTTCTATAAAACATGGGTCCTCAACTCCCAGGCTGTGGACCTGTACCAGTCCTTGGCCTGTTAGGAACCAGGCTGCACAGCAGGAGGTGAGCGAGCATTACTGCCTGAGCTCTGCCTCCTGTCAGATCAGCATCAGCATTAGGTTCTCATAGGAGCACGAACACTATTGTGAACTGTGCATGCGAGGGATCTAGGTTGAGAGTTCCTATGAGACTGTAATTCCTGAAGATATGAGGTGGAACAGTTTCATCTCAAAATCATTGCCCCCACCACCACCACCACCCACCCCATCTGTGGAAAAATTGTTTTCCATGAAATCAGTCTCTGGTGCCAAAAAGATTGGGGACCAATGCTATAAAATATGAATTCCACTCATTCTTATAATTTCTAAATTGAACCTTTCCAAAATGATCTGTTTAAGACAAACAACCCAAAAGCACTTTAAACTTCTACAGCTAAATGCAAGAAGTATTATCCCTTTTAGCTACTCTAAACGTTAAGCTCTACTAAACACTAATTCATAGTTTAATTACACCAGATAGACATTCTTTAAAACTTGACTACTTTGAGCTTAGTTTCAGAGTAATGTACAGAATGCAATGGAAAGAATCATTTAACTGGAAAAAAAGTTATTTTTATTTGGGAGTTGATAATGCTCCCTCTCTTTCTGCTTCTGCAGATGCTTTGGCAGAGTGTTCAAAATATATAGTATAACATAACTAGCTTAATTTTTATTCAATTACCTTTATTAAACTATATATAAAGACTTAGGTCTTCAAAGAGTGCATGGATGGGAAAATCCACCTGCTCACACAACTGTGCATGGGGACTCTGCATCCCTGGGTGGGTCCCAAGTTGTTTTGTTTATTTTTTTAAACAATGTTCATATTAACCCCTAATAGTAATTATATCATCATTACCATTCTCTCTTCTGTCTCTCACTTTCTCTTTCTCTCTTTCTCCATACTTTCTCCCTCTCTCTGTCCTTCTTCCACATCTGTTTCTTTTAAACATTACATCGATTCCCTCGCGAATCTGAACTTACATACTGAGAACTTCACAAAAAGAAAGGGAAAGTGAGAGTTCCCCCCAGATCTGGTAGAAAAATTCCAGGAACTACACAAATTGATCTGCTTAGGGGAGGAATACCCTGGCCTGAACACAGTGGCAAGGTATGTATGATGCCACCACAGTGGCCACAGTGGTGAATTGCTGTGAATATAAGCTCTTACTGGAGCCACGAGTTTGAGCAAGAATGAGTATTTCTAGTCAACTTCATTGAACTCCCTAGTCCCTCAATTGCTTAATTTTTTTTTTTTTTTTTTTTTTGGTCTATCATGCCCACTGGAACCCTTCATACCCTTCACAGTGTGGGCTCCATATTTGATCATCAAAACTACATTTTTACCACAATCTATGATGCCATCAACATGGCATTGGTAAAAACATCTTCTTTTCACATTCTTACACCCAGACACAGGGATCCATCTGGAGAAAATCATGCAGTTATGCACTTGGGAACCATTACACCTTCATTGTCTCTAGTTTCAGCCAGACATTTGTCAATGCTCCCCAAGCTTCTCATTGTCATTTGTCAGCTCATGCACTCCCTCTGCCTACTGCTACCTCAAACCTTCCCCAGTCTTCTAAAATTCAGATCTCTTGGCACTTGGCGGATGATATTTTCCTTCATTTATTGAAAACATTTCAAGCATCTGGCATAGGGCTCCTACCTCACTTGACAACCCTCTGTCCCCAGTAATATTTACAAATATATGCCTGTCTGTGCTTTTCTTTTTTTTCTAGTTTATGCTTTTTTATTTATTCATTTATTTATTATTATTATACTTTAGGTTTTAGGGTACATGTGTGCAATGTGCAGGTTAGTTACATATGTATACATGTGCCATGCTGGTGCGCTGCACCCACTAACTCACCATCTAGCATTAGGTATATCTCCCAGTGCTATCCCTCCCCCCTCCCCCCATCCCACAACAGTCCCCAGAGTGTGATGTTCCCTTTCCTGTGTCCATGTGTTCTCATTGTTCAATTCCCACCTATGAGTGAGAATATGTGGTGTTTGGTTTTTTGTTCTTGCGATAGTTTACTGAGAGTGATGATTTCCAGTTTCATTCATGTCCCTACAAAGGACATGAACGCATCATTTTTTATGGCTGTATAGTATTCCATGGTGTATAGGTGCCACATTTTCTTAATCTAGTCCATCATTGTTGGACATTTGGGTTGGTTCCAAGTCTTTGCTATTGTGAATAATGCCGCAATAAACATACGTGTGCATGTGTCTTTATAGCAGCATGATTTATAGTCCTTTGGGTATATACCCAGTAATGGGATGGCTGGGTCACATGGTATTTCTAGTTCTAGATCCCTGAGGAATCACCACACTGACTTCCACAATGGTTGAACTAGTTTACAGTCCCACCAACAGTGTAAAAGTGTTCCTATTTCTCCACATCCTCTCCAGCACCTGTTGTTTCCTGACTTTTTAATGATTGCCTTTCTAACTGGCGTGAGATGGTATCTCATTGTGGTTTTGATTTGCATTTCTCTGATGGCCAGTGATGGTGAGCATTTTTTCATGTGTTTTTTGGCTGCATAAATGTCTTCTTTTGAGAAGTGTCTGTTCATGTCCTTCGTCCACTTTTTGATGGGGTTGTTTGTTTTTTTCTTGTAAATTTGTTGGAGTTCATTGTAGATTCTGGATATTAGCCCTCTGTCAGATGAGTAGGTGGCGAAAATTTTCTCCCATTTTTGTAGGTTGCCTGTTCACTCTGATGGTACTTTCTTTTGCTGTGCAGAAGCTCTTTAGTTTAATGAGATCCCATTTGTCAATTTTGGCTTTTGTTGCCATTGCTTTTGGTATTTTAGACATGAAGTCCTTGCCCATGCCTATGTCCTGAATGGTAATGCCTAGGTTTTCTTCTAGGGCTTTTATGTTTTTCGGTCTAGCATTTAACTCTTTAATCCATCTTGAATTGATTTTTGTATAAGGTGTAAGGAAGGGATCCAGTTTCAGCTTTCTACATATGGCTAGCCAGTTTTCCCAGCACCATTTATTAAATAGGGAATCCTTTCCCCATTGCTTGTTTTTCTCAGGTTTGTCAAAGATCAGATACTTGTAGATATGCGGCGTTATTTCTGAGGGCTCTGTTCTGTTCCATTGATCTATATCTCTGTTTTGGTACCAGTACCATGCTGTTTTGGTTACTGTAGCCTTGTAGTATAGTTTGAAGTCAGGTAGCGTGATGCCTCCAGCTTTGTTCTTTTGGCTTAGGATTGACTTGGCGATGCGGGCTCTTTTTTGGTTCCATATGAACTTTAAAGTAGTTTTTTCCAATTCTGTGAAGAAAGTCATTGGTAGCTTGATGGGGATGGCATTGAATCTATAAATTACCTTGGGCAGTATGGCCATTTTCACAATATTGATTCTTCCTACCCATGAGCATGGAATGTTCTTCCATTTCTTTGTATCCTCTTTTATTTCCTTGAGCAGTGGTTTGTAGTTCTCCTTGAAGAAGTCCTTCATGTCCCTTGTAAGTTTGGATTCCTAGGTATTTTATTCTCTTTGAAGCAATTGTGAATGGGAGTTCACTCATGATTTGGCTCTCTGTTTGTCTGTTGTTGGTGTATAAGAATGCTTGTGATTTTTGAACATTGATTTTGTATCCTGAGACTTTGCTGAAGTTGCTTATCAGCTTAAGGAGATTTTGGGCTGAGACAATGGGGTTTTCTAGATATACATCTATATCTAGAAATAGATATATTTCTGTTGTTTGCAGTCACGTCATCTGCAAACAGGGACAATTTGACTTCCTCTTTTCCTAATTGAATACCCATTATTTCCTTCTCCTGCCTAATTGCCCTGGCCAGAACTTCCAACACTATGTTGAATAGGAGTGCTGAGAGAGGGCATCCCTGTCTTGTGCAAGTTTTCAAAGGGAATGCTTCCAGTTTTTGCCCATTCAGTATCATATTAGCTGTGGGTTTGTCATAGATAGCTCTTATTATTTTGAGATATGTCCCATCAGTACCTAATTTATTGAGAGTTTTTAGCATGAAGGTTGTTGAATTTTGTCAAAGGTCTTTTCTGCATCTATTGAGATAATCATGTGGTTTTTGTCTTTGGTTCTGTTTATATGCTGGATTACATTTATTGATTTGCGTATATTGAACCAGCCTTGCACCAGGGATGAAGCCCACTTGATCACGGTGCATAAGCTTTTTGATGTGCTGCTGGATTCAGGTTGCCAGTATTTTATTGGGGATTTTTGCATCAGTGTTCATCAAGGTTATTGGTCTAAAATTATCTTTTTTGGTTGTTTCTCTGCCTGGCTTTGGTATCAGGATGATGCTGGCCTCATAAAATGAGTTAGGGAGGATTCTCTCTTTTTCTATTGATTGGAATAGTTTCAGAAGGAATGGTACCAGTTCCTCCTTGTACCTCTGGTAGAATTCGGCTGTGAATCCATCTGGTCCTGGACTCTTTTTGGTTGGTAAGCTATTGATTATTGCCACAATTTCAGCTCCTGTTATTGGTCTATTCAGAGATTCAACTTCTTCCTGGTTTAGTCTTGGGAGAGTGTATGTGTCAAGGAATTTATCCATTTCTTTGAGATTTTCTAGTTTATTTGTAGAAATACAAACTCTGATGCTAGTTTGTATTTCTGTGGGATCGGTGGTGATATCCCCTTTATCATTTTTTATTGCATCTATTTGATTCTTCTCTCTTTTTTTCTTTATTAGTCTTGCTAGTGGTCTATCAATTTTGTTGATCCTTTCAAAAAACCAGCTCCTGGATTCATTAATTTTTTGAAGGGTTTTTTGTGTCTCTATTTCCTTCAGTTCTGCTCTGATTTTAGTTATTTCTTGCCTTCTGCTAGCTTTTGAATGTGTTTGCTCTTGCTTTTCTAGTTCTTTTAATTGTGATGTTAGGGTGTCAATTTTGGATCTTTCCTGCTTTCTCTTATGGGCATTTAGTGCTGTAAGTTTCCCTCTACACACTGCTTTGAATGCATCCCAGAGATTCTGGTATGTTGTGTCTTGGTTCTCGTTGGTTTCAAAGAACATCTTTATTTCGGACTTCATTTCGTTATGTAACCAGCAGTCATTCAGGAGCAGGTTGTTCAGTTTCCATGTAGTTGAGTGGTTTTGAGTGAGATTCTTCATCCTGAGTTCTAGCTTGGTTGCACTGTGATCAGAGAGATAGTTTGTTATAATTTCTGTTCTTTTACATTTGCTGAGGAGAGCTTTACTTCCAAGTATGTAGTCAGTTTTGGAATAGGTGTGGTGTGGTGCTGAAGAAAAAGTATATTCTGTTGATTTGGGGTGGAGAGTTCTGTAGATGTCTATTAGGTCCGCTTGGTGCAGAGCTGAGTTCAATTCCTGGGTATCCTTGTTGACTTTCTGTCTCATTTATCTGTCTAATGTTGACAGTGGGGTGTTAAAGTCTCCCATTATTAATGTGTGGGAGTCTAAGTCTCTTTGTAGGTCACTCAGGACTTGCTTTATGAATGCGGGTGCTCCTTTATTGGGTGCACATATATTTAGGTTAGTTAGCTCATCTTGTTGAACTGATCCCTTTACCATTATGTAATGGCCTTCTTTGTCTCTTTTGATCTTTGTTGGTTTAAAGTCTGTTTTATCAGAGACTAGGATTGCAACCCCTGCCTTTTTTTGTTTTCCATTTGCTTGGTAGATCTTCCTCCATCCTTTTATTTTGAGGCTATGTGTGTCTCTGCACGTGAGATGTGTTTCCTGAATACAGCACACTGATGGGTCTTGACTCTTTATCCAATTTGCCAGTCTGTGTCTTTTAATTCGAGCATTTAGTCCATTTACAATTAAAGTTAATATTGTTATGTGTGAATTTGATCCTGTGATTACGATGTTAGCTGGTTATTTTGCTCATTAGTTGATGCAGTCTCTTCCTAGTCTCAATGGTCTTTACATTTTGGCATAATTTTGCAGCGGCTGGTACCGGTTGTGCCTTTCCATGTTTAGTGCTTCCTTCAGGAGCTCTTTTAGGGCAGGTCTGGTGGTAAAAAAATCTCTCAGCATTCGCTTGTCTGTAAAGTATTTTATTTCTCCTTCACTTATGAAGCTTAGTTTGGCTGGATATGAAATTCTGGGTTGAAAATTCTTTTCTTTAAGAATGTTGAATATTGGCCCCCACTCTCTTCTGGCTTGTAGAGTTTCTGCCAAGAGATCCGCTGTTAGTCTGATGGGCCTCCCTTTGAGGGTAACCCGACCTTTCTCTCTGGCTGCCCTTAACATTTTTTCCTTCATTTCAACTTTGGTGAATCTGAGAATTATGTGTCTTGGAGTTGCTCTTCTTGAAGAGTATCTTTGTGGTGTTCTCTGTATTTCCTGAATCGGAGTGTTGGCCCGCCTTGCTAGATTGGGGAAGTTCTCCTGGATAATATCCTGCAGAGTGTTTTCCAACTTGGTTCCATTCTCCCTGTCACTTTCAGGTACACCAATCAGATGTAGATTTGATCTTTTCACATAGTCCCATATTTCTTGGAGGCTTTGCTCATTTCTTTTTATTCTTTTTTCTCTAAACTTCCCTTCTCACTTCATTTCATTCATTTCATCTTCCATCGCTGATACCCTTTCTTCCAGTTGATCGCATCGGCTCCTGAGGCTTCTGCATTCTTCACGTAGTTCTCGAGCCTTGGTTTTCAGCTCCATCAGCTCCTTTAAGCACTTCTCTGTATTGGTTATTCTAGTTATACATTCTTCTAAATTTTTTTCAAAGTTTTCAACCTCTTTGCCTTTGGTTTGAATATCCTTCTGTAGCTCAGAGTAATTTGATCGTCTGAAGCCTTCTCCTCTCAACTCGTTAAAGTCATTCTCCATCCAGCTTTGTTCCGTTGCTGGTGAGGAACTGCGTTCCTTTGGAGGAGGAGAGGCGTTCTGCTTTTTAGAGTTTCCAGTTTTTCTGCTCTGTTTTTTCCCCATCTTTGTGGTTTTATCTACTTTTGGTCTTTGATGATGGTGATGTACAGATGGGTTTTTGGTGTGGATGTCCTTCTAACAGACAGGACCCTCAGCTGCAGGTCTGTTGGAGTACCCAGTCATGTGAGGTGTCAGTCTGCCCCTGCTGGGGGGTGCCTCCCAGTTAGGCTGCTCGGGGGTCAGGGGTCAGGGACCCACTTGAGGAGGCAGTCTGCCCATTCTCAGATCTCTAGCTGCGTGCTGGGAGAATCACTGCTCTCTTCAAAGCTGTCAGACAGGGACATTTAAGTCTGCAGTGGTTAATGCTCTCTTTTTGTTTCTCCGTGCCCTGCCCCCAGAGGTGGAGCCTACAGAGGCAGGCAGGCCTCCTTGAGCTGTGGTGGGCTCCACCCAGTTGGAGCTTCCCAGCTGCTTTGTTTACCTGAGCAAGCCTAGGCAATGGCAGGCGCCCCTCCCCCAGCCTCGCTGTCCCCTTGCAGCTTGATCTCAGACTGCTGTGCTAACAATCAGTGAGACTCCATGGGCATAGGACCCTCTGAGCCAGGTGCGGGATATAATCTCCTGGTGCACCGTTTTTTAAGCCCGTTTGAAAAGTGCAGTCTTTGGGTGGGAGTGACCCAATTTTCCAGGTGCCATCTTTCACCCCTTTCTTTGACTAGGAAAGGGAACTCCCTGACCCCTTGCGCTTCCCGAGTGAGGCAATGCCTCACCCTTCTTCAGCTCATGCACGGTGTGTGCACCCACTGACCTGCGCCCACTGTCTGGCACTCCCTAGTGAGATGAACCCAGTACCTCAGATGGAAATGCAGAAATCACCTGTCTTCTGCGTCACTCACGCTGGGAGCTGTAGACCAGAGCTGTTCCCATTCGGCCATCTTGGCTTCTCCCCTCCCCCGCCCCCCGTCTGTGCTTTTCTTATCTATTTCCTTTTAGATTCAGAGGACAAAATCTCCTTCAAAGCCAAGTCAGTAACTCAAACTATTAACACATGCCTCATCTACTAACTCCAAGACTTAGCCCTGTCCATCCCCATTTTTTCTGGTGTCATGAGCTGCTCCCTGTTCTAAGCACATTTTCTCCTCTAAATAATCTTAACTCTGCAATATGTAAAAACAGAACTACCACTCCCTGGCAGGTATCTGCATATACTCACACACCTTACTCACACATAAATCTCCACTTGGACCATGCTTCTCACTTTAGGGCCCCTGCTGGTTACTTTCATGGAATTTTTTGGAAAAACAATTTTCATTCACTGTCTCTAACCTTTCAACCTGAATCCCTGCTCAACCTGTTACCTTCTGGCTTATATGCTTAGTCCACACAATTATTTTAGTAAGGTTTTAACCTATTTGTCAAATCCATGGGCAATTTCAGTTGTTTTGCTAGACTTCCTTTTAACGTTATCTCTGTTACCCAATCTCATCTTCAAATCCCCATTCCCATGGCTTCTGTGACACCACACTCTCCACTGGCACCTCTACCCATTCTTTTCTGTCTTTTTAAGACCTCTCTTTTTTTTGCCCTTAAAATATTATTGCTCCATATTTTTGTGATTCTATTACTGTCATATTGATCTTCTCAACCATCGTACTGTGTCTGAAATCAGATTGATACTGTAATATCTTGGGTGTTTCCACATGGATGCCTTCCTCTGTAGTCAATGGAATTTCCAAAATTGAACCTATCATCTTTTTTTTTTTTTCTCTAAACTGATAACATCTTTTATTTTTCTCTTTTTCAGTTATGGTACTAATAGCTACATGAAATTCCTGGTAGTATTAATTATAGTACCTAGTTGACATTTATTGAGTTCATAGTAGTATGTGCCGGGCACTATGCTAGGTACTTTACATGAAATATCTCAACTAATCTTAACAGTCCTGTACAGCACATAGCACTCTACTACAATTATGTAGTTTTGGAACTAAGATTTAAGTGTGTTTAATAATTTGCCAAAAGTCACTTAGGAAGTGTGGAGGTGGGGTGCTCATTGTGGAGACATGCTGAACAACTATGGCAGACAATCTGAGCGTCATCTTTGACTTCTCTCTCTCTCTCCGTTCCAAATAGCACCACATCTTGTCATTTGACTCCTCATATATTATAGTTGCAACTATATCCTTAACCTTTTCTGAACTGTACTTCTGAAATATATCTTTCCAGCAGTTTCCAGTAATTAGATAATAAAATTTCCAAACACACAAATCTGAGGGCATTTCCACATGCTCAAAACATCTTGATGTTTCCATGGCTTATCAGATAAATCTCACCTTCCTAAATATAATTTTCATGGTCCTGTTGATTAAGCCTTCGTGCACATACATCTCCAGCCTTATTCTCCGTGGCTTCTTTCGTCTGGATTTCCATTTTTCTTTAGTAATGCAGACTGCTTGTGGCTCCCCTTATAGGCCATTCTATCACTCACTTCTGTGCCTTTGTTCTTGCTGTCATGTCTGCTTGGAAGACTTCATTCCAGTCTCTTCCCACTGAATTCAAATATCTGTCTCTGTCCTCTGCTGATCAATTACTTGTTGAATACTTTCTCGTTCTGATACCCCACTGCCTCTAGTAAGCCTTTTCTTGACTTCCAGAACAAAATAAAAGACTCTTTTCTTTATTTCATCACTAACATTTTCATATTTCCATTTTTAAAAACTTGCAGCTTTGTTTTATAATTATCTATTTCTATCTAGACAGGACCTCTTGAAGTCAGGCTCTACATTCTCTTTATATTCTTATTTCCAGGCACCAGAGCACCCTGTTTGCTAAGGGAATTTTTAAACTTATCTTCAAGTAAGAAATGAACTTTGAGTCAGATCTTGATTAATGGGTTTAGAAATAGGTGGAATAAAGAAGATGAAACATATTAGAGCTTATACTTGACTATCTTTGGTATTATATTATTTGAATATTAGATCTAACTTTGCATTAATACTATATGTTTTTACACTGTGCATTTTATCATATCTTTTATGAACCACTCATATATTTAGAAGATGAAACAATGGATTAGGTATGGAAACAAAATTGTGTAATAAAATTAGTTAATTTTGTGATTAATTATAAAGTACTTTAAAAACAGCAATGGGTGAGATGGCTGCTATGGTTGGCAATAGACATGCTGTGGATAATTTATTATTAAAGGCCTTTAAAATTTTAAAAACCCAATTTAAAAAAACTTATAATTGAAGAGTAGGAAATTCTTCTTTAAAAAGCAGCAATAAGATTAAGCCACATTATGCAACCTCTGGGCAAATGCTGATCTCAAATAATAATAAATTATTTGCCTATTCTTTGTGTGAGTTAAATATCATTGAAACCGCTGAACTTGATAACACCTCAGGCCATCATCCTGTTAGATTTCTATATATAATAAAGAATGGGAGACATATACAGGGGTAAACTACAGAAATGAGAAAACAAGGTAGAATGGTTTTTTAAAAAATTGTTTTTGTTTTTTTCCTGAGACCATTAACCTGTCAATGGCACTATCATATGAATTAGTTTATTCCTGACTAGATTACATTCTTAGGACTAATTGTCACTCATTTCTAAGCCTGCCGAATTATACACCCACATTAGATACTACAGTCAAAGGTGCTTAGATCATATGAAATACACTTCCCAAAGAAATATATCCTCCGGCTTTTGCACACGGGCTTTCTTGTGAATTCCTGAATTGAATGATGATAGCTTCCAAACATCATCTGGTTCATATCTCCTTTCCAAAATAACAACTAAGGGTTGCTCTTCTATGTTAAAACTAACTGCCAAAATAGTTTTCTGCTGTGCAGTTATACAGAGATTGGGTAAAAAAAAAATTGACTTAGAAAAAAAGATGGGAAAGCAGACATACAGAGCAGTACAGGAAAATCATCACCCTTTAAAAGACCATATGTATTTTTATTTGAAGATAAAATATGTTTCTTGATATAGAGATTTTATGACCAGATTAATTACATTCTGATATGTTATTCTACATTTGAGTTTTTTTATGATTTATCTACTGTTATTCGTTATGACATTTAATAGATACTTTTAAATAATTTTGTCTGTTGACTTTCTTGTTTGTTGATTACCTGGAGGAATACTTTATAATTTATATAATTTTTAAAATTGCAAAATTCTTGAAATTGGTAAAGTTGAATTGATTGGGTGATTGTAAAATGTTTCTATGCATGTCTAGTAGTTCTTTTGGCATTGTTAATAGTTTTATTTTGTCTGATGAACCTTACCAGTAAAAGAAAATGTAAAGGAAGATATTTCAAACTGCTTTGATTGGTGAGATAAAATATCCTGATGCAGTGGGAAGAAGAACTCTTTGAGGGAACAAACAGTTTGGAGGAGAGTGTGCTGTTACTTCCAGGAAAAAAAAAAACATATTTTCCTTGGAAAAATATAAAATCCATAGAAAGTGCTCTTGGAGGCATGGCAAATGAATGAAGGCTTGGTTATGTTGAAGCAGCTTCATTCTGAGATGGAAAAAGTGACTCTTTCAATCTGAATTCTCTGGTTAGAGTCTAATAGAATTTTTGGTCTTGTCTCTGTGCCTATTCTGAGGCCCTTAGAGTCCTTAAAAGGTGAATGAATTAAAAAATATAAAGGATGTTTGTCCATTAAATGCCATAATGTCTCTATTATTTACCTATTTCTTTGTAACAATAGGAAACTTGTTGATGGTAGAAGTTTTTCAACACTCATACACACATAGTTCTCTGCATTACTCTAATTGTTTACTTTGCAATTTAAATACTAGCAGGGAACACCAAACATTTTGCTAAATTCCCCATTGCTGAAATGAAGTTTAATAGCCAAAAAATAGCTATTGTATGTATTGCTGTTGTGTGTGTGTGTATATATATGTGTGTATATGTGTGTATATACACATACATATACCTATATTTCCAAATTTGTTGTGTAAGTATATTTCTTAGACTAGCAAATTTCAGATTACAGGTACTATTGAGAGTCAGATCAAACAAATTTTAAATGTATTGGCAAAATTCATTTAAGCTTTTATAATGAAACTTAATTAAATCATGTTTTATTAATTTACTATTTGTAGTAACTTATTAGTGCTAAAATGAGGTTCACTTTTGTATAAGAAAAATAAATAACTTTACTAACATGATAGAATAGAAATACAAAACACATATTCAAAGAAAAAACGACAGAGCTAGATTCCATCTCAAAAAAAAAAAAAACACATTTGAAGGCAAAAATCACATTGCAGGAATTAATTCACAATTTATAGACAAAAGTAGTATGCTAATTAAAATGTATATATTAGATTTTACTTTACTAGGCAACATATTATGATTTATATTATTTCAAATGTTATTTTTAATGCTCTAATGTTATTTTCAATAATACTTATATTTATTTAAAATATTATATAATTTCAACTGTTTCTCTCAGATTAATCTCTCCCAGTTAGTAGAGAATTGACTAATTTTATCTTTAGTTCTCATCAAACTGTTATGAGATCTGAAAGAAATGATGCATGCATTATTATTATTTTCACATTTTTGCTACCTTTTTTAATTTTGGAGATATTAAGAAGCAGAAAAAAATTATCAAATAGACAACAAGATAAAGGGAAAATAATGATTTGAAGTATTATTGTAAAATAAATTCCAGAATAATTAGGTTCTATTGCAGCTGATGCAAAATTTTACTGAAATCGTGTTCATATCTATCATCTAGGAAGTGCTAAATATCTGTAACCACTTGATTACTTTGAGGGAAATTAAATTTTCCATCAACATATCCCCTAATACTACTATTCATGTCCAGATGATTAAAGGATCAACAGGAATCCTCAATATGTAGATATTCATTTCATCTTCCTTGGAGCTCTTATGGTTTAAAAGACCCCAACTTTTGCTACCCATTTTCTTTCTTATCCTTCCTCAGTCTCTGAGATTGTTGTATTTGGCTACATACTGACCAAGTTATCTTCATGTCTCAAAGACATCTCAACAAAACCTGCATTTATGTGTGGACTTATTTATTGTTAAAGTGCATCATCTTTCTGGAGACAAACTAACTTCCCCTCCAAACTTTCCTCTTGCTGTGTTGAGTGAAGAGTTTGCTGCTGGTGGGAATGCCACAGGTATGTGAACAACACAAGAGTTTATAGCCCAGCCGCACTCACAGGAGCCTCGCTGCCCAGCCTCAGAGCTTTTCCAGATCTGTCTTCTAAGCCTAGGAGAATTCCTTGGAATTTCCAGTCTTAGTTCATGAAATAATCTCTGAACTGATTTCCCAGGTTCAAAGTTTGATCCCCTCTATCCCATATTTCATGATTCAAAAGCCATCAAAGTTTTACATCAAAGATAAATTACACTCCCTCATTTTCTGTCTCCTATGATTTAGCCCAATCTATTTATTTTATCATCCTTTCTTTCTTAAAACTGTTGCTGTCAAATCAACTCTATTATCATCCCACAAACAATCTAGGCTTTTAGTCACCATGTTATCTGATTCTGTTGCAATGGTCTTATTCCTCTTCACTACCTGGACAATTCACCCAGCTTTTAACTCCCCCTGAAGTTCTCCTTACTCTTCGACAACTTTGTGCCTTTGGTGATCATTTACCTTTATCTTTCCTGTGGTTTTACAACACATTAGGAGCCTCTTCCCCACTCCTTCCCACCATAGCCAGTCTTAGTGATTTGTCTGCATTCTGTTGCTTGCTAGGTTCAGATGGATAAAATCTTACTGATTTTCATTTCTCTGATGACAAACTGAAGACTTCCTATTAGGCCTCACAGGGGTCTTTTCTGTGTGACCTCCTCTTGCTGCAGTATTAGCATCTCCCAGCTGTACTCTGTACAGCCATATTCTAGTCAGGCTAAAATCTTAACAACCCCACAATGATTCTTGGTTTCTTCAAGCTCCTAGGAATTTGCATATGCTGATTCTTCCACCTGGAACACTCTTTTCTCACAACCCCAACATCCTCACCACCATCTGGTGTATACTTTAAATAGCCCAGACTTAGACTATCACTTCACTCATACAGTCCTTGCTTATCAGGCACACAGGGGCAGGGACATCTCCTGTACTCTCATAGTACCCTGTAATTGTCCTGAGTGCTCATCATTGTGATGTAACTGTTTTTATCCCTCCTCTTAAATGTATAGAGATAAGGGTATTATGTCAATCCTAACAACATTTTATTCCCAGCATGTTTTTTGAAACCACGGAAATTAAAGTGTAGGGTTTTTTTTCTCCCCCCATATGTAGATTTCAAGCTTTCTGTGGACCTAAATCATGTCTTTTAACGATATTGTATTTTGTGAACTTTCTAAAAATGTGCTGAGTAGATGTGCTGTTTACTTTCATGGAAGAATATGGTAATAATTAAATATTTATTCTGAAATACTTTTTTTACATTCATGGTATTTCAACAAAACGTATTCTTATAATTCTAATGGATACATTTATTTGCAGTTAAAAATATCATTGAAGAATACAAAAAATAAAGCTTAAGAGAACAAATGTTCATGGTTTTCAACTTTAACATGTGAAACATTTTGAGAAAAACACATTATTATCAACTGTATGTATGTACATCTATATGACATTTTTGATACTTTCCACAAAATTTTCATGAAGTATTTATATAGGCTTCTCTTTAATCTTACATTGTTTAGAAGCATGTCTGCATTTAGTTTAAAATTCATATCTTCAATGTCTTAGGACCTAAATAATGACTTAACTTTCCAGAAAAATCTTAGATGGTATAGTGATAATTCAGCCTTTGTTAACCTGATTTTTAATTTAGGTTCTACTCCAAGTTAACCCTATGCCCTTGGAAAAGTTCATATGGCTTTTCTCACTTGCATTCTTGTCATTTGTAATATATGGGTAATAGGCTGTGTTATTTTTAAAATCTTTTTCAACTTCTAAAGCTCATGATTATTTTATTCAAAATCTAGGTATGAACTCACACATCAGATTTAAATCTGCACTTTAAATTTTCCCCCTTTTCTGTTTACTAAACAGAACATTACTCAGCTCATTACTAAACTGAACAAAAATGTATTTCGTAAGACAATTCAAACTACAAGGAGGCTCTGACTGCTATTTCACTGTAATTCAAATTATTTAGCTATTATAGATAATGGAAAGGTTGACATAAACTAGGCAAAGAGAAAAAATATGGTTGAAAGTCACATATTCCATGTCCTCTTTTGTAATATATGGGGATTTTGATTCAAGAAACAGAAATAATGTACTTAATCTACACTTCGTGTTAAAGGAGTTTATTATGAAATATGTTGGATTTTAATAGGGGAATGCATTGTAGTAATACATCAGTTTAGCAAATATGTATGGACTTTAAATGGGCTTGAACATCCGTTTCTTTTCTATCTTGAAAATGTTTTGCTTGTCATTATTTAGATTTCTCTTCAGCACACATTAATTGATATGTGCCATGCATATATTATGTTGTCATAATTTCGATTTCTATTTAGCACACATTAATTGGGTGCATCATATGTGCGATGCAGCCACTGCCATGCACTGTGGGAAACATGCATAATTCAATGGTGCATAAACAGACATGGCTGTTGACAGAATGGTTGCAGGCCACAGGGTCACCAAAACAGGCTCTATGTGCATGTCCAGGGTGTGCTCCAGGAAATAATTTGTGGCCGAAGTGGCTCTCACACATTTGAAGTGGGTAAGATTTATGGAAGGATACTTTGCCTCCTGATATGGTTTGGCTGTGTCCCCACCCAAATCTCAACTTGAATTGGATCTCCTAGAATTCCCACGTGTTGTGAGAGGGACCCAGTGGGAGGTAAATGAATCATGTGGGCCGGTCTTTCCCGTGCTATTCTAGTGGTAGTGAATAAGTCTCACGAGATCTGATGGGTTTATCGGGGTTTCTGCTTTTGCTTCGTCCTCATTTTTCTCTTGCCGCTGCCATGTAAGAAGTGGCTTTCACCTCCCACCATGATTCTGAGGCCTCCCCAGCCATGTGGAACTATAAGTCCAATTAAACTTCTTTTTGTTCCCAGTTTCAGGTATGTCTTTATCACCAGCATGAAAACGAACTAATACACCTCCCTTCAGAAATATTTCAGCCCAAAATACTTTGAGGAAAGGCTAGACATAGTGGCTCACACCAGGCCAGGAGTTCAAGACTAGCCTGGGTAACATAGTGAGACCCTGTCTCTAGAAAATTAAATGAAAGTATTAGCCAGGTGTGGTGGTGGTGCTTGTCTGTAGTACCAGCTACACAGGAGACTGAAGTTGGAGGATTGTTTGAGCACAGGAGGTTGAAGATACAGTGAGCTATGATCGCACCACTGCACTCCAGCCTAGGCAACAGAGTGAGACCTCATCTGTAAAAGAAAAAAGAGAAAAAAAAACAAAACCATAAGGTTTCTCCCATGCTACCCATCTGCCTTAGGAGACCTGGGTGAAATAATTTCATTTTTTAAACTCACAGTTGTCAACTACACCTAGAATCCAACTTGGTGTAGTTAGACTGGTCATCACAAGTGGATCTAATCACTTGTATATACTAATTCTTTGTTTTATAAAAATTGTTCTTACTTGCTCTGTCAAGAGCACCCTGCCTAAGCAATTCCCTCTAAGTTTGAATCAGGAGGGAGAAATGTGGGAATTTGAAGCTTTCCTTCTGGATAGGCCCATGGACTTGTTAAGCACATTCCTTCATCTCCTTCCTAGCAGCATTTAACCTCTAGATGTCAGTAGTTTTCATGAAAAAAAAAAAAAGGAAAAGAGAGTTCATTATGAGCCAGTTGGTTACATGAGCTTCCACTTCCCATTATACAAATATTTCCTTTGCTTTTGATTCTCTTTATTCAAGCTTTGTCCTGGTTGAATAACAGATATTTTGCTGGAGAAAATGGAATATGTTACTTACATGAATTATGACAGTTTTTCTTATGGTAAGATGTGAAGGAGCTAGGAGGCAGAAGAGTGGAAGAAAAGAAAGAAATGGCAGGGCAAGGAAAAATAAAAGATAAAATGCCCAAATGTATACATAAATAAAAAGGCCAAGAAGGGTACTGCACTTAATGTTCATATTAACTGAAGAGTAAAGCAGGGAAGAGTCTTCCCCACTGTTCATCCACCCCACGTACTAACAAGAGGGAGTTTCCAGCAAATAGCTGGCAGCATGTTCAGTACTTTGACTCACATTTGGAGACAGTTCAGTAAAGCAGTTTTCCTTTTTCAGAAACACAAATGCACTGAGATTAAACGAGAAATGTTACAGCTTTCACTCCTGTTCTGCCAACCACAGGCTTCACCTTGATGCCATTGCAATCATCTCTATAGCCACAGAGTGGGAAATGATACCTGAAGCATGCTCTCTCATTGACTCCAAGAGCTTCCAAACACAAATTTTACACAGGTAGTTTAAATGTAATGATGAATGCTTCAGTCAATACATCATAATTTCATAGTAGTTGATCTGTTTTACTTTATATTTAAAGAAAATAAATAGCTTTGGGGCCAACCCCTAGCTTGTATTCAGGGAAGGATACAGCACAAAGGAATAAAAGAATTTAGTGTTGTGAAAGATTTTCTGTCAAACAAAAAGATATTTCTAAAATTAGTAATTTTCAGAGTAGAGTGTTTTAATAAAAACATAAACACAAATCAAAATATAATTTTTTCTTTATACTCTTTCCAAAATATAAGCAATATTTCATGCTCTGAGGGTAAATATTTCATTTTAACTATAGTTGACTTGCCAAATATTCAGAAACCTTATTCCTATTGTATGAAAGATCTCAAAGTTAAATTAGTTCACGTCACTTTTACAGACTATAACTTAAACCTTTAAAACACATTTTTTTCTCAGCCTGATTATAACATATTTTCTTCTCAACTTAATTTTAAATGACATATTCCATTGTAAACTAGCTACAATTAAGGGCAAAAATATTTTAAGTAACTAACTGATATATATGTTTTTGTTTTAATAAGCCCAAATCAATCAAGGTGTTTAACTCACTTATACTTCTACTAAGGTATCACTAGTATCACTAGGATATATGGGTACATTGAAGATATGGTAGTACATAAAAATTTTTAAAACTAAAAAAAAATCTAGTGAAAAATATTTATCTCCTATTTGTATAAAAAGTGTTTTTCCAGTATTTTTAAAATCCAAATGCTCAAATTAAGATAATATGAACAATGAATAAAAGGGACAAAAAATATTATCTGTTTTTCCTAGGCCCAATGAAATATTTTTTATTTGAAATTTTAGCATTTTTTAGCTAGGTTTATAAACTAATAAGAAACACACACAAGACAAAATAGAGTAGGATTTATGGTCACAACATCTTTTCTTCTACAAATATTTAATTATTCTTAAAATAAGGGAACCACATTCTTTCAGAGTAATTATAAACTTGTAAAAGATATGTAATGTAACCAATATCTGAGAGTATTTTCCATCAGATAGAAAGTGGAGATTCTCTTAAGAAAGTTACAAAAAATTGTTCTAAGATTTCAGAGGAGGTAAATTATTGAGTTTTACAGCCTGATACAATTTTAGAGCTAATCAGCTAATCTTATCTTTTATTTTATATTTTACAAAATGTAGGTCAAAAAGTAATTTTTTTTCAAACAAGTGCTGACTGTATGAAAATTTTACTAATTTGTTTTAATGAGGAGAAAGAATGAGAGAAGTATCCTGCAACAGTAGGAAATCTGAGAGGGGAAGACCAGGCTTAGACCTTAACAGAGTGTGTCACAAAAATTACCTCAGTTGACCTCAGTTTCCACATCTATCCAATAAGAGTTTGTATTACATTATTTAGAATATAACTTCAAGTTCATAATTTTCATGATTATATAAAAACCATTACAAATAAATAAAATATCTGCTATGATTACATGAAAATTCTAATTTGAAAAGAAATGCATGGTTTGTTTTTTTTTTTTCTGGTGGCTATTGTTAAGCAGAATGTGTTTCAAAATAGATGTACTCAACACAAATTTATTTATAATTAGTAGCTTCAGCTGGCATATAGCAATTAATTTGTTTTTTCCAAAGGGTTTAACATTCCTCCTGTTATATACTGCAAGCAACTTATTTGTTTATTATATTATTAAAGCAGCCTTTAGGCCAAAGCATGGTAAATGATCACAAATCTCAAATTTAATGAAGTCAAAATTGGTGACATTTTATTTCACTTTTCTCAGATCATCATAGGATAAAAATCACACTGCATTTTACAATATCTGGAGGACATGATAAACTAGAGTAGCTATTCAAATAAAATCCGTACTCTGTGGCTAAAGCTGGAAGGCTGAGAGTTATAGTAAAGATCACAAATTCATTAATGAGGACTCTCTTTATAATTGAATTATCTAGTCTGCTATTTATTTTATGCAATACATTACTCAATCAGTGACCATTTATTAAGGGCATAATATTTTCCAGATACTAAGCTAGGAAAATGGAAGGGGCTGACGTGTGAAGTAGATTACAAAAACAGGAACTTGGAATGAAGGTGAAAGTGATAGCTCAGCTATTAGAATGAGAATGTGCTGGATGGTCAGTGTGAGGTGGAGAAAGGGAATACCTTTAGAATGGTGTGCTTTTATCAAAGTCAAAACAGACTAGTAACATGATTTACCTAGTCCTGAGCCTTTTAGCCTTTATCCTGGAGCAAGAAGGTAAAAATAAAATGGAGAGACCAGTGGATGCTCACTGGGTTATTCCTAATATTTATCAATAAGAACTTTCACATATATTATTTTATTTGGTGCATAATATAAAAATCTACTTATATTTTGTTTCTCTTCATGTATTTGCAACAGAGATTTCAGTTTGAGTCTGTATTAGACTGTGCTACATCTGGAAATGTCTAATCAACAAGTAGGATGGGCCAGGAAGAAAACTGTGTTGCATGAATACTGATTTATTTATCACTGGATAAATCATCCTGCAGGAATAAAGTCCCAGGCATAAACATCTTGGCTCAGAGAGGAAGTCTTAGTTTTCAGAGGGAGGCAGAATCCTGAATGCAGTATAGTTACTAAAAATTGTATTTATTTCCTGGTGAAACTACCATTGGACCTGAAATTCACAGAGAATAAGAGAACGGTAAGTAACCACTGAAATGATTCTCTTATAAACTTGATAAAATATTAGGGTGTTTGGGATGCCTCTAAATAAAGAAAGAGGACAGAGCAGGTCGTCCTCAAGCACTTATCTAAAAGCTGCTGTGTAAGTAACTTATCTAAACGCATTCATGACTCAAATCATCAATGGTAGCATCAAGACGCCAAGAGCAGAAGAGATCAGGGACTAACTATAGCAGAGACATAGTGATGACCACTGGCAGGTGGCTGCCATGTTCTGTAACTTAGTAATGCAGACTGCAGTGTGGAGTGGAATATCTGCAGGGTAATGGCAGCATCAAGCACCTCATGGAAATAGCAGTGTCTGTAGGGATCTGACTTGTGCAGGAACCATGTAAGAAGAAGGCTGGAGGTTATGGCAACTGGTTTAATAGCCCTGGTGCTTTGCTGAAACCATAATTCTCTCAAACACAACAAGCATCTGGTAGAGCAATAGCTACAACTCACAGGGGAAACAGGGACAGGGGACAAATGACCAAAGAGAATGGACTTGTTTATTGGGTATATTTCAGGGGGTTATTTTCTCTTGGTTTTGTCTGCCTTCAAATATGTGACCATGTTGACCTCTCAAACTGTTTTCTTTCCTACCATCTCTAAGGATTCACATACCGGGTCCTGTCTCTCTGTAAGCTGAGTACAGAAGTTCACATCGTGGCATGTCAAGGGGAGTCAAAACTGTGTTGTACTACTGATACTGTAGTCCTTGCAGCTTCTTCTTGAAGTCAGTGTGATAGTGTGGAGTAGTGGAATGCACTTGAGGGTCGGTGCATGAGAAGAAGCATTCATTCAGCATGTCTGGAAGTATGAGCCTGGGCTTTCCAGTTTCACTGCTCTGTTTTCAGCCATGGGAGCATGGCAAATTTGGGCAACAAGTTTGGGAGTCATCGGAGAAACTCAAATCATTACTCTCCAAAACCACCAACAGAAACCCAAATTAGAATATCTTGTAGTATTTCTTTCCATTTGCAGATCTGACATGTTCTTCCTCAAGATGTCTTCCCGACTTGGTGTCTACGTCTAACCAAGTCTGATACACTGAGGTCTCCTTTGTTCAGCCTATTGAAATTCCAGTATTTCACTTATCGTGGCATTTTCTGGCCTTTTTTTAAAGAATGTATCACTGTCAAATATATTATTTCATTCATTTATTTAGTTTTTTTTTGGTTTACCTATTTTCCCAGCCCCTACTAGAATGAAAGTTCCGTAAGGTCCATTTTTTTTTTGACCTATTTTTGCTGCTTGTGTCTCTAGCTTGCCAAATAATGCCCAACGCACAGAGTGCAGACATTGATTAAATATTGGTTAACAAATAATGTAATGAAAATAAATTTTGATGCTCTGAAAAAATTTGTCCCAGCTGAGTGGTACAGTGATGAGAAGCTGTGCACTCTTGTCAGTCCTGTTTTATCCATACAATACATCTTCCCCCAATCACTGCAATAGCATCTTGGCTTGGCTTTCTGCTTCTGACCCCCTCCATTACAGCACATTCTCCACGGAGGAATTACACAGTGGATGTCTACCCCTGGTCCTCCAAGACATCCCATTGCTCCTTAATTAAACCTGGAGCCCTCTCCCAGCCTATTACCTTTAGGCCTTTGCTGACCTGTGCACACTCTGTCCCTATGATTATGTCTTCTCCTGCATTTTTGATCTTCTTCACGTTCCTTGATCCTGCTGAGTTGTCCTACCCCATGTTATTGGTACTTGCTCTTCTTTCTGTTGCCAGCAAACCTTGGTATGGCTAGCTTCTGTGTACCAATTATTTCTAAAAACCATTTTATTTCAGATTTTAGCATTTTAAGAATAAAGACATATAATAGAACATGTTAATGTTTTGGATAATAATAGAAAAATTTATGCAAGTTTATGAATAATCATAACTTGAAATCATTTATATTAAAACATCATTTGTGCATCAAAAATGATCAAATACTATATGATGGGGGGAGAATTCAACAGAGTAATAAAAAGCTACAGTCATTGTAGTGGGGGAGATAAAAAATTAACTGTCTAGTTTCTAACAAACTAGAGAGATAATTTTATACTAGCTAGCATTTTTGGCATACTTATACTATGTAAAACTACTATTTATATTACCAGTATTTTCACATCAGCACTTTGATGTAGATGTAAAGTGCAATCATTTTATAGATATGAAAGCTGTAATACAAATAGTTTAAGTAAATTCTTCAAGATCTCACAAATAGAAAATGGGTATCTGAAGCAACTGTATTGGGCTTCAAAGCTCATGCTGCCTTTGTAAGATAAAAGAAATCTCAAACGGAAAAAGGAGCACAGTAGGGGGCGAAGGTCAATCACAGCTTCTGTGGTCAGAAAAGGCTTTCCAGAGGAGATGATGATGAACTGAATCCAGAAGGACTACTGAGTGTAAAAATACAAATGAGGCTGAGAAAAATGATTCTTGCTAAAAAGTTAAACGACATCAAAATATATAGAATATAGAGTTTGAAAGAGAGTGGAGGAAAGGGGAGGGGTAAGGCAGAGATACGTGTAATGCGAAGAAATTTGATTTAATGCTGCGAATAACCACATAATTAGATAAGTATTTCAGCAAAGTTCTACACTGACCACAGGATAAGAAAGATTGAAGCAAGGCAGATCTCTTTCGGAAGACTTGTAATATCCCAGAGAGGGATGATAAGGATCCTGAAACAAGAAAATGTATTACAGAAGGAGAGCCATAGAGAGGCTGAATACACATTCAGCAGTCGGAATTCAGTTGGAATTACTGATTGTTTAGATGTGGGAGTGAGCCAGAGGAAGGAATTTAAAATAAAACCTGGGGTTCTGCTTATGAGGATTGAGAGGGATATGCACCATTAAGGAATTGAATAGAAAAAACAAGTTTCAAGGGAAATACATTTCCTGTGTGATTTTTAATTGTAAGTATCTGAGGAACATTTGTATACTCACTAAACCATTTGAAATCCATGTTTGGAACCTAACATACAGTTTAGTTGTGCTCCTGGAGACAACCGCCTGCTTCAACTCCCAACCTGACCACTTCAAATTTGTGTAACTTTGGGTAATTAGTTAATAATGTCTTTAAGCCTTAGTGTCTTCATCTATCACATTGACAGAGTTACAATAGCATATACTGTCCCCGTGAGAATGGGATGTGGTAATCTATGAAAAGCATATGAGACATTGCCTAGAAGTATTTTTTTTTGGCAGAGGCTATAGGTTTTGTTACTTTTTGTTACTTTTGTTGGCACTATAGAAGAAATTTGAACAGATATATAGATTTATGACCTACTACTAATCTATAGATTATTAGTAGGTCAGCGTAGATCACCAGCGATGAATGAGATTATCTAAGAACACTGTATAGAAGAAAAGAGAGGAAAATTAAAATGAAACCCATGGGAACACCTACATTTAAGAAATAAAAGAATAATAGAAAACTGAAAATATGCTTGAGAATAATTAGTTTGAGGACTGTTAAGAAGACCAGAGAGAGAGAGTGGTGTTTAACAGGCCAAATGAGTTGTTTAAGAAGTGAGTGATTAACCAGTTAGACAATGCAGAGATATAAAGAAAAATGAGAGTAATTTGTCAATTTAGAGGTAGTAGAAGGGTTTCAGTGAATGGAAGGGTCATAGAAGGGTCAAAAACCAGACTTTAGCAGTTTAGAAATTACTGGGAGGTCTGGAAGTGGAGACAATGAGAACAGATGGATCATCATTTTAAAAACCTAAAGGCAGCACACATAATTGTTGGAAAAGGTCATGGAGGAGATAAGAGGAAAGGGAATCTAAAGGACAGGTAGATGAAACAGTTTTTGGAACTTTGAAAATGTTACGATGGCCTGGTTGATGTCTTGCTACACTCTTTGCAATAAAGCAATCAATAAAAAATGAGACTAAACACACAAATATCAATAGCTGTGCCATTTTATTCATAATGTGTATTGATTGATAGAGAGGAATACAGTGTATTCAAAAGTGCATTCAAAACAGAATGAACTTACTTTTACACAATATGTAAGTTACATTTTAATATCATATGCCCAATATATTTCTCTTTAATCTGAATATACTTCTTCAATAAAGGAACTTTAAGTGTAAAGTCTTCAATTCAATTGTGAATCAGCAAAAGCATCATAAATACATAATAAATACAATACATTATTTATGCTGGGCTTCCAGATTTTTATGGACATTCTGTAGGATATCTAAGATATATATACCTGCGTACTACTGATAATGAGGGATTCATTCTGGCAATAGCAGAACTGTTGAGAGAATTATCTAATTTATAAGAATAGCTGTTCAGTGGTTTGCAGAGTTTTGGGCAGCTACGTAAGATGTAAAGTCCACTGTCATTGTGATTGTGGTTGTAATGTCTTTGTCATATTTCTTGTTAGGTTTTTGCTATGATCCTGGTTGTTACCTAGCATTTCTCATTTCCGCCCTAGTTGAAAACCCAGTTCGCCTGCCTGCTGATTACGGGAGCCACCTTAAAACTTTTCAATGTATTACCTTTCAGTTTTAATCATAGAAAATCAGTGTTCCTTGTTGTGCCTAAGAAACCATGGTGATAAACCTGTGGTATTACTTCATCATTGATGAGAAGCTGCATGTTCTTTTCATGGAAATAGTAATATCAGAGGAAATATGAATCCAACAAAACTGAAGGATATCCATGCATTATAAAAATGCATTACCCCATAGAAATGTAAACTGTTCACACAAAAACCCATACATGAATATTCAGAGCAGCTTTATTTGTAATAACCCCAAATTGAAAATGTCCAAGAAAGCCTTCAGCAGATGAAGGGTTAAATAAACTGGTACCTTTATGTTCTGGAATCTTTTATATTACAGAATAATAAACTACTGAAACACACAACAGCTTTATTTAATCTCCAGGGCACTGCACCTGGATGAAAAAAGTCCCCAAAATGTACATACCCTGTGTTCCATTGTATAATATTCTTGAAATGACAAAATTATGGAAATAGAGAACACATTAATGGTCTTCAGGAATCAGGAACGGGAGGTGAGGCAGGGAAGGAGTTTAACAATAAAAGACAACATGAGGGATCTATGTGATAATGAAAATGTTCTTTATCTTTACTGTTTCAAAGTCAATACCCTGGTTGTGATATGCATCATAGTTTTGTGAAATGTTACTGTTGGGAAAATCTAGGTAAAGTTACATAAAATCTCCGGTATGATTTCTTATGACTTCATGGAAATCTTTAATTCTCTCAAATCAAAACAGTTTAATGAAAAAGTGCATTAAAATGTATAATTTTTTTTTTTTTTTTTTTCTGGAATCTTGCTCTGTTGCGCAGGCTGGAGAGCAGTGGTATAATCTCGGCCCACTGCAATTTCTACCTCCCGTGTTCAAGTGAATCTCCTACCTCAGCCTCCCAATTAGCTGGGATTACTAGGCACGCACCACCATGCCTGACTAAGTTTTGTATTTTTAGTAGAGACTGGGTTTTGCCATGTTGGCCAAGCTGGTCCCGAACTCCTGACCTCAAATGATCCACCTGCCTCAGCCTCCCAGAGTGCTGGGATTACAGGTGTGAGCCACTGTGCCCAGTCTGAAAGGTATGAATTTCTTATAGAAAAGACCTGGTCTAAAATGTCTAGAACCTTATTGTTTTGACGTGTGGATTTTCCAAAACAAAATGTGTATCATTAAGTATTATGCAGGGTTGCTTATTGTAGTAGGCTTTTGAAAAAAATCACAAACAGTTTGAGATACCTTGGTTTCTTTGTGTCCTGGAAAAAATTCAGTTCCTCAATCCCTGGGGGTGAGACAAAGAAAATTTGAAAAATAAATGCCTCCTTCAAACTATTACATTCATCCCAGATCAATGACATTTCATCTACCATTTTGAATATCAAAGAGAAATAAAAGCTACACAATTTCCATTCAACAAGTAAATGAAAGAACTACTGACATCTATCAGTTATTCATACTGACACAATCAATGAAGAATAATATTTTGGGAGCCCATTTTGAAAACTTCAGGGATCATTGATTTTATTTTTAAATAGAAATGTTACTGTACTGATGGAAACATCATTTGAAAGAAAAATCTCAAATTGTTGTGTGCATTGGAAACCGTTACAGGCTTGACATAATATCTGGTTTTGGTTATTTGATAAAGTAGGAAGCTTCAACTCTGAATAATGATTTTTACAGGAGCTGCATTTCCATTTGAGATTCTGATAAAAAATTCTTAAAGACTTTTTTTGCTTACCTAAAATTTGTCAATGTACTTAATATTAGGATCATTTTAAGGGTTTTGCTAAGAATTAAAGATATAATCAACTATATAAGCCTTTCAAGAAAACAGTCTTGGATCACCTGCTTAAAATTTGAAAATAAAATTGCTTTTTCAGAAAAAAACAAAAACAAGAACAAAAAAAAAACTGCAGTATAGTTCTCAGGCTATTAAAAAGAGAATAAATTTTACCTACATGATGCAAGATATATTTGTTTAAATAAGAAGGTAAATCATCTTTATTTAAAGCCATTTGGGTCATCATTTTATGGAAGACAAATATACACTCCTCTGACCAAACTGTCATTGTGCAAGAAGAGATGAGATAAAGATGTCAGTTCAAACTTCCCATTGTTAGCAACATTAACCGTCATGTAAGCCAGGATTAAAATCAGTAAATACTTGTCTATTTATCTACAGACAGACTCTGAAGACACCTTGAAATTCTGTAAATAATTCTGCATATAAATTCTTAAATGACTTTAATTGCGAAATATAAATTCACAATTCTTACGGACACAGATAACAACAATAAGGAAGAACTTGCTGAGTATGATTCCTTGAACTAGTGACAAAAGAAATAATGGTGTTTGGTTTCCAACTTGGATACCTAGTGGCTTCTTATATGAGACTAAGGTCCTTTAGCAACGTGACCGATGTGAACCCCAGTTTTGTTTTTTGATTTTTTTTTTTTAGTAACATGGGATTTATAGTCAGTGTTTTCTAAATTGTACATATTAAAATGAAAAGCCAAAACCGATCAAATGATATTGCTAAAAGACACAAATGATGGTACAGCACTATTAAAGAGTATGATTCCAGTTTTATTTAAAAACACCAACTATAACTGTGTAAATATACATCATCCATGCTTTTCAGGGTTTAGGGTCAAATTTGTCATGATGTATCAAAACATTAATAATGGTTATCTTTGGAGACCAAGATTGTGTAAAATCAATTATATAGCTATCTTACATTTGTAATAAAACATGTAATACATATGACTACCAGAGAGGGAATATATGTTATCAAGACAAAGTCTTCAGCTTCCTTTCAAGATATCAAAGCAATCTACTTTTGTGCAGAAATAAAATGTGTAGGATTTATTTAGTGCTTTTATTTGCAAAATTTAGAATTTTCTTCTTTTTTGGAAGAAAGAAATAACTATATGAAAATGAAAAAAGAAAAAACAACAATACTAATATTATGAATTTTGATCATGTGAATAAATAACTTTCTAATTATTTAGGTCTAGATTTATTTCATTTTCATTCTGTGTGAAGTGAAATAGCAAATGAAAAGGGAAATTTTATGTAAATTATAACTGCAAACATGTAAAAGTCCCAGTGTGGGAATACATACCTTGGAAAGAAAATATGTGAACACACACACACACACGTTTATGCAGACACAAGCCTTTATACAACATTCTCAAAGAGAATCAAGACCGTATTTGATTAAGAAATACTGAGGAAATACAGAATATCAAATGGGATATATATATATATATATGCACTCATTTTCAGATTTTTAACTCTACTAGTTCTAATCAGGATATCTGATAGATCCTTTTTCATGTTCTATTCAGTGTCACCATTTTCTTTTCTTTTGTTATTCCAATACGAAAGCATCCTAGCTATCAGGATGCAAAATAGACACTAGTTGAGATTTTTGTCATGATGATGTGACTGTTGTGTCATAAGACAAAATAAATGTCAGTGGCAAATTAGAGTGAAAGTATTATTGTCTGAAGAGCTATCTCCAAAGTGTTTCCTATGAATTGGCTCACATGACACCCCAAAGAAGATATGGAGCGGGAGTAGCAATAGCAGTAGTTTATTATTTTCATCAGTATTTTGTATTAAATATGTGCATGTCTTATCTAACAGTGGTTGTCTTTGCATGGCTATAAAAATTCTAGCAATACAACATATCATTATCTTGACTATTATACTCTGTCATCAGTAATAAAAAAGTTGAACAAAAGCCAATTATGGTAAAAAAAAAAAAAAAGAACACTAAAGAAGACCAAACAGCATGTAATCAATATGGGAGAGATCAAACAAAACTGGCTCCACTAATTTGACCAGAGTTAGCGGCAGATGTCTGGAGTAGGAAGTATCCTTTGCTTATGATTTTCCTCAAAGTGAACTGCAATACAGCGACTCCATTTACTTAACAGTAGTAATCAGATGTTTGAAAGAGACAATAGTCCAGGTTTAAGCTTAGCAAATATGTCTCTTTTGTAAATGAAATATTTAAAACAGAAAAAAAAGCACAGGTCAGTAGACTAGAATTTACATCTCAGTTTGAACACTAAAATCTGGTGTAGCACTGGGCAATCACTGATACCTGCACCCAGCATTCTCACTGTTTGTGGAAGATGAAACAGAAAAGTCTCAAAATAATGTTTGAAATCTAAAATGTTATGACCCTTTTAAGGCACTAACATATCCCTGTGTTACTTTTTTTTTTCTAGTATGGAATACAAACATCTTTAAAAATGTAATTTTCATGCAATGAGGATGTATTTTAATGTAATCATTATAACAATAAATATATCACAGTTTAAAATGACTAGAAGAGATGACATCAGCTTTTGCTTTTACTGTCACTGTATTTCTAGAGAAGTAAAAATTTAAAAATAATAAAATCTGCAGTTCATTTACATAAAAGCTTCCTCAATAAAGAAATATGACCACAACTGTTTCTAATTCACTAAAGATACAACATCCAAAATTTCTGTGTGTTATGCAGTACAATTAGGTTCATTCAGATAAAAAGAAAAATTTAGAGATTTTTAAAAAAATTATTAAATTTTATGAAATGTTTTTAGGTATTACATCAGTCTTTTAGCTTATTTGTTAATAGTTGGTAATTAAGGGATTAAGCTGGATATTTCTTCTGAACAAGTTTGCATCTCTCCAAATAAGCTATGGAGTAAGAATTCATTGGCAAAATTGTCTAGTCCAGATTTTGATCAGCTCTTTCACACTATACTGGAAGATCACCTTAGAATTACAATCCTGAATGGGAATGCCTAGCTTGACATTAGCTTTATTTCAGTGAAACAGATTCTGGCAGAAAAGAAAACAGCAGGTTAAAAGGACATAAGGAACACAGCTATGAGGGAAGTTTTCTGCTTAAAGGTAAAGAGGAGTGGTTTGAATTTCTAAAAGATAAAAGAATAAGCCACTTAGATCTTTCAAAGTACTAAAATAGTCATTTTTTACGTAAAAGCAAGACTCGCAGCTTAGAGAGTTCAGAGAACTTCTTCCTGGAGCTACCGATCCAGCCACACCAGGGATTGTCAGCTCTTGCAGGGCCCTCTGTCAGCTGTCAGGAAATAAATCTCTCTATCAGATGGAAGCAGTCTGAGTTGGAGCAAGTCCTCCACAGCACATCACCCCGGGAGCACTCAACATGCTTGGCGAACAAGGGCTCCCTGTTGTACTCTGATTTATGTATATCTGTAAAGTTACTCCTGATAGGGTAAAAGGAGGAGACTGATCAAGAGTCTATCACACTCGAAATGCTTTCATACTGTTGCCACCCCACTCAACCTGTCATCCATGGAAGCAAGAAAACAAAAGCACTGCAGACCGTTCTCAGCAGCCCTTTCCTTTCCTCGGTGACCCTTTCACAGACCGTTGCCAGAACCACTACTCACTTCTTGTGCTAGTAGAGAACAACAAGTAGTTATATTTGTGTTTTAAAGGTTGTCCTGTTAATGGATTGTCCTTTCACACATGCCATGTACCTTATTATCTGAAAATTTACTGAATGCTGACCATGGTACATACTTGCTGACAAATTTCACACATGCCTAAGCATGCAACTGGATTTCCCCACATGATCATTTCCATGGTTCATTTCCTTATATCTCAGGAGTGATCATATTTTATCTTCATTTTATTATGCTTTCAATCCAGTGAAGTCCAGATTATATTGTATTTGTGCTAGTATTAATGGGTAAAATTGTGGATATTATTGTTTGGTTGGTGTTGAAATTTTGTCTATCATGTGTGATTTACTGAATGATAAGGATTTTAAGAAAATGAAAAGCAGGGAATACTGAGTTTTATAACATTATACTTGCAAGTAAATTTAAGATACACATCAGGGCTTTGTTTTGCAAGAAGATGTATAAAAAACACCACAGAAAGGCATTAACTTTAGACTTCAAATTACAGAATTCAAAGGTATATATGTATACATTTTGGAGAGTTTTGTTGTTGCTGCTTAATAGACAATATATTGAAGTGAGTAGCCCAGTTACAGAAGGGCATTATTTGATCAGGGCTTTAAACAGAGCAAGAAGGGTTGTAGGATTTCAGAAGTACTGAAAAAGATAATGATGGCTGACAATGTTGAAGAAGACTTGTTTTATGTAAGAGAATTATGTAGACCTGGTGTAATTGTGAATAATTTTATAGCTGATTTTTTTGTTTGCACCCAGAGTTAACAATATATTTTAAAACTTACTTTGTAAACAAGTGCTTCATATTGCAGTTACATGTGCAGATAGATTAGACAGATAGACAGATGATAGATAGATAGGTGATAGATCGATAGATAGATAGATTTTCCTTAACCTTCTCAAGAGATTATATGCCTAGAGAACAGAACTGTGCATTGTATCCCATTGTAAGTAACTAATCACTTACAACATTGCTTGAATTGGGTATCTCTTCAGTAAACATTGATTGTAAAAATAATCCTAGCAATCCATAGGATTTACCCCATTATTTGTTTTAAACTTTATGCACATATAATTTATTTTGGTCTTTGTATTAATATACCTGGTTTCTCCCTGCCGCCACTGCCTTGCCTGTGTTTTATTTATCTTTTGTGTTATAGTACTTTTTCTAGTAGCAATCCCAATATTCTTTACTGAAGGGATAATTTCTTTCTAACTTTACTATGACTTCCATTTTACCCTGCTCAAGTAGAGAGATTCAAATTATATCATTTAATTCCACTGTATAGTCGTTGGAGGATAGATTGTGTGAGCTCCACTGAAAATTGTGACATGCAGACCCTTAAAAATTTTTAAAACATAGTTTTAAATAGTTCCTTGTTTAAAAAATATTTCCCCTTAAATCTTCCAGAAAATGCTAGAATTATGGAAAAAGGAAAACATAATTTAGCCCATCGTATGTAGAGACTGGAAATCTTGTTTTTATTTCCATTTCCGACATAATGTGTTTTGATTGCTACCGTAAAAATGTATGATAAAATATATTCACAACTAAAGCCGCCATTCAATCCCATCCATGGAAGAAAGGGAAGTAGAAATGTTTCCTGAATTCGAAAGAGGTTGTGATTGTGACCTTAAGCAACATTTATTTGGAATGCAACAGTGATAAGAGGACCAAAGAGGTGCTAGTGAAGAGCAGAGTTTTGCAGTATGCGTGTCCACAGGAATTACAGGAAGGCAGAGCCGACCAGGCTGCTTCCTTACACAGTACCATCATGTCACTGTGGACCTGATGGTAACAATTGCTTTGTAATGAAAATTAAAAAGTAATAGATATGTTTGTTGGATATGTGGTCTCGACATCTTCCAGATAGTGTACTAAAACTCTGTGATTAATTTTATGCAGATATTTTTTATTTTTTACTTTTAGTGTTGATTTTTCAAGTTTGTAAATGCCTGATATCATATAGAAAAACTGGCTCATTGAGCAGACTTCCTGTCCACATGCTTCTAATGCTCATTCAGAGGTAAAGAAATAAGCAGCATAGGATAAAAACAAAAACTACTTTGGATATATTAAGTTTAAAAATAAATTGTGAGCCAACACAGCTGGTCGATTAAAATTATCGGTAAGCCATGTTAATGTATTTTAAATAAGCTATGAGGATAAATAGCGAAAACATTCTCTAAATGAGCAACAGTTTTAGTGATGAATATTTTATTAATAAAATTATAGCTCTTTCAGTGAAGTTTCGGATAGTTTACTATTTAAAAAGTGGTAGGTAGTATCATGTATTAACTCAGCTATGTACATTTTCTTGCATATTTTTCAATCACTCTTAAGATTTTCATTCCTTTGGTTATTCTTTTAAATTAATTCTACCACCTGAGGGACAGAGCGCTAATATAGTATTTTTCTTTGTGTAACAGATTTGATGAGTGTGGTGCATTTGCTAGTATAATTCATATTTGACATGTAAATAAGCTAATATTTGTGCTTTAACACCAGTTCCAATTTGAAAGTAAAACTAGAAATGTTAATAGCTTTTAGTGTAAGCAATTAAAAATAAGTAATATATATAATCCTGGAATCTGTTTAAGTTTCCCATACCTAAAGTAGTTTTGTTATGGAGTTTGTTGATTCATTATGTGGATACTTTGCATTAAGATAACATTTGCTTTGGAGGTAATTGTTTTGATAACCTTCCACTAACTACAGTTGATAAGAGGTATGCCTTAAAAAAAATAACAATTCCTAGTGAAATAACCCATATTATAAAAGTTTGAACTATCCTTAATATGGACACATTCAAGAAAATAAAATAATTAGTGGTAGTAGAGTTAATATACTGTTATGCTATTGCTAGCATCAGCCATTTTGAGATCCATAGCTTATACTCTATTTTCTCAGTTCTAAGATGTCAATATGTGTAAAAGATACCATTGATCTAACATCAGCTTTCCTAGGAGAAAGACAGAAATGGCCAGCAAGTTTCTTTGGAAATCCATTGTAGTATGTATACTAATTTAAGACATGTTAAAATGAAAAGAAATATTGGTCTTAGATTTGAAAAATTGTGGTTATGTGTGTATTTACAACCCATCATGTTCCAAATGAAACCCACCATATTGCAGCTGACAACTTTTCATCCAGAATGAATGCTGCTTACCTAAAGCTATTATAGTTTTACTGAGGTTGTTATAAATAGATAGGTAATAATGAAGGTACTATTTGATAGCAAGTAATTGTATGATCACTTTTCCCTTTGTAGTCAAGATTGGAAACAACATGAAATATATTCTAAAACATTTCACTATATAGTAACATCCTGTTTCTAAGTATGAAGAATGTGGGATGTAGGAAGTTTGCATATTACTTTGAAGAAATAAAAATCATGAAAATAAAGAGATCATTATAAAATGAACTATTACTACCAGAGTTTTTCTCCCCAGAGAAAGGTTGTCATGAGCAGAGTTTTAAGTAGAGAATGGAATCTGATTTTGTGAAACAGATTCCATTTAGAATTATATTATTGAAATTTGAATTAGCATAGAATGAACCAGTAAGAGAAAAATGGCATTATTAATAAAATAAATCAAACACAGATTTATTAGGATATGAAAATTTTTAGGAATAATAGAAAAGAAAGAGCCATGTTTTAAGGAAAAGGCCTAGATTGTCCATATTACTTTTGTCTTGTTTGTATTATTTATGATATATAAAATATTTAAATATTTGTTAGAAATTCCAAGGCTCACACATGATACACACATAATAATTTCCAGAAACACAGAACCGTGTTTACTTTAGGTGAACACTTAAATTGAAATATATACATCAATTCAGTACTTGCATTGTGAAATATGTATGTATACACACACACACACACACACACGCACACATCTTCTGTCAGTAGAAACAAAATTGCCACTCTTGCTTTGATCTTACCAACAGATGCAACACTAGCAGAATGGAATGAATTCAAATAGTTTTGTTTTTTTTTTTTTTTTTTTTTGAGGCAGAGTCTCGCTCTGTCGCCCAGGCTGGAGTGCAGTGGCGCCATCTCGGCTCACTGCAAGCTCCGCCTCCCGGGCTCACGCCATTCTCCTGCCTCAGCATCCCGAGTAGCTGGGACTACAGGCGCCCGCCACGACGCCCAGCTAATTTTTTTGTATTTTTTAGTAGAGACGGAGTTTCACCGTGTTAGCCAGGATGGTCTCGATCTCCTGACCTTGTGATCCGCCCGCCTCGGCCTCCCAAAGTGCTGGGATTACAGGCGTGAGCCACCGCGCCCGACCTCAAATAGTTTTAATTAAGCCTTTCTTGTAGATTTAATTAGGTATGTACCAGCTTAAAATACATCTGGCCTATAAAAAAGAGATAATGAGTATTTGATGTAACAATTTGATCTTGTTGTGGTTTTCAAATTCTTTTGTGTGCGTCTGTACACATCTGTGAGTTTGTGTAAAGATAATAGCTATTACTTTCAATTGTTTCTTCTGGTTATACTTCATGGTGATACTTTGGGCCTCTCTGTGACTGTGTGTGTATAGGGGGGTGGGTTGCTACAAACAGTGACTTTGGAAGTTTTGTCAACAAGTTCACAGAAATAAAAACTCAATGCCAACCTGTTTTGAGAATCCAGTTCTAAATATAATTTTCAAAATTTTTGTCATTATACAAATAACAATCAAATATTATAGGAAATAATAAAAATGACAGAAAAAAATTCCCACATTCTCCACCATCTTAGCGACTTAACTTTCTTGTTTCCATTTCCTTTTTATTCCTTGTTTTATTTATATGTATTTTAATGTGTTTTTAATTTTATGTCAATACAATTTTATTCAACTTAATATTTAATAAATTAGAGTTTGTACACGATTATTTTTATAGCAGTTACATATTGTTGAGATGATTTTAAAATAATTTTCTACCACTACAGTAATTAAAGGTATTTAGATTTATTTTAATGGTATGCCATAACATGGAAATGGAACTTTTTTAAAAATTAATTTTCCTCCTTAAAGACTATTGTAAAATTACATACCTCATAGTTTAACTGTTGACATTTATGTGTAACTAGGACATTTTGCATTCATGAATGAAAAAATGATGAAATAGATAGCAGTTATCAAAAGAAACAAAAATACATCAGATATCCACATTTTAAAAAATAGAGCATTATATTATATAACATTCAGACATAAAGATGTGCCATTATAAGACACAGCAGAATGAAGAAGGGTAAAATAAGAATTCTCCTGATAGAATTTTACATTAGTTTAATTGTACTATACTCAATATATTCACACATATTCTGTGTACGTGTTAATGCTTCATAGCTTCATAGAAACGGAAAATGTAAGTTGAGAAACATACTAAATGGTTACACTGTATGTACTGTGTTCTGTACATATAGCATTTATTCTCACTTTTAATTCTCATTGCCTGTTTTGAACTTGTTCATGATAGTAACGGTGTAATATATGTGTTACTTGAGTTTATAAGGACAAAGCAAGGCTATTTTTTATGTTATAGGATTTGTGTTAATTATATTAAATGAAATGTCTCTGTCTTATAGTTAGCAACACTTACTATAAAAATCTAATATTGATATAATCGAACGTATTTATTTGAAACTCTTTAATGATTTATAATTTGCCTTTGTCCATGCAGCTGCTCTAATACCATAGCCTGGGTAGATTCTAAACAATAGAAATTTATTTCTCATAGTTCTGGAGGCTGAGAAGTCCAAGATCAAAGTACCAGTTGATTCAGTTCCTGGTGAGGGCACGTTTCCTGATTCTTAAATGGCATCTTCTGACTGTGTGCTCACATGATGGAAGGAGCAAGGCCTTTGGGGCCTCTTTTATAAGGGCACTAATCCAAGTCGTGAGGCCTGCACCTTCACAATGTAATCACCTCCCAAAGGCCCCACCTTCTAATCCTACCACACTAGTGATTAGGCTTCAACATAAGAATTTTTGCGGAGACATAAACTTTTATTCTTGCAATTTCTGGCATGCTTCATATGTATGTATAAATATATGTTTACACACAGATACATGGTTATGGAAAAGATCTAAATATACAGAGAAGAAATGCTTTGCTTTAAATGAGTGCTTCTCCAGACATAAGGTCTATGTCATACTTTGATAAACACAAGCAATTATGCATGCACCACTTTATGGAATGTTGCTTTACAGTGAAAAAGCCTGGTTGAAAATCGTGGTGTCTTTGCTTGTCCCTCCCAACAACTAAAGATTTTGTTGAGCTTCATTTTCTATATTTATATAATGAAATAATTTTTACACATTCCAAATATAAGATGCATATTTGTTATTTTTACCTACCTGACTATTCTAGTACCCCCAGTATTTAGGTGACTATATTTAGAAAGTTGGTACATTACATATTTAACCCTGGTATCATCATCAACAACAAGAATACATGAATCTGATAAAAGTAAGGCAATAAATTAGTTCAATGGAATTCAAAGACAAAATCAATAAAGGTAAGATTAAAAATTAATGAGGTGACAAAGTCTAGGCACCCTGGCTCACACCTGTGGTACCAGTGCTTTTGGAGGCTGAGTGGGAGAATCACTTGAGCCCAGAGGTCAAGGCTGCAGTGAGCCGTGATTGTACCACCACACTCCAGCCTGGGTGACAGAGCAAGACCCTGTCTCAAAAGAAAAAAAAAAAAGAGAGAGAGAGATAAAAACTTGATTAATCACCAGGTAACATGACTTTTTTAAGCAAGGGAGAAAACTTCATCTATGAGCAATAAATATGGAATACCCTTATGAATGGAGATTATATTTTCAAAATTACAGAAAAACATTAAACCCTTCTTTATTAATGGATCTTAAATCTGCATCATGTTGTTAAACTTTGTAATTTACTCAGAAAAGAGGTAATAGGCCTCTGGAGATCAGTAACTTCAAATTTACTTCAAAAAGTTATTCCTAAAAACGATATCAGAAACTCTAAGGAGCATGTGTAATTTCCAGAAGCTTCTCTCAACTCAGCAAGTGATTATATTAGTCTCAGTATCCACATACTACTAAGAACTGCTGGTCTGGAAAAGTAAACATTTAGGAATAGTAAGGAAAAGTCTTATGGGAATAGAGAGGCAAATTAGTAACAAAAAAAAAGAAAAAGGAAAAAAAAAACCCAGAAAGCGAAGAAACTGGCTGTAGTTAATATTCAATATATCTTTAAAATCAGTTGTCTATTCATTGGGGAGAAGGGTATGGGAAATGAAGTGCGCAATGTGGAATCTCCAGATAGCAACTTAATTCCAGAGAACTTGAGTGTTAAGTGCGTGCTATGTTTATATTATTCATAAACCGGAGTGCAAACATATGCAAAGAAAAAAATTTAGGTAAATATCCAGTAAAAAACAGTGCTTATAGCAAAATTCAGAAATTATGAGCTTAAAATTAAAACAATGGATTTGACTAATTAAGATTGAAACTTCTGAATGGCAAAGTAGTACATTTCATAAATACATTTGAAAGACAATGAAATTACATGTGCGTAGACATGATATTTATGTAAATGCGTATACATAGATATATGTCTATATCTTTGCATATGTGTGACAGCAGAAAAACGTGTTAATAGACATAAATATACAAACAGCTTATGCAATGCAATGAAAAATATTCAACAGCTCATTAGAAAAATGAGTAGAGGAATAGGGTATTGAGTAATAAACTCAAAAAAAAAGGACTGTATCGGCTAAAATATTCAATCTCAAGAACATTAAATTTAAAAAATCATCATAAGTAATGATTTAAAAAATAAAGTTGTGTTTCCTGTCTAAAAAGGTTTAATTTTATAATATTTGATCCAAATCAAAAATATGCATATCATTTATCAAATCAATTCTAGTATTTGGATTTGAAATTAGTACAATATTGGACACACACACCAGGATGTTCATTGCAGTGCTGTTTTTAATACTCCTAAATCAGATAAAAACTTACTTACGATTATTATTTGATGGAATATACATGCAAAACACAATCATAATATTATTCAAATGAATTATATTATTCAAAATTTATTAACTTGGAATTATGGCCTTGCTATATTTAGTAATATAAAAAGGCACATTATGAAATAGAGTGGTTGCATTTTTAAGGGAAGAATATTAGTATGATTATTTACGATATATAAGAGAATATGTCTGGAAAGTAATCAAAGTATACATTAGGATAAGACAGGAGGGAATTCCTTTATCCCAACTATAAATCAAGGTGATACATGTGAGGGAGAAAGATCGTATTTCTATAGTGTGATGAAGTCTCGGAGATGGAAGAATATTTGACCAAAGACTAAAGGAAAGTGAGTGACAAAGACATGATGATGGGCATAGGAAAGACTGTAGAAAGCAAGAAGCAAGTGTGAAGGCCCTGAGGCAGAAACATGGTTGCTGTGGTTCAAGTACACTAAGAAAACAGAGTTCATGGGAGGGGGAGGATAGAGCAGATAAAGTGAGGTCTACAAAGCTATAGGAAGAGGATTGGAAGCCATTGGATGGATTTTGCAGAAGCTTGTCTTGATCCAACCTACTCTTAAGGGTCACTGTGTCTTAAGAATGGACTTAGAGACAAGAATGGAAGCAGCCTCTACTATCTTTAAAAAACTATTATAGTGATCCAGGCCCAAGAAAATGGTGGCTTATGCCTGGGTGATAGTTTTGGGAGTGATTAGAAGTGAAAAGGTTCTGGAAATGTATCTATATCTATGTCTAAATTACATATATATTTTATATACTATGAATAATATGATACAAAGACATATAGATAACTGTTTTCATTTCATACACATTTTTCTTTACTGTGCTTTTTTTCATTTACAATATATCCCAGAGATTGCTCCATAGTAATACATAGAGATACACATCATTCCATTTTGTAGCCTCACAATTCTTCATTCTGTGGAGGTACTAGATTACTAACAAGTCCCCTGTTGATGGACATTTAGGTTCTTTCCACTCTGCCATTACAAATAGTGCTGCAATGAATAGCCTTGTGCTTGTATTTTTTCCTATTTTTGCTATTGTGTCTTTGGAATAGATTTCCTAGAAGTGGGATTGCTGAGTCAAAAGGTACATGCAAATGTAACTTTGATAGATATTGACAAATTTCCTTCCAGATTTTGATTTCTGTCTATAGTCTCAGATTTTCTTTTCCTTCCCGACTTGCTTTTACATTGTCTTCTTTTGAAAAACACTGGACGTTCTTTTGCTGTTGTTTGTTTGTCTGAGACAGGGTTTCCCTCTGTCATCCAGGCTGGAGTACAGTGGTATGATCTTGGCTCACTGCAACCTCCGCCTCCCGGGCCCAATCAAGTCTCCCACCTCAGCCTCCCGAGTAGCCAGGACCACAGGTGCTCACTGCCATGCCCAGCTAATTTTTGTATTTTTGTAGAGACGGGGTTTCGCCATGTTGCCCAGGCTAGTCTTGAACTCCTGAGCTCAGGCAATCCGCCCTCATGAGTCTCCCAAAGTGCTGGGATTACAGGCGTGAGCCACTGCACCCAGACTAAAAAAAACACTGTACCTTCTTGATAGAAATATTTTGAATGTGAAATCCATATGGATTGCTGATTATTTTGATATAGAAGATAAAAGACAAGAGTAAACAAGATTTTGGCCTGAATGGCCATATATTTTAATGTAACTCAATTCTAATTCTTTAAATTTACATTTAGATAACCACATGTGGTGAGCTTTAGCATATTGGACAATGTAGATACAAGCATGAGGGTAAAAAGGGGACAGAGTAAGTTGAAGACTGAGCTCTTGGGCACTCTAATTTAAGGCCTTAGATCTGGAAATGAGGAAGAACCAGCCAAAGAGACTGACAAGCGAGGTGGGAAAGAGGTGGCAAGTCAATAAACCATTTTGGGATAGATTCAGAAGCCACTGATTCAATGGGTCAGATGCTACCAATATTTGCATCCAGTGAGGACTCGGAATGGACAACTGCTTGAACAGTGCAGAAAAGACTTCAACCTTGCCAAGTGTTTTATGACTGTTTTGTAGGGTGCAAGGCCCAGTTTGACTTGGTTTAAGAAAAAACAGCCTTTTCTTTTGTGTGTGGGTCTCCCCATCTCTTCCTCAACGGGACTGCAAAATCTTTAAATGTATATCTTCTGCCTTTTATATCTTTGTATAAAAAATTGCCTGACAAAGTTCTTTTTTTTGTATTTTAAAGGGTTAGAAATATAAATGTTCTAATCATAAATGTCATTTTAATTATTATTACTTTCCCATCATTTCAGAAACATGAATTAGTCAAAGCAAATTGTTTACAACATAAAATGGTTACATTATAAAATGGAAGAAAATTAATATTTCTAGTAATTGGTTAGGAAGATTTGCAACAGTGATCCATACCTTTAAAAAAGAGCTAGTGAAATTCAGAATATAATATTGGTGTTATCTGTGCAATTTAAAATAATGATGAGCCAGTAATGTTTAGGTAACTTTTAAAAACAATTACTATTCTAACTAAAGGAATTGTTTTCTTTAAGGATAATTCACCTCCCACCAGTTCCACATTTTGGCAACTTTATCATTTTGGACCAATGTGCATTTGACCTTTCCCCCCGCCGTTCTTCATCTTGTAAGTGCTGTGCCCTTCCAGGCTGATACTTTGAAGACAAATTCTTTGTCCTTGTTTGGATTATTAAACAGTAAATGTCAAGTTTTTTTTCCCCTATTTACAAAGGTTTTATCAATTGCGACCTAAAAAAGATTAGATGTAATCTTAGATATTAAAACTACCATTCAGCATGGAAGATCTTTAAAAAAGAAAAATTCACATGAATTACAATTAACTTTAAAGACTTTTTAATGAGGAAATGACATACTTCTTGAGGTTATAATTTGTGCATTCGTTCAATTTCTTAGCCTATTAGCTTGATTTGACCCTGCAAATCAGAGAGATATATATTTTGTATGTTTCTCCTGAAGTTCTTCAGCAAATCTGTACATCAACTCACATACTGGGTTTTGTGAAGGCCAAGAGTTTCTTTAGTCATGAAGGAACTAGCATGGAATTATAAAGCAAATGTACAAACAAACAAGAAACTATAGCAAAAAGCTAAAAAAAGAACCCTTCCTCATTAAAATTGTCATTGTCATTTAAAGTATATTCTACATAGATTTTTTAATGTGAACCACTAATGTGAAAGCGATGCATATAGGATGAAGTTGTAATTTAATTTATTTAAAATTCTGTCTACACCAGCCTCCCTACTTTCTTTTCATGTCTGCTTTATTTTGAAAGAATAAATCTGTTAGCCTTCAAACATTTTCTGTCAAAAATATGAACTTATTTGATATGGGTTAGCAGGGTTGTGATTAGAGACTCAGTATTTCATTTATTTTAATGTAAATGACACAGGATTGGATTGAATCTTGTTACTTAAATATTGTATTAACTTAAATGGCTCAATGTATAGACACGTTTACATCTTTTATGTTTTTTTAAAATCTTCCTTAATGTTGGAAAATCAGGTATATGTGATTATTTATATTTGTGGAAACTTAAAAAACACAGGATATATTTGAACTATATTTATGTTTCTGAAAGACACCTAAATATTTTCTTTTTATTTCCCATATATATTCTACAGTGACTTAACTCTGAAATTCAGCATTTTACCATGTTGACATTCATATCCTTATTATTTAATTTAATGTGACTATGATACTTCAGAAGATTCAGTTCTTATAATGTTCAGCATTTTTTCTTATCATTTAAAAAAATCACGTTTACATTATATTGTTTTCAAACTGAAGTATTGCCAGTAATGTATTATATATTGTGACATTAATTCCTTGGTTAATTTAAAAACTTTATTTTCTATCACAAATATTTTAGTCACAAAATGACATGATTTAATAGAAAAAACATGGGATCAACCTTGTAGTGAAACAGGTTTGACTCGTTGCTAGCTAGGTGCATGACCCTGAGAAAATTACTTAGCTTTTCCTGGCATCACTTTACTGATATGCAATGTGAAGATGATAATCACAGTACTTATTTCATATACAAATGAAAAAAAATCCACATAAAATGTCAACCTGACATAGAGTCACCATTCACAGATCTTATTTATTATTTTGTTGTTATTGTTATCATGATCATGCAAATTATTTTCTGTTTTAGCCAAATATTTAGGCGCTTCTGTTGTGGATTTAAGTGTGTGAGAGGCAGGTAAACACTTTTCTTTTTTTTTTTTTATTATACTTTAAGTTTTAGGGCACATGTGCACAACGTGCAGGTTTGATACATATGTATATATGTGCCATGTTGGTGTGCTGCACCCATTAACTCGTCATTTAACGTTAGGTATATCTCCTAATGCTATCCCTCCCCCCCCCAATGGTAAACACCTTTTAAGGGAGCAGTGACTTCTGATGAGGAGTGAGTAGGATGCTAAGGGGAAATGGACAAGAATCTCTGCGTGTTGAATCTGCGTGTTGAATCTCAAACTGGAAGTCAGAATGCTGTGCTCCTTTCTGACCATTATTTGTGTTTTTAGTGTTGGCTTGGTTCCCAGACATGCTTACCAAAATGTAATGAAGCCAACACATAGCTGTTTTAGTTGACTATTCTGAGATTTTAAATACCATTGAAAACGTTACAAGAGCTAATATACTATGCCTAAATATCAACAGCTTGCATATATGTGCTGACCTCCTTCTTAGTTGTGGATTTCCTGGATTATGGTATACAGATTTTGAGTTTTGAAAATCTATGAAAAAAATCTATTTCCCCCAAAATTACAGATTTCTTAATATAGTATGCATATTAACTTTAGAAAATTTAACACAGAAAAATATCCCTGGGTTCCAGTAAGCTATAGCCATCTATATTACTTCATAAATAAAAAATACTAAAATTAAATAGCAAACCAGGCTAAATATTGGCCAATCAAGTCAAGTCATTTAAAAATAATTTCTTGAATGAATCAAATAGGGAGCAAAGATTGGCAATGTATGCCTACTGGCAAACAACAATCATTCCCTTCCATTAACCCTCTTAACAATTACTTGTTCAAAAACCTACATAGAGTAACAGCTGTGGAAAATATCAAAGGATCAAATATAGAAGTCATTAGAAAGGATATGAGAGATTTAAAAGGGAGGCAAAAAAGAACTTGCATATATTATTGGATGTTGAAGAGAAAAAATAGTGAACAAACAAAAAGGAAAATTGAAGTTATAATTGAAGAAAATATGAAATTGAAACTGTGATCAACTCTTTGAAAGTTTTATGTACAATTATTATCAATATATAATTATCTTTTGAAATTCTTGAACAGCAAGAACTGACAATTATATGATCAAGAAGGAAATAAAAAGTCATGGGCCAGAGGCAAGGGTAATATTAAAAATCAGAATGGACATACTAACCAATCAGAAAGGAAGTGGGTTATATGCCTTCAATGCTACTGCTGACTGACATTTAGTAATTGCACTGAGAGGTAGAGATGTTGTTTCGTTGAGGTGGGTTTTTTATCAAGTTATTTATACTTTCTTCATCCTCCTCTCACAGTGAGTGAGATTACAAAGGTTACATTGGGTAACTTCAGCTACTATTATTCTCTGTGACAATCTTCAGGGCTCACATGAAATGAATCCACTAAATTCTGGCTTTGGGAGGTGGGAGCAAGGGGGTTATAGCATTTTTACTCAAAAGTTTTGTTTTTGTTTTTTAATAAAGCAACCATATCTTAAAACTTTGTAGATTTTGTTAGAAGATATTAAACAGATTCTTATTAAAAAAGTGTAATACGGATCAGGAACCATAAAGGCCAACTCCACTGGAAGTATTTTCCATTGATGTCATTGGTTTGAGTTCAAACGATAGCTAAACTAGAGACAAAAAGAAGGCGCATTCCTTTCCCGTTGCAGATGGGAGGTCATCGAATTTAAAGATACCTTCAGATGTTTGTCTTCTCCAGGATCAGCTTATTGAAAAATTAATGATTTCTTTTAATAATTTTATTTAATGAATCTCTCACTATATTTAGATAAATGCTGTCTTTTTAAAACATAATATGGATATATATAGCTTACTGGATATAGAAGGATAAATGGACTTTTCTATGGCTGCATGTATACTAAAAATTAATTTATTCACTCATCCAAATATTCAGGGTTGGTTCATAAAAGTCACTTAACTGGTGGAAATAAAAAATATAAAGTTTTCCTATGATTCTTATTATCCTAAATATACTTACAAGAATAAATGTGATTAAGATGACTCTGAGTGTGTGGAGATTCATTTCCCACCTTATTTGGGGAGTAAAAGGGGTGATATTTCACCTGCTTAGTGCATATTTTAATATAATTTTTGTTGGCCTGATGGTTCTTTGCTACATATATACATTGAATTTTTAAAATTCTTAATCATTTATTCTCTCAGTATTCAGAAACTTATCATATTCTGTGAAATGCCAAGCATTTTCTTGTTGTTTTACAAATTACATAGAACAGGACACATTTATTTGATAGTAAGTTGCATACAATTTTTATTTTTCAGACTTGAATGAAGTGATCATGTAAGCTAGAGAAAGGAGATTAAAAATAACCTCTGGATATTCCTCTTATGTGATCTTTATTCTGGATGTAGCATTAGGACAGCTAATAGACATGTGTCACTGTAAGTGTTTTGTAATGAACTTAGAATGTTTATTTTTTTGTTGCTGCATAACATCATATGTTGTACGCTTTCACAGAATTTAAGAATAGTAGATGTAGTGTAGTAGCAGTAATGGGCAGAACACTAAAAACTAAAATACTAAGTGGCAGGCATAGCAACACGGAAGGGGAAAATTACTCTGGTTATAGAATCCTTTATATTGAGTAAATATTTGATATAAACAAAAGTGAAGGACAAAATGATAATTATTTATGATATCAAAGTGATCTTTGCTAGAATATACTTGAGAGTGTGACAGCTTTCTGATGAGGAAGTAAAATAATTGTAAAGCTATGTTGAGAAGAATCATAATCTTACTATGAATAAGAAATGCATTACGAGTTACAGGATTCGAAAAATAACAGAATGAGAAGCTTTTACAAGCCAGGCTATTTTAATTTTGATGACAGTTTAGAATCTATAGAAATACCAAAATTATAGCACCAACTTCAATTAATAGAATGTTCAATCTGTATCTACTGAAGTTATCAAGTACTCTTTAATCATGCATCTATAATTGTATCATACAAAACGATTGCATTCACAAAGAGAAAAAAAAACATATAAACTGGCCTGAGGGCTTCATCTGATCATATAAATGAAGAAATAGGCTTCCAATTTAACATTCCGCAGCACTGTAATGCAATTCAGGGGTAAGTGCTATTACCCTTGGTGAAGAGGTTGAATTTGATAGCCATTTCACTGTTAGACTAACGATGGCCTATTATATCTCTTAGGTTACAATGTCTTTGATCCTGTGAATGACAAGGAAACATACAACCTCAGGGGAAAATTCAGACAGAGAAGGTATTTAATAGAAAAGCCTCCAGACAACCAGAGTTTCTTTCGATTTTGAAATCATATGTAGACATCTTAGCTGATAGTCAACCAGAATCCACCAGTAAGGCATTCAGCTTGGTTATACCTGTGCTGTACAGATGGCTACATATGTTGTCTGTCACCACAATACACGTTCAAATATGAATATATGTACAAAGATTCAAATGTCAAATATGTCTTATATTTTGACTTATGAACTTATTTACTATCTTATTAACTTGGACTTGTTAACCAAAGAAATTACTTACATAATGAAAGCTCTTTTTAAAATATCCTTTTACCTTTTCCCCCCAAAACTGAACATATAATTTGGAAAAGTCTCTTTGAAGGAAACAATTAAAATTTTGTTTTGCATTTGTAAAACTAGAGTTATTTTACTTCCTAGAATGTAACCATAACTTACCCTTTCCACTTCAGATTTTGAAAATTGTATTTGTAGTAACATTTTACCTACATCCAAAACAGGTGGTGGATCTAATTTATATTTTGAATGGACAAATAACGTTTTCTGAAAAAGTTGTAAGATGTGCTTGCTTTAACCAAGTCATAATTTTTACTCTTTCATAGTCCCACAAAAACACGTATTTGTGATATAGCTGAATAAGGAAATTGACTTAAAGCCAAGTTAGCAATCAAGACAAAAACCAAACCTACTAAGTGTGTTACTTGCCCTACTTAAAAAGAAATTGAGAGATGATAATATTTAATGTCTTTTTAAATATAATTTATCTAGGTTAGATTCATAGAGAAATTTCCATAAAGGTAAATATTCCTATACCACAAAGATGATTTTAAATGAAGTGAAATTATTTTTAATTAATATCATTGGTAATTTGCAACAGAAGGGAATTTTCGTGTTACTTAAAACATAATTTTCTTCTAACATGGCTTAGGCCGTTTATCAGAACCATGTTGTTAAATGCAGATTTGCAGAAATACTTTTCAATGAAATGTAAGACTATGTGATATTTGAAAGCATCCAGTTTATTTAACTTGCTTAAAACAGTGTTCACTTTATACAAGTTCCCTTTGATATAATCACTTAAGCGAACATTTTTATATCTGTGTACACATGTAAGTGTGTGTCTTTTTAAAAAATAACCATGATTAGAATGATGAGCATATAGAACTTTATTTATACCAAAAAATAACATTACACAAGAAATGCTTTTATGAAGCAAAATGTATCAAGCCCTCTAGTGGTGTTAATGTATAAGATACTTCATTGTGGTGTTTGCTCAATCAAAGCAGGCTTTTTTTTTTTCTTTCTCCATTTGCGTACAAGTATTTAACATATTTTTGACATTAGATTTTTGTAAATTCCAACTTGCTCTGCTTGGCAGATAATTTGTAGAATACTTTAGGTGGTTTTGCTAAAGAAAAAAATCTTAACCTTAGGATTAACCATTTTAAATAACTAAACTTAGTGAATAAATGAATGGCCTGTTAGGAGATAAATCATAATTTTTAGATCAGTAACTGTTATTTTTGGGTCTAATGTTAAAAGACATTGTAGTGTTCCATATGCATGATGATAATAATACTTTTTAAAAAGAAAATTTACATAATTTACAAACTTAGAAAAAAAATCATTTAAATAAACAACCCAACGAAGGATAAAAAATAGCTAAGACTTCCTTTGTAATTCTTACTGAGATCTTCCATGCTGTCTAAAGTCTAAAGGAGGTTAATGGTCTTATTCATAACTGAGGATATTTACACTGAGTTTTTTTTTTTAATTTGGCTCTTTTTATAGAAGGCACGCAATTAGAGAGGAGACTTAGTTGGCAGATCTGCAAAATGTGTTTTGGTTATTAAGGCATGAGTTTTAGCTTCATGCCAGCAGTATTTGTCTTTCTTTTTTTAAAAAAAATTAAAGTATGAGCATTTGATGTATATAGCTAGGGGAAACTGACAAATATCATGCAGTAGAAATGGAAAAGTAACAATGAAAAGTTTAAGACACAAAGATGAGTCTCAGAGGCTATCTGTTCTCAAAGATGAATTTCTTGATTTCCTGTCCTTTATTTCAACATTATTTTAGACTCTGAAATTAGGCTCATAGAGTAACCACTGAATACACTGTGGTAGAAAGTGCTATACTAGGTTTTGGAAGACTCAAATCACTTCTCAGCTTCATACAGTTTTCTTTGTTGTAAAATCAGAACAATCATGCACTACCTTACCTCACGTGCCCACAAGCACTTCTGACACTGATCACCATTGTTTTGGAAAAGTGTACATTATCACTGCTTCTCATTGAGGAATACAAGCAGTTGGAGAACATGTGGTCTTCTCCCTAATATGTGCACCCTCATTCTTAGAAGTCTTCAATTAAAACTGATTTAAGTCAGGAGCAGTGGCTCATGCCTGTAATCCTTGGGAGGCAGAGGTGGGCGGATCATTTGAGGTCAGGAGTTCGAGGCCAGCCTGGCCAACATTCCAAAACCCTCACTCTACTAAAAAATGCAAAAATTAGTTGGGGGTGATGGTGCACGCCTGTAATCCCAACTACTCAGAAGGCTGAGGCAAGAGAATTGCTCGAACCCAGGAGGCAGAGGTTGCAGTGAGCTGAGATCATGCCACTGCACTCCAGCCTGGGCAACAGAACAAGACTTCATGTCAAAAAGAAAACAACAAAAACAAAAATAGTAAGTTAAATAGTCTATATTAGGTAGAGTACTGGGTACAAGTGGTCCATACTAAGATAAGAGCCTAAAATAAAATGCTAAATCTTAAAAGAGACTGGGTTTATGCACGAAACGTTTTGTGCCTTGGTCTAACATTAACATGATGTCTGTGTAAAATGACAAAAAGAACCAATGTTGAATTATGCCATATTTTCCATCATCCCACATTGCTAAATGTGTTCTTTCCAAGAAATCTAAATGAATTATTATATACATTTGCTGTCATGTATACATAACAGTTGTGTCATTGTTAGAGATTTCAGTAATTAAAATGGGTAACAGAAGCTTAAGTTATTTTCCTTATCAAAACTATGTTCCTTGGAACCACATTATTATAATGGTTTTTGTGCTCTTGTACATTGGATGTCTTAAGCTGAGTACAGTTTAGGAGATCCTTTCTAATTTCAAGAAGGTACTGCTTTCCTCAACACTGTGATCTAACCTGTGCCAAATCTGTACTATACACTATGTAAATGGCTAACAAGTCAATTGCAAACAAACTGAATGTACAAATCTTAGTGTTGGTACTGAAACCTTTTCAGAATAGTCATCACGATTTAAAAGTTTGTTTAAAAAGTTGCAAGCATCAAGTGTCAATCAAAACTGAAGATGAAACACTAATGAATGTTGAATTCTCATGCTTTTAGGTGCACTTCCTTTTTAGAATTTTCATTTATCTGCTATTTTTACCGTAACCATTTTCTTTAAATTTGTTTCACTTAAATTTCCTGCATGCTAACTTTCTTTGTATGATTGAAATAAAACTGCAGTGTGTATATATATATATATATATATATATATATATAGTGTATATATATAGTATATATATATTTTGTATATATATATATTTTGTGTATATACACACACACACACACACACACACAAGTACACATCATGTTGGCCAATGGGATTTAGTATTTTGTTTTAAATCAGTTATATATATACTAAATCCTATTGGCCAATATGTGTACTTTTCACCATCTGAATCTACCTAATTTCAAATATAAGATATACACTTAAAAATCTTTAGCCTTCACTCTGAAACAAGTTCATGTAGCAACTTGAAGACATTGATACTTGACTTGTGTGTGACCCAAATACATAGATTTTTCACATCTGCTCTCAGATTGTCCTAATTTAATTCACCATGATACATGATTATGTGACATCATAGACACTAATTCCAAAAAGGGAATGAAGAAAGAGAATACTCTGGAACTTGGTATGTTTTTAGACTCAACTCGACATAACATATAACACTATGAAAATTACGTTTTTGGTCTACAAGTCAAATGGCCTTGTCTCAGCACCCAGCTGTGCCCTCAGATTACTTAGTCTTCCAGGTTTACAATATATTCACTTCTAAATGAATAAATTGGATTAGAGGATTTTTAAGATATCTTCAAGAAATATGTTGGTTCTAGATCATTGAGCCACTCCAAAGGTTATACCATCCTGTAATGTGAGGGCAACAAAATATTGTTTTCCCGAATATTTTTCCTTTGCAATCTCCTTCCATCTTTCATGTCTTCCTTGGTTGTTAGGAGCTTAGTAGAGCTGGAGAGAGCTGAGCTGCCAGCTGTCTGAGTATTCAGTTAACACAATAACCCCAAATAAAGTAATAGTCAATTAGTCACTCACTGCAATGATGTAAGCAGGAAACTAAACTGGAGAAAGAGACCTCATGGAGGAGTTTGGACTGTGGCGCCAGTTGAGCGTCGGTTGAATCAACACAGACGTGATGGTCAACTTATGCCTTGGGAGTCCTGAAAAAAAAATCCTGTTTTTTTATGGACCAGCAGCTAGTGGTAGGGGGTAAGATAGGACTAGGAGTGGAAAAGTACTGAGCACTGACTCAGCATGGAGAAAATTGTCATCATGTTTCCCTGCTCCCCTAATAAGGAGGTCTTAGCAGAGGAAGGCCTCTGCTGAAAATTCCAGATAAAGAAGATCTGAATGAAGGTATATGATCTAGGAGTATAGATATTCATAAGAGTATGGCTGGCCAGGGGACTCGAGTCTTTGACTGCAACTCCCTGCAGAGACTGCAGTGCACTGGCTGTGCACCCAGTCTATTGTGGGGAGGGCAGCTCTTGCCTCTGAAGCTTCCCAGGTGGTCTGTAATTGCCTGTGGTGATGTCTGAAAAATCATACATAGGGTTTTGGTCTCAAGCCAGATTCCCCATTGATTATCATCTTACATGCCTACTTCTTCTTGAGTTTAAATTAGGGAGTAAAATCCAATAAAATTGGTCATTTATTTAAAACATGGGGTCACATAGCCTTCTCAGGGAATTTAAATTTAGAGAGACCCTTGCCCTGTGCCTTGTTTGCAGTGTTATTGATACTAAAATGCACCCCACCCCCAAGCAACTTAGTGTCTACTGGAAGTCCAGGGGGAAAATACTCAAAACAATAACATTAATATTGTAAAGTGGTTTATATAATGCGGGCTTGCTCAAAACAGTTTACTTTCTACTCATAACTACTCTATTCCTTATGCACTGTGGTGGTCTTCCATTTTGTGGATGTGAGAACAGAGGTTAAGTAAGGCTAAGAGGAGTTAAGTAACCTGTCTGCTGGTAAAAGGTAAAGCTGCTTACAGAGGCAATGCATTTAACCACTGTGTTTTACTTCTATTTTAAAAAACCTGAAGGCTATAGATATGCATAGAATGTCAGGAGAGAACTGAAAAGAAGCCCTGGATTCATGCAGTAAGTTGCAGAGGGAGTGGTACCTACATGGAGTAGACCTGGGGTGTGTTGTGCAGGTGAAGGGCTGGAATTGAAAGGCACAAGAGGCATGAGTAGGGGCATGAGTGCTGTGGACTAAATCAGGTTGGTGTTTCAGAAAATAAATATCAAGTGAGCAATGAAAAAGAGGCTGAGGATAGAGGGAAGGATTAGATAGAGACAAAAAGATGAATATATTGAGGCAACAATCAGAAGAACTTCACACATTGTCTTACATAGGGTGTTAGTGAAATAGAACTAGGGAGAGATAAACAAGAAAATTTCCTATATCATTTTCTATTGTGATTTAATGAATGATGCCCCAAATGGAGCTAAATAAATATAGGAAGAGGAGCAGGTTCATGAAAAAGATGTTTTGCTTTGGGGGACTGGAGTCTATTGAACTACCAAGTAAAGGTAATTTGCAAACAGTTATATATGTGCATCAATAATTGCAAGAGAAATGAAAGCATAGGGAGCATAGATTAATGAGAAGGGTGCCCCAAAGCGTGTTGTCCAAGAAAAGACTGGAGCAGAACAAGAGCCAGTGAGGTAAAATTTCAGAGTATTAACAAGAAAGAACTGATGATCATGATGAGCCCATTGCACAGATAGATTAGTTAAGATCACAACTGAACTCATGCTTGAAATGGATCCCTAATAAAGTCACAGGTTTACTCTATTTAGCAAGGGCAGGATTTGTAGTGTGGTGGAGCTGAAGCCAGATGGTGCTGGATTGAAGAGTGATAGAGCAGAAACAGATTAGATAAGGAAAGGCATGAAATTTGACAGTAGCTAGAAGAAACAACACAACTAAGGAAGGCTTTCTTTTTCTTTGTTGACTTTTTTAAGCTGTATTTAAAAAATGGTTTAATTACTTTATTTATTTTTGATTGACACATGATGTACATATTTATCGGGTACAGTGAGATATTTCAATACATATGGACATTACATAATGATCAAATCAGGGCATTTAGTATTCTATCATCTCAAAAATTCATTGTTGCTTTGTGGTGAGAGCATTCAAAATCCTCTCTTCTAGCCGTTTTGAAGTATGCCATAGAATATCGTTAGCTATAACATGCTTGTGTGTAATAGCATCCTAGAAATTATTCCTCTTAAATTACTGTGACTGTGTACGCATTAACCAGTCTCTCCTTATACCTCCCTTCCTTCCCTTCCCCAGTCTCTAATTACCATTTTTCTGCTCTCCACATATATGAGATCAGCTTTTCTAGATTCCGCATATAAGCAGTGGCATGTGCTATTTGTCTTTCTGTGCCTGGCTCATTTCACTTAACGTAATATCCTCCAGGTTCATCTACGTGTCTGCTAATGACATGCTTTAATTCGATTTTTGGTGAATAGTATTCTATTGTAAAAATTTGCCACATTTTCTGTATTCTTTCATCTGTTGATGGACACTTGGCTTGATTTCATATCTTAGTTCATGTGAACAGTGCTGCCATAAACATGGGGCTGTAGATCGATATCTCTTCTAAATACTGATTTCATTTCTTTTGGGTATATACCCAGTTGTGTGACTGCTGGATCATATGGTAGTTCTATTTTTAATTTTTTGAGAAACCTCTGTAATTTTTTTGTCTGTGCTAATTTGCATTCTCACCAACTGTGTCTGTAAGTTCCCCTTTCTCCACATCCTTGCCAGCATTTGTTACCTTTTGCCTTTTTGAGAGTAGCCATTCTAGTGGGGTGAGGTGATGTTTTCTTGTAGTTTTGATTTTCATCTCCGTAATGATTAGTGATGTTTAGCATTTCTTTATTTACCTGTATATCAATCATTGTATGTCTTCTTTTGAGAGATGTCTAGTCACACCTTTTGACCATTTAAAACATTTTCAATCATTTTTAATTGGATTATTTTCTATTGAGTTGTTAAGGTTTCTTATATAGTCCAGACATTAACCTCTTGTCAGATCTATAGTTTGCACATATTTTCTCCCATTCTATAGATTTTCTCTTCATGTTGTTGATTGTTTCTCTTGTTGGGCAGAAGCTTTTTAGATTGAAGAAATCCCATTTGTCTGTTTTTGATTTTGCTGGACTTTTGAGTACTTGTTTGAAAAATTTTTCCCAGACCAATGCCATAGTACATTTCCTTTATGTTTTCTTCCAGTAGTTTTATAGTTTCAGGTTTTACATTGAAGTCTTTAATTCATTTTGAGTCGATTTTTTATAATGTTATTGATAAGAGTCTAGAATCATTCCTCTGCATGTGAATATCCAGCTTGTCCAACATCATCCAAATTTGCAAGGAGAAAGTAAAATTGTCTCTGTCCTCAGATGACATGCTCATACATATGACTCCACCAAAATAAGTTAAAATTAATAAATGAATTCAGTAAAGTGGCAAGTTAAAAAATAAACATACAAAAATTAGTAGTGTTTTCATATGCCAATAGTGAAACATCTAAAAAAGAAATCAAGAAAACAATCTCACTTATAAAAACTACAAAAAATAAAATACCTAAGAATAAATTTAACCAAGGAGATGAAAGAGCTCTACAATGAAACTATAAAACACTGATGAAAGAAACTGAAGAAGACAGAAATAAATGGAAAGTCATCCCATTGTCATAGATTGGAAAAATTAATGTTGTTACAATGTCCATACTACCCAAAGTTATGTACACATTCAATGCAATCCCTATCACAATACCAATGACATACTTTACTAAAATAGAAAAAAAAATTCTAAAATTCATATGGAACTATAAGGGATTCTGAATAGAAAAAGCAATCTTAGGCAAAAAAAAAAAAAAAAAAAAACCTGGCGGTGTCACCACATCAAAATATACTACAAAGTTATAGCAACCAAAGCAGCATGTTACTGGCATAAAAGTAGACACAAGCACCAATAGAACAGATAGAGAATCCAAAAATAAACATAAGTACTTACAGCCAAGTGATTTTTGACAAAAACTCCAAGAACACACATTGGGGAAAGGACACTCCAACAAACGAAGCTGGGATTTTTTTGTTTTTGTTTTTAATGGGAGAGGTAAGAAGCTTAAAAAGTGCCAGGAATGAGAGTGAGGTTGAAGATATATGGAAGAGAGAATAAAATTGGAGGCACAATTCTCACCCCAATCAAAAGATGAGATTCAGGCAGACATTGGCTTCAGAGCCAGCTGCACCCCTTAATGGCTGTGTGACTTAATTTCTCAGAACTTCAGTTTCTCCATCTCTAAAATGTGAATAACAATAGTACCAATCTTAGAGGGTTATTATGAGTATTAGGTGTTATTATAAAATGTACGTAAAAATAAATTACAGTGAGAACTCATTATAATGTTTGCTATTATTTTTATTTGGTGTAAATCAGTTGGCTTTGTCAATAAAGAGGCCTAGAGATAAACACATAATTGAAGACTGGAATAAAGAGGAAATGATTGATATTTCTCTAGGCAATTTTGTAAATATGATACTCAGGGAGATGATGCCTTATCGTCTCAATGACTTTAGCACTTATCCATTTTCTTAAAATAAAACTTAGTTAAAAGTGGAAAATCAAGACCCTTTCTGGCCTAAAATTATAAACAAACAGCTGGTCAGTTCCAAGGTGTTTGGCAGTAAGACTTTTTTTTAATCTTATAACTGTAAACATCTCGTTGGCACAAAGATGTTTGGAATATTTTTTGTTATCTATTCTATGGTACATCTTATATACTTTAGGTGAAGTGGAAATCTTATTTTACCTAAATATAAACCATGAGTGGATTCTTTGCTTAATATAAGATGTGACAACCTAATATAGACCTTTAAATAATAATAGAAAACCTTTCTAACACTGATCTAACTTACAAAGAGAAATAAAATTATCACATCTGCTTCCTAAGCAGCCTTAAACAAAAAAGTATGATTTTAATAAATATGTATGTTAAAACAAAGTATAAAGCACACTAGATATGATAGTTGATAACATGGCATGCATATTATGAATCTTACTATTTGAAATGTGTATGTATAGAAATATTTTTGTTAAATACACAACTAGTCACTGAAGGAAGTTTTTTGTTTGATGCTAAGTTGATTTAAATAGTTTTTAGTTTTCTTTTATTTAACCTGAAGAATTGGAATCAAATTACTTCATATTTCTCAATTTTGGTTATTATCCTTTCTCTCTGTGGGTTAGTCACAAATTTAGATATAACCAAAAGTAATTTATGATGAGCCTGAAAGGTATTAATAAAGCTAGGAAATGAAAAAGTAGTGTTCAGTAATAGGGCTAATTTTCCTGTGTATATTTTATAAACGGATATTTTTTTACAGACTGGTAGTGTATATAACTTATATGTTTTATTAAGAGTTCTATATACAATTGTATCACAAGTTTCTAAATGAAAACAGTCCTGTGCTTTCTTTTATTTAACCTGAACCACTCTTTTTTTTTTTTTTTTTGATGATTCCAGGCTAATTTAGCCTGATTTACTGTTCTTTTAAAAATATAGAGTTACAAATAATCTCAGCTGTGTTGAATGGAAGTTAAACTTAAGAGAGGGTAATAGCAAATCTAAGGATGCAGGTTCCCAAATTTTGTTCTATTTCGGTATGCCTTACTCACGCTGATTCATGAGCTCTTCTGTGAATCAACGTTAGTCCTTATCCTTAATTGTATATAGTGTTCATTCTAATGTGATTTTCCACTACATTCGAAAGCTTCCTACTTTTAAAAGCTGGCAGCACGTGAACAATTTATACCTCTTTGGAACTCTTACCTGTTTGGAGGAACAACCAGCTTCTTTTGGGAAATGACTTTTAAGTAATAAATAGAACATTTTTCATCACCTTCAATGGCATAGCATTTAAGAGAATAGAAAACAAAGCTGGTGACACCTTCTTGGGTCTGGCATGCCAAGAGGGGCCTAGAATTAAGCAAGTAGTGACAGTCACAGCAACTGCTAGCTCTTTTTAAGCTTCTGTCTTTATTTCAGATTGACTCCTATATTTTTCTCTTTCTTGACTACTTCTTTGTTGCGGGATAGAGTTCTCTTTGGTGTCAATGTACTTAATGTTTACTTTCAAAACAGAGAAAAGTGAATATGGGGTGATGACCTTCACTAAAGGCAAAGAAGCCTTATCAAACTTAGAGTGATATTGATAGTGATTGTCCAACACACAGCCTTTCATGGGGAAAACAGTGATCGATTTCAACTGGTTAATATTTAGTGTCAGCACTGTTTTACTACGCAGCTTTAAATATGCATATAAACCGCAGTGGTACTAAAACCTAAGAAGTCATATTCTGATCATTTCTTTTGTCAAAGAAGCATGATCTTAACTCATGAGTCACTGTTAAATATAAGTGTAATGTAAAGGAAAAATGAAAATACATTATGAGTAGTTTTTTGCCAGTTTGTATAATTTTTCAGTTAAGCAGTCATAAATCAAGGAATATTGTATTTTTTGAGGCTCATTAAAGAGACATTATACATCAGAATAGTGAAGTCATCAGCATAATGAAATGATGAATGCCTGTAACTATCTGTATGTAAATGATGTGAGACAGATTCAGGGTGTTACAAAGGAGAATAACAATCTCTCTTGACAGTTTCCTGTAGGTGCAGTTGCTGGATGCTGGTGACAGATGTTAAATGCAAACTTCTTCAATGGCAAGCACTTATTAGCACTCAGTGGAAACTCACAATATAAAATAAGACAAATAGCAGATTATATCATTTTAAATAAATTTGTTCAGTAAGGTGTGTTATTGCATTTTAAGATTCTTCTTTGTTAACAAAGGCAGTATTCTAAATTAAAGAAAACAGAATAGAAAAGAAAATGGCTATTTGAAAACCAGTATATAGAATATGAGTGTGTGTGTGTGTGTTTGTGTGTGTATTGTTATGCTTGACCATTTCCTTAACTAAAATAAGAAATTTTCCATATAGTAGGTAGTATGTCGAACTTAACTAATTTAGGTTTATTTTAAAACTCACCCATTATCTTATCAAAGAAACACATCTATCTCACTTGTGTATCTCACAGATGGATTCCTTTCCATACACACTTAAATGGCAAGAATCTTAATATGCATACCACTTTGTCAACCTTCATATCTGGTGTGGTTTATTATTTCCATTTTCATCTTCATACTTATTAAAATCATGTTTCTTTTGTTTGACACTGCTCAATTTGTTGATTAACCAGGGCCTTAAATCCTACAATTCAGATGCTTTATTCCATTCACCAAAGAGGAGAAGGCAACAGATCTAGTAATTTTCTAGAGCTTCTCATTTATCTATGAACTTCTCAGCACCTGGTACAAGTGCCAAATACATAAATGATTATTAAATGAAGAAGAAATGGAAGGAGAGAGAGAAGATGGTTTTTAGTCCAACATGGGTCACTGATGGGTCTGTGGCATTGGCTAAGTCACTTAAGTTCTCTCTACATGATATATTATCTGTTATCTATTATCTATGATTATTAATTTTAAAAACAATGTTGATTTAAGCACTTTGGGAACAGAGAAAGCACTTTGGATTATATAACCAAATGTATGTGGATAAAGTCATGTTAATATAATTATTCATATGCTTTGTGCCTTGAGGACTGTAGTTAGTTATTTTTGATAACATTTTCCCATAACTGGGCCATAGTATTTTGGCATTTTATAATGTAAACGTGAATTGCTAGCAAGAGAAATGATAAAATTTCTCTCCATATTTGTGTCAATATGATGTTTTTTTTCTCTATCTTGAGGTATATATTGGGGGATGGGGTTAGGATAGTATTTGACTATAGAGTTTTTCTTAAATAATTAATATCTATTTTACTTTTTTGCAATAGGAATGCAGCAAATTATAGGCATGTGAAAGCTTTATGAACAAATAAATGTATATATTTTGTTATAATATGAAAAGTCTATGAGAGCATAATGGTCCAAGTTTTCAATAGTCTGAATATAAATATTAACAACTTAAATTGTTAGTGGCTCTTTGGATATCTACTGTGATAATAAAGTGATTCACCAATTCATTGAATATATTTCAAAATCTGTATATTAAAAAATAGATTTGAAAATATCAAATTGCAACTTAAAAAATCCTAATAATAGAAAGCTATTATATAACTAAACTGAAATTAAAATATTTTAGAGGTAATACACCATATTTTATTTTTCCCCTTCACATTCATCACCTATATCTCTTCTGATCATTTTGTGGTTTTACTCACTTACAAATAAAAGAACACTTATGATTTTATGTTCTAATTCTTTAACTTACTACACATGCACACACAAAACCCACAACCTGAGAGCATCTATTATATATAATAACAATTTTAATAATATGATTCACTTTTTTCTATGACTGAATACTATGTGAGAACCATATTTTTGTTATCTTTAATATAAAATGCCACCACATGTTATTATAATTATGTGTGTATTTTTAACTACAAGCATCTATATAATTTTTATGTTTAAAAAATTACTTCTAAATCTATCCTTGCATTTGATCAGTGACAAGATTTGAATCTTTGTCTTTTAATTCTAAGTTCATTGGTCTGTCTGACATGTCATATTGCTTCTTGACAAAACTCTTGAATTGAAATCCAACAAAATACACACTGCCAGTTGTAATGCACTTTGCCAAACCAAATAAGAAAACTTATTTAATGGAATGTTTTGTCACTTATGTCACATTTACTTACTTTATGCTCTAAAGGTAGTTAAGCGATGAATAAACATTCAAGGGGATTGATTGGGTTAGAATAACATGTCCACCATTCTACGGCACAGAGTAATTACTCCAAGAAGCATTTCTCAAAGCCAAAGACATCCTACATAATTCTTCTTCCTTAAATTATGTATTATTTGTAAATATCACCGAGCTATCATTTACTGCCAATTGAAATAAATGACTCCTGTATTTTTAATATTATAATTAAACTTATAAGTATTCAGCTTTATTTCAAACTCCAGATACACACACAAAAACACACACATATGCATACACACACATATCTACATTTATGTATACATACGTAGGGTATATGCTACATATACCTGAGTCATGCGTGGCTTAGCTGTTGGAATATATTCTGAGAAATGTGTCATTAGGTGATTTCATCATTGTACCAACACGATAGTGTGTACTTACACAAACCGAGCTGATACTGCCTACTACACACCTTGGCTCTATGGCATAACCTATTGCTCTGAGGCTACAAATCTGTAAAACACGTTATTGTGCAGAAACCTGTAGGCAATTGTAACACAATGGTAAGTATCTGTATATGTAACACATCTAAACAAAGAAAAGGTTTGGTAAAAATACGGTATAAAAGATCAAAAATTGTACACTTGTATAGGTCGCTCACCATGAATAGATCTCACAGGACCAGAAGTTGCTCTGGGTGAGTTGGTGAGTGAGTGTGAGTGAATGTAAAGGCCTAGGACATTATGGTACACTAATGTAGATTTTATAGAATATAGTACACTTAGGCTACACTAAATTTATAAATAAAAATGTATTTCTGTTTAATAATAAATTACCCTTAACTTACTGTAACTTTTTTACTATATTAATTTTTTAATGTTTTGAACTTTGTGACTCTTTTGTGAAACACTTAGTTTAAAACACAAACACAACATTTTGTAAAGCTGTATAAAAATATTTTCCTTTTTGTATCTTTGTTGTATAGACTTTATTCTATGTAATTTTTTTTTTTTACATTTTAAACTTCTTTGGTAAAACTAAGACACAAATAGAGACACTAGCCTTTGCCTACACAGGGTCAGGAGTGTCCATATCACTTCACCTCCACATCTTGCCCAACTGGAAGGCCTTCAGGGGCCATAACAAGCATAGAGCTGTCATCTTTGATGATAACAACAGTGGAATACCTCCTGAAGGACCTTCCTGAGTCTGTTTTACAGTTAACTTTTTTTTAAGTAAGTAGAAATACACTCTACAATAATGATAAAAATTATAACATATAAAATACATAAACCAGCAACATAGCTGTTGACTATCATGACGTATTCTGAACTGAACATTTTTGTATTCACTATACTTTTCCATGACTGGCGGTGTAGTAGGTTTGTTTAAACCAGAATCACCACAAACACTTGAGTAATGCATTGAGTTATGATATTATAATGGCTACCATGTCACTAGGCAGTAGAATTTTGCAGCTTCATTGTAATTTGAGGGGACCATCATCATGTTTGTGGTCCATCATTGACCGAAATGTCATTATGTGGCACATGACTGTATGTCTGTATATATGTATATACACCTTTAAAAAACTTCAGTTTTATTAATCAGAATCTAGAGAACTCAAGCAGATTAAGGAACATTGAACTAAGAAGCACCAAAACCCATGCATAAATAGCATGAGGATTAGCTAGAGAGATGAGAGCTTTGGAGCCAATACGGTATTAATACCAGGAATCAGTTAATCATATTGGGGCATTTAGAGTTATGGGATGCTAGAAATAGTAACAACTTTAGAAATTATCCAGTCTTAGGATGGCAATCTTTGAAAAATTTAAGTTGAAAAACACAATGCTGTCTAAAGCTGATTGGAACTTGCTTCCTGGACCACGGTGCAAGAAAAGGAATATGTGAAGCATGTCATAATCAGTTAGTTCTATCTGCCACAGATGAGTCATGAGAACTAGTAGCATACTTGCTGAGGCTCAAATGCTATAAATCACTTTCCCAAAGTTACACAGACAGTTAGCTCTGAATCCTTAACTATAAACAAGGCCTCTGACTCATAGTCCAGTGCTATTTGCTCTGCTCTACTGGCAAAGGAGAAACACTCCAATCTCCTAGTAGGCTTTCTCAGAGAAAGTCCACAGGGGCATGAAGGAGAACTATACAGGGGATGGTTGCCGCTCTGGATTGATGCCCTCGTGGGTTAAATTTATTGAGACTTGCTTATTCTTCTCATGGCATAATTTACTTAATTATATTCTGAAGCACTGTAACTTGGGTGTGCTTTCTTTTATTAATTATATTTTATGTTATTTTTTTTTCCTTAGAATTCCTAAGTAGATGATGCCTGTTCTTCTATAGGCTAAATAAATGGGTTCTGTACTTTAAATACATTAAAATATTAGTATTCTCTAATATATGTTTTGAACGTATATGAATATACGTTCAAAATAAAACATAAAAACTAGATGAAAGCATTTGCATTTCAGTGATACTTAATCAAAGCTTTGAGATATGTGTTTACATTGATTAACTTATAATAGAGGACTAACACAGTTTAGCAAAATACAGACCGTTCCCAAGCTGCCTTCACTCCACCCTTCTCCACCTTTTTATAGAATCTTGTCTAGCTGATTAATATAACAGAGCACTTCAGCTTTGGTGAAATACACTTATTCAATTTCACCGAAGATTATAGGTTTCAAATAATAAAATTGGATTTTATTGAGGATTGAAGTGTGTAAATAGAACATTTGATTGAATTTAATAAAATGGTATCCTGCTGATGAAGGCAAGTCGTTTCCCCTAGTTTTAACTTGATTACAAAGACAAGAAGTTTTATGAGCTGCTGTGAATGGAAAATTTCTTTCTCTCTACAGAAAAAGACTATATCAAAACTAAGAAAAAATGAGTAGTACAATTTAGTATTTTTAAATAAAATAGTTACTAATTTTGATTTTTTTTTAATTTCATGAAACTACTTTCTAATCTGCATTTGTGGCTACTCAATCAGTTAATTAAACATGCATATTATAAAAAAAAAGGAAGTCCAGCAAGTAAGTTTTTTTCTGTAGCTTTGAATAGCTTAATATTGTACCATTCTTCATCTGATCTATGATCGTGAGTCCCTTTTTTACAAAAGGAATCGGTATATAGTAACTCATGATATTTAAATGTTTGACTATCTTTAGACAATTCTGAAGTTTCATAAAAAGAAACACAAGGTGCATGTTTTTGCTACTTTCCAACAAATAGAATGTGAAATCTGAAAATGGCTTGCCATAATTTTGAGAAAACCAAAACCACATACCAAATGTTAAAGCAATGTCCTAGGTATATTGAAAAGATCATATTTAATTATAAAAAATACCATTTTTTCTTATGGTAATAGCAATGATTAAATTTGATATTCAAGTTTTATTTCTCAAATGTTTTACATTTCAACATAATAAAGTAAAAATATTATTTACCAAAATATATCAGTTTCTTAATTAATGTCAATATTTTAATTGTTTTGTTAGGCTAGCAAGCCAACTGAAAATACTTTTTTTTTTTAACCACTTAATCATGGCAGAACTTTTTAAAATTTATTAGGTTATTTTTAAAAAGAGTATTTGGAGGCTAAAAGATGGATAGAATGTGCAGCAAGTCTGATCATTATAAATGTAGAGTGAGTGTTAAGATATGCCAGAATTGAAGACATTATGTTGACTGAAAATTGATAATAAATAATTTCAGAGCAAGATGAATTTTAATGTGGCCTAAAATAGTACTTTGAGTTGATTTAGAATATTATCTTTAAGCAGTTGATTCAAAGTATCTGCAGGGGAAATATAGAATCTAAATATAGTAGCTCTTTTTCAATTATTTGAGGGTTTTTACAAAGAAGCAAATGGTAAACAGTTAATGAAAGGACAGTACATTAAAGGAAAATGAATATGTGTGTGTTGCTAGTGGTTGTGTGTTTTTAATGTTTTGGAGAAAAGTCCATTTTATAGAGAAAAGGAAAGGTTCCTAGAGAGGTAAAACTGGATGAGAAAGCAAAGATAAGAATAATCAGACAGATACAACCCCTAGATGTACACGGAAGTAAAAGCAGTTTAGAAATAGAAAAAAAGGGAGGAGACAGCAGAAATTACATAATTGCTGTATAGGAGAGTGTATGTGGTTCAGACCCTTTGCTATTATTTAGCAGAGCTGTTGCCTGTAGAGATTAGAAACACCATTCAAAAATAGAAAAATGTATAACTGAGGAATGATGGTTTGAGACTATCACTGAGATGAGAAGAAAGACCTCTAATTAGAATGAAAGTAGTTATATCCTGAAAAGTCCAAAGTACAGGAGACCACTTCATCAAACAAATTAAATAAATTAGTGGGAAAATGTGTTCTGACGAACTTCCAGAAGCATTTTGAACAGGCATAAATGTTGTGGTTTGAGAGGAACTGCAAAGAAAGAAGGATGAGACATCTCTTCATAGAAAAGATGCACTGAAATGGATGGGCTAAGTGTAGAAATATGATTATAATTTAGGTGGGTGCCTAGAAAAGGCAATCTAAGGGGATCAATGTTCAAAGAGAAACATGTATGACAATAGTTGATGAGCATATTACACCGTATGTAGCAGGACTTTTCACTTTGAGAGGCAGCTCTAGTGGCACCTTGGGTAATATTATGAATTTTAGAAAGACATATGGAAGAAAACAGACCACAAAAAGTGTCTGTTATTCATTGAATGCTTAATATATGCCTAAAGAATTGTTCAGTAGTTTATGTGTCATTTTCAACTCATATATGTGGTTACATAAACTCACTCTACTATAGGAGTCTCATTTAATTATTAGAAAAAACTATAACAAAATTATTAGTTATATTAGGAGATGGTAATATTCATTCATAAGCTCAAAATTCTGCTCTACAGTGTCTTTTCAGTTCTGAAAATTATTTGAAGGAAAAAATTTTGCTTATATGAATAATTTTGATGCAAACATTCCCCATCCCATTCCTAGTGTGAGCACCATTTTTATTCAGTGTGAAAATAAAATGACCAAACATCTGTCATAACATCATATTACCTGGTAACATATTGAGATTATACTCAGAATTGACCTGTGAATCTTATTACCTGTGGGAAGATTAAAATCTTCACTGAATGATCAAGGCAGAAATCAGAAGCTGAGTATGAAAATACAATAAATCTATTTTGAAAATAAATGAAACCCAATCTAACATTATAACAATTCTTATTTTCCCCAACACTGTCAGATTTTATAAATAAGAATCTCAAAAAAAAGTCTGCATCCTCCCCTGATGCAAGAGTGGTTGGTTTTTATCTGCCCTACACAAATTCTATATAGGTAACAAAGAGCCTGTCTTTTCCCCTGGCATTTGTTACAAAGTCGGACAAAAAGAAAGCAAATGCCTGCGTATGAGGTACCAAATGAAAAGCCATTCTTATATTCTATTCTACAGCATAAGTACCAAATGAAAATAATTTTGAAAAATACGAAACATTAAGTAGGTGTGCATAGCAGTAATACTGGTAGTAGTCACAGCAGCAGCAGCAGTAATAGTAAATATAAATTTTATACTATAAGATATTTGTGAAAAAAGGTAAAAATTAATGTCAAATCAAAACCATCTGTACAGAGAGGTTTGAGATTTAAATTTTTACTTGTTTATAAACTTTTTAAAGCCAAAAATAGCATTAGACAATGATTAATTATATTACATTGAAATAGAGCATAAAAACATAGGTATATTTTTCTCCTGAAATATATCTACTTCTATGTGAAGTTCATATGAAGTCAAGAATGTGTATGTTTAACTAGTTTTAGAATAACAATCAATGAAACAGTAAAAGCAGTAGACAATTCATATTACAGAACTGTAATCTGGAATTCTCATTGCAGGTCCTGTAGTCCGTTTACACGCATTACCTGTAGGAAAACTGAGTGGTGCAGCAATGCTAACTGACTTATACAAGGTCTGTTGTCAGGCAGAATAGAATTATTCTCATTCTCCTTTCAGACATGTAATATTGTATAATCATCTCTTTTAATGACTTAATCTCAAGGTATTTATGAACAACATACTCTTATTTCAATCTAGGCATTATTTTTGTGTAGTTGGTTACATATTATTGCCATAACTGTCATTATAACCAACTCTTAACTTCATTTAAGTGAAATAAAATTGGATGTTATGATTTTAGTTACTCAAAAAGATACAATAGAACATACAATAAAGGTTGCAATAATTGTCAGTTAACAAGGCTTACAAGCATTATCTGTGATTTGTATGAATTATGCTGATAGAATGACACAAGGTTAAAGAAGCTTACGATGGACATTAGAAAATAATAGTTACTGCCCACCTTATTTGGCAGGACTGAGGAAAGAATGTGAATTGTCAACATTTTGAGAAACATTAGTGGGACACTATAATTCAAAGAGAAAAGAATAAGAGATTGAGTAGGCAGGCTGTAGTAGCATCGAAGAAAAACTCTGAGCAACATTAGCCCTGTATATTTCTGCAACAGAGAGTTGCCCAGGGTAAAAGCAGGAAGCACCAGCAAATATACTCCATTCAGTCAAAGTGCCAATTCCATAGAGGAAGTCACCATGGGCTAAATGGTCCTTAGTGTAGACAGACAGTAGGAGAGAGAGCAGAAGTCAGCTGTCTTGGCTGGGACTACTTCAGCAGGAGACCTCATTCCCTTTCCCTCACTTCTGTGTTTTCAGGCTGCAGAAAATGTACAATGCACATGTCTCTCTCACTGAAACTCTGTGGTGAAGTCAGTACAAAAAGAGAGCAATGCAACCAGCATATGCTCTATCAGAGCAACTAGAAGATACGGGCAAAGATGCCCAAGTTAGCTGGTAAGACTGGCCAGAGCCAAAAACCAAATTAACAGGAGAAGGGAAAATCTTGAGCTAATTACAGAGTTTAATGAAGGGAATCTAATAGTTCATCCATTAAGAGAAAAAATGATCAATACAGAAGACAGATAAAAGAAGACCAATAAATGAAATACAAAAATTAGATAAAATAGAAGGAAAAATCCTGAAATAAACAAAGAACTGTATCTGCAGCTCAGATAAGCATATGAAATACTAGAAACTGGAATGAGGTCATAAGACTGAGGAGCAGAGGTTGAATGAGGAACTAACAAACCAGATGAACATAGTATAGGCTGACATGTGTGGGAAAAGAGTGTGGGCAAGATAAGCAACAAGATTTCTGACCAGTTGCTTTCAGGACTCTGGTGAGACAGGTTAGTTTAAAGGATTTTTAGGACATTTTACTGTGTGTCATAAAATGCAGTCATCCTCTGACATCTCTTTCAGAAACAGCAAAAAATCATGTAGCTCCTTTTTGATGTTTTATTTGTGTGGAGCGAGAAAATACCTATTGAACGGAAAACATGCGGAATAAGGGAAAAACCTGTTTCAGTTGAACTTTGGTAGCACATTGGGGTTTCTGCTTGGATTTTGGACTTAAAATGAAATCTAGATTAAATTGTTATTTAGAAATGATTCTTGAGAACACCTTTACGGTGTCCTCTATCAGAGTATTGTCATGAAAGGGAGTAGGGAGCTACTCAGAAGAAATCATGATGAATTTGGGGATCACTACTCTCATTAGGAGAGAAATAGTAGAAACTAAAAGAATTACCAAATCATAATTGTTGTACTAATGCATGGTTTATAAATGGGTTACAAATGGAGAATAAATATAGGAAGGATTTCATTACTTAAAAAATTGAAAAAGCCTTAGAAACTCCCTCATGATGGTACAGGCTATAAATTATTATTTTTCATCTGACATTGACAAACACCTAAGTGTTTTAATATATTGGATCTGCTCGTGGCATTTACTTTCCTTAACCAACTAATACCAGAAGCCCTGAAGACTGGGTGCCCATCATGGCACAAGAGATGAAACTCAATAAAGAACTTCTGATAGAGATGAACTGCTAGGACTAAATATTAGTATTGAACAATACTGCCAGAGACAGAAGTTGGAGCTATAATTTACACAGGCCACAGATATGTGGCAAAGGGCTGAAAAATGCTAAAGATGAAGTGATGGACAGATAAACCCAGAATTATACATTTTTTTATCAGTCTTAAAGACTTCCGTTTTCCTGACAGAGTACCTGATTATCTAGAGTTGCTTAGAATTTGCTTTCCAGTTTATTTACTTCTTCATCCCTAATCAAATTGATGATGGCAAAAGGCGGTAACCGTGGAGTCATGGGGGCCATCATCCATCCACGGAAGAGGGAAGCCCATTTTTCATAGAATAGGGATCACTGAGTTATGTAGGGAGACCAAAAAGAATATACTATATTCTCATATTTTACTAAGACGTTAAAATTTATTTTTCATTCTTGTCATTAACTTTGGAAGAGCTAGAATCCCATAGAACCCTGGGAGTCTCAATTTCCGTTACCCGATAGTGTTCTAATTATCACCTAAACACGCAATCTTTGGTCAGATTTTGCATTTGAATGAATGTCCTTATGGCATTTCAAAATGTAACTTTGAGCATATTTTATTATAACGGTATTTTATATATGATCAGATATTAAAAATAGCTATGTATTATTTTATTAATATGCCAATAATACCTTAGCAAATGGCATACAAGGTATCATGCCAATCTTGCACATGGTTGTATCTTCAGCACTAACATAGCACTTGGAAAATATAGTGAATATAAATTTTTTACATAAATGAATGAAGCAAGTGGCATTTGCTGCATGATCACAATAAAAATTTATCAGAAAATAGATTAAAAACTCCATATAAAATCTTTCTTTTTTTTTTTTTTTTTGAGACCGAGTCTCACTCTGTCTCCCGGACTGGAGTGCAATGGCGCGATCTCGGCTCACTGCAAGCTCTGCCTCCCTGGTTCACGCCATTCTCCTGCCTCGGCCTCTCGAGTAGCTGGGACTACAGGGGCCATCACGCCCGGCTAATTTTTTGTAGTTTTAGTAGAGATGGGGTTTCACCATGTTAGCCAGGATGGTCTTGTTCTCCTGACCTCGCGATCTGCCCTCTTCGGCCTCCCAAAGTGCTGGGACTACAGGGGCCATCACGCCCAGCTAATTTTTTGTACTTTTAGTAGAGATGGGGTTTCACCATGTTAGCCAGGATGGTCTTGTTCTCCTGACCTCGCGATCTGCCCTCTTCGGCCTCCCAAAGTGCTGGGATTATATAGGCGTGAGCCACAGCGCCCGGCCAAAATCTTAAACTAAATTTTAGAACTCAACACACTCATAAATTTGGACAATATCTAAATGTAATATGTTAAACTATTACATATAATGTATCTTGGCCATTTTCTTTCCTGAATAGTTATCATATATGCTTTATTAATATACCCAAGATCGTTTTACTTTATTTTTTTAACCAAATAGCCAGGCTTAAAGGAGACTAAGAAATTTTAAAAGTTAAAAAATATGAATTAAGCAGGTAGAGCTATGATCAAGATGTAAAATTCATTAAACTCACTGGTATTTCTTATCTTTTTGATAGCTCTAGGATAATATGTTTTTATCTGCACTCAGAAGCACATACTGCATTCATTTTTATTAGTTTTAATATATGGATAGACTGCAGTAAATATTGATTATTACTAGAAATCTGTGGCTTGCTTGCTTTCTCCAAAGGATCTGGAAACTAATAGATTTCTCACATGCATTTAAAAAAAATTGCTGAACAAGAATTAACTTTAACTTTTGTGTCTGCTTGTGGGCTAAACAACAATTATTGCACATTTTTATTTCTGGAATTCATAATTTCTCATCTTTTATTTGTTCTTATGCTTAAAACCTGACCCCTGTTTTATTACAGAAACTATCTCTTGGGCGTCATCAATGATTTCATATAATCTACCTTTACCCCATGTTCATGCTGTGGGATCTTTCTACTTGGCCAGAATTTCTATTAGAAATCTGTTAATTAACAGGCATTGGCATTCTAAGGAATAAAGAAAGATGACTCTCCTTCTTGAAGAGTACATCTGTTATTAGTGGTAGTGGTAATGTTCCTTAATTTTACTTCTGTTGGGTTACTAACAATGTCTACATAGATTAGAGATCTCAAAGTCAAGATGTCCAAAATCAAAGACCTCTTCTCCAATTATTTTTCTTCCTTCTTTCCTCATTGTATTGATTAATAGCACCGTTCCTTGCATTTGTGGGCAAAAGTACAATGAAAATAGAGACATCCTGTTCTGCAGATGGAGAATGGTGTCAGAACAAGATGAAGTTCCTAAGATACAGACACCATAATATAATATTGTAAAGGTCACAAAATCCTAAGTAGAAAAACAGAAGAAAAAAGGGTAGACAGAAGGAGAAAGAAAGTTCTAATTGAAGGGCATGGTGATACATATACATTTATGAAGAATAACTTTTAAATTCCAAATATGGTAAAAATCAAACACATCCATACAACAATCATGCGGGAAGAATACTTGTAGAATGTTGCTATTCTATCCTTTTTGCAGATCTCATTGCAGATGAAGGAATTATTGTCCAAAGTGTTTTGTTTTCCTGTCATTTATGAGGAGACTTTTAGCTATAATGCTGAGTTTTATACACTATGCTGCAGAGCATTTCTTTAGCAAGAACTAGAATTAGAGTGAGAGGAGGAAAGAAGTAAAATGAAAACATTAAATAAAAGTAATATGCAGAGGCAGAGAAGCTTTGGGATTCTTGGAAAATAACATAAAGAAATTCATGAAATAACATTTACAAATGATGAGATAGAAGGAGAGGAAAAGTTAGGGTATTGTTTTTGTATGTCTTAATGTAAAAGACAGTCTTAACCTGAAGGAAACACTTCAGTGCTGAAAAGCACAACCAATTATCATTTTTTGAAAGCAATTTCCACTTGAAAGGGATGGAAATTAGAAAGTGAAGAGATGAAGAAGAGTCTGCCTTGGGAATATTGTCTCGGAATGCATGTATTTAACCTCTAGTTTAGTAAATCTGACAGTGAACCACCATCTGGTGACCACAGTGATGAAAAATATTCCTATTGATTAAGAACAATGTGTGAACTTTAGAAAAGAGCATTCATATTTTATAGAGATCTATGTATACATAGATTATATAATCTATGCATTATATAATCATTTTCTAGTCAAAAAGACAATGGTCTTGCTTTAAGAGGACCCAGCTAATATTTCAAATATATGTGATATTTTGTGATAATATGCAAGAACATTCATTATAAAACATTTTAATAATTTGAAGAGAAAATCCTAAAGGCTGTAATGTTATTATATAACTCATAATACACATTCATAACATAAATTAAATATTGGTCAAAGCTATATAAGCAGATACAGATACGTCGTTTTTGAAATAAGTGTCTACATATTTATATTCTTGAACTTCCTCAATCTGTTTTGAAGATATATCTGGATTTAAAAAAATGAAATAAAATTATTCCCATAAATTATCCAAGTCAGAATCAGAGCACACAAGGGCACTCCAGCTATGAAAGTTTGATAGATTTCATACTGAAGAAGTATAAAATGTAATTGAGTACACTTTCTTTTTTCTTTCAGCAGAAAGCATATTTATAGCACTTAAACTACTCTTATCTAGCCTTAAGGATCTTATAAATAAGAAATTATTCAGAGGGAAAATTTATATTTACCCTTAGAATATGCAAGAACTATGGGTTACTCAATGTAAAATTAATGAGAAGCTCACAAAGTATCACAGACATGAAATATGTCTACAGTGCATATATGGCAGTGGTTATGAATCCTGGCTGCAAGGTACAATAGATTCTGCAAGGTTTTAATTTTTTTATTTTATTTTTTGCTACATTATATTTGTCCATATTTGTGGGGTATATGTGAAATGTTATTACATGCATAGAATGTGTGATGATCAAGTCAGTGTAGTTAGGGTATCCTTTACCCCGGTATTATCCTGTCTAAGTGTTGGGTACATTTCAAGTTCTAGTTAAAAAAATCAAGAACTATTCCAGACTAACTACCTTGTCATCTCCAGGAAAGTGACCTGGAAGTCTTTATTTTGAAAGTATTTTATTATTGATTGTCATGTTTGGTCAGTATTGAGAAACCATGGATATATGCAGTTTTTCTTAATAATCATAGAAATTTGGAGCTGATAGGGATCTAAGATTCATCTAGTCCAATCTGCACATCAGGATCTAAATCGGATACATTTTGCTGTGGTTTTGATTAGTGTATATGATAAAATCAATACATATGTATTTATATGAATAAGAGCTAACTTTTACATAGGTATCTATTCCTGTGTATGTATTTGTGCTCTCACATACACAGGCACACATACACACTACTCCTTCACTGGAAAACTTCACTATGGTAGGTGACAGAGAGGGAACAAATGTGAACATGAGATTTATTGTGCTTAAATAATTTGCAGTCTGAAAAACATTTACAACCCTAATCACAGTTCAAGGCAATACTACAGATAAAGTGCTGTTGTAGTGCAAAAGAAAAAAATATTAATTCCCACTAATATAGAAAGGATTATATTTATCTGATGTTATCTTTCAAGAAGGAAAAGGCATTTGAATCTGGAAAAGATGAGACAGGAAACAAAAAATATTGAGGGAGCAGAATGTGCCAAGACACAGGAAGAAAATATTAGTGCTTTATTCAGCAAACATATGCAATGAACGTCATTTGTAGAAATGAAAATTTATCAGCTTATTACTTATGATTATCTCTGATTAGCTTATTAATCAACTTATTTCCCATTCATTTTTTCCTTCATTCAACAACTGTGGAATGCTGAAGATGGATTTGTCCTTGTCATAAAGGATATCCATGTATAAAAAAGAAAGAAGGCTTTGGGAGCTGAGGTGGGAGGATCATTTGAAGCCAGGCATTCCAGGCCAGCCTGAGCAACAGAGTGAAATCTCATAATCTTCAAAAACATAAAAATTAGCTGGGAGTGGGGTGTGCCACTGCACATCAACCTGAGTGACAGAGCGAGATTCTGTCCCTAAAACAATAAAATTAAAATTAAAAAATTAAAAATAAATAAAATTTTAAAAAAGCAACAAAGAGCTGGCCATGTGCAAATGGAATTTGATTTACTGTTAAATATTTTGTTACCTAATTTAAAAAAAACTACATTGTATTCCTAAGATAATTCCCATTATTTGGGATATTTTACATTCAAAATTATGGAAATATTTTTAAAGCCATTTTCCAGACAGTCAATGGTAATAACATGAATTTGAGTTAACAGCATGAGTTTTAAAAAGATTATAGTATCTTTGACTTCATTCATAGAAATTTGTAGCACTTTCTGTAAGTTTGATAATTGTCCTCTTCAGTGCTTATTTTTAAACTTAGTGCTTGTTGATATGAAAGAAATAATTGTGCTAATATCACTGGATAGAATAGAATCAAATAGAATCATGGAGCTGGAAATGGGTCATTAGTTCATTTTTTTGGGGGGGAGCGGATGAGAATATATCTTATTCTGAAGTTTTGTCTCAGATATACTAGGTGGCTTATATTTGTTGTGTTTTTGTTCTATTATGAAATGTCTATTCATTCTTCAGTTCATACTGCATTAATCTCAAGGAGTAAGTCCTTTCTGTGTCAATTGCTTCCTCAAAAACCTGAAATAGTATCTGATGCCCAGAGATTCAAGCCACAATAGCACATACGGAATGCTTTCAGTCGTTGGTCTTGTAATAAACTACACTGTTCTTGCTCATACGCATGATCCAGCTCCCCATATTTGTGCCTCTTTCTGCTGTACTTTTCCCATTTTATAGCGCTCTATCACTGATAGGTATTCAGCTGCTGTTTCTTTTTTTTCTTTTCCTTTTTCTTTTTCTTTTTTTTGAGACGGAGTCTTGCTCTGCCGCCCAGGCTGGAGTGCGGTGGCGCGACCTCGGCTCACTGCATGCTCCACCTCCCTGATTTATGCCATTCTCCTGCCTCAGCCTCCCGAATAAGTGGGACTACAGGCGCCCGCCACCACGCTCAGCTAATTTTTTGTATTTTCAGTAGAGACAGGGTTTCACCGTGTTAGCCAGGAAGGTCTCGATCTCCTGACCTCGTGATCCACCCGCCTCGGCCTCCCAAAGTGCTGGGATTACAGGCGTGAGCCACAGCGCCCGGCCTCAACTGCTGTTTCTTTCAAAGGTGAGCATGAATGTGCTTTCTCTAAAATTTTGCCTGTCTCAACTCACCAGAATCTCTTCCTGTTCTAATACAAATGGTTCTTTTTCCATTTCTCCTATGAATCTTTGCTATTTATCTTCATCCACACACATAAAAATATACACATATATATTTTCCTCATTGGAGTAGAGTGTATATTCTCCTTGCTGAGGGTAGAATTCTCATTTTAGTTATTCTGTTTTACACATCACCTAAAAGAGAGTTGCACACATAATTGTACCTTACTGTGTATTTATCAAAGTATTTTTCCCTAATTAAGAATCCCTCAATTTAAACTGTATGCTGGTTATCTTTGCTGGGAAGAGTAAGGAAAAGGGATAGAGTTCTATGCTCTCAATCTGTTTCCTCCATGTGAAATTTCAAACTGAGGACAGTAATAATGTATAGATTACATAGTATATTCTAGGACACTTTTTGTTATCAATTTTAGTGATTCTTCAGTAAATATTGTCATTAATCGCATGTTACCTGAATTCCTTGAATGCAGTTATGGTTTCTAAATCTCGTATCCTGTTTCTTTTTTAAGTAGAAAAAGTGGACCTACCTTCTATGTATGTGGCATGAACTTTGAGGTTTGTAGCAACGCAAACCCCAACTCCATGAAAGCTGGAATTTCTTAGAAAAATTACAGCTAGTGATGCATGAAGTTCTAATATCTCAACACAGATCCCACATGTTCTTTTCTTTCATTAATCATTATCTTGTGTGAACTTGGGAAACATGAGATAACATAATTTATCCCCCCTCTGACATCCATCCTTATTTTCTTACCATGAAAATGAAGAGATTGGGTAGGTGATTTCTTAGGCATCTTTCATCTCTGAAATTCTAAAAGTCTAATTTTGTTTTTAAGTAACTGCATTGGCGTTAACATTATTATCTATAGAAACTCAGTGACTTCAATTTCAGAGCATGGTTTGCAATTTTTCTCTTCACATTTGGCAATAATTATTTTTCTTTTTTTATTTCAGATGCATAAAATTGATTTAATTCAAATCTTGTTTTTAACATGTATTCACCTTTGGACAATGCATGCTTTCTTAAATTTAATTCAGCTGGAACCTGACAGATGACTTCGGCCTGCTGGCGTGCTCTTTCTGTTTTACCGTTCCATGCGTGCTCCATCCCCCATAGCCATCATCTTGATTTTGTGTTTATCGATCCATTGCTTTTTTATAATTTTCCTGGATATACACATGTATCTAAAAAAATAACGTTTACATTTGCTTATTTTGAAATTTATTAGAAAATATTATTCTGCATGTAAACTTTAGAGTCATTTTTTTGCCCAATATTTTGTTCCTCATATTTAATCATATTATTACAGATAGCTGTAATTGTTATTGTTTAACACTTCGCTGTGGGAAAATGAAACAGTCTATCTATTCTCCTGTCCATGGCTTATGGTTCTTTCTTGATATTATGATCAGTGCTGGTTTGAATATTTTTGTGTCTTCTAGTGTGTATGTAATCAACTATATAATCCTGGAAAATAATAAAATGTTTTAAACTGATCATTTTTCTCATACATCAACTTCATTTTGGCTTTGCTCAGAATGAATTTCTTAGAAAAAATAGTTACAGTTATTAAGAAAACATTCAAAAATATGCTGATATTTTTTCTAAATTAGAATTTTTTTTTGTATATGAAGATATTTCCCTTGAGTTTTTGTTATCGTCTGTTTTATTCCTTTGCTTTATTAATGTTTCAAACGAGTCTTTTTTTTTGGTTTTGGTTTTGTATTAGGAAATCTTACTAAGTTCATTAGAGTTTAATCACTTTTTAGATATTTTCAGAATCATTAACAAGATATCATTGCATTTTTCATGGATTATTTGACTATCATCTAAGTTAACAAGGTCATTTGATGATTGTTAAGACATTTATATGTAGGAGGTATTCCTCTTTACATCTTTGTAGAATTAAGAACCTTATTGTCTTTCTTTTTTTTTTTAACTAAAGTTAAGTAGTATAATGCCTAAGAACTAGCAATCTGATATCAACTATCTAATGGAATGAGGCAGGAAATAATTTAAAATTAAACATGAGGAGCAAAAAAGAAAAGGAGCAATTTAAAATAAAGAATTAAGACAAGCAGATTCATCAATTATCACTTGGGTACAGTGGAGGAACTGACCTGAGGGCTATTCAATTTAAAACGTTCCATAGGTACTATTGGATCCCTGAAGCAAAATATAATAAGGAGTTGGTGTCCCAATTAAAGTATTGGAAATGTCAGCAAGCTGAAGGGGATGGCTTCATATGGTTTGAGAGACAAGTATGCTGGTAAGGCAGTTCTGGCATGAATTACTTGGAAATATTTCAAGAATAATCAGACTGTTTCTCTTAATTTCTAACTTTTGCTGTCTCTTTATTTCCCTAAAGGGATTTACTTGTCCAGTGCCAAAAAGCACTTATTATGAATTGACAGTGGACCAGATCATGGTGAAATTGTACAGAAACTTAAATATCTGAAATTCCAAAGGTAAATCTGGCTAGTGAGCCCTTGGGCAATTTAAACAACGATTGTAGTTTAAAGAGAGAGGAAATCCGCATTATTTCATGTCTTGAAAATGTCTTCTTTCTGAAAAAAATGTAACTTAATGAATTTGAACATTTTCTCTATTTGAACTTGGATATAGTACTTCTATAATCAAATGAATAAGTCACCAGTTTCCTAATTGTACCTTTATGAAAAAATTAAAGCAACTCAAATTAAAATAATCATTCTAAATTAAGTCATTTATAATAAATTTAACTCATACTTCACAAAATTTCATTTATATATATAAATGTTTAGAAAGCATGACCCCTAATTAATCACGAGGACATGTCCCAGCTGATTACTTGGGGACTGTATCACCTTGGAGAATTTACTTGCCTGTGCCTCAGTTGTCTTTCCTTATGCATGGGTAATACCTGTACTCACTTCAAGGAAGTTTTATGAGATTTAATATGTCAAAGTATTTCAAGACTTTAGAATACTATCTGGCACATAAAGACACAGGAGTTATATCTCATCATAAGCATAAATTTGTGATTTTGATAACACTCATGTATTAGAGCTTTTATCATTTAAAATCTTTTATGATTCATTTTTAATTTAAAGCTGCAAATATTGAACAGAAATAATTAACCAGGAGGAAAAAATCAATTAACAAAAAATACTCTGTCATATTTCACAGTAAATTGACAGTACAGACATTCTCTTCAAGTAAGATAAAGGGAAACTTTCATGCGCGTCCGTGTGAAGAGACCACCAAACAGGCTTTGTGTGAGCAACATGGCTGTTTATTCCACCTGGGTGCAGGCGGGCTGAGTCCGGAAAGAGAGTCAGTGAAGGGAGATAAAGGTGGGGCCGTTTTATAAGATTTGGGTAGGTAAAGGAAAATTACAGTCAAAGGGGGTTTGTTCTCTGGCGGGCAGGAGTGGGGGCCGCAAGGTGCTCAGTGGGGGTGCTTTTTGAGCCAGGATGAGCCAGGAAACGGACTTTCACAAGGTAATGTCATCACTTAAGGCAAGGACCGGCCATTTACACTTCTTTTGTGGTGGAATGTCATCAGTTAAAGTGGGGCAGGGCATATTCACTTCTTTTGTGATTCTTCAGTTACCTCAGGCCATCTGGGCGTATATGTGCACGTCACAGGGGATGCGATGGCTTCGCTTGGGCTCAGAGGCTTGACAGAAACAACTTTGCTCTCACAACTTTTATTGTATTTCTTTCTGAAAGGAGCAAATAAAGTAGAGCAAGAAAACTGCACTAAAATTTGAAGCAATTAGAAAGGAGATTAAATCATCATTTTGGCAGCTAATATCATTAGTGACTTAGAAACTCAAAATCAAAAAATTAAGGAAGTTAATAATACATATTATTAGTGCTGATACAAAATATATATAAAATTACATATTTTATGTATGTTCTTTTCTTAAATGACATAATATTTAAAAAGCTTAAAGCTAAATAATTTACATTAGTCACTTTGAAGTAACTCAAGAAACAAATTTCTCTATACATCCATTCATCCATCTATGTGATTTTGATGTTCTCCATGTAAAAAATAAATAAATATAAGATAATCTGAATAAGTTAAAAGCATGACAACATTTCAGATGAGAAAATTATGTATTTTAAAAGATGTCAACACTAAAGGGTGTTTGCATATGTATGTGTATGTTTGTATATGTAAATAAAGAATCTAAGATATTTCCTGGAATTTTGGGGAACCACAGATAGTGATCTTGCAATTAACAATTGCAAAAATAAATGTGTGTGACCTGTACTGAAAAGGTTGCAAAGAAGTGTAATCAGTTGAAATTTCCATACAACATAATCAAGGATTATGTTCTATTGCAACATAATGAAGCACATAAGAAACTAAAATATGCTATTAGATGCTTACAATGTTATATAAATTGGAAAAATATGAATACCTTATGAATCAACATTTCTTAAATATGAAAAAGAGTTAATTCTGGGTCTGTTTTTAAAGATCATACTACTTTTGGTCATACCTTGAGCAACTTCCCCTATCCAAATTCCAAAACCATGGCATTGATAGATAAGTTATAAAAAGTGATAAGCAAGATATGTCACAGAAGACAAACAGAAAAAGTAAGATGAGCCTTGCCAAAGCCCTTGGCCTACTGGGTCCCAGGGTTTTGAAGCAGTCAACATTATGTGACTGGGAATTTGGCTCACATAAAGTTCTAAACTGTTCTTCGTTAGTTGGAGGAATGAAGTAAGGTTTATGATTTGAACCAAGGGATTGGTATAGCAATCTTTCACATGTGACTGGAGACATAAATAAGAAAGCTATTAATTGGGGATGCAGCTAATAGAAGATGGGAAAATACTGGCCCAAGCTTGTAGTTAAGTGCTATGGTAAATGGATGGGTATTTGGATTTTTCAATATTTCCCTAATATTACCCAATATTTCCCAGTGTTAGCTAATGCAGGGACACCAAACTGCTAATATGAGACCTGGTTTTGCATTCTGAACTTGGGTAGCTAGGTAGAATTCATTGTGTAACTACTACACTAAGGGACCATGGACACAAGTGGTCATAAATTAGAAAAAGAGTGACAAAGGGGGGGATTATTTAAAATGTTTCTATAAAGTATCATTTCATAACAAGAAGACAGCTAATATGATGAAAGCCAAATGCATACATAATCAGAAAATTAAATAAAATATCTTAACAACCTGAAAACTATTTTAAAATGTTTATAGTCCCAAAGTGATAAATGAAGAATAAACATCTTTTATGAAAGGAATTTATAGAATATAAGCAAATGACAGAAAACAAGAATAGGTAGATAGAAGAAATTCAATTAGAAAAAGTATATATTGAAATATTCCATAGTAAGTAAAATAATAAAATTATCTGAATACAAAAATAAAACCAATAGTAGAGAAAGAATATTTGAAGGAATAGTAGCTGAGAGTTTTGTTTTGTTTTGTTTTCTAACATTTGAGGAAATAACTAAGTCCTCACATTGAATGTTAAATGAAATTTAGTGTCCACTTGGGCACAGTGGTGTGAAATGCAGATAATCAAAAATTAAGAGCTTTTCAAGGCTCTGAGGAAAGAAAGATTACCCATAAACAGATGAAAATAGATTGCAACGGATTTCTCAGCAGTAAAATGATCTCAGAGTATATAGTATATACATAGAACTGAAGGAAAATACTCACATAAAATGTCTTCTCTACTAACATATTTCAGAATTATACCAAAAATAAAGATATTTTCAGAGCAGCTTTAGGGGACTAAACCAATAAAGACCTTTTCTGAAAGACCTGTTCAATATTTTGACTTAACGAAGAGGATATTGAAGCCATGAATGGCATGGTAACCAAGAAACAGAGGTATCTATAAAAATTGATGAAAAAAGGTCGGGCACGGTGGCGGCTCACACCTGTCATCCCAGCACTTTGGGAGGCCGAGGCGGGCGGATCACGAGGTCAGGCAATCGAGACCAACCTGGCCAACACAGTGAAATCCCGTCTCTACTAAAAATACAAAAATTAGCCGGGTGTGGTGGCGGGCGCCTGTAGTCCCAGCTACTCGGGAGGAAGAGGCAGGAGAATCGCTGGAACCTAGGAGGCAGAGGTTGCGGTGAGCCGAGATCTCACCACTGCACTCCAGCCTGGGTGACAGAGTGAGACTCCGTCTCAAAAAAAAAAAAAATAATAATAATTAATAAAAAGGTATTGGTAAATATAATTACGCTTTGACAAAGTATTAACTAATTTTTGTGATAAAAAGATGAAACTAAAACTCAAGATAAAATTGTAATCTGGGTCTTCAATTTAGTAGCAGGGTAAACTTTGCTAAGTCTTTGTCAAGAGGTGAGCCTAAACACTGCATAGTGATGTAGGAACCAAGAAACAGGAGGAGAGAATAAACAAAGAGGGGGAGGAAAAGTGTAAAAAGAAAACCTAAAATCAGTTTATAAAAGTATTTGCAATTCACAATAAATATAATCAGTTAAACTCAACTATTAAGAATCCGACTAGCAGATTGATTTGTCTGCAAGCAATGACTGAAGAAGTCAGATCACACACTCCCAGACGCTCGAAGCAGCACATTTGTCATTACTCAGAACTCCTGGGAAGCGCTGAAGGCATTGATGAAGTGCCACTCCCTAGCCCCTGACATGTAATTTTACGGGTTCATTTTTATAGGTGAGTATAACTCCAGATTTCCTCTACACTCCTTTCTGGAACTTGTTTGGGATCCACAGAGGAGGAAACCCTATTTGCATAGAAGTAGGCTAATTATAGCATACATTTGAAAGGCAGTTAAATATACAGTTTTAAACTAGGCAAATTACATCTGGGGCTATAAACAGTATCAACACCACCAACAACAACAGTAAAATGCTCTAGTTGTGCTCCAGCATAGGATTACTACTAATCATGAACATTTTTAGTAACTTAAAATTATGAATTTTCATATATTAGAACACAGGTGATTCTAACAGTAAGAACTTAAACAGTCTTTTAATTTAAAAAAATCATTTGTACATGCTAAATACATATATTGTAAAAAGTTAAGGATCTATTCAAGTTATTTCATTCTGGTTCAAATATAACACATATAAGTGCATATAATGATTATTTGAGTTCACTCTCCCCTAATTAGATGAATAGAGAAAGCCACATGCCTATGTTAGTTCTGAAAGTCTCAGAGATGGCTCAATTTGTGATTTTTAAGCCAATCTATCTTCATTGGCCTCCAAATAAAATAAAGGGGATAAATAGAATTTCTAAAAATGTATTGGTATTAGTGGAGGCCTAATAATATGGAGTCAAGTGAAGAGTAAAGGGATGGACATTTGCAAAGACACCCTGAGAGCATCTGTTGCCCCAGATTTCTAAATCATGTAAGCCTAAAGCAGTATAATTTAGTTTATCTTAATTTGGTTGTGGTGGTGGGGTAATGCAGTTAACTGAGTTACACTGCAGTTAAATTATAAGATTGCTAGTTCAACATACATTACTTTATTCAAGTGGTAAGAAACCTAAAAATAAAATAATCCATATAGCATAATTTATTTTTAATATAGGCATTTCAATATCATATGAACATAATTTATAAGTACCATTATGAGAAAAACAAATATGAAGTTCACAACCCTAATATGAAAAGCTGAAAACATATATTCTATTTGAACACTAGGATTCCCGGTCAGTTTATATATGACACGAGTGTTTTTAAAGCCACTTTGTGAGAATGATAATATACTTTTTTGTTACTTCATCCCTTACATATTCTGGCAGCTTTCCAGATTTTAGCAAAGGACTCTTTGAGATGTTTTGCTTTGTCAAAAACTAAATATATTGACAAAGTCTGGAAGAAAGATAAAACATAATAAAGCCATCCAAGAGAGGTGAGCGTGCATTCAAGAAAAGGTTTATGTTACGCAGAGCAAACTATGTTAAAACAAAATCTATAGAGCTAAAAATCCAATGTTTTTGGATTTCTATTCTAATTTCAATCTAATCTACTAGGAAGATGAAAGATTCAATATTACTCCCCACTTTGTATTATCGCTTCAACTTTAATATGAAAGACTTCACGGAAGTCAGCACTGGAGCTTTATTTTAGTAACCATAGAGGAACCATTCTAGGAAATTGTGGAGCCAAAATCCCAATTAGACATGTTCTATATGCCCAAAGTTTATACGAGGATTAAAGTTACCTAGAAGAGCAGAAAACATATGTGTGATGGGGATATATACATGATAGAGCCATAGTAAAAACTTACAATGATTATAACTTCTGAAGAAATAATCAGTTTGAATGTGATACAGTATTAAGAGAAATAACTATAAAAAATGACTAGACAAGACTAAAATGCTTCTGTCCCCGATGCATTCTTTTCTGTAAAATTTCAATCATTTTGGGGGGTATAGTTGGTTTTTGGTTACATGGCTACCTAATGCATTCTATAATGTGGGAATATTTCTTCTTCTGCACAAAATCATCTTTTTCATAGTACACAACACTCTTTATTAAACCTTCACTGTGGATAACTCCAAAATTGTCAAAAGGCAGTTGTGTACAAGGCCAATAGACGTTCAAAATATTAGAAAAGTTTTCAGCTGTTTGGTTATCAGTGCATTTGACATTTAATTTAACTATTGTAATAGATGATTATGTAATAGATGATTATACTTAACACTTGTATAGAATAGACTTAAAGTGAAAAAAAGGTAAGTTCAAGCTTACTTTCAGGAACATTGAGAAGCTTCAGTTACACTTTGGTAATGTATAATAACCTTATACTTGTAATTTTAATTTTTTGTAGATATATTTTTATAAAATTAAGAATTTTTAATAATTTATAAAACTATCCAATTTTATAGAAAAAATAATAGTGTTTGTGACATTATATCTCCCATAGCAGCATTTTTTTTTTCAAAAGGAACATATTGTTCATTGTAAAGTTTATCTTTGTTTAAGGTTTAAGGTTTTAGATATTTTAGACTTGTTTTGTTTTGTTTTTGAGATGGAGTTTCACTTTTCTCACCCAGGCTACAGTGCAGTAGCATGATCTCGGCTTACTGCTACCTCCACCCCCCGGGTTCAAGCAATTCTCCTTCCTCAGCCTCCCAAGTAGCTGGTATAACAGATGCCCGCCACCATGCCTGGCTAATTTTTGTATTTTTAGTAGAGATGGGGTTTCGCTACTTTGGCAAGGCTGTAGACTGTTTTGTTTTTTTGTTCATTTTCTTTTTTTTTTAACAGATGACTTCAGTCAAAAGTTGAGATAGCTGATTTTTTTTTTTTCCAATCTTCAGTTTTCCTACACAAAGAATCCATCCTACTTCTGGGTCCTTCTGATAAGTTCAAATACCTTCTGGGCTTTCTCCTAAGAGCAAATAATCATCTCTCAACTGGTTTGTCAGATTGCAATCCAATTCATAAATTAACATTCACTTTTACTCAGCATGATATATTATCTTCCCAGAAAAAATTATATTTCCATTGTGCCAATTCTCCTTAATTATGTACTTCCTGCTATTAAACATTTGTAAATGCTATTGGATGGACTCTAGATATAAGTGAAGCAACAGGAATCTTACATCTGACAAATAGGAAATCTTCCCACATTATATGCTTTGGTAATGGGAAATCCTGTCTATATTTTCTTGCCTCCTATACATGTGCAAGTCAGTAGACTTAAAAATAGTTTTTCACTCTTAAAGATCTATAAAAATAGTCTTTCATTATTCATTCAGATTCTATAGTCTTTAAGAAATCATAGGACAAAAATGTCATATACAAGGTGTCATTTAAAGAAAGACTTTAACAGACTGGTCATTTAATAGGATACTACAACTACACAGATTGTTACTAAAATTGTTCAAGAAAGTTATTCACATGTCTGAAAATATGTCACCTTTAAAATATTTTAATACATTCAAGTGTACTACACAGCTTTTCTGGTTTATGAGAATATAAACACATGCTTGATGAAAATACTAACTGTATATGGCATAGAGATGGAAGAGAAGAATGAATTTAAGATGATATATTTTCCAAGTATATATGGGATTTTATACTATTGGTTTTATTTATTTAAAAATGAAGAGAATCTGGATTTTAGAACAGAAGTAATAATTTTATTCCTAATCATGCAAGGCATATTAAAAAAATTAACAAATGTGTAAGCACTAATTAACAGAGCATTTGATCCTTTCTTAACATTTCCAGAGCCAGGTAGCTTTTGTCCTATGTGTGGTATAATAAAATCCATTATGAGACAATCTTTAGCATAATGCATTCGGTATGTCACTGCTATATTCACCTTTCCTAAGAACATCTCAGTTACCTCCAGTAGCCCTAAATAAAGCAACCTAAAGTCCTACTTGCACACTGTGACATTAAGACCCACCAAGCCCTGACTCTAGAGTACTTTTCTCACCTTAACTCTCAATATTTCTCAGAAACACATAGTGATTTCCTTGTGTACAATTATATCTCACATGGGAATTCACCTTTGCTTATATTTGCATGGCATTTTCTTGTCTCTTGTCAGTTTTACATCAGATCTTTCTGTCTAAAAACATTTTGTACACATGGGTCTCAATCCACATCCTATTCAGCTTTTCAGACCCAGATACAAGTGTCTGTATGTAGCTCCCTTAATGCATTTAGACAGGACTTTTTTCTTCTCTGCTTTACATTTACTATAGCTTAATAGATGTTTACTAGAATATGCCTTAAGATCTAGGTATTTTTATGGATATCTTTCTCCTAATATAATTAAGAACTGTGGCAGCATTGTCTTGGAAATTATACCATATATCAAGTAAATATTTCAGAAAGGAAGGCAGAGGAAAACCTAAAGTCAGGCAATTACATGACCACTTAAACCTGCTTTATAAATGTTGAGAAGTATCCGTGGCACATAGTATTAGGAAGCATCCAGCACAGGAGGATGATGTAGGCTGGGAGGCTAGACCCATCTCATCTTTTCATGTCTTTCTGATTGCTTTATATTCACTGGAAGCTGATTAGATTGTGCCCATCAGATTAAGGGTGGATCTGCCTTCCCCAGGCCACTGACTCAAATGTTAATCTCTTTTGGTCAACACCCACACAGCCACGCCCAGGATTAATACTTTGTATCCCTCAATCTATTCAAGTTGACACTCAGTATTAACCACCACAGTGAGCATTTGATAAATTTTAGCTATTTTCTTATATTGTAATTAAAACCAATTTAGACACATCTTCAGAAACAAACAGCCCTGTGATTCTGTTTCCTTTTAAGTACATTCAAAGCTCTGTCTGTAAGATGAAACAATACATTTCAGATGTTTATGCACTTTTGCTTTAGCTAAATCATTGTCTAGCGTAGAAGTAAAAATGCTCAAATGACAAGGTCTCATAGTTTTCATTTTTCAAGTTTTTTCCCCAGTTTGTGGATAGAAGAAATTTTTTTTAACCAAGATGTTGACATCCCACGTTTTTGGTAAAGACTTGACCCCTGTTTCCAGGTGGTCCTTAAAACAGTGCCACACTTCTTACATATTCCTGCACATCATCTATAAGAGGGATATGTAGCCTAGAAATAGATGAAACAACAGGTTTCCACAAGGGTACAGACTTTGAGTCAAAGGACACCATGAAAAAGGGTGTCCTGAATTTATTCTTAGAGACTAATTTCCTTGCCACTCTTGAATTTTGCTTATAGCACCAGAATTTTATTACCACCATTTTCTTTTTCTGAAATATGTCAAATATTTGAAAACATAGAAGTAGATGATAGGTGTGATATATTTCAGTGATTTAAAAATAGTAAATTTTCTAAGCCCTTGAGAAAATTCCTTTTCGTTTTCTTTGGAAAATGTTGAATATGAATCTCACTGAAGTAAAAAACAATTGATTTATGTGCATTGTATTAGTCTGTTCTCACACTACTAATAAAGACATCCCCAAGACTGGGTAATTTATAAAGGAAAGAGGTTTAATTGACTTACAGTTCTGCATGTCTGGGAAAGCCTTAGGAAACTTACAATCATGGCAGACCTGGGGATGAACATGTTCTTCTTCACATTGTGCCAGGAAGGTGAAAATTGAGAGCCAAGTGAAGGAGGACGCCCCTTATAAAACCATCAGATCTCCTGAGTACTTACTCACTATCACAAGAATAGCATGGGGGAAACCACCCCCATGACTGAATTACCTCCTATTTTGTCCCTCCCACCATACATGGGGATTATGGGAACTACAATTCAAGATGATATTTGGGTGGGAGCACAGCCAAACTATATCATGGGTCAAAACAAAAATGAACTGGATATTATTTATAAGTGCTCCCTCAACCCAATTTGTATTTTTCTTAGGACATTTATTCAACTTCATGAATGTAATACTATGCCAAGTGGTTGTTATGCACTGTGATTATTGGACACAAATATTCTTAGGGCTATTACAGACAACTGTTGTGATTAAGTTATTGATAAATTTCATGAGACCATAACAATGTTGCATCAAAAATATTAGAAGACTATTCATGATATCCAGGAATATGCAATTTAATTCTTTGACCATCTTTAATTGGCTTAGAATAGTTTCCTTGGAGAATATTTAATAGAGATTACTCATGAGAGAAAACAGAAGAAAATAGGAATGGAATCTGTTGGGCACAGCTGAAAGTGCAGTGTAAGGGATCTCCTTGTGTACTAGTCACAGGGTTTTTTGGGTAGGGAATCTACACAGTGGCTGACAGCCATTGCCTGAGATGTTCTCAGATGAAACATCTTTACAGGCATGACTGTGCATAGAAAGTTGCACCAGCTGTAGAAATTTCACACCATCTGAACATAGCCTTATCCCTCAGAGTGTAAATAAACTAACTCAAGATTACTAGCAAATCTGGACCATCCAGATGGCTCCAGCAGACATTTAATTGATAAGACAAAGAAACAACTATTATTTAGGGTATTTTAATTTTATTTTGTGCCATGTTTTCATATATGTGTTTATTGAATGAGTGGAGTTGCTACAAGTAAAATCATGAAACTTAGTTTTTCCTCATGCCACTGTCTTTGAAACATAAAATAGTAGATCTCCCTTTTCTGCTTGGACAATATTTGTGGCAGACCTTGTGGCAAGTGTGCTTATTTTAGGTATTGAGGTCTAATTTGGGGGCATTAAAATATTCACTGTTATTTAAAGGAAAATGTGAGTTTTTCATTCAGTTCAATGCTTCTCTCCCTACCCTAACTTTATCATGATTCAGTTTCAGAAACCTACATAAAGAAGGGGCACATGGTCACTTTCTTTTGTCTTTTCTTTCCAACTCTTTAATAATAATTGTCCTTTAATATTTCTCCTGTACTCAAATTCAGAGAGGAGTTTCCCTAAAAATAAAAGCCAAGTCAAAAGTGACTAGTGTATCTGACATCTGGCATTGGTGTCTTAGCTGGGATAGATGCCCAAATATGTCTGTCTCCCAATGGACTATTCTGTGGGTTGTTCTGAAACTCCCCCACATGGGAAGCTCTCACTGCAATATTTTGTGAAAAGGTCAATGTACCTTCTGTATTCTCTTCTCACTTCCTGCTTCTGGTGTTACACCACAAAAAGACTCCTGATGGAGTCTATACACTCATCTCGTCAGTGTAACCTTCAAGATAATTCATGTCTCTTTGTTTACCACGGTCCTCTTGGACCCTGAAAAGAGCTAACACACTTGTTCCTTACCCTTCTTATTAGTGCTTCTTGCTTCCTGTCTCTAATTCTCTGCCATTTTCATCTTTCTCCTCAGCTTTACTTTTAAAAGTGTCGATGTCAGAGTCACATACCAAATTCACTACATGCAGATCTCTAGGTGGTTGATCGAATTGATTTGAAGAAGTTTGAGGTGTAAGAGAGAAGTATTTAACATTCTGACTATTATTTCCAATAAATACTCTCTATACATGTTTCTGTATTTGTAGATAAGCTTTAGGTAGATGATGGGATAAAATCTGAAGAACCAACTTTGGGTCAATCCCTCAGCAAGTCCTGAATAAATTATCAAGATATTTATCACCAATTGTTCCCATTTCTGTGCCTCAGTTCAAATTGAAATGACAGGGGACATATCTTTTAATATCCTATCACATATATTTCATGTATACGCTGTCTACATGGCAAATGAATCTTCTGTTTGCTTTCTTGTTTTTTGTTTGTTTGTTTAATATCATCTAATCCTTTATGAAGGCATTTAAGCATTGAACTGAATTCCCTTCCTGTGCCTCAGGAAAAAATTTAGGCACCTATTGGAGCTGAATTATCTTATACTATAAATCTCTCAGTCCTTTTTGAGCAGAACGATAATCAGGTGAAGTACTTACTGAACCATTCAGATACAAAAATATTTATCTTGGTTGATAAGAAATTTAAAAACAAAATGTACTGTGGCAGAATATATTACAAAGAGGAAAAAGAGAGAGATTTTATATAAGGCTTCTCTAAGATGTAGTAGAAGAACTCCCTCTTTTTTTGTTTATATAATTGAGATTTGAAAAATGTCCACAGTGCAAGCTGATAGCTTTCAACTAGTTCTCAATTATGAAGGATGTTTTTAAATTCTGAATTTCTGTAGGACTCTAAACAGAGAGAAACTGGAGAGCCAAGGGACCTGAAGTCAAAGTTCAAAAGTGTGACCAAAATTAAGAAATATTACAAGTATATTAAAATTAAGCAGATTATCAAATTCTAAGTGTAGAAATAAGGTTAGGTCTGTTTGAGTAAACACATGTTTACTTAAATTATTTTATATATACCAAATATTTATAGATTGAGGCTAAATTCCAAGAAAGCCACTCTTCAAATTTGAAGATGTTGCCATCATACAAAAGATTTTACATAATCTTTAAACAAAAGCATATAGTCATACATAAAAAAGCTTTCTTTCTTTTTTTTTTTTTAAGGTGGAGTTTCACTCTTGTTACCCAGGCTGGAGTGCAATGGCACAATCTCGGCTCACCACAACCTCCACCTCCCAGGTTCAAGGGATTCTCCTGCCTCAGCCTCCCAAGTAGCTGGGATTACAGGCATGCACCACCACACGTGGCTTATTTTGTATTTTTAGTAGAGATGGGGTTTCTCCATGTTGGTCAGGCTGGTCTTGAACTCCCGATCTCAGGTGATTCACCCACCTTGGCCTCCCAAAGTGCTGGGATTACAGGCATGAGCCAACGCACCCAGCCAAAAACACACTCTTTAAGGCTAAAATCATTTTACTCCATATTGTGTTGCATATATTAAACTCCATATTGTGTTGCTTTAACAAAACACGTAAGAATTTTAAATATTAACCAAAAAAATTCTTAAAAAATCAATTTATGTCATCCCCACATCACTGTGACTTATCTGTATAATCAATTCATTTAATTCTATTACATTTATTTTTTATTAGAATGTTGCTATTTACTGTGAAGGGTCAAATGATACAGTTATATAGTATAGCACCACCAGAAAAATATTTTATAGCAAGAGGAAACATTGAGAAAATATAGAAAATAGTTCAATTGATTGGACATGAACAAATATCTTTTAAATATGGATATACTGGTGACCAGAGTCTCTAAGAAAATTTTAAATTTCTAAGAAATTTTTAAGAAATTTTAAATTTCTAAGAAAATTTTAAATCTATTAATGAATTATATATATATATATACACACACATATATATGCTAATGAAAAAATATGAGAAATAAATCATGGTCAACATTTCAAAATTTATAATTTTTAGGATACCACAATTTTCTGGATTTTTAATGTAGCATTTTATTTAGTCAGGAAAATTTACTGAATGTTTTTGTGCAAGGCCCTGGGGGATGCAAAATAGGGTAATTTGAAGTCATTGGCCTTCAAAGAGATAAATTGTTAAACAAAGAAGATAAGGTACATGGTGCCTGATTGACAAGGATGGCGATTCAGAGTTAGGAGGCAGAAAATGCCACCAGAAACATGATGCTTTCCCAATACTTTGCATTTACCTAATAAGTTTTATCATATGAAATGAGTGGCGGGGATCATAATTTTATGACTGTGCACTCTGACTTTGTGCCCTTGGACAAATTATATATCTTGAGTCCTCATTTATTTTTTCTTCACAATAAGATAGTAGTTCCTAATGCATGAAATTGCTGTCAGAATTAAGCTATATCTTTTTTTAAAATTTTTTAAATTAATTTTTTAGATGGATTTTCACTCTTGTTACCCAGGCTGGAGTGCATTGGCATGATCATGGGTCACTGTAACCTTCACCTCCCAGGTTCAAGTGATTCTCCTTCCTCAGCCTTCTGAGTAGCTGGGATTACAGGTGCCCACCACCATGCCCGGCTAATTTTGTATTTTTAGCAGAGATGGGATTTCACCTTGTTGGCCAGTCTGGTCTCGAACTCCAGACCTCAAGAGATCCGCCCGCCTCAGCCTCTCAAAGTGCCGATTACAGGCGTGAACCACTACGCCCGGCCCTATATCTTTAACTTGGACAGTGCTAGACATACAATCAACTGTCAATTAATAATAGTAACAATATAAATTATTAGAAAATTTTATTGTTACTCCCACTTTACATGTGAAATGCTGCCTACCCTGAAGCAGCTTGTATCTGGCAGAGTTACCTAAGAAAAGCATGTCTATATGGCTCACTCCATGGCTTTCTTAGGAAGATTCCTTTAAATGTCATGCAGTTTTCCATTTTCTCCTTCATCCCTTAACATTAAACCTTCCAGATGTTTCTTTTCCATTCTAAAAGCATGTACAGAAGAACAGAGAATAAATTGCATAATCTGGTTAGCACCTAAGTGGCAGAATCCTAATTCTGGTCCCTGTTGACAAAGCCAGTGTATCTTTTCCTGCACGAAAAGAAGGAAACTTAAGAGGGAGCAATGACTTTGGGCTGGAGGGAAATGATCAGAATTTAAGCTGGATACTAAAGGGTACTATGCTCGTTAGAGATCGCATTGATCTGCATGTGACACATTTCAGCTAAACATAGGGGGATTCGCTGAAATTTTTCCTCTTATAAAAAGTGCTCACAGCCAGATAGTGCCTGGCTTTGGTTCACCAGCTTGAGGATGCTGGGGCTAAATTTCCTTTCTCTATTCTTCATACTGTCAGATGGATGTTAAAGCTCCAGCCATTACAACATTATTTAGACAGCAGGGGAGAAAAAGGAAATGGGAAGTTTGACACATGTATTAGTAGAGCAAATTTGCCCTCCTATGCCCGGCACATTTCCAGTTTTCTGTCATTTTTCAGAAATGTGTCATATGATCATCCCTTCCTATAAGAGACTCCGGAAAGAAGTTTTACCTTTTAAGGTTCATGACAGTGAATCTGATGAGACTGGTAAAATGATGGGAATGTATACCGAGTGAACCACAAATTATGTGCCCCAAAGTTGGGCTTACTTGCATGGCCAGAGATGGGAGAAAGAAATTACAAGCAACCAAAGGTTCAGAGATTTTGGAGACTGATGAATAATCTAGTCAGAATCAGAAAGCAGTGGTTCTTAGGGGTCAACCAGGCCGGGCGAGGTGGCTCATGCCTGTAATCCCAGCATGCTGGGAGACCGAGGTGGCCAGATCACGAGGTCAGGAGATCAAGTCCATCCTGGCCAACATGGTGAAACTGCGTCTCTACTAAAACTACAAAAATTAGCTGGGTGTGGTGTCAGGTGCCTGTAATCCCAGCTACTCAGGAGGCTGAGGCAGGAGGATTGCTTGAACCCAGGAGGCAGAGGCTGCAGTGAACCGAGATTGCGCCACTGCACTCTAACCTGGTGACAGAACAAGAATCTATCTCAAAATAAATAAATAGATAAATAAATAAATACAGTCAACCAAAGGAGTGGGGAAACATTTATTTAAAAACAGGAAAAAGTCTCATGAGAGATACAAATGAAGACAGTGTTTTAGAAATTACAGAGATTATGGTTACAACTCTGAGAAAGATAGAGTGTAGGAGGAAAAGAGAGAAAATGTGAAGATAATCCTTGAGAATAGCTTCACTGAGAAAGCAGTAATAAGACCAAGGAAAGGTGCGGCCAGAGAAGCAAGACAAGGTGGAGAGTGAGTAGCGTCATAGAAGCCCATGCAGTGAAGGAAAGCAGGGTCACTATTTGGAGACTTCAACTATCCTACACTTGCATTAAGAAAAATGAAATGAAAAACCCACTGCTTTTAAAGTTTCTTCCATGACTTCAGAGAGAAATTCTTGTAGACTCTCTGGGAAATGTCATGACTCAAGGCTTGAGCTAATTGATGGAAGAGGATAGCAGCTGGAATAAAATACAAATTATTTTAGAAGTTTTGCTGTCAAAGAGAAGGGAATTCAGTGAGGTTGGGAGTTACAGAAGATAACAAACATAAGAAAAGTTATTTTATGTAGTTTTTGTGTTTTGTTGTTAATGAGGAAATATTAGCATGTGTGTCAGAAAAATGCTAGCGGAAATTTAGAGATTAAAATGGAAAAAAATAGGAGGGAAAATACTTGGCTTTTTAAGTGGATGTTTTATTTATTTTTGATTGTTCAAAGTCTGATAATGTACAGACTTACATGCTTGCCAAATATAGTTCATTTGTTTAAGTAAGAGAGAATAACATTTATTAAACTGTTGAATGTTTACTATATTCCAGCAAAGTTACACAGGTTATCTCATTTGGTGATTGAAAAATTCCTAAGAATATCTGCTTCAAAATGTTGGCATGAGAATGCAATTATCAACATGTAAAATGCTTAAAATAGGTCCTAGCATGTTATAAGCAGTACTACTATAGTTATAATTAATAGCAATTGTAGAAACAATATTTTACACTGCTTTCTTTTATAGAAAACTGGAGTTCAAGTAATTTAATAAATGGATCTGCATTAATGAAAGAAAGTAAATTAGAAATTACTTTGAAAGAAACTAAATTAGAATTCTGTCTCAGGTGTGTCTGACTCCAAACCCCACTGAGTTTCAGGAGGAACAGATTCTGTTAAACATCTTAAGGAGAGTGTCACAGTCATAGGCCTAGTTCAGGGACAGAGACAGTCTTCTACAGACTTAGTAGAGGAGTTGAGTTTATCAAAAGCAATGAATAATTCAAAACCCAATTCTTAGATAATGTTATGGTTATTAAAAGAGAATACAAGGTAGGAACAAAATGTCAGCAGCAAAATGGGTAACCAGGATGAGCACAAGTTGGAGTCATTAGTAGTCAGGGTATTGCCTAATATTGGTGAGGTGCTCCTTAAATTTCTTCTGCTAAAATGTTAGATTTTTTTTCTGGAGGCTAGAACTATCCTACACTTGCATATGGGAGGCAAGCAAATTTAACTTTTAGAAAGAATGGCATGCAAATGCTAAGAATCAGGTAAGGCATTTAATACTAAAAACTCAGTTATTAAATCAAGTTAAATAGAATAATCCTAAATTCTTTAAATGTTTATGTAGTGCAGTTTGCAATATACTGAATCACTGATCCTTGGATCTTAGGGCACTGTATCAATTTATATATATATAATCAATCCAGATATGGTCAATTTTTCATAAAAAAGTAATTGTTATTAACCACAGAAATAAGCACTCAAATAGAAACCACATGTAGTTACTGTATTCTTAATTTTGGAGACTTTAATGACTTTGAAATATTAATTTATGTATTTAGTTATCCTTCACTTCACAAACATTTATTATAAAGTACCGTTCAGAAGCCAGTATGTTTGGAAATAAATAATGAGCTGGCTCTCACCTGTAATCCCAGAACTCTGGGAGGCCGAGGCAGGCAAATCACGAGGTCAGGAGATCGAGACCATCCTGGCTAACATGGTGAAACCCCGTTTCTACGAAAAATATAAACAATTACCCAGGCGTGGTGGTGGGCGCCTGTAGTCCCAGCTACTCGGGAGGCTGAGGCAGGAGAATGGCGTGAACCTGAGAGGGAGAGCTGGCAGTGAGCTGAGATCGTGCCACTGCACTCTAGCCTGGGCAACAGAGTGAGACTCCATCTCTAATAATAATAATAATAATAATAATAATAATAATAATAATAATGAGCTGTATACCTGTAAGAAAGATGGAGTATTCCAGAGTGAAAAAGCCATGCACTTCAGAATTAGGAATTATATACCATCACATAACATATAGATTACAAAAGTAATACAAGAAGGATTTGCAAATGAAGTAATGTATTCTTTCACACTGAATCTAAGATTTGTATATATAATTATATAAATAATTATATCCAATTAGAAAGGTTAAAAAAGGCAAATATAACAGTTATTTTAAAATCCCAGGGACTGTGTATATATGTGTTTATTAAAGAAGCTGTCAAAATTAACCTTTTAGAATTGTAACTGAATGCAAGTCCAGCTGCTCACTGCTCGAGGGCCAGAATACAAGAAGCAAAGTGTAGTGAAAGGAAAGCAACTTCATTCAAATGCTAGCAGTTGGGAAATGGTCAGGTTCTTGCCTCCAAAAGACCATTTCAAATGTTAGTCTTGGGAGAAGGGGTTTAAAAGGGAGAGACTTGGTATGGAAACCAGCAGGAGAAACACAGGGTGCAGGTCTGAATATCTTGTTCCAAAGGCTATCTTGAGTCACTGTCCACCTGGAGTGCTGGCTGGACCATCTCGGTTGTGGCTGGGTTGTAGATGATTATCTGTCCTGAGGCAATCTCCTTGTTGGGGAGAATTCCGCAGCTGGGCCTCCTTGCCTGGCTTATTATAAAATTAGACCCTGGAATTTCTTAACAAGCATGCCGTTAGATAAGTGTGTATGGTGCAAGGGACTGTCTGCTGGGAAACAGGGAAGCAGAGTTTCGAAGTACATTTCAAGGCTTTATCTCAAGGCTAAGAAAAAATGTTTCTACAATCTGTTTCAAGGTTACATCTTAAGACTTGAGAGGAAAAAAAGAAAAAAAAAGGTTTAAAATGAGTTTCATAGTTAAAATACTTGCTTACAAAATTAAATAAAATGCATTCACATGGGAACATCATCATCGATATATGCACAAACACATATGCACATAAATTTTCACTGCTATTGATGTTTACTATCTACTCATTTAGTATAAACGCTTGTTTCAAGAAAGATTAAGTGTTAAAAATCATAACTTTATCTGAGAGATGAATGAGTTAAGGCTAATTAAGTACTTCATTAAAGAAAGAGAACATACTAAAGTATTAATTATATTTAAAGCCTCAAACAATATACTTAAATTATGTGCTGAGCAGTTTTTTTTAAATGAGTAAGTTACAAGGCTTGTTTAGAGTAAAAAATAAGAGTGTTTTATCTATCGAAATCAAATTTTGCTAAGGCAGTTTCTAAAAATGATGAGCCAAGAGGCTGTTAAATATTTTAGCAAATGTTATATTTATGAAACAATAACAATGCCAATTTATATTCTTTTCTGTGCTTAAGTACTAGATATAATGTCATGTAGGTCAGATGAAGGATATTTATATTTAAAGTGTTCTGACATCTCACTGGTTCTCAGTATAGATAGAAAGATGTTAACTAATTCTAGGCTTTTAAAATTAATTCAGGGATAACCAACCATACAACAACTATTGAGTTTATAATTTCCAATTCAGCAGAGAAAAAAATGATAAACCTAATAATTGGAAATTGACTAAATGTCTTCATAAAGACAGAGATTTGTGGAATTCAATTTTTTAAAAAGTTCAACTATATAGTTGCTTTTTATAAGGAGTATAACTAAAATGTAAGAACATGAAACTCAGCTGCCCACCTGAGCTGCTCATTCCCAGCACATGGCCAGTGAGGACATAGCGAGTGACGAGGAACACATGGTCATCCACGAGGAGGGGGTGATGATGTCATTGCTGATGACGGCTTTAGCACCACTGACACTGATCTCAAGTTCAAGGAGTGGGTGACCGGCTGAGAGTGGGGACAGCTCTGGGGAGGAGCCAGAGGGCAACAAGGGCTTTGGTGGGAAGGTATTTGCACCTGTCATTTTTTCCTTCTTTACTCCTGCCGCCCCTTGCTGGATCCTGAGCCCCCAGGGTCCCCCGATCCAACTGCAGTTTTTGGCAAAGTCTATGGTCCCACCCCGTCCTCCTCCTACACATACTCGGATGCTTCCTCCTCAACCTTGGCACCCACCTCCTTCTTACTGGGCCCAGGAGCCTTCAAGCCCAGAAGTCTGGTCAGGGCAGCAGAGCGGGCCCCCTACAGCCCCTATCCCTGGGGATGGGGGCCCAGGGACGCCTTCCAAGGCGACCTGTTTCCTCCCAATGGATCCTGCCACATTCTGGTGCGAGAGACCTGAAAGTGTGGGCGACCTGGAGCTACCAGGCCCCTCAGTCATTGCGGTCCCTCCCAACACTAAGGCTTTCCTAGGCAGCAGCTGGGCTGAGCCACCCGGGGGGCAGAGCCTGAATAGGAGAAACTGACTGGGCTTTGGGGGTCAGGGCAGAGGGAACACCACGGACATGGATCCCACACTGGAGGACCCCACCATGCCCAAATGCAAAATGAGAAGATGCTCCAGCTGCAGCCCAAAGCCCAACACCCCCAAGTGTGACATGTGTGATGGGGACAGCTTCCCCTTTGTCTGCACAGGTGGAGAAGCTGAGGACGCGCTGAGGGAACCGGAGACCGAGAAGGCGCTGTCCTCTTCACTGCACACGCCCTGGACCAGTGCCGGCACTGATCATGCAGCTCTTCCAGGCCCACTGCTTCTTCCTGTCCACTAGGCCACAGCCGCCCTCCAGGCCCACTATGCACACATCTTCCCCTCCAAGGTTTGTTCTGCCCCTGCCCTGACTCCCAGCCCTGCGGGGGTCCTGACCCCACCTCACCTGGCTCAGACTCTGATGCTGCCCTGGCTGCCCCACCACTGCCTCTGCCCGAGAGTCACGTGAGGCTGACAGTAGGGGCAGGGGCAGCAGTGGTGCCAGTTGGGGGGCGGTCCAGTGGGAGGAGCCTCAGCCTCGCAGGCTGCTCTGTGGGATTGATGACTGCATGATCTTCTGGGCACCTCACAGATCTTCAACTGCAGATGAAATGGATGCTGGTGGTGGGTGCAGGGCCGCTGGGAGCTGCTGCATGGGTCCCAGAGGCTGGACTGGGGCAGGTGCCAACTGAAGCTGCTGGGGCAGCATGGGCAGGATGTTCTGCACACAAACCTTGGAGAAGAAGATGTGTGCATAGCGGGTCCACTGCTGCTGCCCCTGCCCTGACTCCCAGCCCTGCCTGACCCCATCTCACCCTGCTCAGGCTCTGGTGCAACCCTGGCTGCCCTGCCACTGCCTCTGCCCCAGAGTTGGGGCCTCGACAGCCTGGCTGGAAGGGGACACCCCAGCCCTGCCTCAACACCTGGGTCCCTCCATAACTACCACAGGCAGGTGGGTGACCCCAAAGAAGATCCCAGGACTCACAGTACCCCCTGAGAACATGGACAGTATGTGGGGGTAGCAATGGAGGGCAGGATGGTTATCTTCTGCTGGGTAAAGCCATTTAATCCTTTCAGTTTGGGTGGGATGGAATAAGGCCTGCTTCTTTTTTTTTTTTTTTTTTTTTTGGAGACATAGTCTTGCTCTGTCGCCCAGGCGGGAGTGCAGTGGTGCAATCTTGGCTCACGGCAACCTCTTCCTGCCAGGTTCATGCCATTCTCCTGCCTCAGCCTTCCGGGTAGCTGGGATTACAGGTGCACGCTACCACATCCGGCTAATTTTTGTATTTTTAGTACAGACAGGGCTTCACCATCTTGGCCAGGCTGATTTTGATCTCCTGACATCGTGATCCGCCTGCCTCCACCTCCCAAAGTGCTGGGCTTACAGGCGTGAGCCACCATGCCTGGCCAAGGCCTGCTCCTCTTATATATACCCCCTACCCCTGCAGCTGTGCCAGGGGAAAGCTGGGCAGTTTCCCTCCTCCGAGCCCCTGTACATACCATGAAGCATGGGACCTTCAGAGCTTTTCACTTTTCGGAAAATAGCTCCTGCTGGGGCTACAAGATGGAGTGTGAAGAGGGCCTTGGGCCACAGGGAGGCGCCTGTGGAATAGGGGGAGTTCATGCATCCCTTCTTTCCCCAGAGGGGCTGGACTCAGGTGAGTATGGGGGTGGGGGCTCCTGCACTTCGACACAGGCAGCGGCAGGGTTTTCTCCCCATTCCCTCTGCACTCTCAACTTGAGTTGTACTTTTTAAGAAAGTGATTCACCCTGCCTTTGCCCCCTTCCCCAGAACAGAACACGTTGATCATGGGCGATATTTCTTATTGTGCCAAAAAGTTGCCATGACCGTCATTAAACCTGCTTAACACCAAATAATAAGGAAAATAAAATAAAAAATTCGGGCTTGGTGCAGAAACTCACTCCAAATAAATTACCTATCAAAATATTTATATAATGGTGGAAAATTCCAAAATTCCATATTTTGGGATTTATACACAAAAGATAAAAAAATTAGAGGCCAAGAGGCTGCCGGAAGGGAAAAACGGGGCCTGGAAAGGCCATTGTGAGGAATGAGCTGGGCCTAAAGAGGCCACTGGCAGGCGGGAGCTGGGCCTGCCGAAGTGGCCGAAAAGCAGGAGCTCGGGAATGGGGAGGCCACAGTGAGGTGAGAGCTAGCTGGGCATGGAGAGTCTGCCGTTAGGCCAAGACCGGGCCCGTGCAGGCCTTTGGGAGGCAGGAGGCCGGGCCTGCAAAGGCCAACTGGAGGTCAAGTTCTGGGCCTGAAGAGGCCGCCGAAAGTCAAAACCAGGGCCTGGGAAGTCCGCCGAGAGCCATGAGCTGGGCTGGGCCGAAAGAGGCCACTGGGAGGCAGGAGGAGCTGGGCCTGGAGAGACTGACTTGAGGAAGTTTTTTTTCCTTTTTAAAAAATTTTTATTTTATAGTGGCAAGAAAATTAGCATGAGGTCTACCCTCAACAAAAGTTTAAATGTAAAATACAGTATTGTTCACTATACGAACAATGTTGGGTAGCAGATGCCTAGAAATTTTTCAATTTGCATAACTGAGATTTTATAACCATTGATCAGCAACTTTCCATTTCCCCTTTACCCTGGCCCTTGAAAACCACCGTTTATTCTTTTTTTTTCGACCTAATTGATATTTATAGCATGCTTCATACAACTGCAGAATATACATTCTTTTTCTTCTTTTTATTATTATTATTATTATTATTATTATACTTTAGGCTCTATAGTACATGTGCGCAACGTGCAGGTAAGTTACATATGTATACATGTGCCATGCTGGTGTGCTGCACCCACCAACTCGTCATCTAGCATTAGGTATATCTCCCAATGCTATCCCGCCCCCCTCCCCCCACCCCACAACAGTCCCCAAAGTGTGATGTTCCCCTTCCTGGGTCCATGTGTTCTCATTGTTCAATTCCCACCTATGAGTGAGAATATGCGGTGTTTGCTTTTTTGTTCTTGTGATAGTTTACTGAGAACGATGATTTCCAATTTCATCCATGTCCCTACAAAGGACGTGAACTCATCATTTTTTATGGCTGCATAGTATTCCATGGTGTATATGTGCCACATTTTCTTAATCCAGTCTATCATTGTTGGACATTTGGGTTGGTTCCAAGTCTTTGCTATTGTGAATAATGCCGCAATAAACATACGTGTGCATGCGTCTTTATAGCAGCATGATTTATAGTCCTTTGGGTATATACCCAGTAATGGGACGACTGGGTCAAATGGTATTTCTAGTTCTAGATCCCTGAGGAATCACCACAATGACTTCCACAAGGGTTGAACTACTTTACAGACCCACCAACAGTGTAAAAGTGTTCCTATTTCTCCACATCCTCTCCAGCACCTGTTGTTTCCTGACTTTTTAATGATTGCCATTCTAACTGGTGTGAGATGGTATCTCATTGTGATTTTGATTTGCATTTCTCTGATGGCCAGTGATGGTGAGCATTTTTTCATGTGTTTTTTGGCTGCATAAATGTCTTCTTTTCAGAAGTGTCTGTTCATGTCCTTTGCCCACTTTTTGATGGGGTTGTTTTTTTCTTGTAAATTTGTTGGAGTTCATTGTAGATTCTGGATATTAGCCCTTTGTCAGATGAGTAGGTTGCAAAAATTTTCTCCCATTTTGTAGGTTGCCTGTTCACTCTGATGGTAGTTTCCTTTGCTGTGCAGAAGCTCTTGAGTTTAATTAGATCCCATTTGTCAATTTTGGCTTTTGTTGCCGTTGCTTTTGGTGTTTTTGACATAAAGTCCTTGCCCATGCCTATGTCCTGAATGGTATTGCCTAGGTTTTCTTCTAGGGTTTTTATGGTTTTCGGTCTAACATTTAAGTCTTTAATCCATCTTGAATTGATTTTTGTATAAGGTGTAAGGAAGGGATCCAGTTTCAGCTTTCTACATATGGCTAGCCAGTTTTCCCAGCACCATTTATTAAATAGGGAATCCTTTCCCCATTTCTTGTTTTTCTCAGGTTTGTCAAAGATCAGATAGTTGTAGATATGTGGCATTATTTCTGAGGGCTCTGTTCTGTTCCATTGATCTATATCTCTGTTTTGGTACCAGTACCATGCTGTTTTGGTTACTGTAGCCTTGTAGTATAGTTTGAAGTCAGGTAGTGTGATGCCTCCAGCTTTGTTCTTTTGGCTTAGGATTGACTTGGCGATGCGGGCTCTTTTTTGGTTCCATATGAACTTTAAAGTAGTTTTTTCCAATTCTGTGAAGAAAGTCATTGGTACCTTGATGGGGATGGCATTGAATCTGTAAATTACCTTGGGAAGGATGGCCATTTTCATGATATTGATTCTTCCTACCCATGAGCATGGAATGTTCTTCCATTTGTTTGTATCCTCTTTTATTTCCTTGAGCAGTGGTTTGTAGTTCTCCTTGAAGAGGTCCTTCACATCCCTTGTAAGTTGGATTCCTAGGTATTTTATTCTCTTTGAAGCAATTGTGAATGGGAGTTCACTCATGATTTGGCTGTTTGTCTGTTATTGATGTATAAGAATGCTTGTGATTCTTCTACATTGATTTTGTATCCTGAGACTTTGCTGAAGTTGCTTATCAGCTTAAGGAGATTTTGGGCTGAGACAATGGGGTTTTCTAGATATATTATCATGTCATGTGCAAACAGGGACAATTTGACTTCCTCTTTTCCTAATTGAATACCCTTGATTTCCTTCTCTTGCCTAATTGCCCTGGCAAGCACTTCCAACACTATGTTGAATAGAAGTGATGAGAGAGGGCATCCCTGTCTTGTGCCAGTTTTCAAAGGGAATGCTTCCAGTTTTTGCCCATTCAGTATGATATTGGCTGTGGGTTTGTCATAAATAGCTTTTATTATTTTCAGATACGACCCATCAATACCTAATTTATTGAGAGTTTTTAGCATGAAGGGTTGTTGAATTTTGTCAAAGGCCTTTTCTGCATCTATTGAGATAATCATGTGGTTTTTGACTTTGGTTCTGTTTATATGCTGGATTACATTTATTGATTTGCGTATATTGAACCAGCCTTGCATCCCAGGGATGAAGCCCACTTGATCATGGTGGATAAGCTTTTTGATGTGCTGCTGGATTCTGTTTGCCAGTATTTTATTGAGGATTTTTGCATTAATGTTCATCAAGGATATTGGTCTAAAATTCTCTTTTTTTGTTGTGCCTCTGCCAGGCTTTTGTATCAGGATGATGCTGGCGTCATAAAATGAGTTAGGGGAAGAGTCTTGCTCTTTAGCCGAGGCCGGAGTGCATTGGTGCTATCTTGGCTCACAGCAAGTTCCGCCTCCCGGGTTCACGCCATTCTCCTGCCTCAGCCTCCCTAGTAGCTGGGACTACAGGCGCCCGCTACCGCGCCCGGCTAATTTTTTGTATTTTTAGTAGAAACCGGGTTTCACTGTTTTAGCCATGATGGTCTCGATCTCCTGACCTCATGATCCGCCCACCTCAACCTCCCAAAGTGCTGGGATTACAGGCGTGAGCCACCACGCCCGGCCTTGACTTGAGGAAGTTTTGCACCTGGAGAGGCTGCCGAGAGGACGGAGCTGGGCCCGGGGAGGCTGCCTTGCAGCTCTTCCAGGCCCAATTCCAGGCCAACTTGAGGATGACTTGGGCTTGCAGAAGCTGCCGGGAGGCCGGAGCTGGCCCTGGAGAGACCGACTCAAGGGCAGTCTGGGCCTGCAGAGGCCACCAGGAGGAAGAGCTGGGCCTGGAGAGGCCGACTGGAGGAAGTCCAGTGCCTGTAGCAGATGCAAAGGAGCAAACGCTAGGCCGCGAAATGCCGCCATGACGTCCCAGTTTGGCCTCCGGGAGGCAGGAGCTGGGCCTGCGGAGGCCGCCCCGAGGTGGGAGCCTGGCCCGAGGAGGCCACGGTGCCAGGCAACAGGTGGGCCTGGAGGGCCCACTGTGAGGTAGAGGCCGGGCCTCTAGAGGCCAACGGGAGGCAGGAGCTGGCACCGGAGGGGCCCTCATTGAGGACGCGTTGTGCCTGGAGAGGCCGCCGGGAGGCCGGAGCTGGGCCTGGAGAGGCCGACTTCAGGACAATTTGGGCCTGCAGAGGCCACTGGGAGGCCCAAGCTGGGCCTAGAGGAGCCCACCGACCGGACGCCGTTTGGGGCCTGGAGACGCTTTCGGAGGGCAGGAGCTGAGCCTGGCGAGGCCACCGTGAGGCCTGAGCTGGGCCTGGGGAGCTTGGCTTCTGGAAGTTGTGGGCCTACCAGGGCCACTGGGAGCTAGGCGGGAGCTGAGTCCAAAGAGGTTGTTTGGAGGCCGGAGTCGGGCCTCGAGACGCAGCCGGGAGGAAGAACTGGGCCCAGAGAGAATGCTGGGAGGCTGCAAGTGGGTCTGGAGAGGCCGACTTGAGGAGGCCCAGCCTCTGCCTCCCTCATGGCGGCCTCTGCAGGCCCAGCTGTTCCTCCTGGCTGTGTCTCCCAGCCCAGCTCCTGACTCCCAGCAAGCAAGCTCTTTTGGCTCAGCTCCTGCTGGCGTTTGTAGGCCCCGAAGTTTCTGCAGCCAAGCTCTTCAGGCCCACGTCCTGTCTCCCGGTGGCCTGTACAGGCCCAGCTCTGGCTGGAGAAGAGCCTCTGCAGGCCCCGCTGTTGCCTCCCAGGGGAATCTCCAGACCCAGCTGTCGTCCCACGGCGGCCTCCCGGGACCAAGTCCCTGCCTGCCTCCCGGCAGCCCACGTGCAGCCCAGCTCCTCCCTCACGGTGACCTGTTCAGGCCCAACTCATGCCTCTGGCACCCTGCCCAGAGGCGTGAGCCCCTGCCTCACACTGGCCTCTCTCACGCTGAGAGGTCCTCCATCACGCTGGCCTGTTGAGGCCCAGCTCATGACTCCGGTGGCCTCTCCAGACCCAGCCCCTCCCTCGCGGAGGCCATCCGGAGGCCAAGCTCATGCGTCATGGTGGCCTCTCCCGGCCTGGCATTTGCTCCCTTGCATGCGCTCCAGACCCTGCACTTCCTCCAGTCGGCCTCTCCAGGCCCAGCTCTTCCTCCCAGCGGACTCTACAGGCCCAAGTCATCCTCAAGTTGGCCACCCCAGGCCTGCAGACGCCGCTGGGAGGCAGGACAGGCCGACTTGACGACAGTCTGGGCCTGCAGAGGCCGCCGGGAGGAAGAGCTGGGCCTGGAGAGGCCGACTGGAGGAAGTGCAGGGCCTGGAGTGCATGCAAAGGAGCAAACGCCAGGCCGGGAGAGGCCGCCGTGACGCATGAGGTTGGCCTCCGGAGGGCCTCCGCGAGGCAGGAGCTGGGCCTGCGGAGGCCGCCCCGAGGTGGGAGCCTGGCCCTAGGAGGCCACGGCAAGGCAAGAGGTGGGCCTGGAGGGCCCACTGTTGAGGTAGAGGCTGGGCATCTAGAAGCCACCAGCCAACAGGCAGGGGCTGGGCCTGGAGAGGCCACCAGAGTCATGAGCTGGGCCTCAAAAAGCTACCGTGAGGGAGCACCTCTCTCAGCGTGACAGAGGTCCTCTGAGAGAGGTCCTCTGAGAGGGATCCTCTGAGAGAGGTCCTCTGAGAGGGGTCCTCTCTCACGCTGCGAGAGGTCCTCTCTCACGCTGAGGTCCTCTCTCACACTGAGAAGTCCCAGCGTGAGAGAGGACCTCTCTCAGCGTGAGAGAGGCCAGTGTGAGGCAGGGGCTCACGCCTCTGAGCAGGGTGCCAGAGGCACGAGTTGGGCCTCAACAGGCCAGCGTGAGAGAGGCCCTCTGAGAGGGGTCCTCTCTCACGCTGAGAGGTCCTCTGAGAGGGGTCCTCTCTCACGCTGAGAGAGGTCCTCTGAGAGGGGTCCTCTCTCACGCTGAGAGAAGTCCCTTCTCACGCTGAAAGAGGTCCTCTCTCACACTGAGAGGTCCTCTAACATGTCCTCTCTCACGCTGAGAGAGGCCAGTGTGTGGTAGGGGCTCACGCCTCTGGGCAGGGTGCCAGAGGCATGAATTGGGCCTCAACAGGCCAGCGTCAGGGAGGAACTCTCTCAGTGTGAGGGAGTTCCTCTGAGAGGGATCCTCTCTCAGCGTGAGAGAGATCCTCTGAGAGAGTCCTCTCTCACGCTGAGAGGGGTCCCCTCTCACGCTGAGAGGGGTCCCCTCTCACGCTGAGAGGGGTCCCCTCTCACGCTGAGAGGGGTCCCCTCTCACGCTGAGAGGGGTCCCCTCTCACGCTGAGAGGGGTCCTCTCTCACGCTGAGAGGGGTCCTCTCTCACGCTGAGAGGGGTCCTCTAACAGGTCCTCTCTCACACTGAGAGAGGTACTGTCACAGGTCCTCTCTCACGCTGAGGTCCTCTCTCACACTGAGAGAAGTCCTAGCGTGAGAGAGGACCTCTCTCAGCGTGAGAGAGGACCTCTCTCAGCGTGAGAGAGGCCAGTGTGAGGCAGGGGCTCACGCCTCTGGGCAGGGTGCCAAAGGCATGAGTTGGGCCTCAACAGGCCACCATGAGGGAGGAGCTGGGCCGCTCACAGGCTGCCGGGAGGCAGGCAGGGAGTTGGCCCCGGGAGGCCGCCGTGGGTCGAGAGCCGGGCATGGAGAGGCCCCTGGGAGGCAAGAGCGGGGCCTGCAGAGGCTGTTCTCCAGCCAGAGCTGGGCCAGTTCAGGCACCGGGAGGCAGGAGGTGGGCATGAAGAGCTTGGCTGGAGAAAGTTCGGGGCCTACAAAGGCCAGCGGGAGCTGGGCAGGAGCTGAGCCAAAAGAGCTTGCTTGCTGGGAGGCCGGAGCTGGGCCTGGAGAGGCCGACTTCAGGATGACTTGGGCCTGCAGAGGTTGCCGGGAGGCCCAAGCTGGGCCAGGAGGAGTCCACCGACCGGACGCCATTTGGGGCCTGGAGACGCTGTCGGAGGGCAGGAGCTGAGGCTGGAGAGGCCACCGTGAGGCCTGAGCTGGGCCTGGGGAGCTTGGCTTCAGGAAGTTGTGGGCCTACCAGGGCCGCCGGGAGCTGGGCGGGAGCTGAGTCCAAAGAGGTTGTTGGGAGACAGGAGTAGGGCCTGGAGATGCAGCAGGGAGGAAGAACTGGGCCCAGAGAGGATGCCGGGAGGCTGCAAGTGGGTCTGGAGAGGCCGACTTGAGGAGGCCCAGCCTCTGCCTCCCTCATGGCGGTCTCTGCAGGCCCAGCTGTTCCTCCAGGCTGCGTCTCCCAGCCCAGCTCCTGACTCCCAGCAAGCAAGCTCTTTTGGCTCAGCTCCTGCTGGCGTTTGTAGGCCCCGAAGTTTCGGCAGCCAAGCTCTTCAGGCCCACGTCCTGCCTCCCAGTGGCCTGTACAGGCCCAGCTCTGGCTGGAGAAGAGCCTCTGCAGGCCCCGCTGTTGCCTCCCAGGGGCCTCTCCAGACCAGCTGTCGCCCCACGGCGGCCTCCCGGGACCAAGTCCCTGCCTGCCTCCTGGCAGCCCGCGTGCAGCCCAGCTCCTCCCTCACGGTGGCCTGTTCAGGCCCAACTCATGCCTCTGGCACCCTACCCAGAGGCGTGAGCCCCTGCCTCACACTGGCCTCTCTCACGCTGAGAGAAGTCCTCCATCACGCTGGCCTGTTGAGGCCCAGCTCATGACTCCAGTGGCCTCTCCAGGCCCAGCCCCTGCCTCGCGGAGGCCCTCCGGAGGCCAAGCTCATGCGTCATGGCGGCCTCTCCCGGCCTGGCATTTGCTCCCTTGCATGCGCTCCAAACCCTGCACTTCCTCCAGTCGGCCTCTCCAGGCCCAGCTCTTCCTCCCAGCCACCTCTACAGGCCCAAGTCGTCCTCAAGTTGGCCACCCCGGGCCTGCAGAGGCCGCTGAGAGGCAGGACAGGCCGACTTGATGACAGTCTGGGCTTGTAGAGGCCGCCGGGAGGCAGGACAGGCCGACTTGACGACAGTCTGGGCCTGCAGAGGCCGCCGGGAGGAAGAGATGGGCCTGGAGAGGCCAACTGGAGGAAGTGCAGGGCCTGGAGTGCATGCAAAGGAGCAAACGCCAGGCCGGGAGAGGCCGCCGTGACACATGAGCTTGGCCTCCGGAGGGCCTCCGTGAGGCAGGAGCTGGGCCTGCGGTGGCCGTCCCGAGGCGGGAGCCTGGCCCAAGGAGGCCACGGCGAGGCAAGAGGTGGGCCTGGAGGGCCCACTGTTGAGGTAGAGGCTGGGCCTCTAGAAGCCGCCAGCCAACAGGCAGGGACTGGGCCTGGAGAGGCCACCAGATTCATGAGCTAGGCCTCAACAAGCTACCGTGAGGGAGGACCTCTCTCAGCGTGAGAGAGGTCCTCTGAGAGGGGTCCTCTCTCATGCTGAGAGGTCCTCTGAGAGGGGTCCTCTCTCACGCTGAGAGAGGTCCTCTGACAGGTCCTCTCTCATGCTGAGGTCCTCTCTCACACTGAGAACTCCTAGCGTGAGAGAGGACCTCTCTCAGTGTGAGAGAGGCCAGTGTGAGGCAGGGGCTCACGCCTCTGGGCAGGGTGCCATAGGCATGAGTTGGGCCTCAACAGGCCAGCGTGAGAGCGGCCCTCTGAGAGGGGTCCTCTCTCACACTGAGAGGTCCACTGAGAGGAGTCCTCTCTCACGCTGAGAGAGGTCCTCTGAGAGGGGTCCTCTCTCACGCTGAGAGAGGTCCTCTGAGAGGGGTCCTCTCTCACGCTGAGAGAGGTCCTCTGAGAGGGGTCCTCTCTCACGCTGAGAGAGGTCCTCTGAGAGGGGTCCTCTCTCACGCTGAGAGAGGTCCCTTCTCACGCTGAAAGAGGTCCTCTCTCACACTGAGAGGTCCTCTAACATGTCCTCTCTCACGCTGAGGTCCTCTCTCATGCTGAGAGAAGTCCTAGCGTGAGAGAGGACCTCAGCGTGAGAGAGGGCAGTGTGTGGCAAGGGCTCACGCCTCTGGGCAGGGTGCCAGAGGCATGAATTTGGCCTCAACAGGCCAGCGTGAGGGAACACCTCTCTCAGTGTAAGGGAGTTCCTCTGAGAGGGATCCTCTCTCAGCCTGAGAGAGGTCCTCTGAGAGGGTCCTCTCTCACGCTGAGAGGGGTCCTCTCTCACGCTGAGAGAGGTCCTCTCACAGGTCCTCTCTCACACTGAGAGAGGTACTCTCACAGGTCCTCTCTCACGCTGAGGTCCTCTCTCACACTGAGAGAAGTCCTAGCGTGAGAGAGGACCTCTCTCAGCGTGAGAGAGGACCTCTCTCAGCGTGAGAGAGGCCAGTGTGAGGCAGGGGCTCACGCCTCTGGGCAGGGTGCCAAAGGCATGAGTTGGGCCTCAACAGGCCACCATGAGGGAGGAGCTGGGCCGCTCGCAGGCTGCCCGGAGGCAGGCAGGGAGTTGGCCCCGGGAGGCCGCCGTGGGTCGAGAGCCGGGTATGGAGAGGCCCCTGGGAGGCAAGAGTGGGGCCTGCAGAGACTGTTCTCCAGCCAGAGCTGGGCCAGTTCAGGCACCGGGAGGCAGGAGGTGGGCATGAAGAGCTTGGCTGGAGAAAGTTCGGGGCCTACAAAGGCCAGCGGGAGCTGGGCAGGAGCTGAGCCAAAAGAGCTTGCTTGCTGGGAGGCCGGAGCTGGGCCTGGAGAGGCCGACTTCGGAATGACTTGGGCCTGCAGAGGTTGCCAGGAGGCCCAAGCTGGGCCAGGAGGAGTCCACCAACCGGACGCCATTTGGAGCCTGGAGACACCATCGGAGGGCAGGAGCTGAGCCTGGAGAGGCCACCGTGAGGCCTGAGCTGGGCCTGGGGAGCTTGGCTTCAGGAAGTTGTGGGCCTACCAGGGCCGCCGGGAGCTGGGCGGGAGCTGAGTCCAAAGAGGTTGTTGGGAGGCCGGAGTCGGGCCTGGAGACGCAGCCGGGAGGAAGAACTGGGCCCACAGAGGATGCCGGGAGGCTGCAAGTGGGTCTGGAGAGGCCGACTTGAGGAGGCCCAGCCTCTGCCTCCCTCATGGCGGCCTCTGCAGGCCCAGCTGTTCCTCCAGGCTGCATCTCCCAGCCCAGCTCCTGACTCCCAGCAAGCAAGCTCTTTTGGCTCAGCTCCTGCTGGCGTTTGTAGGCCCCGAAGTTTCTGCAGCCAAGCTCTTCAGGCCCACGTCCTGCCTCCCGGTGGCCTGTACAGGCCCAGCTCTGGCTGGAGAAGAGCCTCTGCAGGCCCCGCTGTTGCCTCCCAGGGGCCTCTCCAGACCCAGCTGTCACCCCACGGCGGCCTCCCGGGACCAAGTCCCTGCCTGCCTCCTGGCAGCCTGCGTGCAGCCCAGCTCCTCCCTCACGGTGGCCTGTTCAGGCCCAACTCATGCCTCTGGCACCCTGCCCAGAGGCGTGAGCCCCTGCCTCACACTGGCCTCTCTCACGCTGAGAGAAGTCCTCCATCACGCTGGCCTGTTGAGGCCCAGCTCATGCCTCCAGTGGCCTCTCCAGGCCCAGCTCCTGCCTCGCGGAGGCCCTCCGGAGGCCAAGCTCATGCGTCACGGCGGCCTCTCCCGGCCTGGCATTTGCTCCCTTGCATGGGCTCCAGACCCTGCACTTCCTCCAGTCGGCCTCTAGAGGCCCAGCTCTTCCTCCCAGCGGCCTCTACAGGCCCAAGTCGTCCTCAAGTTGGCCACCCCAGGCCTGCAGAGGCCACTGCGAGGCAGGGCAGGCTGACTTGACGACAGTCTGGGCCTGCAGAGGCCGCCGGGAGGAAGAGCTGGGCCTGGAGAGGCTGACTGGAGGAAGTGCAGGGCCTGGAGCACATGCAAAGGAGCAAACGCCTGGCCGGGAGAGGCCGCCGTGACGTATGAGCTTGGCCTCCGGAGGGCCTCCGTGAGGCAGGAGCTGGGCCTGCGGAGGCCGCCCCGAGGCGGGAGCCTGGCCCGAGGAGGCCACGGCGAGGTAAGAGGTGGGCCTGGAGGGCCCACTGTTGAGGTAGAGGCTGGGCCTCTAGAAGCCGCCAGCCAACAGGCAGGGACTGGGCCTAGAGGTCACCAGAGTCATGAGCTGGGCCTCAACAAGCTACCGTGAGGGAGGACCTCTCTCAGTGTGAGAGAGGTCTTCTGAGAGGGGTCCTCTCTCACGCTGAGAGAGGTCCTCTGACAGGTCCTCTCTCACGCTGAGGTCCTCTCTCACACTGAGAAGTCCTGGCGTGAGAGAGGCCCTCTCTCAGCGTGAGAGAGGCCAGTGTGAGGCAGGGGCTCAGGCCTCTGGGCAGGGTGCCAGAGGCATGAGTTGGGCCTCAACAGGCCAGCGTGAGAGAGGCCCTCTGAGAGGGGTCCTCTCTCACTCTGAGAGGTCCTCTTAGAGGGGTCCTCTCTCACCCTGAGAGAGGTCCTCTAGAGGGGTCCTCTCTCAGCGTGAGAGAGGTCCTCTGAGAGGGGTCCTCTCTTAGCGTGAGAGAGGTCCTCTGAGAGGGTCGTCTCTCAGTGTGAGAGAGGTCCTCTCACAGGTCCTCTCTCATGCTGAGACAGGTCCTCTCACAGGTCCTCTCTCATGCTGAGGTCCTCTCTCACGCTGAGAGAAGTCCTAGCGTGAGAGAGGCCAGTGTGAGGCAGGGGCTCACGCCTCTGGGCAGGGTGCCAAAGGCATGAGTTGGGCCTCAACAGGCCACCATGAAGGAGGAGCTGGGCCGCTCGCAGGCTGCCGGGAGGCAGGCAGGGAGTTGGCCCCGGGAGGCCGCCGTGGGTCGAGAGCCGGGCCTGGAGAGGCCCCTGGGAGGCAAGAGCGGGGCCTGCAGAGGCTGTTCTTCAGCCAGAACTGGGCCAGTTCAGGCACCGGGAGGCAGGAGGTGGGCGTGAAGTGCTTGGGTGGAGAAAGTTCGGGGCCTACAAAGGCCAGCGGGAGCTGGGCAGGAGCTGAGCCAAAAGAGCTTGCTTGCTGGGAGGCCGGAGCTGGGTCTGGAGAGGCCGACTTCAGGACGATCTGGGCCTGCAGAGGTTGCTGGGAGGCCCAAACTGGGCCAGAAGGAGCCCACCGGCCGGACGCCGTTTGGAGCCTGGAGACGCCGTCGGAGGGCAGGAGCTGAGCCTGGAGAGGCCACCATGAGGCCTGAGCTGGGCCTGGGGAGCTTGGCTTCAGGAAGTTGTGGGCCTACCAGGGCCACCGGGAGCTGGGCGGGAGCTGAGTCCAAAGAGTTGTTGGGAGGCCAGAGTCGGGCCTGGAGACGCAGCCGGGAGGAAGAACTGGGCACAGAGAGGACGCCGGGAGGCTGCAAGTGGGTCTGGAGAGGCCAACTTGAGGAGGTTCTGGGCCCGCAGAGGCCGCCGGAAGGGAAAAACTGGGCCTGGAAAGGCCATTGTGAGGAATGAGCCCCATGGGCCTGAAGAGGCCACTGGCAGGCGGGAGCTGGGCCTGCTGAAGCGGCTGAGAGGCAGGAGCTTTGGACTGGGGAGGCCGCAGTGAGGCGAGGGCTAGCTGGGCGTGGATAGTCTGCTGTGAGGCAGAGGCTGGGCCTGTGCAGGCCTTCGGGAGGCAGGAGGCCGGGCCTGGAGAGGCCGACTGGAGGTCAAATTCGGGCCTGCAGAGGCCGCCAAAAGTCAAAAGCGGGGCCTGTGAAGGCCGCCAGGAGGCATGAGCTGGGCTGGGCTGAAAGAGGCCACTGGGAGGCAGGAGGAGCTGGGTCTGGAGAGGCTGACTCGAGGAACTTTTGCACCCGGAGAGGCCGCCGAGAGGCTGGAACTGGGCCTGTGGAGGCTGACTTGAGGACGACCTGGGCCTGCAGAGGCCGCTGGGAGGCAGGAGCTGACCCTGGACAGGCCGACTTGACAACAGTCTGGGCCTGCAGCGGCCACCAGGAGGAAGAGCTGGGCCTGGAGAGGCCCACTTGAGGAAGTTCTGGGTCTGGAGATGCTGCCAAAAGGCAAAAGCTGGGCCAGAATGGCCACTGTGAGGCATAAGTTTGCCCTAGAGAGGCCATTGAGGTAGGAGTGGGGCCTGTAGAGGCTGCTGAAAGGCAGGAGCTTGGCCTAGGGGGTTGCGGTTGAGGCACATGCTGGGCTGGGAAAGTGTGCTGTGAGGCAGAGGTTGAGCCTGTAGATGCTGACGGAAGGCACGAGTTGGGCCTGGAATGGCAGACTTGAGAAAGTTCTCGGTCTTGAAAAGGTGCTGGGATGCAGGAGCTGGGCCTGAAGAGGCCACCAAGGCATGAGCTGTGCCTAAAGAGGCCAATGTTAGGCAGGAGCTGTGCCTGGAGAGGCCGACTTGAGGAAGTTTCCGGTACGGACAGCCTGTCGAGGGGCAGGAGCTGGGCCTGGAGAGGCCACGGTGAGGTATGAGCTGGGCCTAATGAGATTAGTGTGAAGCAGGATCTGGGCCTGTTGAGGCTGCTGGGAGGCAGGTAGGACCTTGTTTGGGGAAGGCTTCTGTGAGGCAAAAGCTGGGCCTGGAGAGGCCATTGTCACGCAGGAGCTGGGCCTGTCCAGGCCATTGGGAGGCAGAAGGTGGGCCTGGAAAGCTTGACTTGAGGCAGTTTTGGGCCTACAAAGGCCACTAGGAGCTGGGCAGGAGCTGAGCCAAAAGAGGTTGTTCTGAGGCAGGAGTTGGACCTCCAGACACAGTCAGAAGAAAGAGCACGGCCTGTAGAGGCCACCTGGGGGCAGCAGCTGGGCCTGGAGATACCAACGAAAGGCAGGAGCTGGGCCTTGAGAGGCCGACTTGTGGACATTTTGGCCCTGGATTTTGTGGCCTGGACTTGAGGACATTTGGGCCTCCTGCAAAGAGGCAGGAGCTGGGACTAAAGAGGCTGTTGTAAGGCAGGAGCTGGGCCTGTACAGGCTGCCCGGAGTCAGAAGATGGGCCTCAAGAGGCCACTGTACAACAGGAGCTGGGTCTTGGAAGGTGGCCGTGAGGCAAAAGCTGGCCCTTGGGAGGCCAATGAGTGGCAGGAGCTGGGTCTGGTGAGGTCGACTTGAGAAAGTTCAGGGCCTGGAGAGAAGCCTGGGAGGCAGGAACTGGGTCTAAAGAGGCCATTGTAACAATGGAGCTGTGCCTGTGGAGGCTGTTGTGAGGCAGTAGCCTCATCTGCGGAGACTGCCGTGAGGTAGGGTATGGGCCTAAATAGGTCATTGTGAGTCATGAGCTTGGTCTGTAGAGGCTGACTGGAGAAAGTTCTGGGCCTGGAGAGGCTGCCGGGAGGTAGGAGCTGGGCCAAAAGATTTAAGCACATTACATTTATTAGGCACTTTATTTCCATTATTACACTGTAATATATAATAAAATAATTATAGAACTCACCATAATGTAGAATCAGTGGGCGTGTTAAGCTTGTTTTCCCAACTAGATGGTCCCACCTGAGCGTGATGGGAGAAAGTGACAGATCAATAGGTATTAGATTCTCATAAGGACAGCGCAACCTAGATCCCTCACATGCACGGCTCACAACAGGGTGCGTTCTCCTATGAGAATCTAATGCTGCTGCTGATCTGAGAAGGTGGAGCTCAGGCGGGAATGTGAGCAAAGGGGAGTGGCTGTAAATACAGACCAAGCTTCCCTCACTCCCTCACTTGACACCACTCACCTCCTGCTGTGTGGCTCCTTACGGCTCCATGGCTCAGGGGTTGGGGACCCCTGCTCAAGTGCATCCAAAACGACCCTTCCCACACCAGTCTTCATAGTGGTCAAGTGCAGCAACCACTTAGCTCCCAAGGCATGTGCCTCAGCTGGCATTTTGTCACAATCAACAGTAAGTGGTAGCTTGAGTCATTGTGAGGTCACTTCCTGGAAATCACCAGCATCCCATTTCCCACTGGCAAAGAGCTCAGCACTGCCCCCTGGGAAACCAAACCTATGTCCAAATCCCATCTGTGTGGGTTTATCTCCTGGGACCCTTCCTAGCATATTAGTCAGAGTCCAATCAGGAAGCATAAACCACTCAAAAGTTTAAAGTGGTAAAATTTAATACAGAGAATTATTCATTATAACAGGTGAACAGCATAATGAGAGATTGGCTAGCACAAAGTAAAGAGAACTCTAGAGAATATAGGACTAGCCCAGGCCAGGCATGGTGGCTCATGCCTGAAATTCCAGCAATTTCAGAAGCTAATGCAGGAGGATTGCTTAAGGCCAGGAGCTAGAGACTGCTCTGGACAACACAGTGAGACCCTGTCTCTATCCAAAAAAAGAAAAAAAATTAGCTGGGAGTGGTGGTGCACACTTGTAGTCCCAGCTACTCAGAATGCTGAAGTTTGAGCCTGGCAGGTCAAGGCTGCAGTGAGGCATGATTATGCCACTACAGTCCAGCCTGGTGACAGAGCAAGACCCTGTCTCAAAGAACAAAACAACAACAACCATTTACAGACAGAAAAGAAATAGAGCTAATAAGCTAAGGAAAGATGTTGAAATGTGACAAGTAAAGTAATATGAGGTCTTTTATCTATTTAAAATAATCAAACAAAAAATGACTTACTAAATTATAATACCCTGTGCTGGCAAAGGTGCAGTGAAATGGGCACTTTCTTATACTATAAGGGGTGTTTAAATTGTGTATAAGCCTTCCAGGGTAAAGCTTGTCAATTTTTTAAAATAATAGAGACAGGATCTCACCATACTGCCATACTGCCTCCTCCAACTCTTGGCCTCAAGCAATCCTCCTGTCTTAGCCTCCCAAAGTGCTAAGATTATAGCTGGGAGGCACCCAAAACCTTGTCAATTTACATCAAGGGTAATGAGAATGTCCATTCACCGTGACTCACAGTAATCTTACTTCTGGGGAGACAATTCAATCTAAACAAAAGGTCATCTGTACAAACACAGTAAAAATCTGGGAGTAACTGAAGACAGAGTTGGTAAGTGAAATAAGAAACAGTTATAAGAAATTAAACTATGGTATTAATAGGTACCTGGTAAAAGGTCAGTTGATGTTAGCTGCTACTTTTTTGTCGTTTTGAGACAGGGTCTCACTCTGTCACCCAGGCTGGAGTGCAGAGGCCTGATCATGACTCACTGCAGTCTCAGCCTCCCTGGGCTCAAGTGATCCTCCCACCTCAGCCTACCAAGGAGCTGGGACTACAGGAACATGCCACCACACTAGGCTAATTCATGTATTTTTCTGTAGGGATGGCGACTTCCTTTGTTTCCAAGGCCTATCCCAAACTCTTGGCCTCAAGCCATCCTCCTGCCTCAGCCTCCCAAAGTGTTGCGATTACCAGTGTGAGCCACCACATCTGGCCAGCTGCTACTTTTATCAATATTATTATTCCACTCAATTAAAAATTATTATTTTCAAGACTATGCAACAGTATGTATCCTACAGCATAATTGTAAAAACATATACAGTCGTCCCTCAGTATACAGAATTAGTTTCAGCCCCCCATCTCTGCATATACCAAAATCCATGCTTACTCACGTTTCACTGTCACCCCTCTGGAATCCACGTATAGGAAAATTCCGAATATTAGCTGGGCATAGTGGCAAGCACCTATAGTCTCAGCCACGTGGGAGGTTGAGATGGGAGGATCGCTTCAGCCTGGAAGGTTGAGGCTGCAGTCAGCTGTGATAGCACTACTACACTCCAGCCTTGGACAACAGAGGGAGACTCTGTCTCAGAAAAAAAACAAAATAAAACAGGTTAGAAATTGTAATGAGGTCTGTTGGGCAAAATTCCATATAAGCAAAGTATACATTAATAAAGCAAATGGTGATAAATTAGTACGATTGACTTTCTGGAGTTTCTGACAATAAAAGTAAGAAAAATGCAAAACACAAAGACAGAGGGTAAAAAGAGAAATTAGGAAAGCATTCTACATGTTTAACAGGAAGAACTGGCCATGTTCATGCAGCAGCAGTATGTCATGATATGACATACCTTGGAGAGAAGTTAACAGATGAGGAAGTTGATAAAAATCATCAGAGAAGCAAAATACTGGTAGCGACACTCAAGTAAACAACGAAATTTCCATAACTTATGTCAGCAAAATGGGAATATTGTACGGTGTGTGTTGAAGTTCGTATACAACATTGTTTATCTGCCTTTTGTTTGTTTGTAAGGAATGTATATACTAAAAGTTCTTCTTGCTGTCAAAAGAATATGTGTGAATAAGTCATTTTAACTTATTCTTCTGTTTTTCTTTTATCTTCCTGCCATCATCCCACAGCCTTACTTTAGAAATTTGTTTTTTAGAACATTGAACAAGTGCTCCTTGTAGTGGCACACACCTCTAGGATGGGAGGCAGGGGTGGAAGGGTCACTTGAGGCCATGAGTTTGACACCAGCCTGGCCAACAAACTGAGACCCCACGTCTACAAAACAATTTAAAAATTAGGAAGTATCGTCACGTATACCTACAGTCCCAGCTACTCAGGAGGCTCAGGTAGGAGGATCCTTAGCCCAGGAGTTCAAGGCTGCAGCGAGCTGTGATAGCACTACTGTACTCAAGCCTGGGTGACAGGGTGAGACCCCATCTCCTAAAATAAAAATCAAAGAAAAAAAATAGTTCAAGTAGCAAGTAGTATGTGGCTTACTCTGAATATTTCTAAACTAGAAATTCTCAATCTTTTGGGATCTAACATCCCTTTACATTTTTTAACTTTATTGAAGATCTCTAAGACTATTTCTTTCTGTAGACAATTATATTAAAACTAGAAAATAAGACACAAGTTCTTAAATATTATTCATCACATATTAAAGCCATTACATGTTGATATAATACAAGATTTTAAAAATATTTAATATTCATTACATATTAATAATAAAACCATTACATGTTGATATAATACTTTTTTTTTTTCTTTGAGACAAAGTCTTGTTCTTTTGCCCAGGCTGGAGTGAAGTGGTGCAATCTCAGCTCATTGCAACCTCCGCCCCGCAGCTTCAAGCGATTCTCCTACCTCAGCCTCCCAAGTAGCTGGGATTACAGGGGCCCACTACCATGTCCAGCTAATTATTGTATTTTCTTAGTAGAGAAGGAGTTTCGCCATGTTGGCAAGGCTGGTCTTGAACTCTTGACCTCAGGTGATCCACCCGCCTGGGTCTCCCTAAGTGCTGGGATTACAGGTGTGAGCCACCGCACCCACCCCGATTAATATATGTTTTAAAACACTGATTAGTCAGGCAACAACACCGTGCAGGGGTCTCCTCATTCCCAGTGACGCAGACCCCACTGCACAGCTGAGGGGTTGCAAGGGCTGCAGAGCCAAAAGGCTCTGACTTGAGATTTCATTATTTTACTTGTATTTTTATTTGTATTGTGAGACAGGTCCTGCTCTGTCACCCAGACTGGAGTGCAGCTGTGCACTTACAGCTCACTGCAGCCTCGACCTCCTGGGCTCAAGCCATCTTCCTGCCTCAGCTCCCCAGTAGCTGGTAGTACAGTTGAGTGCCACCATGCCTGGTTAGTTTTTTAATTTTTTTGTAGAGTGAGGGGTCTTGCTATGTTGCCCAAGCTGGCCTCAAACTCCTGACCTCAAGAGATCTGCCCACTTCAGCCTCCTGAGTAGCTGAAACTACAAGTACACATCACCATGCCTAGCTAAATTTATTTAATTTTGAAAAATATTTTTGTAAAGAGCAGATCTTGCTGTGTTGTCCAGGCTGGTCTTGAACACCTGCCCTTAAAAGATACTCCCACCTCTGCTTACCAAACAGCTGGGACTACAGGCATGAGCCACCACAATGAGCCTGAAGAGATTTCTTTAATCTAGCATCCCATACTTGGTAGGATTGGGAAAGGCAGTAGTGTTTTTAAAAATTACTTAATAATTTCAGTAACAATCAAACTCAACCTTGACCCCTGCCTTCTCTCACACCCCATATCCAGTCTGACAGGAAATCCTGTTGACTGTCTTCGACATGTACTAAGGATCCCCACCCAGCAACTCCCTGGCCTCCTCCCCTACTTCTCCCCTCTGACCATCTCTCAACACCACCATGACCCTGGTCAGGACCACCATCATCTCCCACCTGGATGTTGCCAAAGCTTGGCCCCCATGCTTCTACCCACATCTTCCCATAGTCTTTCTCAACTCAGCAGCCAGAGAATGCTTTTAGATCAGGAGACAGAGCATGTGGTCGCTCTGCTCAGAACCCTCCCGCAGTTCCCATCTGAGTCAGAGTAAAAGCCAAAGCCCCAGCAATAACCTCCCGGGGCTTATGTGATTTGTACTGATCCCCACCCAGCAACTCCCTGGCCCCCTCCCCTAATTCTCTCCCTCTCTGTCTGCTCCATGGGCCTCCTTCCAGAGCCTCAGACACACCTCAGACACTTTATTCTATTGTTTCTGCCTACAGTCCTCTTCCCACAGCACCTTGACCAGCTCCTTCCCCTCCTTCAAGTCTTTACTCAATTTTCACTTAGGAGGCCACCCCTGACCATTCTATTTAACATTGCCATCTGTCCCCATGCCCACCATGCTCATTTCTTCTTTCTTTACTTTCTTCTTTTTTTCAAGATCTCACTGTCACCAAGGCTGGAGTGCAGTGGCACAATCACAGCTCACTGCAACCTCAAATTTCCAGGCTCAAGCGATCCTCCCACCTCAGCCTCCCCAGTAGCTGGGACTCCAGGTTCATGCCATCATGCCTGGCTAAATTTTTTAGTATTTTATTTTATTTTATTTTGAGACAGAGTTTCACTCTTCTTGCCCAGGCTGTAGTGTAATGGTGTGATCCCGGCTCACTACAACCTCCACCTCCCAGATTCAAGTGATTCTCCTGCCTCAGCCTTCCAAGTAGCTGGGATTACAGGTGCGTGCCACCACGCCCAGCTAATTTTTGTATTTTTAGTAGACCCGGGGTTTTGCAATGTTGGGCAGGCTGGTCGCGAACTCCTGACCTCAGGTAATCTGCCCGCTTCGGCCTCCCGAAGTGCTGGAATTACAGGTGTGAGCCACCACACCTGGCCAATTTTTTCATTTTTGTAGAGACAAGGTCTTACTATGTTGCCCAGACTAGTCTTGAACTCCTGGCCTCATGTGATCCTCCTGCCTAAATTCCTAAAGTGCTGGGATTACCGGCATGAGCCATCATGCCTGGCTTCATGTTCATTTCTTCTTGCCGCTGCAACATAGTTTGCAGTTTTCTACATTTAGTGGCTTAAAACACCACAAAACTACCATCTTATGGTTCTAGGGGCCAGAAACTCAAACTAGGTCTATTAAGGCTAAAGTCAAGGTGTCAGCAGGGCTGCATTCCTTCTGGAGACTCTAAAGTGTTCCCTTGGCTTTTCCAGCTTCTAGAAGCCACCCCCATTCCTTGGATCATGGCCCCTGACTCCATCTTCAAAGCCAGAAGTGAAGCATCTTCAAATCTCCCTCTCTTACCTCTGCTTTCATCACCAAATCTCCTGCTCCAATTCTGAATCTCCTACTCTCTTTCTTTTATAAAGACCCTTGTGATTGCTGGGCATGATGGCTCCCACTCAGAATCCCAACACTTTGGGAGGTCAAGGCAGGAGGAACACTTGAGGCCCGAAGTTTGAAACTAGCATGAACAACATAGTGAGACCCCCACCTCTAGAAAAAAAATAAAAATAAATATTAGCCCGACATGGTGGTATGCGCCTGTAGTCCCAGCTACTTGAGAGGCTGAAGTGAGACAATCGATTTAGCCCAGGAGTTTGACATCAGCCTGGACGACATAACTAAATCGCATCTCTACAAGGAAGAGGTGGGAGGATCACTTGAGCCCAGGAATTTGCGGCCAGCCTGGGCAACAAAAGAAGACCCCATCTGGCCAACACGGCCAACCTGGCCACCATGGTGAAACTCCGACTCTACAAAAATGAGCTGGGCATGGGTGACATGCATGTGTAGTCCTACCTACTTGGGAGGTTGAGATGGGAGGATCGCTTGATCTCAGAAGGCCAAAGCTATAGTGAGCTATGATCACATAACTGCACTCCAGCCTGGATGACACAGGGAGATTCTGTCTCAAAAAAAAAAAAAAGAAAAGAAATATATATTTCATCTCTGTCCCTGGTTCCTGGCACAGAGCTTCTAAAGCTCTTAGAAAGACCTCAGTGATAGATGTGACAGGAACATCTTTTGTTTTAATATTTGGTCTTGGTCCCAGGTTTCTAACACAAGAGCCTCTAAGAACTTTGGGATCTCCAGCATGGTAAGAGTGCATTTGGGGATGTTGTTGAGATGACTGGGTGACTGCAAGCTCCTACATTTCTTCAAGAGGAAGACTGATTACCATGCAACCACATGGTAAGAGGCTTGGAACTTTCAGCCTCATGCACTGAACTCCAGGAGGAAGAGGGGCTGGAGACTGACTTAATCACCAACAGCCAAAGATTTAATCAATCATGCTTGCATAATAAAGCCTCCATAAACACCCTGAACGGGGTTTGCAGAGCTTTCAGGGTTGCTGGACACAGGAGATGCTGGGAGGGTCGCATGTTCAACAGAGGGCATGGGAGCTCTGTGCTCCTCCAAACTTAACTTGCCCTGGGTATCTTTCTTTTTTTTGAGACAGGATCAGGCTCTTTTGTCCAAGCTAGAGTGCAGTGGCACAATCTCAGCTTACTGTAACCTAAGCCTCCCCAGTCCCCAGCTCAAGGCATCCTCTCATCTCAGCTTCCCTAGAAGTTGGAACTCTAGGTGCACAACACCACACCGGTTATTATTATTATTTTTTAATTTTTTATAGAGACAGGTTTTCACCATGTTGCCCAGGCTGGTCTCAAACTCCTGAGTTTAAGCGATCCTCCCACCTTGTCCTCCCAAAGTGCTGAGATTACAGGCATGAACCACTGCACCCAGCATGCACGTCTCTTTCATTGACTGTTTCTGAGATGTATCCTTCACAATGAACCAGTAATAGGAAATGAACTGGCCAGATGTGGTGGCTCACATCTGTAATCCCAGCACTTTCAGAGGCTGAGGTGGGAGGATCACTTGAGACCAGGAATTTGTGGCCAGCCTGGCCAACACAACAAGACCCCATCTATACAAAAAATAAAAGAAACTAGCCAGATGTGGTGTTGCAGGCATGTAGTCTCAGCTACTAGGGAGGCTGAGATGGGAGAACCACTGGAGCTGACAATCAAGGCTGCAATGAGCTATGACTGCACCATTGCACACCAGCCTGGGCAACAAAATAAGAACCTCTCTCTCAGAAAAAAAGAAAATAAACTGTTTTTCTGAGTTCCATAAACTGTTCTAGCAAATTATTAAACCCAAGAAAACAGTTATGGGAACCCCCGATTTGTAACAGGTTGGTCAAAAGTACAGGTGACAACTTAGGACTTGCCATTGGCATCTGAAGTCAGGATGGTCTCGTGGGACTGAGGCCCTAACTTGTAGGGTCTGTGCTAACTCCAGGTAGTGTCAGAATAAAGTCATGGGACACCCAGTTAATATCCAGAGCACTGAAGAATTTGGTGTAGAAACTCCATACATACATTCAGTCGGAAGTGTGTGAGTAGAGACAAACATGGGCTTTTCTGTCACCTGTCTACCACTTAACTGCATAGGAGAGGCAATACGTGGTGCTCATGAACAAAGCAAACATTAAAGTCAGACCAGACCCAACATTTGACTCAGTCTTAATATCCAGGTGAGCTTGGGCAAATCATTCATTATTCCCAAGGCTTCATCACTCCATTCATCAAATAGGGATAACTGTGGCACCCACCTGTGATTCTGTGAGAATTAACGAAATATTATGCTTGGGGTTATTGTGATCATTATACCCATTCCAAACTATTTGACAAGGACAGTGATGGATGATGACATCAAAAAATCAGAAACTGCAATGAGGTCTCTCAGGCAAAATTCCATACAAGCAAATTACTGTCTCTACAAAGCATTCCTGCCACACTTAATTCACCATTCCCTGAACAAAATATGCCATCTTCGTTGTTCAGGTCTGTACAGTGCTGGTTTCCCTTCCTGGGCAGTTTGCTCCATCCCATCCCAGCCCATTCCCCATCCCGCCACCTCCCCCTTCCCTCCCCACTCTCATACAACTCTTCCTCATCTTTCAGGACTTGGCTTCAATGTCACCTTAACTGGAAGCTTCTCTCACTCTCCAGAAGAGCTTCCCATTGCACTTGATGCATGCACTATCATTTGATCATTTTTGAGTTACAGTCCAAATCTTTTTGTACCTGAATAACATGTTGCCCAGTCAGTCTCTCTTCCTGGATTCAGAAGTCGTTCATGGCAGATCCAGCTGGAAGTGACAAAAAGACATCTTTTGACATAAAGGGATGACACAGACAGACATAAGTTCTTAAACGTCTTAAATGTTATGTGGAAATTAAACAGAATTCAAAGATTTGTGGGGAACACTTAGGAGGGAAAGTTACTGGGAACGTCATAAAGGGTTAATTTGTATTTTATTTTATTTTATTTTTTGAGACAGTCTCATTCCGTCACCTAGGCTGGAGTGCAGTGGTGCAATCAGGCTCACTGCAGCCTTGACCACCTGGGCTCAAGTAATCTCACTTAATTTTTATTTGGTTTAAGAAAGTCTTGGTTGAGGGTGGTGGCTTATGCCTGTAATCTCAGCACTTTGGGAGGCTGAGAGAGGTCTATTACTTGAGGCCAGGAGTTTGAGATCAGCCTGGGCAATATATTAAGACCCTGCCTCTACCAAAAAACAGAGTGAACGTGTGGAAGACAATTTTTCCACAGACTGGGAGTGAGGGAATAATTTCAGGATGATTCAAGTGCATTACATATATTGTGCACTTTATTTCTATTATTACTACATAGTAATATATAATGAAATGATTCTACAACTCACTATAACGTAGACTCAGTGGGATCTCTGAGCTTGTTTTCCTGCAACTAGACTGTCCATCTGGGGTGATGGGAGACAGTAACAGAATATCAGGCATTAGATTTTCATAAGGCATACACAACCTAGATCCCTCGCATGCACACTTCACAACAGAGTTTGTGCTCCTATGAGAATCTAATGCTGCTGCTGATCTGACAGGACATGGAGCTCAGGTGGTCATGCAAGCGATGGGAGGGGCTAGAAATACAGATGAAGTTTCCCTTCACTCACCTGCTGCTCACCTCCAGCTCTGTGGCCCTGTGGTTGGAGACCGCTGCTCAAGTGCATTCGAAAGGATCCATCCCATGCCATTCTTCAGAGTCATCTTTACTGCTGCAGTGGTCAACCTGTAGCACCCCTAAGCTCACAGGACATATGCTTCAACTGGCATTTCACAATCAACAGTATATGGTAGCTTGAATCATTGTGAAGTCACTTCCTGGAAATCACCAGCATCCCATATCCCATTAGCAAGGAGCTCAGCACTGCTCCTTGGATAACCAAACCTACTCCCAAATCCCATCTGTGTGCGTCTATCTCCTGGTACCCTTCCTAGCATCGACTCTGTATTTGTAGGAGTCCAATCAGGAGACACAAACCATTCAAAAGTTTAAACTAGAATGAGCAAGGTGGCTCACACCTGTAATCCCAGCACTTTAGGAGGCCAAGGTGGGTGGACTGCTTTGAGCTCAGGAGTTTGAGAACAGTCCGGGAAACATGGCGAAACCTCGTCTCTACAAAAAACACAAAAATCAGCTGGGTGTGGTGGCATTTACCTGTAATCCCAGCTACTCGGGAGGCTGAGGCAGGAGAATTGCTTGAGCCTGGCAGGTGGAGGCTGCAGTGAGCAGAGGTTGTGCCACTGTACTCCAGCCTGGGTGACAGTGCGAGACCCGGTATCAAAAAGAAAAAATGTATATATATGTAAATTTAATATAAAAAGTATTAATTTTGGCCAGGCACAATGGCTCATGCCTGTAATCCCAGCACTTTGGGAGGCCAAGGCAGACAGATCACCTGAGGTCAGGAGTTCGAGACCAGCCTGACCAGCATGGAGCAACCCCATCTCTACTAAAAATACAAAATTAGCTGGGCATGGTGGCACATGCCTGTAATCCCAACTACTTGGGAGGCCGAGGCAGGAGAATCGCTTGAACCAGGCAGGTGGAGGTTGCGCTGAGCCAAGATAGCGCCATTGCACTCCAGCCTGGGCAACAAGGGTGAAACTCCATCTTGAAGAAAAGAAAAGGTATTAATTTTTACAGAGGATCAGCACAATGAGGGACACACTAGCACAAAGTAAAGACAACTCTAGAGAATACAGAACTATCAGAGGCCAGGCATTGTGGCTCATGCCTGCAATCCCAGCAATTTGGGAAGCCTAGGCAGGAGGATCACTTGAGGCCAGGAGTTGGAGACCAATCAGCACAAAATAGTGAGACTCTGTGTCTACCAAAAAAAGAAACATTAGCCAGGTGTGGTGGTGGTGCACACCCGTAGTTCCAGCTACTTGGGAGTCTGGGGTGGGAGAACCCCTTAAGCCTGGGAAGTCTGCACTACAATGAGCCAAGATTGTGCCACTGCACTCCAGCCTGGGTGACAGAGTGAGACTCTGTCTCAGAAAGAAAAAAGAAAAGAAAGTGTTAATCCCCCTGTGAGAATCTCCTCTTCTCCTGCCCTCTCTGGAACCTCACTTGTCAGTTCTTCCTCCCACTTTCCTGTATCTTTAACCTATCCCCCACTTTTAGCTCCTTCCCATCATCATTTAAATTACTCAAACTTCTTCTGTTTAAAAAACCTCTCCCTAAACTCAGTGAGAGGTCTCCTGCACACCCACTGAGCCATCTGCTCTCCCTGGTGCCTTCTCTACAGCAGCCTGAACCATGTCTCTAATCCATGAATCTCATCATGTTACTCCCCCATTTACATCACTTCTCCTTGCCTCAGGGATTAAGTCCAAACTCCTTAACAGCCCCTGCTCTGCCCTGTCTTGCAAGGCAGCCTCACTGCTTGCCCCTCTCCATTTCATCTGCTATGGAGTCCAACTGAGCCTCATCTGCCCCTTCAATGCAAACTCTTTCTCCTCTGGGAGTCTCTGAAGTGGGTGATATCCTCTGCTTATAATATGTTTCCCCTTAAACCTCTACTCTCTTCCTAGCTAGCTTTGACTCCTCTGTCACTTGTCCGCTTTGGCATCACCTCCTCATGGAAGACTTCTTTGACTCCCCAGATTCTCAGGAGCATGGCAGGTGAGGTGCTCCTCCCAAGAATGGATGGAGATTAGGGAGTGTGTGTTATTCATGCTTAATTCACCAGTGCTTAGCTGAGTACCTGGCATAAAATAGTTACTGTGGTGGCCAAAGTAATAACCCCCACCCCCACCAATTGCTCATGTCCTATGTTACACAGCACAATTACATAGAAAGGTGGAATTAAGAGTGCAGATAAAATTAATGTTGCTCATCAGCTGACCTTAAAGCAAGATTATCCTGGAGTATCTAGGAGAGCCCATGTAATTACACGCATTCTTTAAAACTGGAAGAGGGAGGCAGAAGGTTAAGAACCAGACACGGTGGGCACAATGGCTCATGCCTGTAATACCAATACTTTGGGAGGCCAGGTCAGGAAAATCCCTTGAGTGTAGGAGTTCAAGGTCAGCCGTGGCAACATACTGAGGCCCCATCTCTACAAAAAAATAAAAACGGAATTCACTGAGTGTCACGATGCTTGCCTGTAGTCCCAGCTACTGGGAAGGCTGACATGGTAGGACTGCTTGAGCCTGGGAGTTTGAGGCTACAATGAGCCATGATTGGACCACTGAACTCCATCCTGAGTGACAGGGCAAGGTCCTGTTTTGAAAGAAAAAAAGGACATTGGAATCAGGGTCCTCTCCATCCTGAGGTGCCTACAAGGCATCTCTCTCTGCAAACGAGTAAACATCACCCTCCAACTCCTTACAGAGTGGAGCAGCAGGAAAACTCCTTCACCTCATTTCTGTGCTGCTTGGGAGGCCTGGACAGCCCAATAACAAGCTCCTTGCTGATGAAGCAATCAGGAAATGGCTCGAGTTGAGCTAAGGAGAATTTGGATCCTTCTTTTGGTTCTCAATAGGCAGGGTAGGGGCCAGGCATGGTGGTTCATACCTGTAATCTTTGCACTGTGGGAGGCCAAGGTGAGAGGATTGCTTGAGGCCAGGAGCTCAAGACCAGCCTGGGCAACATAGCAAGACCTGGGTGGCATACACCTGTGGTCCCTACTACTTGGTAGGATGAGGAGGGAGGATCAATCACTTGATCCCAGGAGTTTCAGGCTGCAGTGAGCCATGATCACACTACTGCACTTCAGCCTGGGTGACAGAGCCAGACCATGTCACGAAAAGTTAGAAAGAAAAAAACAAGAGAGAGGGAGAGAGACTATACACAGGCACCACCACATTTGGCTAATTTTTAAATATTCTGTAGAGACAAGGTCTTGCTAGGTTGCCCAGGCTAGTCTAAAACTCCTGGCATCAGGTTGGGCATGGTGGCTCATGCTTGTAATCCCAGCACTTTGGGAGCCTGAGGCAGGCAAATCACCTGAAGTCTGGAGTTCAAGACCAGCCTGGCCAACATGGTGAAACTCTGACTCTATCAAAAATACAGAAATTAGCTGGGCAGTAGTGGCGTGTACCTGTAGTCTCAGCTACTCGGGAGGCTGAGGCAGGAGAATCACTTGAACCTGGGAGGCGGAGGTTGCAGTGGACCCCATCATTGCACTCCACCCTGGGTGACAGAGCGAGACTCTGTCAAAAACAACAACAACAACAACAAAAACTCCTGGCATCAAGACATCTTCCTGTCAGCCTCCCAATGCCCTGGGATTATACTGTTTCCTATAATTGAAGACACTTGTTCTCATACTGCTTTAAGGTATAAAAGAAAAAAAAACAACACAGATAATGGCAAATGTTGGTGAAGGCCGGGCATGGTGGCAGCCTGTAATTCCAGAACTTAGGGAGGCTGAGGTGGGCAGATCACTTGAGACCAGGAGTATGAGATCAGCCTGGGCAACATGGTAAAATCCCATCACTACAGAAAAAAATATAAAAATTAGCCAGGCATGGTGGCATACACCTGCAATTTTCAGCTACTCAGGAGGCTGAGATGAGAGAATCACTTGTGCCTGGGAGGTCAAGGCTACAGTGAACTGTGATGGCATCATTGCACTGCAGCCTGAGAGACAGAGCAAACCCCTATCTAGAAAAAAAAAAAAAAATGTCAGTGAAGATGTGGAGGAATTGGAACCCACATATATTACTGGTGGGAACATAAAATCGTGTAACCATTTTGTTTGGGTATTTCTTTTCTTGTCATTTTAATCGGATTTTTAAAAAATCAACACAGGGTTTCACTATCTTGCCCAGGCTGGTCTTGAATTCATGGGCTCAAGCCATCCTCCTAGCTGAGCCTCCTGAGTAGCTGGGATTACAGGTGTGAGCCATTGCACCCAACTGGTGTAGCCACTTTAGAAAACAGTCTGGCAGTTTCTCAAAAGGCTAAATGTACAGTCATCCTATAATGCAACAATTTCACTCCTAGGCATATATCCCAGAAAAATAAAAATATATGTCCACACAAAAACTGGTACAACAATCTTCATAGCAGCATTATTCATAATGACCAATACATGGAATACATGGAAACAACCCAAATATCCACCAACTGATGAACAGATAAACAAAATGCAGTGTGTCTCTACCATGGAATACTGCCATAGAAGGAATGAAATATGGATACACACTATGACATACAGGAACTTTGAAAACACCGTGCTAAGACGGAAAAAAAGCCACAAAAGATCACATATTGTACAATTCTATTTGTCCAGATTAGGCAAATCTATAGTGACAAAAAAATTAATCAATGGTTGCCTAAGGCTGGGGGCAAAGGTAGGTGGGGAGAGTAGGAGGTAGTGGCTAAGGGGTATGGATTTCTCTACAGGGTAATGAAAGCTTCTAAAAGTGACTGTGGTGATCGATGCACAGCTCTGTGAATATTCTAAAACCTACTGAATTGCAGATTTCAATAAATAAAGTGAATGGTATGTGAATCATATTTTAATAAAGCTATTATTTAAAATAATGATAATAGGGGGCTGGGCACAGGTGGTCATGCCTGCCTGTAATCCCAGCACTTTGGGAGGCTGAGGCAGGAGGATCACTTGAGGTCAGGAGTTTTGAGCCCAGTCTGAGCAACCTGGCAAGATCCCGTCTCTATGATAAAAAACGAAAACATTAGCTGGACATGGTGGCACATGTCTGTAGTCCCAGCTACTTGGGAGACTGAAGTGAGAAAACTGCTTGAGCCCAGGAGTTTGAGGCTACAGTGAACCATGATCATGTCACTGTACTGTAGCCTGAGCAACAGAGCAAGACCCTGTCTCTGAAAAGGAAAGAAAACAAATGCAAGTTTTTATCACTTTGTGAGTGTAGCCAAGTTGGAGGAGAAATAGACAATAGTAAAAGAGCACTGAATAACGAGGGTGAGTGGCTGGTTAGGCTCAGTTGCTAGCTAAATGGCTTCTAAAAAATTCATTAATAAAGTTACAGCTCTGGGGACAGTCATGTAGTCAAAGAATAAATGCTAAATTCATTACAAATGCCCATGGTCCTTCTTTACATGCCTTCTAGTGAAAAATTCCTAAGTGCCTAAATAGCAAGTCTGCAATGATAGCAGCTGTTTATTAAAGACTACAAAAAAGAAATGGAGGCCAGGCGTGGTTGCTCACATCTGTACTCCTTGCATTTTGGGAGGCTGAGGCAGGCAGATTGCCTGAGGTCAGGAGCTCCAGAGGAGCCTGGCCAACATGGTGAAACCCCATCACTACTAAAAATACAAAAATTAGCTGGGTGTGGTGGCGGGCACCTGTAATCCCAGCTACTCGGGAGGCTGAGGCAGGAGAATTGCTTGAACCCAGAAAGTGAAGGTTGCAGTGAGCCAAAATCGTACCATTGCACTCCAGCCTGGGTGACAAGAGAAAGACTCTATCTTAAGAAAAAAAAAGAAAAAAAAGAAACGGCATCTTCTTCAAGAATTACATTGTGTTTCATGATAAGCTCTAATTTTGCATTTGTTCAAGTATTGATGAGATTTAGCCAATATGACACCCAACTTGGATAAAATGCAAACAACACAATTTCATTTTCTCATTAACAAAACTAATTAGGTAGTCTAATATCAACTCTGATCTTATTAAAAACTGATCAGATTTTAAAAATTATGGAATTATGGAGCCAATAAGATGTTACAACCTGTTCCAAGGGGAATTCCAAAATCCACACATATCTGAGACCATCAAGTATGATGAAATATATTTGATTACTATATTGAAAAATAAACTGATTACAAAGCCGACAATTGGACAGGGGTCTCCTCATCCACAGCCACACAAACCCGATCATGCAGCTATGTGGTTACAAGGCCTACATAGCCTAGAAGGGACTGGTCTGACTTGAGATTTCATGTGTATTTGTATTTTGAGACAGGGTCCCACTCTGTCACCCAGGATGGAGTGCAGTTGTATAATCATAGCTCACTGCAACCTTGACCAACTGGGCTCAAGAGATGCTCCTGCCTCAGCTGCCCCCATACCTGGGAATACAGGCAAGTACCACCATGTCAGGCATTTTTTTTCATTTTTGTAGAGAGAGAAGTCTTTCTATGTTGCCCAAGCTGGCCTCAAATTCCTAGAATCAAGAGATCTGCCCATCTCAGCCACATGAGTAACTGGGGCCATAGGTACATACCATCATGTCTGGCTATATTTATTTTTTTAAATTTATTTTTTTTTGTTTTTTTAGAGAGGAGGTCTTGCTATGTTGCCCAGGCTGCTCTCAAACTCATGGCCTTAAAACATACTCCCATCTCTGCCTCTCAAACTGTTGGAACTATAGGTGTGAGCCACTGCACCTGGCCCGACTTGAGATTTCTTTTATCTAGCATCCTTTACTTGGTAGGATTGGGAAAGGCAGTAGTGTTTTTTAAAATTACTTAATAATTCAATTAGAATCAAACTCAACCTTGACCACTGCCTTCTCTCACAGCTCACATCCAGTCCATCAGGAAATCCTACTGACTGACTTCAACATGTATCCATGCTCTGACCATCTCTCACCACCACCATGAACCCGGGCAGGATCACTATCATCTCCCACCGGGATGTTGCCACAGCTTGGCCCCCACGCTTCTACCCAAATCTTCCCATAGTCGTTCTCAACTTGGCAGCCAGGTCGTGCTTTTAAATCAGGAGACAGACCATGTCGCCTCTCTGCTCAGAAGCCCTCGGTGGTTCCCATTTTAGTCAGAGTAAAAGCCAAAGCCCCAGCAATAGCATCCCAGGGCTTACACGATCTGTACCAATCCCAGCCCAGTAACTCCCTGGCCTCCTTGCTGACTTTGCTCCCTCTATCTCTTTGCTCCACTGGCCTCCTTCCAGAGCCTCAGACACACCAGAGAGTTTCCTCCTTTATCCAACAGGATAAAGACCCTGTTGACTCAGCCTACAATGCTCTTCCCTCAGCACCTTGGCCAGCTCCATCACCTGCTTCAAACTTTTGCTCAATATTCACTTATGAGGCCAATCCTGACCACTCTACTTAACATTGTCATCTGTCCCCATTCCCACCATGCTCATTTCTTTCTTTCTTTTTGAAACAAGGTCTTGCTTTATTGCCCTGGCTGGAGTACACTGGTGCAATCACAGCTCACAGCAACTTCAACCTCCCAGGCTTAAACAATCCTCCCGTCTCAGCCTCCCTAGGAACTGAGACTACAGCTGCATGCCAGAACACCTGGCTTTTTTTTTTTTTTTTTTTTTGAGATGGAGTTTCGGTCGCCCAGGCTGAAGTGTAAGGGTGCGATGTCGGCTCACTGCAAGGTCTGCCTTTTGGGTTCAAGTGATTCTCTGCCTCAGCCTCCTGAGTAGCTGGGATTACAGGCACCCACCACCACACCTGGCTAATGTTTGTATTTTTAGTAGAGATGGGGTTTCACCATCTTGGCTAGGCTGGTCTTGAACTTCTGACCTTGTGATCCACCCTCCTCGGCCTCCCAAACTGCTGGGATTACAAATGTGAGCCACTGAGCCTGGCCTTTTAAAAACATTTTTTTTAGATATGAGGTCTCATTATGTTGCCCAGGCTGGTCTTAAGCTCCTGGGCTTAAGCGATCCTCCTACCTCAGCCTCCTAAAATTCTGGGATTACAGGCGTCAGCAACTGTAACATGAGGTCCCAGCTTCACGTTCATTTTTGGTTGTTGCTACAACAAAGTACCCTACATTTAGTGGCTTCAAACACCATAAATCTACCATCTTACAGTTCTGGGGGCCAGAAGCCCAACTAGGTCTATTAAGGCTAAAGTCAAGGTGTCAGAGTGGCTGCATTCCTTCTGGGGGAGGCTCTAGACAGAATGTGCTCCTTTGCCTTTTCCAGCTTCTAGAAGCCACCCCCATTCCTTGACTTACCTCGTGACTCCATATTCAAGGCCAGAAGTACAGCATCTTCAAATCTCCCTCTCTGACCTCTTCTTCCATTACCACATCACTTTCTCTAATTCTGACTCTCCTACCTCCTTCTCTTATAAAGATTCTTGTGATTGGTAGGTATGGGGGCTCCCATCTGTAATCCCAACATTTTGGGAGGCCAAAGAGGAAGGATTGCTTGAGGCCAAGAGTTAGAGATCAGCCTGGGGAAAATAGGAAGACCCTGTCTTTACAAAATTAAAATTAAAATCAGCTGGACATGGTGATGCACACCTGTAGTTCCAGCTACTGGAGAGGCTAAGGTGGGAGGATTGCTTTAGCCTAGGAGGTCAAGGTTGCAGTGAGCTATGATCACATCACTGCACTCCAGCCTCAGTGGCAGAGTGAGACTCTGTCTCAAATATAAGAAAAGAAATATACATTTGGTCTCTGCCCCTGGTTCCTGGCACAGAGCTTCCAAAGCTCTTAAAAAGCCCTTTGTGACAGAGGTAATAGGAGCATTTTCTGTTTTGATATTTAGTCTTAGTCCCAGGTTCCTGACACAAGGGCCTCTAAGGTCTTTCAGATCTGCAGCATGGTAAGAATGCATGTGGGATGCTGTTGAGCTAACAGGGTGGCTGCAAGCTCCTAGACTGCTTCAGGAGGAGGGCTAGCTGCCAGAGAAAGCAACCGCTTTTTTTTTAAATGGAGTTTGGCTCTTGTAGCCCAAGCTGGAGTGCAATGGCACAATCTCAGCTCACTGCAACCTCCACCTCCCGGGTTCAAGCAATTCTCCTGCCTCGGCCTCCCGAGTAGCTGGAATTATAGGGATGTGCCACAACTTCTAGCTAATTGTTGTTATTTTTAGTAGAAACGGGGTTTCACCATGTTGGTCAGGCTGGTATCAAACTCCTGACCTCAAGTGGTCCATGTGCCTCAGCCTTCCAAACTGCTAGGATTACAGGAGTGAGCCACCGCACCTGGCCCCAACCACATTTTTTGAGGCTTGGAACTTTCAGCCTCACCTGCTGAACTCCAGGAGGCAAAAATTGACTTAACTACCAATGGCCAATGATTTTATCAATCATGCCCCATAAAAACCCAAACAGCAGGGTTTGGAGAGCTTCTGTGTTGCTAAACACAAGGAGGTCCTGGGAGGGTAGTGTGCCCAACAGAGAGCATGGAAGCTCTGTGCCCCTCCCCACTTACCTTGTCCTGTGCATCTCTTTCATTGGCTGTTCCTGAGATGGAGCCATTACATTGGGCCAGTAATAGAAAATAAGGTGGCCAGATGCGCTGGCTCATGCCTGTAATCCCAGCACTTTGGGAGGCAGAGGTGGGTGGAATCACTTGAGCCTAGGAATTTGAGACCAGCCTGGGCAACATAAGAAGACCCCATCTATACAAAAAATAAAAGAAATTAGCCAGATGTGGTGGTGGGAACCCTATAATTCCAGCTATGTGAGAGGCTGAAGCAGGAGAATCACTTGAGCCCTGGAGGTTGAGGCTTCAATGAGCTATGATTGCACCACTGCACACCAGCCTGGACAACAGAGCGAGGCCCTGTCTCTTAAAAAGAAAAGAAAAAAACCTGTTTTTCTAAGTTCTGTGAGTTGTTCTAGTAAATAATTAAACTCAAGAAGAAGGTCATGGGAAACCCTGATTTCTAACTGGTTGGTCAAAATACAGGTGACAACCTAGGACTTGCAACTGGCATCTGAAGTGAGGGTGGTCTTGTGGGACTGAGCCCCTAACCTGTGGGTTCTGCGCTATCTCTAGGTAGTGTCAGAATGGAATTGCGGGATACGCGGTTGGTATCCAGAGAGCTGGAGGATTGGTGTAGAAACTCCGCACATACATTTGGTCAGAAGTCTGTGAGTAGAGAGAAACGTGTTGCAGGAAGTCAGGGACCCCGAATGGAGGGACCTGCTGAAGCCACGGATGAAGAACATAAATTGTGAAGATTTCATGGACATTTATTAGTTCCCCAAATTAATAATTCCATAATCTCTTACGCCTGTCTTTACTGCAATCTCTGAAGTTAAATTGTGAAGATTTCATGGACACTTATCACTTCCCCAATCAATACCCTTGTGATTTCCTATGCCTGTCTTTACTTTAATCTCTTAATCCGGTCATCTTTGTAAGCTGAGGATGAATGTCCCCGCAGGACCCTGTGATAATTGCATTAACTGCACAAGTTGTTTAAACAATATGAAACCTGGGCACCTTGAAAAAAGAACAGGATAATAGCAATTTCAGGGAACAAGGGAGATAACCTTAAACTCTGGCTGCCTGTGGGCCGGGTGGAACAGAGCCATATTTCTCTTCTTTCAAAAGCAAATAGGAGAAATATTGCTGAATTCTTTTTCTCAGGAAAGAACATCCCTGAGAAAGAGAATGCATCTCTAAGGGGAGGCCTCTGAAATGGCCGCTTTGGGGATGGCTGTCTTTTACAGTCACAGATAAGGGGTGAAATAAGCCCCGGGCTCATGTGGCGCTCCCAGACTTATCAAGATGAGGAAATTCCCGCCTAATAAATTTTGGTCAGATGGGTTGTCTGCTCTCAAACCCTTTCTCCTGATAAGATGTTATCAATGACAATGAGTGCCCAAAACTTGATTAGCGATTTTAATTTTGCCCCGGTCCTGTGGTCCTGTGATCTTGCCCTGCCTCCATTTGCCTTGTGATATTTTATTACCTTGTGAAGCATGTGATCTCTGTGATCCACACCCTATTCATACACTCCCTCCCCTTTTGAAAATCACTAATAGAATCTTGTTGGTTTTGCGGCTTGGGGGGCATGACGGAACCTGCCGACATGTGATGTCTCCCCTGGACACCCAGCTTTAAAATTTCTCTCTTTTGTACTCTTTCCCTTTATTTCTCAGACCGGCTGACACTCAGGGAAAATAGAAAAGAACGTACATGAAATATCAGGGGTGAATTTCCCCCGATATCATACGGGCTCTTCTCTCACCTGTCTACCTGCTTAACTGCATAGGAGAGGCAATGGATGGTGCTCATGAACAAGGCAAGCATTAAAGTCAGACCAGACTAACATTTGACTCAGTCTTAATATTCAGGTGAGCTTGGGCAAATCGCTCATTAACCCCAAGTCTTCATCATTTTGTGCATATAATGGGGATAACTGTGGCACCCACCTGTTTTTGTGAGAATCAATGAAATATTATGCTTGATGTTATTGTGATCATGATTCTATCTGACAAGGGCAGTGATGCATGATAACATCAAAAAATTAGAAACTGTAATGAGGTCTCTTGAGCAAAATTCCATACAAGCAAATGACCGTCTCTCCAAAGCATTCCTGCCACACTTAATTCACCATTCCCTGAACAAAATGTGCCATCTTCATTGTTCAGGTCTGTATAGTGCTGGTTTCCCTGCCTGGGCAGCTCACTCCATCCCATCCCAGCCCAATCCCCATCCCTCCACCTCCCCCTTCCCTCCCCACTCTCATACAACTCTTCCTCATCTTACAGGACTTGGCTTCAATGTCACCTTAACTGGAAGCTTCTCTCCCTCTCCAGAAGAGATTCCCATTGCACTTGATGCATGCACTATTATTTGATCATTTTTGAGTTACAGTCCAAGTCTTTTTGTACCTGAATAACATGTTGCCCAGTCAGTCTCTCTTCCTGGATTCAGAAGTCTTTCATGGTAGGTCCAGCTAGAAGTGACAAAAAGACATTCTAAAAAAAAAAAAAAAAAAAAAAGAGGGATGACACAGACAGACATCAGCACTTAAAAGTTTTAAATGGTATTTGGAAAACAAAATTTAAGGGCTTCTAGGAGAAACGTAGGAGGGAAGGTGTTACTGGGAAATATGATAGATTAATTTTTATTTTATTTTATTTTTAGAGAAAGGGTCTTGCTCTATCACCTAGGCTGGACTGCAGTGGTGCAATCACAGTTAACTGCAGCCTCAACCTGCAGGGCTTGAGCAATATTCCCATCTAATTTTTATTTTGTTTAAGAAATGCAGTCTTGCTCTTAGCAAAGCTAAAGTGCAATGGTGTGATCATAGCTTACTGCAGCCTCAACCTTCTAGACTCAAGTGATCCTCCAGTCTTAGCCTCCCCAGTAGCTGGGACTACAGGTGTGCACTGCAACATGTAGCTCATTTTTATTTTTTTTAATTTTTAGTAGAGACAAAGTGTCGCTATGTTGACCAGGTTGGTGGTGATCTCCCACACTCAGGCAGTTCTCTCACCTCAGCCTTCCAAAGTGCTTAGATTACAGGTATGAGCTGCCACACCCGGCTGAGGGGGTTAATTTTTAATTATATAAAGAGCTCAAAGCAAATATTAGAAGGAGCCTAAATGCCTCCAGCAGTTGACTCGTACTGGTAAATTGTGATACATCCATATAATAAAATATTATGCAACCATGAAAAGGATTAAGATAGATCAATAGGTATTGGCACAAATGTCCACGAAGTATGAAAAGGTGAAGTGATGTTCAATCACCATGTACGTATCTTGAAGTATATGGCCCATTTTCTCAATAGCAATTATTTCCTGAGATAAGATTATGGGTCTAAAGAGTGAAGGAAATTTTTCACTTATTTAAAAGTATTTACTATTTTTATAATTTAATAAAAGATTAAACAGATCATTGAATTAGTAAAAGACAAAGTAACTCTATAAATAAATGGAAAAGACACAGATACCCCAGGCATTGGTGGCTCATGCTTATAATACCAGTACTTTGGGAGGGGGTGGTGGGGGGGATTGCTTGAGGCCAGGAGTTCCAGACCAGCCTAAGAAACAAAGCAAGACCTCATCTCTAGTAAAAATAAAAAAATAAAAATAATTGGCCAGGCATAGTGGCATGTACCTATTTTTTTAAATCATACAGACAGTGACTCATTATACTGCCTCCTCCAACTCCTGGCCTCAAGCAATCCTCCCACCTCAGCCTCCCAAAGTGCTGGAATTACAGGCTGACAGCCACCATGCCTGAAAGCTTTGCAATTTACATCAAGGGTAATGAGAATGCTCATGCCCTGTGACTCACAGTAATCTCACTTCTGGAAATTTCATCTTTGGATGTAATTCAACCTAAACAAAAGGTCATATGCACAAACACAGTGAAAATCTGGGAGTAATTTTTTTCTTTTTTTAAAAAATATGGAATGCTTCACAAATTTGCATGTCATTCTTTCACAGAGGCCATGCCAATCTCTCTACTGTTCCAACTTAAGTATGTGTGCTACTGAGGCAAGCATGAGTAATTTAAGATAGAGTGGTTAAGTGAAATAAGGAAGAATTATGGAGAATTTAAAAATCTATGCTATTTATAGGCACCTAGTAACAGCTCAGTAAATATTAGCTGCTATTATTATTTTTATGGTAATTTCACTCAATTAAAAATTGTCATTAAAAATTACCATTGTCATGGAACATAATGTCTCCTACAGTATAATTGTAAAAACAGATACAATGAGTCCCTTGGTATATGGGGGGATTAGTTCCAGCTCTCCCATTTCTGTGTATACCAAAATCCACGCATACTCAAGTTTTCGAAGTCAGTCCTGTGGAATCCACATATAACACAAATGGGAAAATTAGTGAGGTGTGGTGACAAGCACCTGTAGTCCCAGCTACTTGTGAGGCTGAGGCAGGAGGATTGCTTGAGCCCAGGAGGTTGAGGCTGCAGTGAGCCATAATTGCACCACCGCACTCCAGTCTGGGCAACAGAGTGAGACAGAAGGTTGACTTTTTAATAGAATTTTTCTGTTCACTTGAAGATATGGTCAGGATTGTGGCATATGAAAATTCTTCATAAAATAACTATCTAACTCAATTAATGCTGGAATTGGGAACAGCAGAAGTGTCATCTCAGAGCTACTCACAATGAAAGGTGATGTCTGGGGCTCAGGTGTGTTGAGGTCCCCATGCCTGGACTATGGGTGCTGAGTGGGATTTACTTGTCCATCATTTTCTATATTCCAGCACTGGGAAACTAGGGTTTATCCATCTTGATAAGATGTCATTTAAATTCCACTTCACAAGAACCACAAATGGAAGAAAGGTCATGAAACCACAGGACAGTACTTGTTCTCAAGGGAATCTTCAGCTTAGGTGGCTCTGTAAAAGAGAAATTACATTGTTGAAAAATCGTTGCAGGTCAGGTGAGGTGGCTCATACCTATAATCCCAGCCCACTGGGAGACTAAGGCAGGAGGATCCCGTGAGGCCAGGAGTTCAAGACCAGCCTGAGCAACACAGTGAAACCTCATCTCTACAAAAAATTAGAAAATGAACTGGGTGCGGTAAAACATTCGTATAGTCCCAGCTACTCTGGAGGCTGAAATAGGAGGATCGCTTGAGCCCAGGAAGTGGAAGCTGCAGTGAGCTCTGATCTCACCACTGCACTCCAGCCTGGGTGACACAGTGAGACCCTGTCTCAAGACAGACACACAAACACACACACACACACACACACACACACACACCCCTAATCTCAGTCTGTCCAGCCTTGACTAATCAAAAGGGCCTTCTGGGTTACAGAAGACGTATGCTCTTTTGTAGGACAGGGAGAAACCAGCAAGCTTGTTCACAGACTTTTCCTCATCCTCTGCTTAGTTTTCCAAGAACCCTCACAGTGGAAATGGAGTCTCTGGGAAAACGACCTAAATCTTTGGGTTACCAGGGGAGAAATATGCCTCCTTTGTCAATTAATAAATGGAACACCTGCCTTAAGATCCAGGGAGTTCTGCTAGAATGAATCACTCCCTAAGACCCTGACCTATGCATGGAACATGAAAAACTGAAGTTTAACTGGGCACGGTGGATCGCACCCGTAATCCCAACACTTTGGGAGGCTGAGGCAGGCGGATCACCTGAGGTCAAAAGTTCTAGACCAGCCTGGCCGACATGGTGAGACCCCATCTCTACTAAAAATACAAAAATTAGTTGAGCATGGTGGTGGACGCCTGTAATCCCAGCTACTCGGGAGGCTGAGGCAGGAAAATCGCTTGAACCTGGAAGGCGGAGGTTGCAGTTACTTCTAGAAGAATTTCCATTAGCCCTTTGAAATCCTTCAACATTCATGAAGGCCAAAGGGTTTTCACCTAATTTAATCTGATGGGTATGTGACCAAAGTCTTTCTAGGGAATACAGACTCCCAAACCGTTCAGCTGGGAAGTGAGGAGAGAATTTATTACTCAAAATCAAAGGGAAATGAAAAGAGGACAACATAGAATTGTCACTATTCTTTCTTGGCGGGGAATGGATTCCAGAGTCATTCTGTGACCTTTACATGACCTCCTTATTAGCATCTAAAAGCTTCCAGTGGAGGATGCAGCCAGCTAGGTTCTCTTCTAATGTAATAAAATTTGCTTCAGCAAATCTTATGCAGAGCCATCTCCAGGCTCCAGAAATAATAGGCTATAAATTACTGGATCTCCCATTTGATATAATGAAGTATAAGCACGGTCCTGAATGACTCTTCTACATACTACTCTGGGTGGCTTGAAGTGAATTTGATACAAGAACTGGAGCGAGCACAAAGCAGAGCTAGATCTAGGATTAATGTGCTTGGGCCCAGCTCTTCACTACTCACCTATGAGTCCAGTTCCAGAACCCAAGTAGAGGGTGGGGAAACAAGGCTCCTGACTTTTTTCCCTAATGTCTGCATCTCTTTCACATTTCTTATCTCCTTGCAAAGAAACTAAACAGGCTCAACTGAAATAACTAAATGATTAAACCCTATACAGAGAATCTCCAAAGACTGACAAAACATCATTCAAGAGTGTTACACAGACAACCTTGAGGATGACTTGATGTACCAATACCATATTTGGGATCATTCCAAATTCCCATCAAGGATCTGCCTATATCAACACAGGAGCCAAGGACCAACCATTCAAATGGGCCCTGCTGTCAAGCCTTTTTTTTTTTTTTTTTTTTTTTACAATGCCATCTCTTCATGTTGTTCCATTTAACAAAACTGCAGCCCTTCATCTATCCTTAAGTCCCTTGGCCAATGGTACAGAGCCAGAGTATGCTACTCCCTAGCAGGAAATCAACAGGATGACCTACTAAATACCATTCAGAAGATGCTAAGACCCATGAATTGCAACAAGAAAGAAAAGACAGAGAATTACTCAGATAGGTACATGCTGTGCCAAAAATGCACTACAGCCCCCACCCAATTCTGCCTAATCCTAGCTTGGCTGACACCAACCTGATGAGACAGGCCTATAAGATCTCAAACTAAAACAGAAACTCCTGAACTGGGTTCTTTCGAACCCAGGAAGCAGCAGTAAATCATTAAAGAACAGATAAGTTCTTAAGGTGAGGGAGAGTTTCAGATAAATGGAATGCTGGTAGAACACAGGGCCCAAAGGAGCAAAAGTTAACCTAAGCCCAGGTAGAACCTTGTTTACTAGAGTATTAGGCATGGGTTGGGGCAACTATTCTAACCAGAGAAACTGGCTTCAGTGAGGGCAAGTTGGCAATCCAAGGTATAGCATGCATAGGGCTGGCAAAATTCAGGGTGACTGAAGCAAAAGCTTCAGAACCAGAAAGACCACATCTGGGGGTAGAGCACAAAACTCTCAAGAGATGAATCTTTGTAAGAGTGAGGCAGAACTATATAGCAGTTTTAGGAGACCTGCTGGTGCCCAGCAAGAGCTCCAAACGGGCTATATGCAGGGATGCAGGCTGTAGTCTCAGGAGAGGAGGTTCACAAAAGTCATTCAGTCCAAGACCTCAAACTGTGTTCTCTACTAAAAGGAATCAAGGTTCCCTAGAGAAACGGCTGACTCCATGTATGGTGCAGTATATTGATCCTGGAACATCTTTTTTGCCAGAAAGCAAGGAAGCCATCAAAGTCCAACAGGATCACATCAAAAAGACATGAAAGTCAACTTGAAGAGATAATTATTAACCTAGATGAGACAATGTAAGCAGCCAAAACAATAAAGACTGCAATGGCCTGAAATACATCAAATGCAAACAATAATCTATGAGTTCATAATGGTATTCAGAAAAAAAACTACTGGTCATTAGAGGCAAGGTTACTAGGTCACTAACTCACTACTCTGAAAAGTGACTTAAGATGAGAGGTACGGTGGAGAATTAGCCATTTACTCAGTTTTTCCTGTACAAACATAAATTTTTAGGGAGATTGAAGCAGATGAAACAAATCTGGAAAAATGGAGGTAACTGCTTAATCTGCGGGTTGGGTGCATGGAGGTTCAACATATTTCTTTTGTGTGTATTTGAACCCCCTACAAAAAAAGCACATGATAGAATGTGAGCCAAGCAGCTTAGGGTTTAGGCAAGGCTTCTGCCTACAAGAGACACTAGGATATGAGGGGTAGTTTTAGCCCTGATGGGCTGAGCCAACTGGAGGTATATACGGAGGTGCTAAATTGCAGCGGTATCATGTTGCCCAGCACTTGATCAAATCCTAGATCCTAGGTCTCCTTGGTAGCATGCTTCCTAGGTAGTGGATCTGAGGCTATCTATAGAACTTCCTTTGCAGTCATAATTCGCTCAGAAACTACAAAAGTGCTTGCTCTTGAAAATGGAGTCTGTCTTTGTCCATTTCATGCTTCTATAAAAGAATACCACAGACTGCATAATTTATAAAAAGGAAAAAAGGAAGGAAGGAGGGAAGGAGGGAAGGAAAGGAAGGAAGAGAAAGAAGGAAAGGAAGGAAGGGAAAGAGGGAAAGAGGGAAGGAGGAAGGGAGGGAAGGAGGGAGGGAGAGAGAGAGGGAGGGAGGGGAAGGGAAGAAAAGGGAGGAGAAGGGAATGGAGGAAGAAAAGGAAAGGAAAGGAAAGGAATAAATTTTATTTCTTAACAGTTCTGGATGTTAGGAAGTCCAAGGTTGAGGGGCCTGCATCTGGTAAGGGTCTTCTTGATGCATCATCCCACTACAGAAGGCAGAAGGAAAAGAGAGTGCAAGAAAGCAAGAGGGTAAAAGGGGCTGAATTCTGTTTTATAATGCGCCCACTCTGTGATTACTAATCTATTACCACAATAACAACATTAACTCATTCATAAAGGCTATTTTATTAGGCCCCACACCCCAATTGTTGCATTGAGGATTGAGTTTCCAGCACATAAACTTTGGGGGACACATTTAAACCATAGCAGAGCACTTAATTCAACCAAGAGGAGCTGGGAAAATCAAAGGCATGAGAAAGACAGCAAAAGCTAGCAGACAGAAATGCACAGGTTAAGGGAAAAAGTCACAAGGAATCCTGTAGTGCAGGCTAGTTTATCAAAAGCACCTAAAAAAGATCTCATTAACTCCCACAGCTCACCTCCAACCACATCTAAAGAGCCACACACAGCACCACCAAAGACAGCACAATGAGAACAGCATTTTCCTCAACAGACAAGCTGGGAGTATCTAGACACCTGACCTCTATAGCTCCAGAACAGCCCTAAAACAGCTCCTCCCTAACCACCACTCAAGTCACCAGCTTGGAAAGTATTCAGAAAACCCAAATCCTGACACACCACCATGAAACAACTTAAAACAGCAAAGAACAACCCATTTAAACAGCAATGCCAGCTGCTGGGAAAAAAAGGAACAATAAGTAGAGGAGAAACAGACCTCTTGTGGTCCACCAAGACCCAGTCTCTCAGCTTCAGCACTTTCAAATGCAGAATCCATACCCCTCTGGGGCCTGTGGAGCTCCACAAGGCATGTCGTCCTCAAAGATAAATGAGCAGGCAAGCTGGCTAGAAAACCACTAAGGGTATTATTCTTTAAAGAATCTTTATAGGGTCAAAGAGGAATGGGTCTTAACTGGCTATGTGAACTCCCCACAGATTCTGAGGATGATGTCAGTATCCCTTTCCAGATGTGCTTAACACTTTGCAGTCACTTGTATTCCTGCCACCGAGTGCCAGTGCTTTGCTAATTTGAACTGATTCCAGCTCACGCTGACCCCAGCTCCCTGGATGTTACCATTAGCCAAGACTGTCACCCATACTGTACCCTTTCAAAGAGTCCTAAAAACAGCTCTTCACCTACTCTTCCAAGACAAGTAAAAATGTCTGCCAAAGAAATGGGGAAAAAAGATTCAGAGAGTGAAAACAATTAACATACTAACAAGAGAGCAAAAAGCAAAGGGGGAGGAGAAACTAGGAAAATCATATATGGGCTCACATCTATTTCCAAAGCTGGGCTAATGTCCTTTTGCTTGTGTCTGAATAAGGCACCAATTTTAAGCTGCTAATGAAACAAAAAGAAAAAGAGAAAGAAGCAGGCCCAGGCCAGGCGTGGTGGCTCATGCCTGTAATCCCAGCACTTTGGGAGGCCGAGGCGGGTGGATCACCCAAGGTCAGGAGTTCTAGACCAGCCTGGTCAACATGGTGAAACACCATCTCTACTAAAAATACAAAAAATTAGCCAGGCATGGTGGCGCATGCCTGTAAATCCAGCTACTCAGGAGGCTGAGGCAGGAGAATTGCTTGAACCGGGAAGGCAGAGAATGTGGTGACCTGAGATCACGCCATTGCCCTCAAGCCAGGGCAATGAGAACAAAATTCGGTAAAAACAAAACAAACAAAACAAAACCACCATAAAATAACTCAGACTTAATTAAATACAACCATAGTGGTGAATGTCTAAAGATGGATCACTCATAACAGAGATAATAGTCCAATAAGAATCTAAGAATCTGACCTTTTAATAACAAAAAAATCCTTTCCTTCGAAAGTAATATCCTCTCAAGGCCAGGAATTCCATTAGTAGAAAGCCTTTCTAAAAAACAAAATTCCTGGCCAGGCATGGCTTCACATCTGTCATCTCAGCACTCTGGGAGGCCGAGGCGGGAAGATCACTTGATGTCAGGAGTTTGAGACTGGCCTGGCCAACATGGTGAAACCCCATCTCCACTAAAAATACAAAAATTAGCCTGGTGTGGTGGTGGGCACCTGTAATCCCAGCGACTTGGGAGGCTAAGGCAGGAGAATTTCTTGAACCCAGGAGGCAGAGGTTGCAGTGACCAGCAAGGTTGCGCCATTGCACCCCAGCCTGGGCGTTAAGAGTGAAAACTCCATCTCAAAAAAAAAAAAAAAAAAAAAAAATTCCTTTGGGAAGGCCTTCTACATAAAAATCTTCAACGTGAGACTGAAAAAAAGGGTATGGGATCATCACCGGATCTTTGGCTTTTACAGCTCGAGCTATAAGAACAAAAAGAAAAAGGATATCATTTAAACACAGTATGTAGAAAAGAATAATTATTGAATCTGTACTGGTCTTTAACTTTTACACTTTGATCTTTAATTCTGTTATTGTGATTGAGTCCAAAGAAAAATTGTATGAGTAAAATAAAAAGAACACCAAAAATGCTAATATTCTGTTTACCAAAGTCTGTAGTGAAATATCCCATTAAATCCAAGTGCAGTGACTCACACCCATAATCCCAGCACTTTGGGAGGCTGAGGCTGGTCAATCTCCTGAAGTCAGGAGTTCGAGGCCAGCCTGGCCAACATGGTGAAACCCCAACTCTACTACAAATACAAAAATTAGGCAGGCGTGGTGGCAGAGGCCTGTAATCCCAGCTACTTAGGAGGCCGAGGCAGGGAGAATTGCTTGAACCCAGGAGGTGAGCTTGCCATGAGCTGAGATCATACCACTGCACTCCAGCGTGGGTGACAGAACAAAACTTCAACTTACCAAAAAAAAAAAAAAAAAAACCAACAAAAAAAAAAACAGCTAGCAGGTGACATTTGCTATGGGGAGACTACAGATATGATCTTGCTGCAATCCTTTGATTTTAGTAAATCTAAACAGTGTGAATCCATTCTGTTTCATCCCCACTCCACTCCAGAGCCAAAACAAGAAAATCAATTATATTTCTATTTCTTTAAAAACATATCTAACTAAATCATCTAATTAAAAGATAATATGCATGGTTCCATACTCTAAAAGAAATCTTATGTCCTGCATATCATGGACATTTGATGAATGCTTATTCAGTTGACTGGTGTAGACTTCAATAATAACCTGTTCAATGCATTATGCCAGATGAATCTTGCATCTCAAAAGTGGAACAAATATTGTTCTTTCAGTTTTGTCTACCCATAAATGCAATATCTACTAATAAAAAGAAAATGAGTTCATTGTTCTAGAGAGTATGAGAATTTTGACAACATGAATTCTCCTGTCCTAGGACATAATTAATACTTTGAGGCATACTATTTCATGTGGAAGCTACCATTAAATCAATGTTAAGTGTTAATTACTTCACATAATCTTCTAATCTGACTTAAGACTGAAGATGTACCTCACAAAGCTGATTTATCAAGTTGTAAATCTTCACCTGTTGAATTCATAAGTTCATGTCTGAAAGGTGAGAATACTTAATATTCACTAGGCAATATTCAGCAAAGTAATATCCACTAGTACATATTTAATATTTCATCATGAACTGTGGGTGTGAAGAGAAAAGACAGGCTGGGCACAGTGGCTCACACCTGTAATCCCAGCAGTTTGGGAGGCCGAGGCAGGCAGATCATGAGGTCGGGAGTTCGAGACCAGCCTGGCCAACATGGTAAAACCCCATCTGTACTAAAAATACAATAATTAGCTGGGCATGGTGGCAGGCACCTCTAATCCCAGCTACTCGCGAGGCTGAGGCAGGAGAATTGACTGAACCCAGGAGGTGGAGGTTGCAGAAACCACGATCACGCCACTGCATTCCAGCCTGGGCAAAAGAGCAAGATTCTGTCTCAATCAATTAATCAATAAAAATATAAGGAGGAAGCATTTACTGTGTATTTATATGTCTGGTATTATGTGAAGCACTTTACTATCTTATGAAATCTTCGGGACAGATCTTCAGTTCTCATGACCACAAAAGAGGATACTAAAGCTCAGACAGGACAGGAGACATGGCCAGCCTGTGTCCCCAGGGCCTATGGTCTTACCACTAGGTTACAGTGTTTCCAGGTGTCACATGTTGTGAGATTTTTGTTTTAAAATGAACCAAAAAAAAACCAAAGGCGAAAAAGGCATAAGCTATTAAAAAGTGGGAGAAACACTAAGAGAACCTTAAGCATGTAACTAAAAATATTATGGAAATGTTATTGAATTCATTAGCAAATTTAATGCTAGGTTTTCATTGAGGAGTAGGTTATATTACTCATGATGAAGAAAAATGTTCATTTTAAGTATATTAACATAAATACCATCAATATGGTTTATCATGTTTAAATGTCCACTTAAAGCAATTCAGTTAAAATTCTGCATATCATACAATTTTATAGTTTGCTAGTAGGTTACAAGTAGTCATCCAAATAAAAACATCATGTGTTTTCCACTGGTTGTTGCTCTTTTTAGGTGAGCATTTGATGTATACCAACAGAGAGGATAATAACAAATCGCTAATTTCTTTCATCATTATATAAAGGTGGCTTCAGCATAGAATAGTATAAGGGCAATGATGAATTTGAAATCTAACATCAATTCAGTGATGCATCAAGATAAAAGTAGAGACAACAGGGGCATCTTGGTGAGTACTGAACATTTTATTTATTTATTTATTTTGAGATGGAGTTTTGCTCTTTTTGCCCAGGCTAGAGTGCAATGGTGCAACCTCGGCTCACCGCAACCTCTGCCTCCTGGGTTCAAGTGATTCTCCTGCCTTGGCCTTCCGAATAGCTGGGATTACAGACATGCACCACCACGCTCGTCTAATTTTGTATTTTCAGTAGAGACGGGGTTTCTCCATGTTGGTCAGGCTAGCCTCGAACTCCTGACCTAGATATCTGCCTGCCTTGGCCTCCCAAAGTACTGGGATTACAGGTGTGAGCCACTGCACCCAGATGAATTCCAAATTTAACAAAGCAGACTAAGAGAAACAATTCATTTAAAAAAAAAAAAACATTTGGCCAGGCATGGCGGCTCACACCTGTAATCCCAGAACTTTGGGAGGCTGAGGTGAGTGGATCAGGAGGTCAGCAGTTCAAGACCAGCCTAGCCAAGATCATGAAACCCTGTCTCTACTAAAAATACAAAAATCAGCCAGGCGCGGTGGCTGGCGCCTGTAATCCCAGCTGCTCGGGAGGCTGAGGCAGAGAACTGCTTGAACCCGGGAGGTGGAGGTTGCAGTGAGCCGAGATCGTGCCACTGCACTCCAGCCTGGGCGACAGAGTGAGGCTCCGTCTCAAAAAAAATAAATAAATAATTCAATGAAATCCCTAAGATCCAGGGCTTTGCAATAAATATGTAAATAAATTTCCAATCTCCATACTGAAAGTTTAAAAGAAATGCTAACTAATAATTAAAGAAATACAACTTTTCTCCAGCTTTGCAGCAATCTAGAAACAAAGTGTGTAGACACTACAAACCACCTTACAAGGAGAAACGTGTAAGGATGGCATGACTCGCCGGCAGCCCTGGGCTTGTCCATGGTACCCCCATGATGAACAGTAACTCCGTTGTGCAAATGCCCATGAACATAAGATTACAGGACTTTTCCAGTTTAGACATACCATATTTTCTTTCAGACAATTCTTGAATTTGTTTACGTAGATCAGCAATATGATTATTCCATTTCTCTGAAAATCAAGCAAAAGTTGATTCTCAATAATGCGTCCCTATGTCAGAGCAGCACTAACATATAATGACTTATTTCATATATTTTACATTCTAACAGTCCATGTCATTTTACTGCTTTTAAAAAAAAATTTCCCTTTTTTGGTGGTTCTTAGAATTGATTTAATGGGAGACTATTAGAGAAGCTGAAAAGCAGGAGGGCAGAAAAGTTCAATCAAATTAAACACAACAACAGGGAGGTCACAATGAGGAGGTCTCCAGAGGTCTTTTAGCAAACTTCCTAAAACATGTGTCAGCTGTGTGAAATAAGACTTTAAAGCAGCCAGGTGCAGTGGTGCAGGCCTGTAATCCCAACACTTTGGCAGCAGAGGCAGGCGGATCGCTTTGAGCTCAGGGCAACATAGCCAAAACCCCCCCTCCCTAGCCCGACCCCCACCCCGTCCCTACCAAAAATACAAAACAGCAGGGCATGGTGGCGGGCGCCTGTAGTCCCAGCTACTCAGGAGGCTGAGGCAGGAGAATCACTTGAACCCAGGAGGCAGACATTGCAGTGAGCCAAGACCATGCCACTGCCAGCCTGGATGACAGAGCAAGACTCCACCTCAAAAAAACAAAAACAAAAACACAAGGTTAAGTGGGACCCCAGACCTTACAGATATAAGTTTAAGAGGGACCCCTAAGCAAAAAATGCCAACCCTTTTTCTCCCAATCACTGAAACACCAGGAGGGTGTAACAGTTTTGCAGCCTAGCTGTAGCAGGCTGATGCCCCCAAGATGCCCATATCCTAATCCCGGGAACTGGTGAACATGACCTTATATGGCAAAATGGGCTTTGCAGATATAATGAAGTTAAGGGTCTTTGGCTTTTGGGGTTGATGTACTCACCCGGATCCTTACAAGAGCAGAGCAGGTGATGGAGAGGGTGGGAGGTGTAGTGACAGAGCAGGAATCTCCAGTCCTTTGAGACGGGCAGCACAAGCTGAGGAGAGCAGGCCACCTCCATGGCCAGGAAACGGATTCTCCCGCAGAGCCTCGGAAGCCACTGAGCCTGCTCCCACTTTGACTCAGCAGGACTTACTGTAGAATTCTGGCCTTCAGACCTGTAAGGGAATACATTTTGGTTGTTTTAAGTCACTAAGTTTGTGGTAATTTTTTGCAGCAGCCACAGGAAACTGGTATTGTAGTGAAGCCTCAAAACCCCCCTGAAGGGGCTGGGCTCAGTGGCTCATGCCTGTCATCCCAGCACTTTGGGAGGCTGAGGTGGGTGATCACTTGAGGTCAGGAGTTCGAGACCAGCCTGGCCAACATGGCGAAATGCCATCTATACAAAAAATACAAAAATTAGCCGGGCATGGTGGCACATGCCTGTAATCTCAGCTACTCAGGAGGTTGAGACAGGAGAACTGTTTGAACCCAGAGGGGCGGAGGTTGCAGTGAACTGAGATTCCACCACTGCACTCCAGCCTGGGTGACAGAGCGACACTCCATCTCGAAAACAAAACAAAACAAAAAAACCCCACCTGAAGGTTTCCAGGTCTGCTAGCAGTCTCCCACCCAACCCCCAGAAGCAGACATTCCATTGCTGTGGGCCACGGACAGGCAGAAGGAAGCGCCTCCTCATGGCAGAGGCCTACCCAGGAGAAACCCAAGGGAAGGCACTGCCGGACTGGCCCCTCTCTGCCAAGGCCATATTCTTTTCTTTTTTTGAGGCCCAGTTTCACTCTGTCTCCCAGACTGGAGTGCAGGGGCACAATCTTGGCTCACTTCGACCTCTGCCTCCCCAGTTCAAGTGATTCTCCTGCCTCAGCCTCCTGAGTAGCTGGGATTACAGGAGTGTAGCATGCCTAGCTAATTTTTGTATTTCTAGTAGAGATGGGGTTTTGCCATGTTGCCTAGGCTTGACTCGAACTCCTTGCCTCAAGTAGTCCACCTGTCTCAGCCCCGCAAAGTGCTGGGATTACAGGAGTGAGCCACCGCACCCAGCATTTGCCAAGACCTTTGATGGCAGGCTTTTTCCAGGTGATCAGTCCTTGTCTGGTCTGGCTCTGCCCCGCTCTCCTACTTACCTAGTTGGAATCCCTAGCTACTTTGCAGTAGAGGAGAGTGTGTACCTCAATCCCAGCTTGGTTCAGATCTGCATTTAACTCATGGAACCTGGCTGCTCCCCAGGTCCTGAAGAAAAAAAGGGTCTCTCTGTGGGTATGATAAAGGATGGGCCTGTCCCCAGGACCCTGTAAGAGGGAAGCCCAATGTCCCACCAGGTTGGCAGGGCTGGGGAAGGGAAAGTGTTATGGTAGCCCCAAGGAAAAAAAGAGGCAGCAGAGGGAGGAGGACAGCGCTCACATGGAACTCATGCCACTGCCTGAGTGAGGGGAGGGAGGAGTGCACGCCAGTGACATTGGGGGCAGAGAGGCGCAGTTCCAGGGTGGCTTTCCCCCTCACTTCCTGCCATGTTACTCTGATCACCTCCAGGTGAGCCTGCCTACTTTGTGCCCAGGGGCCTGTAGAAAACCACAGCTCCCCATGGTTATGGCCCCAGGAGTGGGGCACAGCAGGGAGGAGTCCTGGACAGAGGAGAGGCAGGGGCAGGAGGGAGTGGGCCTCAAACTCTAGGAGGGGACCCTTCTCATGGGTCCTGCTTTCTGGCTTCTCCTTCCTTACCCCTGGGCTGATCACTCGGGGTAAAACTGAGACAAAGTTTCTCACCCTCAGGCCCAGGGGGTTTAATTACTGGGCCCTTAGGGAGGTGTGAGCCCCCTGAAAGGATGCAAGGTTTTGTTTTGTTTTGTTTTTTTGAGACAGAGTTTCGCTCCTGTCGCCCAGGCTGGAGTGCAGTGGCGTGATCTCACCACACTATAACCTGCGCCTCCCGGGTTCAAGTGATTCTCCTGCCTCAGCTGCCGGAGTAGCTGGGATTACAGGTGGCTGCCACCACGCCTGGCTAATTTTTTGTATTTTTAGTAGAGACAGGGTTTTGCCATGTTGGGCAGGCTGGTCTTGAACTCCTGACCTCAGGTGATCCGACTGGCTCCACCTCCCAAAGTTCTGGGATTACATGAGCCACTGTGCTTGGCCACGATGAAAGGTTTTGTGTGGAGAGCATGTACATGCCTTTCTGGGAAAACAGTCCACAGCTCTTATTCTCAGCAGGCTTCAGGGTCAAAAAAGGTTAGAACTCTTGCTACACAGCTGTGGAAGCAGCTAGGTGAGAGGCCTGCCAAGGGCACTCTGGGCACTACCTGGGCACTCTCGAGCCCATCATCCCCTAGGCAGGCTGCACTACTTGGTATTTGCAGAGCTGAGGGGGTGGGGCATGTGGGGACTGTGAAATCGCCCTGAGATGACCCACAGTCCTCAGCTGGGAAGTGAGTGGTGCATCTCCTGCAGCATCCTCCATCCCTAGAGCCATGGGGCCAGGAGAACTGGCCCTTGCAGCAAGTGAAAAGCCTATTATTGACTCCCTCCCTAGTCATGTAGACAGTGAACCAAGAGACTCATATCAGGTAAATGCCTTGGTCTCTCTCACCGAGGTCACCAGTAGGCATTCCCAGATACAGTGAAGGTCCTCACACCAAGATATGCACCTGGCCACATGAGGAAGGAGAAAGGACTATCTGAGGGGATGGGGCTGAGCTGGGTGTGGAGTGGTCCTTGTGGGTCTTGGTGAGAGGGAGGGGGTGCAGCATGAGCCAGGCCTCAAGGCAGAAGGACAACCAGGAGACAGCCTGGAAAAAGTGCTGGGCCCACAAGGGCTCAAGGCTGGACAGAGGGGAGGTGGGATAGGCTGCAAAGTCCTGAGGTCTGAAGATTGGCCCTGGCAGGAAGAAACCAGGTAAAGTGAGGAGTTACCTACACCCTCGGGGCCAGATGCAGGCCAGAGCCAGCCAATTACCAGGCCCTTAGGGAGGTGTGAGCCCCTTGAAATGATGCAAGGGTTTTTGTTTTTGTTTTGGAGACGGAGTTTCACTCTTGTCGCACAGGCTGGCACCTTTGCCCAGAGCAGGCACCAAGATTTCTGGCTCTGGGTGTGACCTCAGTCTGGCAAAAAGCCCCAGCCCCCACCAGGACCACCTACCCCCTAGACTACTTCAGGTGCTGAGCCCAAGCCAGGGGCAGGAAGCTAGACTGATGCCTAGGGTAATCCCAACAAAGTCCCTGGTTCCCCGCAGCTATGGGGCTGACGGGGAATTACAGCCCAAACCCCAGATGCTGGCTCTCAAACTAACACTGAGCCCTTAGTGCCCACAGGGAGATACAATCAGCACACTTTCCAGATGGGGAAATGGGCTCAGAGAAGTGCAACAGCCTTGCCCAATGCCCCAGACCAGGGCTCCAGGCCCAGAGTGTTCTTTTGTCACTATGTCCAGAGGGCAGCAGCTGCTGTGATGTACCCACCTGAGCCTGGCAGCTTTCTCCAACTTTGGAAGCCCAGGAGCATGGCCCCTGTCCACAGATGCAACCTGGCATGAGGCGTGCCCAGAGGGACAGAGGCAGATGATTTTCGTCTCCTCCACTGGATTGTGAGGGCCTAGAAGGAGACAAGGGTCTGCTTGAGAAGGCAGTGAATAGTGAGCAACCTCAGGCAGTGCCCCTCTGGATGGATCCGCAGTGCCTGGATGGAACCTGGCTCAGACAGAGCTCAGTTCTGCAGGTCCCTGAGGCATGGAGAGTTCACAGCTACCAAGTATAGGAGTCTGGATTCAAAGCCAACAGCGTGACTCCAAAGTCCCTGCCCTAGCCCCTGGACCACCCTTGCAGGCCCATCAGATGCTCAGGCCAGCAGCACAGCCGGCCAAGACCAGGGAAACTTGGGGAGCCTCAGAGCACCCCCAGGTATTCCAACCTAATCCTGGTACCCCTGCCTCTCACCACCCTTCTTCCTGCTTTAACCTCAACCCCTACACAAAGCCTGGGCCACTTAATGTGGCATCAAACAAATGCCTCAATAAATCAGAGTCTAATCTTGAAAAAAAAAAAAAAGACTTAACAGATATACAATTGCACATTAGAATGCTAAAGACCATAAACATATAACAACTTAAAGTACATATAAATTCAATATATATCCAATCATTGTGACTATGACACAGTAGAATATTAAAATACTATTTTCAAAATGTATACAAGCTTAATGTTCTGTGTATTCAAACTATTTATTCAAAATACAAATCATCAACATAATTTGCCACTAATATTCAGTCCCTTCACAGGACACATGATTCACTGGGAGTTAATAAATTAGCAGCCGGCAGGCAGTGACACACAGCAAAAATGAAAACCAAGAGGTGAAATAGTTCTGAAATAAAGGTTTTAATGCTAACAGAAATCACTGAATTACTAAGTCATTAGCACTAATTTTGAGCCAACTAACTAATTAATATGAGATGATACAATGTCCTATACTTTGGTAAATACGGACTATGTTTAAACAATGTCTGTAACGTGACTTTCAAAATGCTCCTGGCTTTACAAAGATGTGATTAAGATGTAGTAATACACGCTAAACCATTTCCCCCTGCAGAGCATGTGGTAACTTTCATCAGTCACATTGAGAGTCCAGAAGATAAAGGAAAAGGTCGTGGATTTCGCTGAGAACTTACCAGAGTTGAACTCCCTCATTTTCCATTCCCCAGCATTGGCGGGTTCTGGGACTGGTGGCTGCAGTGGCTCGCTGATCTCTGTCTCTTAGAAGGTGGGGAATAATCATCATCTTGAAAAAGAAAAAATGGTCATTACTGAAGGAATCATCTTTGGTTACAGCCACCTCTGGGTCAATTCCCAACATTCAAAAGCTGAGCAGGGCTTTAAAGCTATCTTATTAATAATTATTTCTGTATTGCGAACTTCAGCATACTTTTTTCTAGTTACATTTGAAATGTTATTCTTTTGGGATGTGCTCAAGTGAATACTGCTTTTTCCTCTGTCTTGCTTCATTATTTTTTAGTTTGCTTCATTTGAATCATCACTGTAAGTCTCCCCTTCTCCTCAAATAACTTTCAAATTGCTGCCAAGAACTATGTTCTATTTTAAGGCTTTTGAGAAAAAACTTTCAATGAAGATAGCCACCTGAAGTTATACAAATATAGAAGAAACAGGATAAAATAAAGCTTAGATTGGAAAAAATATTTCAGATTATACAAAATTCAAGCTAAACAAGGGAAGCTGAGTAATTGTATGTTCAAATACTTTTAACAAGTGCAAAACATGTAGGCTTAAAGAAATAGAGCTGGCCAGGCACGGTGGTTCACGCCTGTAATTCCAACATTTTGGGAGGCCGAGGCAGGCAGATAACTTGAGGTCAGGAATTCGAGACCAGCCTGGCCAACATAGTGAAACCCCCTCTCTACTAAAAATACAAAAATTAGGCCAGGAGTGATGGCTCAATGCTTGTGATCCCAGCACTTTGAGAGGCTGAGGCGTGTAGATCACCTGAGGTCAGGAGTTTCAGACCAGCCTAACCAACATAGAGAAACCCCGTCTCTACTAAAAATACAACATTAGCCGGGTGTGGTGGCACATGACTGTAATCCCAGCTACTCGGGAGGCTGAGGCAGGAGAATCCCTTGAACCCGAAAGGCAAAGATTGTGGTGAGCCGAGATTGTGCCATTGCACTCCAGCCTGGGCAACAACAGCGAAACTCCATCTCAAAAAAAAAAAAAAGAAAAAATTAGCCAGGCGTGGTGGTGCATGCCTGTAATCCCAGCTACTTGGGAGGCTGAGGCAGGAGAATCGCTTGAACCCAGGAGGCTGAAGTTGCAGTGAGCCAAGACTGCACCATTGCACTCCAGCCTGGGTAACAGAGCAAGACCCTGTCTCAAAAAAAAAAAAAAAAAAAAAGAGAGACAGAGAGAGAAAGAAAGAAAGAAAGAGGGCTACATTATTTATGAAACAGATACTGTTAACTCAGTCACCAGAAGGCCTGTGTATAAATGAGCAGTGAGATATTCAAGCACAGCACACACACACTTCTCAGGACAGCTGTCGTGAGAGTTCCATGCTTGTTTCCTTCTGGATACATCAGCAACTCACTCTGCTATGATCCTGCAATACATCTAATGTTAGAATTAGAGACATCTGGGCCAGGCACAGTGGCTGACGCCTGTAATCCTAACACTTTGGGAAGCCGAGGCAGGCAGATCACCTAAGGTCAGGAGTTCGAGACCAGCCTGGCCAACATGGTGAAACACTGTCTCTACCAAAAATACAAAAAATTAGCTGGGCATGGTGGCAGACGCCTGTAATCCCAGCTACTCGGGAGCCTGAGGCAGGAGAATCTCTTGAACCCGGGAGGTGGAGGTTGCAGTGAGCCAAGATTGTGCCACTGCACTCCGGCATGCGTAACAGAGCAAGGCTGTCAAAAAAAAAAAAAAAAAAAAAAAAACAGAAAAAGAAAAAGAAAAAAGAATTAGAGACATCTGGATCAAATCAGCTGCCAGTCTCGCAAAGTGTTGGGTAACATCCTATTAAGATTGCTGCTTACACATCATCTATAAAATACTGAAAATATCATTTTAAGAAATCTCTTTTTTATTTTGAGACAGAGTTTTGTTCTTGTTGCCCAGGCTGGAGTGCAATGGTGCGATCTCAGCTCACTGCAACCTCTGCCCCCTGGGTTCAAGCAATTCTCTTTCCTCAGCCTCCTGAGTAGCTGGGATTACAGGCATGCACCACCACGCCTGGCTAATTTTGTATTTTCAGTAGAGACAGGGTTTCTCCATATTGGTCAGGCTGGTCTCAAACTCCTGACCTCAGGTGATCCACTGACCTTGGCCTCCCAAAGTGCTGGGATTACAGGTGTGAGCCACCATGCCTAGCCAAGAAACCCTTATTTGAAAACAAGCCAGGCGCGGTGGCTCATGCCTATAATCCCAGCACTTGGGAAGCCAAGGCAGGTGGATCACTTGACGTCAGTAGTTTGAGACCAGCATGGGCAACATGTTATAACCCCATCTCTACTAAAAATATATTAAAAAAATTAGCTGGGTGTGGTGGCGGGCACCTGTAATCCCAGCTTCTCAGGAGGCTGAGGCAGGAGAATCACTTGAACCTGGGAGGTGGAGGTTGCAGTGAGCAGAGATCATGCCACTGCACTCCAGCCTGGGTGACAATAGAAAGACTCCATCTCAAAAACAAAACAAAACAAAACAAAACAAAAAACCACTAAAAAAAAGACTCCATTTCAAAAACAAAACTAAAACCAAAAACACAACACAAATGAAGTATACAAATGAAAATAATTACTGTGTTAAACACAGTTTCATAGAAAATAAAAGACCAATCAAATACAATAAGCTGCCTTCTTAGATGGGTATGTTATTCTTTTACAGCTAAAGAAACGGGCTCAGAGAATGTTCTTTGATTGGACTGTGTTGCATCTCTGGACAGTGCAGCTGAGATCAGACTTTGTGTGTAACTCCACTAGCCTATCAGGGTGCCTCTCATAAAGGTAAGAAATGTAAATTTGGCCTAATATACAAAGTTGCTAGGGCAGCACTGGGTCAATTCTACATACAGTACTTCTATGTTCATCAAGGGAAACCTTAAAGGAAAGTGAAAATGCTTTTAGAAGGTGACTGGACACCAGCGTCTTTGCTTGTTGCCTTTGGGCTCTTCTTCTAAGGCCGACAGTGACCTGAAATTATTGACTAACTTTTCCAATCAAGTGGACAAAACGGTACCAAGGTTGCCAACATCAGACAAATTCACTTGAGGGCCTTATCTATGTACTTTGAAAGACAAAACTGCTTTTGTAAAGGATACTGTATTTCAGAAAAAAATCATATTAACAACTAATAACACTGTAAAATGCTGATGTGTTGAATGCTACTTTAGAAAAACATGTTCAAATCTAGGGAAAAAATTTGATTCAAAACTACATATCAATTATCTAGCTAGCTAGGTATCTAGAGACATGCTTTCATTCTATTGCTCAGGATGGGAAGCAGTGGGATTACCATAGCTCACTGCAGCCTTGAGCTCCTGGCCTCAAGTGATCCTCCTGCCTCAGCCTCCTAACTAGCTAGGGCCACAGGTGGACACAGTTACGCCTGGGTTTTTGTTTGTTTTGTAGAGACAGGGTTTCACTATATTGCCCAGGCTGGTGTCAAACTGGAGTCTCGCTGTGTCGCCCAGGCTGGGGTGCAGTGGTGCAATCTCGGCCCAATGCAACCTCCGCCTCCCAGGTTCAAGTAATTCTCCTTTATCAGCCTCCCAAGTAGCTGGGACTACAGGCATGCGCCACCAGGCCTGGCTAATTTTTGTATTTTTTGTAGAGACTGGGTTTCACCATGGCCAGGCTGGTCTCCAACTCCTGACCTCAGGTGATCCACCCGCCTCGGCCTCCCAAAGTGTTGGGATTACAAGCGTCAGCCACTGAGGCTGGCGGAGCACTTTCTTCTGTTATTAAGTAGCCTAACCCAGGTGGGGCGCGGTCCCTCACGCCTGTAATCCCGACAACTCTGATGGCCAAGGTGAGAAGATCGCTTCAACTCAGGAGTTCGAAACTGGCCCGGGCAACATAGCGAGCCCCCCCCCCCCCCCCCCCCGCCAATCTCTAGAAAAATACAAAAATTACGCCAGGTGCGCACCACGCCCGGCTAATTTTTGTATCTTTTGTACAGACGGGGTTTCGTCATGTTGCCCAGGCTGGTCTCGAACTCCTGAGCCCAAGCCATCCATCCTCCCGCCTCGGCCTCCCAAAGTGCTGGGATTACAGTAGGGCCCAGCCAGCCTCATGTTTTATTTAGCAGTCCCTCCCTGTTGCACACTTGGATAGTTTCTTAATTTTTTTAGACAGGGTTTACCTCAATCTCGCAGGCTGGAATGCTATGGTTGGATCATAGCTCACTGGAGCCTTGAACCATTGGGCTCAAGTAGCTGGGGGGCTGAGGTAGGACTACAGAGATGGGGTTGCACCATGTTGCTAGGCTGCTCTTGGCCTGAAGGGTCCTCCCGCCTCGGTGGCGCCAGACATAGTTTTCTATTTTTGACCAACATAAACACTGTGCTGGGTCTGAATTTTTCAGCTACCTTTCTTCAGCCGGCAACACACAGACCTGGCAGGGAGGTCGCTGTTACCAGCCCCCACTCTGACGAGAAGACTGCCCAGCCCCAGGCACTGTAGCGCCCCAGTGAGGTAGCCAAACACCTGGCGCCTGTGACGTCGCCGAAGGCCCACCTCTACGGTGTCGGCGAAGACACGCGCTTGTGACGTCACGGAAGGCGCGCCCTTGTGACGTCTCAGGGGGCCGCCACTCACGCGGAGCCAATCGGAACTCGCGGCGGGGCTGCTGGGTCTTCCAGGAGCACGCATGAGCGGACGCTGGCTACGGGTGGCCGGTTGGGATGTAAACGGCTGCTGAGCTGGCAGTTATGTGTCCCGAGGCTTCCGCCCGGCAGCAGCCACACATACGCTGCGAGGAGGAGCTTTACGACTTCCCGGTCTTCGGGGCCGGGCGCAGCAAGGGCCAGACGCTGCCCTAGCAGGCGCTCCGCGCCTACCGGCCGGCACCTGTCACAGAAGGTGCAACCGATCGCACTGTCGCGCAGAAGCTCCTCAATGGCCAGCTCCAGCTGCAGCCCCAGCCGCCCACTCGCCTCTCCTGAGCCTGGGTACCGTGCGTCCCACAACACCTCCCCCAGCCAGGGCCCGGGGACCCCCGGGAGCGTCACCGGCTACCTGGCGCCGCTCATCCTGGGCAGGGTCGGCCCCCTCTGAGGCTGCCGGGCATGACGGAGCTGCACCGCTGAGCTTGACCTCTGACGGCCTTTTGTAATAGCATTAAGTCTTTGAAACTTTGTGGCGAGGTAGAAGGGGCTAGGAAACGAAGAAAACATCTTTTTAAAAATATAAGCGATTGGCTGGGCGAGGTAGCCCACGCCTGTAATCCCAGCACTTTGGGAGGTCGAGGCGGGTGGATCACGAGGTCGGGAGTTCAAGACCAGCCTGGCCAGCATGGTTTCACTGAAACCCCATCTGTACTAAAAACACAAAAATTAGTCAGGCGTGGTGGCGGGTGCCTGTAATCCCAGCTACTCGGGAGGCTGAGGCAGAGAATTGTTTGAACCGGGGATGCGGAGGTTGCAGTGAGCGGAGATCGCGCCACTGCACTCCAGCCTGGGCAACAGACCAAGACTCTGTCTAAACAAACAAATATATGTGTGTATATATGCGATCGAGCCCGGGAGGTTGAGATTACAGTGAGCTGAGATTATATAAGCGATCAAGCACGGGAGGTTGAGGTTACAGTGAGCTGAGATTGCGCCGTTGCACTCCAGCCCGTGTAACAGAGGGAGACTCTGTCTCTAAAAAATTATATGCAAGTGAGAGCTTTTCTTCCAGCCTTCATGCTCAGACTGAAGAAAGTAATTAGGCCAGGCCCTGTGGCTCACGCCTGTAATCCCAGCATTTTGGGAGGCGGAAGCGAGTGGATCGCTTGAGATCAGGAGTTCCAGACTAGTTTGGGCAACATGGTGAAACCCTGTCTCTACAAAAATACAAAAAATTAGCTGGGCATGGTGGCACGCACTTGTAGTCTCTGCTACTTGCCGGGCTGAGGCGGGAGGATCGCTCAGCTGCAGCCTCGACCTCCTGGGGCAATCCATTTCAGCCTCCCAAAGTGCTGAGATTACAGGAATGAGCCATCGTGCCTGGCTTTACACTATCTTTTAATACTTTTTTTGAAAATGGAAACTTTTACAGGCAATTCACTTCCTTCAAACTAATGATAAGGAAGTGATGCTGTTCTGTTCTGTTTTGTTTTTTGTTTTTGTGGGTTTTTTTTCTTTTTTGAGATGGGGTCTTGCCCAAGTTGGAGTGAGGTGGTGCAAACAAGGCTCACTGCAGCCTTGACCTTCGGGCTCAAGGAATCCTTCCCCGTCAGCCTCCCCAGTAGCTAGGACTACAGGTGCATGCTACCACGCTTGGCTAATTCTTTTTTTGAAATGGAGTCTCACTCTGTCTCCCAGGCTGGAGTGCAGTGGTGCAATCTCGGCTCACTGCAGGCTGGTCTCAACCTCTGACTCGGATGGTCCACCCACTTCTGCATCCCAAAGTGCTGGGATTACAAGTGTGACCCATTGCGCCTGGCGATATTGCTCATTTTAGATACTAGAACTTTTTAATTTAAATTTTTTTTTTTTTTTTCTGAGATGGAGTCTTACTTTGTCTCCAGGCTGGAGTGCAGTGGTGTAATCTCGGCTCACTGCAACCTCCGCCTCCTGAGTTCAAGCGATTCTCCTGCCTCAGCCTGCCAGAGTTGCTGGGACTACAGGTGCGCACCACCACACCCAGGAGTTCAAGGCTGCAGTGAGCCATGATCGTGCGACTGCACTCCAGCCTGGGCAACACAGCGAGACCCTGACTCCACAAATAAATAAATCAACATCATATGATCTGTACCAGGGTATAGGCAGGTGCTATGATCCCCACTTTTCATCCTCAACTCTAAGTTGAGTCATACATCAACCTCTAGTAAAAAGTGGCATGCTCTCAATCAAAGGGGTAAGCCCAAACCACGTGGAGAGAATCTTATCTCTTTTGAGAGCTAATATAAAAAGAATTCCTCCTAGGCGTAAAAATATTGTGACATCAGTTACTTAGGCTAAACATGCCTATTATGCTAAGTGAGTTATTAACAATAAATACTTTAACTCTGTGCCATGTTAATTATCTTAATCTGATTTATAATTTGTTTTAACCTTAGGTTAAACAATAACCTAAGTAATAAAGTAAACAATATCTTAAAACTTGAAATATATGCTTATTTGTTAAAATAAAAAACAGTTTAATTTCTTTGAGACATTTGTTTGGCATGATCATTTCTTTTCTCATAAAATATATATTAGTGCTTAAGAATTTTAAGAGGTATAGTCTTTCCTTTTATAATGGTGGTTGTTTTTAAAATGAATCTGTTATTTCTGTTACATGAATACAGATACTCCTTGACTTACGATGGAGTTACATCGCAATAAACCCATCGTAAGTTGAAAATACTGTAAGTCAAAAATGCACTTAATACACCTAACTTACAAACAGCACACCTTTGCATAGCCTATCGTAAACATCCTCAGAACACTTACATTAATATTTGGGCAAAATTATCTATCACAAAGCCTATTTTATAATAAAGTGCTGAATATCTCATGCAATTTATTGAATAGTGAACTGAAAGTAAACAACAGAATGATTGTATGGGTACTCTTAAGTATGTTTTTAAATGTGGATCACTGCATGCAGATGACATTCATACTATTGTAAAGTCAAAAAAAAGTAAATTGTACCATCATAACTGAGGAAGTCTGCAGTTTATGATAATGTAAGGATTTTGGAAAACTGTTGCAAATATGTTAAAATTAATTTGTACTAATCTCTTGCACATTTGTATATTAATTGATTAAATGCTTCACCTATAGTTTTTTTCACAGAATTCATTTCATTTAAAATTTTAAGCTCAACTTTGAAAATTATAAACTGTGGGTTGAAATATTATAAATAATACTTTTTGCTTATTTTCTTTAAAAATATAAACCTATATCAAAATATATACATGATATATGTGTGTTTTTATGTATAGACACTCTGAATGCAACACATATTTTTATTTTACACTACATCTTTTCTTTTATTCCACAAATCTTGTATTAATACTAAATATCAGTCGAATTCCCAAGATACTTTTTTATGTGCCTGCAAATAAGAATTATCCTACCTGATCTTTTCAAAGTAACTTTACCAATGAAATAAATTTGACTTTGTTTAAACATTTCCAATCTTGAGAGCTTCAGAAATCTCATGACAGAAGGTGTCCCTCCATTTAGTATTTGGCAAGTTACAATGTCCGAGTTTCTTGTTTCCCTTCTGAGACACATCAGGCAAATGAGCTTTTTACTTGGAATTAAACAGATTGTTTTGTACGTTGTGCTTCTATCGTGTTAATAAAAAGTTTCATTAGTCTGTCCCTAGTGACTAAATGTGGTAATTAATAGCAACAGTATTGGGTGGGTGACTGTGTGAGTGTGCATGTAGTATATATTTGTGGTCTTTAAAGCTATTTGTTTCAATAAAGATGACAGCATCCAAGATCCCCAAAGTTTCCATTCTGAAAGTATTTTAACAATACAGTTTCTAAAACAACCTGCTAACTTTTCTGTTAATGCACCTGTTGTTCTCTGACATGAGAAATGCTGCACTCACATAAATGGAACTGAAAATGTTTAAGTTCTTCCCTAAAGTGAGAAATTAGCTTCCCCTCAAAATCATCAGCATAATAAAAATATTATATCATGAGATGAAAGTAATTCAGCAACTAATATTCTCTAAAGAGCTAGGCCAAGATGTATTTGACACATAATGTGCTAGACATTTTGAAGAAAGTAATACAGTTCTTGACTTAACCAGAGTATAGCTAGGCACCTTCAGTGCTCAACTTCACTGAAATATCACCCACCTATTAAGAAACTTGACTCATAGTGGGCAAAGTTTAATATGTTTCAGATATGGAAGGGAATCTAAAGTAGTGAGGGGACAAGTGCAAGTTATAAGACACAGAATGAATATTGTTTTGTGTCACTAAGTGAAAAGCCAAATGTACACTATGAGATTTATGACACAAGCCAAAAACAAGAAAACATTTGCAGTCCTGAACATCAATATTTTCTTCAACTATGTGAGCCAATGAAAGAGAAACTCTGAAGAAAGATTTATACAAAAGTCACAGCTTAAAAGGGGCCAATGGTAATAGTAATCTTTTAAATAACTCTATAAAACATAACAATTCAGGTGAAAGACGGGCCGTGGACATAGACCACATATTCTATCTCTGTCACCAAATGAGTTAGTTTTCTACCCCAATATAGTTATCTTAGGTTATATATACACAATAATTTAGCAAAGAAGGGAGTGGCCATTAAGGGAACAAATCTATAACTAGGAAGAAATTTTCCCTGATAAAAGGTCCTGACAGTAGCTTTAAAAATACAAAACTGATGACTGCTATCACTCTGCTAACTTTCCATTATTACAGCTGTTTTGATAGATATGTAACTATCTTCAGCTATGAAGCATAAATTTTATGTCAAGCAAGGTAATGTCTGTTAGTGACAACCTAGCCATATTTCAAAAACTGTTGCTGCAGCGCGGGCAATGAAATGTTTAACTCTAGTAACTCTTTTAAATGATATGGTCAAGGCAACTCAGCGGAGTATGTCCAAGGGGCTTGCAACTTTCATAGCAACCATCACTTGATGGCATGTTACCTCCTCATTCATGAGAAGCTGTGGACAGAGACAGAAAAATCAAGGAAACTGGAGCAAAGTAAACCTGTGTTCTCCAGACTGCTTAATAGGGGTGGTAGCATAGCGTTTTAGTTTTGTTTTGTTTTGTTTTCAGCTTTGGCATTAATTACAGAGATAGAGAGAGGAAAACGATTACAGATACACTAGGATTCTTCATTTTAGCAGTTGTGTTTTCTGAATACAATAGGCAGCGAGCCATATGTTTAAATACAGTAACCTAATGACCCCTTTGCACACTCAAACACCTTACAGGACGGGGAGCGTGCAGACTGGCAGGTACATGAGCTTAGATGAGTGCTTTGGGGCTCCAGCCCCGTGGTAGCATTTAGAGGTGAGTGCCTGTGACTCCCAAAGCCCACATGGGTGTGGCCTGTCTTACCGTGTGCTCTTTTAGCTTTGCCATCCACATATGGCTTAAGTGTTCAGCAGCTCAGTGCCCTCTTGGCACCCAGGTCTTTGTCCAATATCCAGGAAGAATCAGGTCACACATGAACGTGAAGATTGTGAATGCAGGGGTTTTACTGAGTGGTGGAGGTGGCGCTCAGCAGGATGGATGGGGAGCTGGAAGGGGATGGAGTAGGGAAGATCATCTTCCCTAGGAATTTGGCTGTTCGGTGGCCAATCTCCTCTCTGACCACCGACAGCCAAACTCCTCTCAGCATTCAGACGCTCTTTCTCTTCTTTCTGCTGCGCCGCTCTGCTGTTCTCCGGCTCTTCTGTTTGTCTCCTTCTCATCTGCTTGTAGAGCCTGGGGTCTGGGGTTTATATGAGTATAGGATGGGGGTCATGACAGGCCAAAAGGTAACTTTTGGGAACAAAAACAGGAATGTCTGTTCTCATTTAGGGCCACAGGTTTCCAGGATTGAAGGCGGGGCCTTTGCCAGGGAACTACCCTCTTCAACCCAATATTTCCCTGTCTCCTGTCCATATCAATTGCTGGGAGAATTAATTTGAATTTAATAGCTTTTCTGAAGCCTGTGAGTCCTTCTAGTGAGTCAGTGAGCCTTCATGTTGTATTGAGAATCCCTGACACCCTATGCAATTTTAATTGTTTTCTTCTACACAATTGAAAATTTTAATTACTTTTAAAGGAATGGGGTTTTACATTTATTCATTCATTAATAAATTATTATTGAGTGCCTTGTATGTATCAGTCTTATTTTAGGTTGTAGAAATACCACAAAGTATGAAATAAAATTTCTATCTTTAATATCCATTTAAAACACAGAATAAAAAAGGAAACAAATTAAAATAATATTCTAATATAATTTGCATTTTACCAAATAAATAGACTGTGTGTGAAGAATTTATATTAAAGCTATTGGAAAGAACTGATCCCCCTTAAGGAATTTCTTTTTTGTATAGCAGATTATCTGAAGGTGTAATATCAGGGCTTTCTTCCCTGCTAGGAGTTTGATTTCAATTAATGCAAGTATCAGATGTAAAGAAGGGCAATAGCAAGTGATAAAGACTTACACTCAAGTGCTACTCTATTATACTTGGGGATGAATATTTCATGGTCAATTCTGGAAGGGGTTAAGTATAGAAATTGAACAGTGGTAAGTGGCTGCCTCAGGAGAAAAGGTAGCAGTAATTACCTCTGAAGGGAAGAAGATTCATTAAACAAGGATGTTGGAGAGCTTTGGAAATAAGCTTGACATATCACAAACTATCTATTAGTGGAATGTGCCTAGTAAAAAAGAATAAAAAATGTAATTTCCACAGGATTCTCTATGCAGAAACAAAACACAAAAAGGGGAAAAAAATGGCCTTTTCTTCCCACCCACTCAGGGTAATTTCTTAAGTCTTTTATGATCTGATAAGAAATGGAAAAGAAATTCAATTTGTAGTTAGAAAAGAAACTAAAAATTAATCACCTAAAGAAAAAAGTTTACAAATTTTTCATAGGTATAATTTTTTAAAGGTTCCATTGTGCTTCCTTTAGAAAACTTAAATATGATTTAACAATTTGTCATTTTGGTGAAAGAACTATTTTATTTCTTTTATAGACCCATTGATTTTGTCCTCTAAATTACTGCAACTAAATGGTTTTCTTCTCAACAAATGATGATTTTTTCTTCCTTTTGTTCAAAGTTGTGAGGGTTTTTCTTTGCTATTTACATCTGTGAATTCCATTCATTTGAACAAACTGTAAAAATGTAAATGAAAATAAAGGAGTAGGTGTGGAGAATTATAAGTTTGTAGTAGAGTGGGATTTCTCAGTCTCAAATCTGTTCATATTTGTTGAAATTTATTTAAAGTTTAACACTTTGGAAAAAATCAAAATTAACAAAAACATTCTTAACACCTACAAATTTCTATTCACCTCTTAATTTTACTTTCAAAAACATTTTAATCCATATATTTTATTAGAATGTATTCAATAAAGAAGAGAAATATTTTTCTATGGTACATATTCCCAGGTCTTCTTATTTCCTATAACTAAATAAAATGAGAATGGAAAATAGTCAGTGAAGACTGAACTTCTCTTCCACTAAAAGAAGATATCAAAATATTTTATTAGAAATCACAAAGAAACTGGTGAGCTCACTGTTCCTATTTTAAGTATGAAAACTAAAAACAGGTACACAAAATAATTTATAATCTTTAATTTTCTAAGTTAACTATATTCATTTATTTCTTTGTATATTTTATGTTATTACTCACATGCATATAAACATGTTTAAGCAAAAATTTATGTAAAATATCATTGTTACCAGCTGAATTGTTCCTGTCTTGTCCCCCTCCTCAAAAACATTTCTATGTTGAACCTCCCGGTATCTCAGAATGTGACTTTATGTGGAGACAGGTGTGGGGTTGAGATAGGTAAGTAAGCAGGAAGGAGGAAGGGGCCCCAGGTTGGGACAAACAATTGTTCTGAGAGACAGCTAATCACAATCCATTGGCACAACATTCTGTTCCCAAATACCTGGTTCCCCACATAGTCTCTTCAGCACCACCTTATAAAACTTCCCTCCAGCCCCTGCCACTTTCCAGGCAGCCCCTTCTCTGCCATACTGCCCATTGCTTTTTTGCAATGTACTTTTCCTCTAATAAATCTGCCTTTCTTCCCCAACAACTGTGTTGCTAGATTCCTTTACCAACAGCAATGCTGGCCGTGGCCATTGCATCCATGACAATAGGGTAGTTGCAGAAGTGGTTAAGTTAAAATAAGGCCCTTAGGGTGGGACCTAATCCAATATAACTGGTGTCCTTATAAGAAGAGGAAACTTGGACACACAAAGAGACACCAGAAATGTGCACACACTGAATACCATGTGAATATATAGCAAGAAGGTAGCCATCTGCTAACCAAAGACAGTGGCCTCAGGAGAAACCAGACAAATCAATCCTTTGGTCTTGGACTTTCAGTCTCCAGAACTTTGAGAAATAAATTTCTAGTGTTTTTTGTTGTTTTAGCCAAGCAATCTGTGGCATTTTCTTATGACCATCCTGGCTAACTAATACAATTATTAAACAATTAAACTTTCTATAAAAATTATGCTTAATGTTCTATTATGATGATTAAAGAATACTCTATCAAAGAGTGTTATATTTAATGTAAAAAAGTAAGACATATACAAATATAAAGAACAAAAGTAAAATAAGGTACTCTCTTACTGCAAAGATCCAAGAATCTATTGTAAATTTCAGTATGACAGTGGAAGCCCCAGTGTATTTGGTTCCTAAAGAAAGAGAGATTTGGGGCACTTTGGAACATTTCATAACTGTGGGCCAAATAGGAATGTGACTAGACCATGTGAAAAATAACAATAAAGAAATCATCATATTTTAGAATCTTGGAACAGAGCTAAAGTAGTATACAAATGAAAACGGAGCATAAAATACATGTTCTACAAGAATATAAGCCTTGTATAAGAAAAATAGATTAATGGAATGTCTGACTCCAGTAAACACTCAAAAAAGAAACAGTGACATAAACTATAGGAAAGAAAATGAAAGAGGTAGTAGAACATACGGATGAATAAGATTATAGTAAAATAGCAAAACTATAAAAAGTTTTATTTTTAGAGGAAATGATTAACATGTGTAAACTGACAATTAATATGCATTGGAGGGGAAAAATTAAGAAGGTATAACTTGCTCCAGAAGAGAAAGATCACCTAAAAAGGACTGAGTGAAATTAAAAAAAAAATGAAAAACAAATTGCTGAAGAGGCTCATGAAACATGTTCACCATGCATCAATTACCAACTTGTCTGAGTCCAGTGACACTGGACACCCCCCAACTCACAGAAGGAAATAGAACCAGTTTACTGGAACACAGGTCAGTAGTGCACATACAAACTAAAGCGCCAAGAAAAAAATATGAGAACAATTCAGAAACATTGCAAGAGGCATGAGGAGCATGCTGAATAAATCTGACTCATGTGTATTTGCGATTTAAGAGGAGAGGACAGGGACTACGGAGCAGAAGCAATGTTTGAAAAGATAATGAATAAGAATGTTCTAAAACTCATTAAAGTCAGCAACTCACATACTGAAGAATTCTGCAAACTTCAAGCAGGGTAAATAAACAAGAAAACACATTTAGGCCCAATGTGGTAAGAATGCGTAAAATAAGTACAAAGAAAAACATCTAAAAGCCTGAGATAAAAGGCACATTACAATGAAAAGATAAACAATCAAATGAACCATGACTTTATTACGAGAAATTACGATTTCAATGCCACTCAGTCATATATCACCAGGAACACACCTGTAGTTGAACAAATTGGGTTTATTCTTTTCAGTGAGCAAGGACACACATCATGGGAAGTCAGCTGGCTTTTCAGTAGTGAATATTAGGGAGGACTTTGATGGGATGATTTTGGAGACCATCCAAGGAAGCAGGCACTCACTATGCATTGGGTGCTCTTAGGAAGTAAGGACTATTCTATGACTGGTTATTTCAGTAAATCTTACCTAGGAAGAGGAGCCCCTAGAATGAAAATAGAGCTTCAATTTGCAAAGAAGAGCAGTCATATTAGCCAGGAGAGGATTGTGTGTGGTATTTTGTGGGTTGCACAGTGACTTTGGCTTTGCCCACTCTCAGACACAAAATTATAAAGTGAGCTCTTGTGTCTCACCTTCCCATGGCTGCAGAGTGGGCTTTGCTGGTGGTGGTGTGGGGTGAGAGTGTGTGCATCTAACAGGAAGACAGCATATCCTAGTTGTTTCCTTGCCAGGCCAGCCTTAAATGACACTGAGTCTAACAGTAAGTGCAGACCAGTTCCAGATGCCACCACTGCTTTTGAAAATTGTAAAATAATTGAGTGTCACCTTCAAAGTGTGAAGAAACAAAAACTGGAAATCCAGTATTCCAAACTAATGAAAGTGTCTTTCAAAATTAAAGAAGGCTGAAGACATTCTCAGACAGACAAAAAACTTTGGGAGCACTGTCTTCATTGGGTCTGCCCTGAAATTACTAAAAAGAACATCCGTCAGGCAGAAGAAAAATGATTCAAAATTATGAATCAAGGATAAAGAAAGAATTAAATGTAATATAAAAGATAAAGCTACAGATACATCTAAATAAATACTGACTATATTAAAATAAGAATACTAATGTCTGGTGGAGTGTTTGTGTGTGTACATATATACTTATGTATATGTGTGTGTATATATATATACTTATGTATCTATGTATACATGTGTATATACATGTGTTTATATATACATGTATATATGTGTATATATACATATACTTAACATAATATCTAGTGTGGCAAAAGTGAAAGTAATACAATTAAAATATTCCAAGAGTCTTTTATTTTTTGGAAGGAAGAAAAAGTCCTAATTTGTTTTAGACTAAGGTAAGTTAGGATAAACTTTATGATGTCTACTAAAATAATAAAGAAATAGCAATAGTCTAATTATCACATTAATAAAATTGCAAAAGAAATGATAAATAGCTGATAAGGAGGAATAAATTCAAGAAATATATTATTCAACATGGGGACTATAGTTAATAACAATATAAAAATGAAAGTAATAGATTAATCAAAAAGAGACAAGAAAGTAGAAAAAAAGTAACATAGAAAAGTGGCCTCAGTAGAAAAAGAATAGTAAGTTGGTATTAATCATGATATTAAAAACAAATGTATCACATGCTGAAATTAAAAGGCAAAGATTTACATATATACACATATACATAAATCATTTCTGTTCGACTTTCAAAATAAGGATGTTTTAAGTAAAAAGTATATAAAAAGGTATTTATGATTAGTAACCTAAGGAAATGGGTGCCTTTATACTAAAGCAAACTAACGTCTTCTTGAAACCAAGAAGCACAGCTAGAGTTAAGGTAGGACATTTCACAATAATGAATCAATTCATTGTGGAAATATTACAATTGTATACTGCTATGTACATAACATAGCTTCGTAGCCTTAAAATCTTAAAGAAATTCAAAGTAGCTAACACAAAATAGTAAGAAAAGCAGACTAAAGAAGTCAGTAAGGAAATAGAAAATTGGAATGTCATTAAGAAATGTAAGACAATAATGTCAAAAGTGAACATATGACTCCAGCACTCACGCTTGTCAACTGCACAAGGAGCACTTAGCAAACTTTTATGCTGAACAGCAGGCTATAAAGCAAAAACTTCAGTAATGTTGAGGAACTGAAATCATAATGGGTAGGTTTTCTTACCATTGTAGAATTAATCCAGAAATTAAGTACAAAACAATAACTTTTAAAATTCGAAAATGTTTAGTAATTAGCAATGCATTTAAACATAAAACATGTATCATAAAGGAATGATTAAGTTAGGACATATATTCCACTGAGTACACGCACACAAAAAATAGATACTTAAGGATGTGAAAGTCACCAAACACATCCAAAAGAGAAATATTTATAGACATTCATGCATCTATGATCAAAGAAAACCTGAAAATCAGTGATTCAAGCATTTTGTTCAAAGAAGAGAGATGTAATCTTAAAGAGAATAGCAGATAGATAATGAAATATAAAATATAATATGGATAATTAAATCAAAGGTGGGTCTTTTGAAAAGACTAATACATACTCTTCAAAATGCTGACAGTGTGGGCTAATAAAATGAAAAACAAATGCACAACACTCCCTCCCCTAAAGTAGTCTAGAGACATAATTTGTCAGTACCAACAATAGAAACAGAGATATCCTTTAAAATTTATGGTCATCAAAAGAACAATAAGAGAATGGGATAAACACATGTATGTTAAAAATAAGTGAAATGAGGCCAGGTACATGGTTCACACCTATAATCTCAACATTTTGGGAGGCCCAGGTGGGTGGAGCACTTGAGGCCAGGAGTTCGAGACCAGTCTGGCCAACATGGTGAAACCCTGATTCTACTAAAAATACAAAAATTAGCAACGCACGGTGGTGCACAACTGTAGTCTCAGCTACTAGCGAGGCTGAGGCAGGAGAATCGCTTGAACCCGGGAGGCAGAGGTTGCAGTGAGCCAAGATTGCCCCACTGCATTCCAGCCTGGGTGACAGAGTGAGACTCTATCACAAATAATAATAATAATAATAATAATAATAATAATAATAATAAAATGAAATTAATCCTCATATAAAAATGAACGCAGTGACAGAAATGACAAAATGCTGCATCTTGATCAAGCTGGGATTATTCTCAAAATGCAAGAAGGATTTAGCATTCATATATCAACCAATATAATATGCCATATTCACAAAAGATAAGTAAACAACAGAATAGAAGCTAAGACAAATAGAAAACTTCTGTCATATTTTCAATAAAGGCAGAAACAATCCATTTCATAAAATTCATAATATTATCATAACATTTCTTATCCACCTAAAGATTGAAGAAACTTCCTATTTAAGAGCTTCAGTTTTGTTTTTTTGTTTTTTTGACGGAGTCTCGCTTTGTCGCCCAGGCTGGAGTGCAGTGGCATGATCTCGGCTCACTTCAACCTCTGCTTCCCGGGTTCACGTCATTCTCCTGCCTCGGCCTCCTGTGTAGCTGGGACTATAGGCACCCGCCACCACACCCGGCTAATTTTTTGTATTTTTTAGTAGAGACGGGGTTTCACCCTGTTAGCCAGGATGGTCTGGATCTCCTGACTTCGTGATCCACCCACCTCGGCCTCCCAAAGTGCTGGGATTACAGGCGTGAGCCACCGCACCCTGCCAGAGCTTCAGTTTTTGTTAGAGCCAAGGTGGGGTGCGGGGAAGAGGCAAAAAAAAAAAAAAAAAAAAAAAATCCTACGGTAAATATCAGATTAAATTAAAACAAATTAAAAACTTTCCTTGCAAGATCAGAAATAACACATTGCTGTCCACTGTTACTACTTTTATTCTCCTATGTAATATTGTAGTGAAGCCTCAGCTAGTTTAATCAAGCAAATAAATAAATGATAAATAAATATCAAATAAATATATATAAATAGTATTACTTGATAGTTACATAAATATAAAATAGGATATTAAAAATCTACAAATAGGCTATTAGAATTTCTAAAGAAATTTAGCAAACTTACTGGATGCAAGTAAATATTTTAAAACACTGTGTTTCTAAACACCGTACCAACAACAGTTTAAGAAAAAAATATGGCTATTACTTCCAGTAACATCAAAAACATCCCATTCCTAGGAATAATTTGAATGAAAGAGCTACAAAATCTCTATGCCAAAAATAACAAAAATAAGGGAGTAAAATTAAAGAACCAAATCAATGTAAAGACTATGTTCATTATTGAAAGACTCCGTATTCCAAAGGACAGAATTTTACCCACGTTGTTCTTCAGATTCCATGAAATCCCAATCAACATTTCAACACGTTGTGTGTGTGTGTGTGTGTGTGTGTGTGTGTGTAAATTAAGAAGATGATTTGTATGGAAATACAGTGCTCAGAATAGCTAAGAAAATCTAAAAGAAAGAATAGAATAAAGAACTTTCACTTCCAGACCTTAATACTTATTAGAAAGATCAGTAAAGTGACTGTGTGATACTAGTGTAAGCATAAACATTTAAGCCACCAAAATTGAATGACAAGCCCCCAAACAGAACCACACATGGACAGAGTCTTGATTTGTAATTAAGGTAGCACAACAGGACACTTAGGAAAGATTAGACTTTCCAATAAACCTTGCTGAGTAAACTGGTTAGCCATATCAGGAAAACAAAGCAAAAGAGAACAAGACATAAAGTTTGCCTAACTGTACACCCCCAAACACTTTAATTACAGATATCATTGTAGAAGATAAAAATATATAAATATTTTGGAATATAATATAGAAAAATATGTTTATGCCTTTGCCAAGACTAAACACCAGGAGCAATAAAAATAAAGAAGAATAAAACACAAAGAGCAATAAAAATAAATAAAAATTTAAAAAAATCAAGAGAGCAATAAAAATAAAGAAAAAGATTGGTAAATTTAGCCTTTAAAATTTGAAACAACTTTTCATAAAAAAACTACCTACAAAAAGAACAGAATATATTTATAGTACCATACCTGGCAAAGGACTTGTTTCTAGAATATAAAAAACCCTTTAAATAATCAAGAAATAGAAATGTGGTAGAGCAAATGGAGAGACATTGGAAAAAGGACTTCAGCTAAAACGCTTTGTAGATTAACAAAGACATACGAAAAGCTGCACCACCTGGTCATCAGGAAAATGCAAAATAAAACAACAGTGAGGTACGAACACATACATCAGTGCAGGTAATACATTCTTTTTTCAAAGACCGAAAACACCAATTTTAAGTGAGGACCTGAAGTAAGCAGAGCTCTTATACACTGCTGAGGGGAGTATCCATTTGGAGGATTTTTGATGTTATTGAGTGAATTGAACATGCATATCCCCAGCCATCCCTTACCAGCTTTATTGGACCCATTGATTTCCTTGGGATGACTCACCTGTGCTTGCACACAGTGGCTGTGCCCCAGGAACCACACATGGTCCTTCCTCTTGTTTCTCTACTCTTAATAAGTAACTCTTGCTTGCTTTCAAATACTCTTCTAATATTCTTACATAAAATGTTTTAAGACAGGTTGGAAACCTTTGTCATAAATTCTCAATACTGGCAGGGGGTGGTGGCTCAAGCTTATAATTCAAACACTTTGGGAGGCTCAACCAAAAGGATCATTTGAGACCAGCCTGTGCAACATAGCCAGACCCTGTCTCCACAAAAGTAAATAAACAAATACACAATCAACGTCTTATGTTAAATACAACAAATCAGAAAACAGACCTTATTTTCATGTTGGAGATTTATCAGAAAAACTGTTCTAGCTAAGATAGTGAGGCAGCATGCCTATTACTTAAGAGAAGAAGCATCATAGTGAAGTTCCTTGGAGATCAAATCCTCATTCTACTATGTTCTGAGTCAGTGAACCTGGGCAAATTATTTAATCTACCAGTGGGAACTCATGGCTACATTCTACACAGCCTGCAGCAAACTGAGAACTGTGTGTGATCCTGTGGCATGAACACGTAGGTGTGTTCATATTGTGGAATACATAGAGCTGCATTTTTATAATTTCTGTATTTTTCTGAAATAAAGGTTTATTTTAATATTAAAAATTATGTTTTCAACTTAAGGATTTCATAGATTTTCATAAAGTTTACTGCACTAAACTCCAGTGCTGAGCATCGCTCAGTGCTTCAGTTCAGATGTGAAAATCTAGGAAGGAGAACCTGACCTGATTGGTTGCTCAGAATTTGGGGCAATTACATTTGCAGTTCCAATTTCCCACTGGGTGGGGGAGGGCTAATATAATTGGCGGTACTAACAGAATCTTCTAACGGGTGCATGGTAGATCGGCCCCCTAAGTTATCTGTGATGGTAATAATGTTGCCAAGAATCAATACTAGGCATGGAAAATGAATGAAAATCAAGAGGTGTCTACAACCCTAAATGTTCATCAACAGGCAGTGTTTAAATTAGTTATTTTCTGTCTACTCTATGTTGTATTAAAAAAAGATATATATGGCAAATAGTGACAAAGAATCACACCAGATTCAGGGGAAGATGAAATGTAAATTTTATGGAAGTATTCATAGGCAGAAACATCAGTGTAGTCCACAGCTCTCTGATGTCTCAGCTTTCCTTGAAAGTGACATACCAGATACCACTGTGGAAATTGCTCCAAGGGAAGGATCCAACCTTCCTACCACTATATAAATCTATAGGCAAGTTGAGAAGAGCCCATGGCACATCCCTTGAGTAGTTCATTGTATAACAAAGGAACATCTCTCGACAGAGATATGGGCTTGTCAATCTAGAGTTCAGGTACCAGCTAGAGGTCTCCGGTTCTTCTGCTCTGATAATTCTGCAGATCTATCAAATTAGACAAGAGGAGAAAAAATTAGCCTCTGGGGACATCCAGGTTTGTCTCTCCTCTGACTGTCCTCTGTCCCTTGAGGACTTATTGGATACACGATCCTACATTCCAGTAAATGTCAGGTTGTAACTATTTCTACAACATGGTCTGTAAGTGGATAAATCAATATGTTTTCTTGCAGCTGGGTCCAGTACACTAAGTAACTTTCGTACCAACATTGCTACAAGTTCCCTTTATGTGCAACGGTCTAATGGCACTCAACTACCTGTAATCTCTCTTTTTCAACTTTTTTCCTCACCCATGGATATATATTTTATACATCTTTATGTAATCATAAATTCTCCTTTATCTTTCCCATATTTAACTTCATTTTAATATTGAAGTAATGCTATATTTATGAATGTTTTATATGTTGTATAATATCACGATCTCATGCTATCCTAAAACGTGAAACGTTTTTGCCTCTTCTCAAATAGTTTGAGCTTTGGCTCAAAAATATTGTCATTATTTTTAAACTGTTTTCTAGTTTTTTGGTAGTTTAAAAATATTTTTATGATCAATTACATAGCTTTTAATTGAAATATTGATGAATTGATATATAAATCCTTTATTTTTCAAAATGTTGTATGGTGTAAAACATCATGGGGTCATAGAAACAATGAACAAACGTGACATTTAAAATATTTTATTTGATGTTTACCATAGCACAATATAATAATAACCAAAATAACAACAATAATAATATATAATATTTTAATTGATATTTACTCTTTTGGGGGTTATTGTAAGGGTTTTAGTTCAACCTATCATTTAAACTTCAAAAGACCTACCTGAACATATTATTATAATCATTTAACAGGTAGGTGAACCAATAACTGAAACACAGAGATTAAACAATTTGCTCAAGTTCACTTAATTGGAACATATTAGAAAGAGGGTGTTACCCCAACTAGCCTTTCTCCAACACCTCTTCTCTTAACTAACATTGCCCAAAAGACAACCATGTTCTCTAAATAGTAGAAAAGAGAGCTTTATTGGTGACATCAGTTTGCACACTGGGAAGTGAAAGCCTCCATCATGGGTTAAAGGTGCTCTCTATTTTTTTTTTATTTCCAACTTTTATTTTAAGTTCAGGGGTACATGTGCAGGATGTGGAGGTTTGTTACATAGGTAAATGTGTGCCATTGTGGTTTACTGAGTAGATCATCCCATCACCTAGGTATTAAGCCCAGCATCCACTAGCTATTCTTCCTAATACTCTCCCTCCTTCCACCCTCAACCCTCCAACAGGTCCCAGTGTGTGTTATTCCCCCGAATGTGTCCGTATGTTCTCATAATTCAGTTCCCGTTTACAAGTGAGAACATGTGGTGTTTGGTTTTCTGTTCCTGTGTGAGTTTGCTGGGTGGTCTCTCTTCATAACAGGTTGGTTTCATGCCTCAGAGAACCTGTATCACACAGTAGAGTCATACATATTCAGCAGGTTTGAAGGTAAAAGCTATAGATATTTATGAGGTGAGCCAAGCACACATGGAACGGATGAACATATATGTAACATATATCCCATATTCACTTTGGGGCAGGTTTTAGTATTAAAATATGGTGGACTTTGGCTATTTAAACCAAAAGGTGAACTGGAGCACACAAAGACAGTTTGTGCACAGCCTCTGTAAGCTGCTGGAATGGGCTTAAGACCTGCAATTGCTTATCAGGAAAGAATGTCTGTAAGGCTGGTCATCTCTCCAATCAGAGTTGTAGTGGTCCAGGTTGTAAGTCAGAATTGGGAGGGGTCTAATAAATTGCATGACAGCTCTTATTATTAGGGTGTTTAGCAAGAGAGTGTTTTTGTCTTGTAGCTGTAGGAACTTGGAGAGTTGCCATGCCAGCAAACACCTGAGCCCTCAAACTGTAGAGAACTTTTGTTTCTTTAACTTCAGAGTCCACCTTGGTTGATAAAAGGGCATCTGTTTTTGTCTCTCAGATCACACTAATGTGCAACCTACCTTCATAACTATCTTAGCTACCATGATGTTTCTGCTAAAGAGGAATAGACAAGACTTGTTGAAGTAGGAAAAGAAGAGGAATGAGGAGAAGGGAATGTGTAGTTCCCAGGGTAGTCACCATAGTAGTGTCAAGAAGGAACATCATATCAAATCAGTAGATCCGATCAAATCAAAGCTTAGTTGGGGGATGAGTCCAAGAAGACGTCTACTGACTGTCATCTTTCTCTCTTTCAAAAATGTTCTTTAATCTGGTCCAATTTTCATGTCAACTGAAAAAAGAAAGGATAGCAGAAAACACTTTTTTTCTAAAAATGAAAACAATAACCAAATGGGACATTATATGTTGGCAGAAATGGGGTAAATAGAGTTAAAAAAAAAAAACAAACATGAACCCACACACACAGAGACACACACACACATACAAACTGAGAATTGAGATGCTTGACTGCCAGAAGGGAAATAACATCCTAGGAGACAAACAGGCAGAACATCAGACATAGGGAAGTGGAAAGAAGCCTGTGGGCAGAGAAGAGAGCCTGTGTTCCTTTGTAGAAGAGAGAGAATAAGAAGACAGAAAAATTAGACATTACCTGATGTGAATTAAAAAAGAAAGGAACGGTACTTTAGGCACGGGGGCTCATGCCTGTAATCCCAGCACTTTGGGAGGCCGAGGCTGGTTGATCACGAGGTCAAGGGATCAAGACCATCCTGTCTAACATGGTGAAACCCTGTCTCTATTAAATATACAAAAATTAGCTGGGTGTGGTGGCGGGTGCCTGTAGTCCCAGCTACTCAGGAGGCTGAGGCAGGAGAATCGCTTGAACTCGGGAGGCGGAGGTTGCAGTGAGCCGAGATCGCACCACTGTACTCCAGCCTGGCAACAAAATGAGACTCCATCTCAAAAAAAGAAAAAAACAAAACAAAAAAGAGAGAGAGAGAAAAAAAGGAAAGGAAAGGTAAGGGAAAAGTGATGTAACTGGAATTCTAAAAGATGCAAAAGTGAAGGGAATATATTCAAAAATCCAAATGAAAGCATAATTAGGTATAGTAAATGAATTCATAAGTAATTTGCACAGTAAATTTGAAATAATTTTACCAGCAAATTTAACTATAGACTGACCTATATAAGGTGATAAAACACATGCTAGATAATAAACAAAGGTAAATTATAGACAGGCAACTTCAATAGGATATGTGAATGGCATGATTCAATAAGAGCTTAATTTTCAAACAGTGAGCTTAATTTTCAAACAGTAAGCTTAATTTTTTAATTGTGAGAAATGTACATAACATAAAATTTACCATTTTAACCATTTCAAGTGTTCAGTTTCGTGGCATTAAATGCATTCACAGTGTTGCACAATCATCACCACCATCCTTCTCCATAAATCTTTTCATCTTGTAAATATTAAGTTTTATAAGCTACCAAGTTTAATTTTTTAAAAATGTGTGCAGTATGCAAACCTCTATCATTTGAGGATTGCAACTAAAATCCCCAAACCTTAATTAACTAGACCAAATACATTTATTTATATAATTTTTTTATTTACTCTCCATGTAAGTAAAGCTGACTTAATTCTCTTCAAATAGCTTTTTTTTTAGAAAGAGAAGAGAAGTCATTATTACTCTTATTTTAAAATAATAATGAAAAATTTGAAGAACTATGGTAAAATTGGTGCTGGGTTATCTCAATCCCTATCTGAAAAAATATTTTCATATGTCTCTGCCGATTATCAAGTTATTCAAAATAATTAAAATATAGCAGCTATCAGTGAAGTTGCTACACATTTGGCCCCATCAATTTCTCCAAGAACTTTAAAGGCAATGTCATGGACTTTTAATCAAATAGTATGGATGACATATTAATCTTTTCTGTACATAGAGCTTTTCTGATTACTAGAAGACCTCATTCTTTTCAGATCCTAACCTCGGTGAAGCTCAATTTAATCTGGAATTGCTTAAATATATCTTTACATTTTGGACTGGATTTATCTGATGTTATCACTTACTGCTGTTTGTTAACACCAAAATCAGTAAATTCATCTCAAGGACAAGAATTTTGTTGATATTTTAATGAATATAGGAATATTTGACTTGGAAATTTTTAATTTTGAAGGGGTGTGAATGCTGTTTACATTCAAATGTGACATTTAAAATATTTTATTTCATATTCACCCATATTGTAATTTGTGGATGCTTTCCAGAACTTCTGCCATAGCACAATATAAAAATAATAACCAAGAATAACAATGATAATAAAAATTAATATTTTAATTGATATTTACATTTTTGGCTTTATTGTAAAGGTTTTAGTTCAACCTCTGATTTAAATTTCAAAAACCTACCTGAACATATTATTATAATCATTTAACAGGTAAGTGAACTAATAACTGAAACACAGAGATTAAACAATTTGCTCAAGGTCACTTCTCATTGGAACATATTAGAAACAGGGTGTGACCCCAAGACACATTACAACATTATGGAAGATGGTTTAACATAAGCAGCAAACATTATTATTATCCCATATTGTGACTTTCATGTTAGAATTACCATACATCCAAATCCTAGGAATTTGAGTCTCTGTTTTATTTTTTGAATTAGAGCCTTTGTTTTATTGTTGAATTTATACATATAACAACTGGTCTTAGCTTAACATGTTTACTTATTGAAACTACATTAATAAAATTTACAGCACTTGGGAAGTGAAGCACTGTGTGAAATTACCATTTACCTTAAATTTAAGTATAAAAATACAATCATGTTAATAACTTGTATTTTGCAGTAAGTGTGATATGCCAATATCAAAATTAGTACATTGTGTCAAAAAGAAAATGTGTTCACTACCAGCTTAACAGCCTATAGGAAGGGAGAAGAAAACATTTTTACATAAGATGCTATGTAAAGCCATTTTCCACTGTCTGAATCATAAATCACAGGACTAACCTAAAATAAAGAAATAGATTTGATTAGCATTAAGGGATCACTACATCAAGTTATTAAAATTTTGCAAAGTGCCGGGTTGTATATGGATTAATTTTAGCTATTCTAAGACTTATGAGTTATGCTTGAAAAATTAAATCTAAAAATGTGTTTTAAAAAGTATGTAGGATATTTTCAGGGTTACATGGTATTAACCACTAGTGTAAATTAGAAAAATGAGATATTGGCCTTCTTACTAGTTATACATAACCCTATAAAAAATCATCAAAATATGCACAGATATATTAAATAAATGTTCTGTTATAAATACTATAATCCTAAGTAATGACAGATTAATAAATACTATAATCCTAATTACAGATTTTCAAATTTATATATTTTAGACTTATTATTAAAGTATAATACACATGTAGGAAAGTGCACATGTACATGTAATAAATAAATATGTAGTCCTTCAACATTACAAAATTTCCATGGCTAATGATAAAAGCTTATTTAAAATATTATGATATAATCTATGTATATATTCATTCTCTATTAACATAGAAGATATACATTGTTTTGTTCATGAAAAATTTACCTAAATAAAAATATAAAGTAAAAACATTATAGTTAATAATGTGTAAAACTTAAAAAATAGTAATTTTTAAATGTCTTGATAATAATTACTTTTATAAGTAAACTATATACAAATAGATTTCAGTTCTCTTCCACACAGCCTTCAAGTGGACCTCATTGTGTAGTGTGGACCCATATGAGGGACCATGATATGTGTATGTGTGATTAGCAAGATTCTTTTCAGTTTATTGTCTTTTTGAAGTTTGTTGTATTGCGTATCACATCTGTCAAGAGTATCCTCCAGGTGATATTCTGAATTTATAGTTCTGTAGTTACAGAATTTCTTTTTTATTTTAAAGGCATTATGATCATTAATACTCCTGTAAGGAAATATTCTACTTGTTGTTTTTCAAAAGAACATATGTTCTCATACATATTTTCATGAACAACTTACTTTATTAAACTTCAGTTTTTGTTTTACTGAGAAAATTATTATTTGAAATTCTTACCATCATGCTGGAAAATCTTTTGTACAATACAGCAGTTGAAGTGACAACTTCATAGTCACAAGTGTTTGTAATTCCTATAAAATAAGGAGGAATGATCCATGTTTGATTAATGTTGTAATATAAAGCTACCTATAAGAAACAATATAAAGGACACTTTGGTATCTGCAAAATTATACTGCTTAAATTTCTTTTAAACACCCTAAGCTTGTCATTTTAAAATAATTAAGAAAACATTGAAAATTTATTTTGCCATTATTTATTTCTTCCTCATTTGTATATTAATTATAAGAAATTACAACATCTTAATTAAAATATTACGTATCCACTAAGTACTAACTCTTCATGTAGAGTATACTGGCACATAATTCATTTTCTCATGTTTGCAATTAGATATTTTCCATTATATAATTTTTTTAAAAAAATGCATAACCAAAACAAAATATTCTGTATAATAATTATATCTGATGAAGTCAGCTTATAATTGTCTTTAACAATAATATATTTGGATTTGACACATAATGTTTAGTTTTTATAGTTAAACATTAGTATTTTAAAGTTTAAGATAAATTAATATTTTAATTTTCACTGTTATTTTCCTTGAATAATAACATCCATTACCTTAGATGTTATCAACTATTACCATCAACCAGCGCTTCTGCAGCATAACAGTATTATAGCAGTTTCAATTCAAAGTAAAGCTAATGTTCTGTCAATCAAAGGAGACGCTGTAAAAACCTAACATTTGTTTATACTCATCACAGAAAATATAATATAAATCAGTAAAGTTTAATGTTATTAAATTCTTATTCTTTGAACACAAGTAATCTATGCATTATGTACACTGAACCTTCCAATAAACTCTCATATTTGATTTATCACAGAGCTCAATAGTTTAACTCTTTTGCTTATAACTCATTGCAAGTAAATGTCTTTTGACATTAACAGAGACCACGGTTTGTGTATAAGAAATGAACACACATAGTCTATTTTTGTTTTGTTTAAATCCTTTTCCTCCTATTGTCATTCTTTATTTTGTCAACTTTTTTATTACACTGGTAGCTACTATCTTTTGAATATATTTCACACATCTTAATTTGTAAGGGGTAGCAATCCTCATTAATTACATTAAATAGTTAAATAATAAAACTGCTATTTGTTAAATACTGCTATATACTGGGGACTGTATTAGATTACTTATTCTCCCATTAAATTAATTACTATTTTTTAAAATCTGGGAAGTTTTGACTGTAATTGGGAGTTGAGATTCACATGGGTTTACCATGGCTTCCTTTGCACCATGATGATCATTGGAGAGTAATAGTGATATTACAACAAAGAAAATCTAAGTGAAGTGATATGATACAAAAACGTGTCATGTAATTTTGAAGGGGATGGATACTACGCATTATATTATATAGTGAGCTGAAGTACATAAATTTTAAACTAAGATAATGGAATGCCTTGGACAATGACACTAAACATCGGCTGAGTGAGAAAAAGTGGCCTACACTGTAGTGTACGTGGCCATAAAATTGATTTTTCCATTTTGTGCAAAAGCTTATCACTAAGCATGAGTTTCAGGGACAAAACTATAAGTAATAACATTGGAGCATTAATCTGCTATCATTCTATTTATAGAGAGCTGATAGAATTGGCCATAATATTTTGGTATTTCTAGTAAAATATAATTTCTGCTGATAAAACTATAATTATTCACCGTTGTAAAATTCCAATTAGAAAGATTTTGTCAGAAAACATATGCTAGAAATAAATATAATGTCTAGAAATATATAGAATGTTATCTATGTAGAAATATGTATATAGAGAGTATACAGTCACCCCTTGAACAACATGAATTTGAACTGTGCACATTCACTTATACATGCATTTTCTTCTGCCTCTGCCACCCCTGAGACAGCAAGACCAACCCCACTTCCTCTTTTCCCTCAGCCTACTCAGCATGAAGATGATGAGGGTGAACATCTTTATGATAATCCATTTCCATCCAATGAACAGTCAATGTATTTTCTCTTTTTTGTGATTTTCTTAATAACATACATAAACACACATAATAATATACATACACACACATTTCTAAACATTGAAGAAAAGATCAAGCCCACTTAGTTATAATTGGATTTCTTTCCTAATTTCATAATAAAATAAAGATTAGTGATTTGATGTAGTATTCACCAAATTATTATTTGAAGCAATGGAAATTACAGTTATGAAAATACAGTTTTAGCACATTTCTTAGTGAGAGAAAAATCAGAATAACATGCAAGGATAATGAAAAGAGGATTACCATTAATGAAAATGAATTTATAACAATATATATATATTTTTTTTTTACAAAATATGCTAATTTTACTACTTTGTCATACACTGGCAACCTCTTTAACATCTAGAGACTAGATGTTGAAAAATTAGGACTATTTGTCCATTATATACACTATATACAGAGCAAAACAAAATGCACAAAACATATAGAAAAATGGTGTCTGAAAATGTCCAAGTATGAACATACTAATATATTACCTTTTGCAATTTCTTCCCTCCCACCTCCTCTAAACCGTTGAACAAGTATAGACATTACTATACTGCTCACAAAGGTGGCTTCACAATTCAATTTCCAAAAGTATTTCCTATGAATTTTAACAAAAAGATATTTACAAAGTGGTATTTTACTACCTCTACATTTAACATACATCAGGCACTTCTAAACATCTAGATAGACTAGATGTTTCAAGTAAGGAGTTAATTTGTCTACTATGTATACAGCAGTCTTGAATAAACTGCAAACATGTAACAACAGTTATAATTTGAAAGAGTCTTCCAAATGTGAACATTCTGGCCTAGAACCCTTCCCATCTCCATCAACCCAGAAGACATCAAATTTTCAGAAGACAATCTTTCCTAGGACTTGTAAAACAAAATGTACAAAACATATTAGTTTACTAACTCTACTTTTGTCATACACTGGCAACCTCTTTAACATCCAGAAAGACTAGATGTTGTCAATTAGGACTCGTCTGTCCTTTATGTACACTATATACACAGATAAGTAAAACAAAATGCACAGAGATAATGATTCATCTTGCCTCGCTGTAAACAGGATGGCATAGAGCTCTCTGCACCTCCCCCTCCTCTGTCCTCCCCTGAACCACTGCACAAACACAATGAGTATTACTCAACAGGTGATTTGGCCATTCCCCCCAAAAAACATTTCCTATGAATTGTAACAAAAAGGTATTTACAAAATGTGATTTTGCTACCTCTAATTTTAACATATCAGGCACTTCAGAACATCTAAAAAGAATAAACATCTCAAAAAAGCTTAACATTGTCAACTATATATACAGTAGTGAGGAATCAAATGCACACGAAACAATGGATAGAATATGAAAATGTCTTCTAAATATGACCAGTCTAGCATAGAGCCTTCTTCTCTTCCTTCTCAGGTCTTCCAGCTCCATGTCATCTAACCCACTTAACAAACGTGGACGTATCGCTTCCAGAGGCCGTCTTAACTCCATTTCCAAAAGTCATCTCCAGAAGACATGTATTTTCTATGATTTCTTTTAAACAAATGAGAATTTACAAGATGTGTAACTTTCTAACTCTATTTTATCATACGTCGGCAACCTCTTTCCATCTAGAAGGGCTAGATGTGACAAATGTTTTCTATTAAAAGGTTGGGGTGGAGTTGAGAGCAGCTTTTTCATATTATATACACAGGCCTTCCATAACCGGCCAGTAAATCTTCCCAGAGGGTGGTGGGCATTTCCAATGGGCCAAAAGTGGCCTGTCATTCTACCATTTCTCTCTTCCGACAGCAAAGTCTGGGAGAACTAAGACCAACCGCCCGATGGCCGCTAACCGTTCCACCCGTCGTCGTTCGCAACCTCGCTCACCTTCCAGGCCCCTTAAGGCCTTTGTCCGTTGTCGTCAGGACTAGGTAGGTCTCGCCCAATGGCGACAGAGTGGTCACCCGGGAACCGGATCTGCGCGGCTCCGTGGCCTAAAGAGGCGGCCGAGACTGCTTGCGTCCCTAGGCCGCCTTCCCGGGCCCTCCACGCCTTAATGGCCTCCGCCGCGCGGCGTTCGAGCGGCCGCCATACTTCCTGGCTCACCACGCCCAGCGCTGCCCAAAGGCGCTGCGTCCCGGCGGCTCTGCGGGGGTTTCGTCCAAGCTGGGCAGGCTTGGGTCGGGAGACCCTGCGGCCGGCGGGGTCCGGGATGGGAGACGCCACGGCCGCCATCAGTCACCGAGGTGGGGTGGGAAAGAGAGGTTCGCTGCGGCTTCAAGGCCTGAGCACAGCCAGTGGGCAGCTACAGCAGAGGCCTCAGGTATCTGCAGGACAGAGGGCTCGGCCTGTCCCGGGGCCCCCCAGTTCACCCGCCGGCCCGGGCCGGAGGGCCTGGAGGGTCCTGGAGGAGCGGGCTGCGTTCTGCGTCTCTCCGCGCTCTCTGCCTGACCGGAACTATAACAATACTTTTTAATTTAGTGTGAGATCCCTAAAATTGTGTGGCTACTAAAAACATGACTGGTGAAAATGTTGATGAGGAGTTTTTTAGGTTTCGGAAGAGAATGCTTTACCAATTGAAAATTCTACAGTTTGGATATTTGTTTCCAAAACCTCATGTTGAAATTTGATCCCCAGTGTTGGAGGTGGAACCTTGTGGGAGGTTTGTGACAGATCTCCCATGAATGGCTTGATGCCTTTCTCACAGTAAGAGGTGTGTTCTCATTCTATTACTTCCCTTGAGAACAGGTTGTTAAAGAGAGCCTGGCACTTCCCTGCTCTCTCTCTCTCTCTTGCTTTCTCTCTCACCATATGATCTCTGCACATGCTGGCTTAAACATCCTGCATGAGTGAGAGCAACCTGAGGCTTTCACCTGATGTCCAATCTTCTAGCCTACAGAATACAGAAAAGCCAAATAAACTTTTCTTTATCAATTAACTAGCCTCAGGTATTTTTTTTAATAGCAGCACTAAACATACTAAGACAGAAAGCAACGGAAAGACTGATTAGTTTTAAAATTTGTTACCAGATGTTTATAAAATTATAAACATAGAATCTAAGAATTAAGATATTCTATTAACTCAGGTATTCCTTCAAATATTGCCACAACTTAAAATTCTATTTGGTTTGTTTCCCATTTACTGAGGCTGAACCATTCACACACCCACCCACACACACACACTTTATAATGTATATGGCTAGAAGTCACCTAAACCTTACAATGCAAATTTATTTACAAAAATTCGTCAAACAATAAGTAATTACTAAGAAAATCAGAAAATTTGTTTGTATAAGACTTTTACAAAAAGCATTTGTACATGAAGAATTAAAAAAGTAATTTTCAACTAAATGATTTAACCACATATTCAAAAATTAAAAAGCTTGACTTTGTATTTATATTGTAATTGTACTAAGTATGAGAAATTATCATTGTGTTGTTAATTTGCAGTATTTAGGTGATTTCTGTAGGGACTTGTAGTAGAAAAAGCTTAAAAATATGACTACTATTGTCAGTGCTGGCTTTGACAAGTCAACGTGGATGTCTTTCCATCCCTCTATGAATTCTAGGGATTAATATAGGGCTTTGGTTCCCTTCTTGTCAATCAATTTCTCATCTTTCTCTATCAATAAGTTCAACTTTATTAAGAAATAGATGTGTTCCCTGAAACATGTGCCCTTCTGGGATTTTAATTATTTGTCTTATTTCATTTCTGTCAATTCTCCTCAGTCTTCATCGTTGACCTTTTTTTTTTTTTAACACTAATTAGGTCCACAGATTGTATAGAAATAGTTTATATTGCATATAAACTATTTAAAATATTTGACGCTTTCTCCTGAACACATTTCTGAAAATATTGATTTCAATATAGTCCAGAGAACTCATTTCGCTTGCCAGCCAAGTATATTATTTAAGAATTCAATATTTTCTACTCTTGTATTTACACAAAGTATATCTTCAAAAACATCAAAAGTCTGATTATTATGGGCACTCATCTCTAAACAAGGCTCAGATCTAGAATTATTTATTTTACTATATTCAATTCCTAAGTTCCAAAAATTAAAATTGAATTAGTTCTTAAATTGTAAAATAAAATAGCTTTATTTTCCGTTGGGAATAATGTTCTGAACCTCAAATATTTTGCTTTATTTGATATTGTGATTAAATAATAGTCACTGAGTTAGTTTTTAATGTATGTATGAATATCTTAATACCTATTTTTATATTTAAGAAATACATTATTTTTATAAATATTGCTAACTCATTTTTTCTTTCATTTACCAAATATTTATTGACCACTTATAATGTACCAGTTATTTCTTCTCTGTATAGAGGTAATAGCAGTAAACAAGATAAGCCTTGCTACTTTCATATTTTTCCTATGAAGTTTTAAATATTTAATGATTAGTACTTTTTTTTGTATTATATTACTCTTATTACAGTCAAGGTTAACTTTGGGTAATTGTACATAATTTTTTTTTTTAACTTATGTTTCTGTTTCCTTTAAATGTATTCTCTTTCACAACACATCTTTTAAAAATGTATACCAAATGAATGTAGTTTTCAAAGCCAAGCAAAGAACAACCTCATTGCATATACCTACAAAATTAATAGTGGCACAAAAATTATGCGCAGCCAGCAAAACTAGCAAAATTAATGTGCTGATTCTGACCAGATTTGCAGAAATGCAAATACTGCAGTTTTCATCTCACATAGTTTAAAGAGAGAAACTTTAAGAGCAACTTTTTTTCTTTATAAAGTAATAATAGGTTTAAATAATTTTTGATACCAAAATATTTATAATGGCAAAATATGAAGACACTATTTGTCTGAGCCTTAGTGTCTCCCTCAGGAACAGATACTGTCCCAAATCTGTTTGAATAGGAAAAAATATATATGTATACATTTATTTATTTGTTTATAGGACTTTATTGTCCACATTATTTATTTACGAATACTACTGAACTTATAAGTAGGAGCATGTAGTTTTCAACAATTCATTTAACAGTTCAACTACTTATCTCTAATTACTATATGTCTGTGTATGTAACAGGGGATCTAATGTGAAAGCTAATTACAAATTAGAACTTAAAATATGATGTCCTAAACATGCAGTAAGAATATTTTTTAGAAAGCTTCTTATCTATGATAAAGAAAGAAATCAAATAGCTAGACTAGACTTCATGATTAGTAGAATAAGAAGGAATGGGGTACTAAAAAATAAAGATTTGGCTTCAACTAAGAAAAAAGGAAAGAAATAATCTCCTTTAAAATTTATAGTCATACAGAAGGCACTTCTGAACCTGTGGGGGAAGGGGCATAAGAAAGAACTGGATGCTTGTATACTCCCCTCCCCTCCCCTCCCCTCCCCTTCCCTCCCCTCCTCTCCTCTCCTTGTATGCTCCCCTCCCCTCCCCTCTCCCCCCTCCCCTCCCCTCTCCCCCCTCCCCTCCCATCTCCCCTCTTCCCTCCACTCCCCTCCCCTCTCCTCCCCTCCCCTCCCCTCTCCTCCCCTCCCCTCTCCTCCCCTCCCCTCTCCTCCCCTCCCCTCTCCTCCCCTCCCCTCTCCTCCCCTCCCCTCCCCTCCCCTCCCCTCTCCTCCCATCCCCTCCCCTCCCCTCCTCTCCTCTCCTCTCCTCTCCTCTCCTCTCCTCTCCTCTCCTCTCTTTTTCTTTTTAAGACAGAATCCCACTCTCTAGCACAGGCTGGAGTGCAGTGGTGCGATCTCGGCTCACTGCAACCTCCACCTCCTGGCTTCAAGTAATTCTCCTGCCTCAGTCTCTCACGTAGCTGAATTACAGGCGCCAGCCTCCACGCCTGAGCCACCGCACCTGTCTGCTTTTATTTTCATAGTTTCACAGATTTCTATATAACTTTATACACAAAGACACTTCTCAAATATGAATAATAAACTGGTAGAAGCCAAGAAAAGATAAATATTCTAAGAAAATTTTACCCAGAAGAGGTGTAAGAGCAATAACATGGAACATATATGACATAAAATTAAACACCAAGAGGTAAGAGTTGGCTGGGTGCAGTGGCTCAAGCCTGTAATCCCAGCACTTTGGGAGGCCGAGGCGGGCGGATCACGACGTCAGGAGATCGAGACTATCCTGGCTAACACAGTGAAACTCCATCTCTACTAAAAATACAAAAAAATTAGCCGGGCGTGGTGTTGGGCGCCTGTAGTCCCAGCTACTCGGGAGGCTGAGGCAGGAGAATGATGTGAACCCAGGAGGTGGAGCTTGCAGTCAGCCGAGATTGCACCACTGCACTCCAGCCTGGGCAACACAGCCAGACTTCGTCTCACAAAAAAAAAAAAAAAAAAAAGTAACAGTTTCTTTTTCTCTGAAAATGAAATTTGGGAGCTAAGTAATTTATATTTGGTTTTAATATCATGGAATTTGGAGGATCAAGATTAGAAAAGTTCTTAGCTGGTAGATAACAGCTGAGATCGTTGAATAAATAAAGGTTTTGTTAGAATTTTCTGCATAGAAAATTAGCTAAATGACAGTAGAGATGTAGAGGTTAAGATCTCTCTATGTCTATCTCAAGATACATCAGATAGAGAAACAGACAGTCAGATAGATGGATAGATAGATAGATAGATAGATAGATAGATAGATAGATAGAAACTTAAACATATATGATTGACAGCAGTGGTGTCCCATTTGGAGCAGCCTCTGTGGGGATTCCTGCTGCAGCTGGGGAGGTGTGGCCGGCGCTGCATGCCCCGTGGAGTTGGAGGGAGCCTGGAGCAGGTGGGAGCCCTGACCCTTTCCAAGTTGGCAAGTGGAGCCCTGCACTCCTGGGTACAGCTGCAGCCCCCTAGCTATGGCTGCCAACTTAAGGACCCGAGCATTCCTGTGCTCTCAAGGGCCTGGGAAGCCCCGCTTCCCTCACAGGCTCAGAAGTGTCTGCTGCCACTGCCTTGTCTCTCCCCAACTCCCAGCACCCACTGTGATTTCGGAGCAAAGTTAAAGCCAAGCATGGGTGCTGTCCCAACCTGGCCAGGTGTGTGCTTGAGGAGGCACTGACATGCCAGCCCCCTGCAGCCTTGGCTTTCTCTGGAATTTGGCACCGACGAGCACAAGAGGGCAGTCAAGGGGGCGCTGAGGATGGCTCTGCACAGGCCTTCTGGACTCCCTTGGCACAAACAGCCTGGGCCCCATGAATGACATGATTAATGGCAGCAGGAGGCAGAAACGTTCCTGGATGGAAAGGCATGGATCCTTGGTGAAGCCCCACCTTCAAGCCAGGGATGGCCTGAAGCCCAGAGCTAAGCTGTCAGTTCCGGGTAAGTCAGCCACTTATGGTGCTTTTTTTGTGCCCAGCCATGGCTGCCCATGGACCAATCAGCAGGCACTTCCTACCTTCTGAGCCCATAAAAACCCCCAGACCCAGCCAGACTCACACAGAGGGGACTACCAGCTGTGGGAAGGAGCTACCCATTTGGCACCTCCTCAGCCAGTCAGAAGGACCTGCCTGCAGAAAGGAGCTACCCACTGTGGGTCTTCTGTTTGCTGAGAGCTGGACGCTTATCAGGATGACCTGCCTGTGGAAAGGAGCTACCCGCTTTGGCTCTCCTGAGAACTGTTCTGCCACTCAATGAAGCTCCTCTACACCTTGCTTACCCTTCACTCCAGTTGTCTGTGTACCTCATTCTTCCTGGATGTGGGACAAGGACTCGGGAACTCCTAAATGGCAGGACTAAAAGAGCTGTAACACAAACAGGCCTGAAACATGCCCCCTGCTTGCCACATTGTAGATGAGGAGAAGGAGAGAAGAGCTTTAGCCCTTCAGGTTGCCTAGACCTAGGAGCCCCCCAAGCTAGGCCTGTGACACTCTCTTTGGGCTCTGCAGCTCCTGGCATCTCCAAACTTCCAGGTGCCACCGCATTCTCCTCATCCAGACATGGGTGCCCACAGTGGAAACCACGTGCAATACATCTGGTCCAGGCACACAGCTTGGCACAGAACTGGTACCTGTGCCAGCACCTGTAGCTGCCCACCCCACTGTGCACAGTAGCCAGACCATGCGCTTGCTTGCCCACACACTCCTCTCCACTACGTGCCTGGCACACCCTTGACAGGTGTGTGATTCTGGCTGGTAGCACAAGCCGAGCACAGCCTGCTGGGATGAGTGGACATAACAAGCCCAGGGGCACAATCAATTACTCAGGCAGACATGCTGCTGGCCACAGAGGTTTCTAGCTCGTGAAGTGACAGCCCAAGGATTCTGTGACAGGGATCACAAGGAAGATATGGTGAAACGATAATAATCACATATTGGGGGGCCAAGGTAGGCATTAGGGAAGGAATCAAAATCTTAGGCAGATTAAGTTTAAGAAACTTTCTCTGCAAGAGGTGGAAATGTAGAGAAAATAAAGTTACCTCAAGAGAATGATTAAAAAACAAAACAAAACATAAACTCACAGTCGGTGAAATTGTGCATCTCATTAAGCTAGGTCATCTATTGCAAATGAGAACTGTTGCAAAGAGAAACTAAAGTTGAGAAGAGTTGTAAAGTATCTGAGAGAAATTTACAATTTGGTGACTAAAACAAGCCTCTTGTGTCTTTCATAGTTGTGATTTGAAATATCTTCTCCCATAAGAACATGGGAATGCCAAGAACTATTATATAGGATAAAGAACTTGTTTATATTGTGACTTAGAAGAATGATATCAATTTTAAACATACATATTGGATTTCATAAAACTTTTAAAAAAGTTTTTTCTTAAAGAAATGATTGAACCAGAAGTACCCATTCTGGGTAAAATAAAGCAAACATGCATCGACATTTCTCTCCCACTACATCCAGAAAACACTACATCTAGAAAACCTAGTCAAAATATGTGGAATAACTATTTGAGGTCTTGCTAACACAAATATAAGTAGGTAGAGTCAGGAGAAGCACCAAAATTCAAAATACTAAAGAAATGGCAGCTAATTTGACTTTTTTTTGTTGTTGTTCCTTGGGTATTCACTACCCTGGAACTGAGAAGTGAGCACTGTGATACACACAGAGAGAGAAACTCTCTAGTTCTGGCTTGAGGAGTTAAAAATGGAGACTTCTAGGCTCAGAAAGATTTGGGAAAATTTTTCACGTTTTCACTTACTTATATTCCATGCCCCAGGCCACCTTAAGCTGGGAGCGAGATGGCAACAAAAGTAGCCAACTGTAGAGGCAGCAATGCCATAGGAGTTGAAATTTCTTCTGTGAGATGGAGCCGTGGCTCTCAGAGTGGGGCCAAACCCATTGATTCTTTTTCTTCCTTTGTTTTTTCTTCAAAAATTACAGGACAATCACAGGAGTGATGGTTTTAGCCAGCCTGGCCAACATGGTGAAACCCCGTCTCTACTAAGAATACAAAAATTAGCTGGGGATGGTGGTGGATGCCTGTAATCCCAGCTACTTGGGAGGCTGAGGCAGGAGAATTGCTTGAACCTGGGAGGTGAAGGTTGCAGTGAGCTGACATCGTGCCATTGCACTCCAGCCTGGGCAACAGAGCAAGACTCTGTCTCAAAAAAAAAAAAAAAAAAAAAGCAGTGATGGTTTTAGAATATTTAACTTTTTCATTAGCCTCCAGCCAACTAGACAGTGCTAGGAGACAGCAGAGAGAAGATCTTGGGAAAGCGAGGCTGTTTATGAATTCTTAGGCTCAACACAAGCTGCCCATGTGTGACTATGTCCCTAGTTAGAATACAATAGACACTGAAAACTGTGGTAGCAGATAGACCTCCACACAGAGGTAAGGCTGACCACTGGGTAGCACGCGTGGTGGAAGAGAGATAACAGCACAGCCTAAAAACTGAATTGCCGTTGGAATCACAGCCACGGAATAGAACCATGACAATCTCCACTTGCATGGGAAAAGATAATGGATGCCCCAAATAGACAGAGATGTTGGCAATACCTTACACAGACTTTAATTTTTTACAAAAATGTTTGCCCAAGCAGTCCTGAAAACAAACGTCAAAATAGAAAAAGTAATTAAAATAGGTATAAAGAGGAAAAAAATTTAGAACTGAAAAAATACAACTAAAATAAAAAATAACTCATTAAATAAACTCAGTAACAGAAAGTAGGAGGAATGAGTCAGTCAGATTGAAGAGAAGTCAACAGAAAGTATTCAATTGAACAACACAGACAAAACATATTGAATAAAAATGAGCTACGGAACCATAGCAAATGCTGTGAAATTTGTGTCTCAGAGTCCCAGAAGGAGAGGAAAACAATGCAGGACTGAAAAAAAGTTAAGTATGAGGAAATATTTCTAAGTTTGGGCAAGGCATAATCTCACATACTCCAGAAGCTGAAGGGGCCCAAAACTGTACATGCAGACACATCACAATCAAACTGGCGAAAATTTAACAATAAGACAGTTTTAAAGACAGCCAAAGGAAAATGACATATTCGCTGTAGGGGTCCAATTATTTGAATTTCTGTGGACTCATCATTTAAAAGTATGTAGGCCAGAAGGAATTAGCATAGTATTTTAAAGTACTCAAAGAAAAACAAAATAGAACTCTCACCCCATAACTCTATATCCAGCACAAAATATTTTTCAGGAGTAAAGGGTAATTAAAACATTCTCTGCTGGAAGAAAACTCAGAGAATCTTTAGTGAGCAGACTTGTTTTAAAGAATTATTACTCAGCAATCCCATTACTGGGTATATACACAAAGGATTATAAATCATTCTGCTATAAAGACACATGCACACGTATGTTTATTCCAGCACTATAGCAAAGACTTGGAATCAACCCAAATGCCCATCACTGATAGACTGGATAAAGAAAATATGGCACATATACACCAAGGAATACTATACAGCCTTAAAAAAGAATGAGTTCATGTCCTTTGCAGGGACATGGATGAAGCTGGAAGCCGTCACTCTCAGCAAACTAACACAGGAACAGAAAACCAAACACCGCATGTTCTCACTCATAAGTGGGAGCTGAAATATGAGAACACATGGACACAGGGAGGGGAACATCACACACTGGGCCTGTCGTGGGTGAGGTCAAGGGGAGGGAAAGCATTAGGACAAATGCCTAGTGCATGTGGGGCTTAAAGCCTAGACGATGGGTTGATAGGTGCAGCAAACCACCATGGCACATGTATACCTATATAACAAACCACCACATTCAGCACATGTATCCCAGAACTTAAAGTAAAATTTAAAAAAATTAAAAATTTTAAAAAATTAACGGAAGTTCTTCATACAGAATAGACATGATACCAGCAGGAAACTTGAACATACAAATTTGTGATTATGTTTAACATTCTAGAGTTATCACTCTATCTCAAATGTATACAAGCTTAACTTCAATAACATACAACAACTCTGGTTTTTTGTCTGGTCTGCTCTGTCCCCTCCCCTTTCAGTTGTTGACGTCACCCAAAACATAAACTAGGAATATTTTTAAATGCATAAGTCACTTAAATTATGTAGAAAACAAAATATGGAGTTAAAATTTATAATCCTACTAGAATTTAGAGTAATTATTTTTCTAAAGTATTAGTTTTTTTTTTAATCTTTTATTTTGATACAGAGTCTTACTATGTGGCCCAGGCTGGAGTGAAGTGGCATGATCTCGGCTCTCTGCAACCTCTGCCTCCCAGGTCAAGCAATTATCGTGCCATGGCCTCCTGAGTAGCTGGGATTACAGGCACCCACCACCACGCCCAGCTAATTTTTGTATTTTTAGTAGAAATGGGGTTTTGCCATGTTGCCCAGGCTCGTCACTAACCCCCTTCTCAAGTGACCTGCCTGCCCCAGCCTCCCAAAATGCTGGGATTATGGGTGTAAGCCACTGCACCCATCTGTATCAGTCTTTTAAATCATGTAGAAAACAAGAAGTGATGTTACAAACTATTGTTAAAATAATGTTGCTTTTATAGTTGCCCATGTATTTACCTCTATTGAAATTTTTTACTTCTTTATATGGCTTCTAGTCACTCTCTAGTGTCCTTTCATTTTACCCTGCAGGACTCCCTTAAGCATTCCTCTCAAGGAAGGCCTGGTGGTAACAAATGGCCTCAGCTTTTGCTTATCTGGAAATGTCTTAGTATCTTTTTTACCTATGAAGGGCACAGTTTTTCGTTCATACATCATAATTGTACATTTTTTATGGGATACATGTGATATTTTGATACATGCATACAATATATTGTGATAAAACCTGGGTATTTAGGATATCTATCATCTCAAACATTTACTATTTCTTTGTGTTTACAGCATTCCAAATCTTCTCTTACAGCTATTTTAAAATACACAAGAAATTATTGTTAACTATTGTCACCCTACTGTGCTGTTGAACACTTTACTAAGTGTATTTTTGGACCCATGAAACAACTCTCTTTATTACTCCTCCTCCCTATTCTTTTCAACTGCTGGTAACTATCATTATAATCTCTACTTTCATGAGATAATTTTTTTTAATTCCCACATATGAATGAGAACATGTGATATTCATCTTTCAATGCCTGGCTTATTTCATTTACATAATGCCCACCAGTTCTATGTTGCTACAAATAACAGCATTTCTTTCTTTTCTACGGCTGAATAATATTTCATTTTATATATATATATAAAACATTTTTCTTTATTCATTCAACTGGTGATGAACACAAGCTGCTTCCACATCTTGGCTATTATAAATAGGGCTGTAATAAATAAACATGGAAGTACAGATGTCTCTCTAATATACTGATTTCCTTTCTTTTGGATATATACCCAGGAGTTAGGTTGTTGAATTTTATGGTAATTTTTTTTTTTTAATTTTTGAGGAAGCTTCATGCTATTTTCCATTATGGTGTACTAATTTACAATCCCACCAATGGCATATGAGCATTCTTTTTTCTTTTCATTCTTGCCAACATTTCTTATTTTCTGTCCTTTTGGTAATAGCTATCCTAACAGGGGTTACATGATATGTCATGAAGGTTTTGATTTGCATGTCCCTAATGATTAGTAATGTTGAATATTGTTTAATACATCTTTTGTCCATTTGTATGTCTTCTTTTGTAAAATGTATTTTCAGATAATTTGTGCATTTTAAAATTGTTTATTTTTATTTTTATTTATTTTTTTTTTGCTATTGAGTTGTTTGAGTTCCTTGTATATTCTGGTTATGAAGCCTTTGTCAGATAGATAATTTGCAAACGTTTTGTCCCACTCTGTAGATTGTCTCTTCATCTTGTTGATTGCTTCCTTTGTTGTGCAGAAACTTTTTAGCTTGAAGTAATCCCATTTGCCTATTTTTGCTATTGTTGCTTATGCTTTTCAGGTGTTATAAAAAAATATTTGCCCAAACTAATGTTTTGAAGTGTTTCCCCAAAGTTTCATTCTAGTAGTTTCCCATTTGGAAGACTTACACTTAAGTCTTTAATCCATTTTCTATTTGATTTTTGTATATAGCAAGAACTAGGAGTCTAGTTTCTTTTGCATATGCCAGCACTATTTATTGAAGAGACTGTTCTTTCCCAAATATATGTTCTGGGAACCTTTGTCAAAAATGAGTTGGCTGTAAATGTGTGTATTTATTTCTGAATTAACTGCTCTATTCCATTGGTCTATATGTCTGCTTTTATGCCAATACCATGCTGTTTTAGTTACTGTAGCTTTGTAGTATACTTTGAAGTCTGGTAAGCTGATGCCTCTAACTTTGTTCTTCCTCAGGATTGATTTGGCCATTTGATGACTTTTGTAATTCCATACAAATTTTATGGTTACTTATTTTATTTATGTGAAAAATGCCATTGGCATTTTAATAGGGTCTTCACTCAATCTGTAAATCACTTTGGGTTATATGGACATTTCAACAATGTTAATTCTTTCACTACATGAGCATAAGATATTTTTCTATTTTTTAATTTCCCTTTTAATTTCTTTCATCAGTGTTTAATAGTTTTTCTTGCACAGATCTTTCACTTCTTTTATTTTTTTTCTTAGGTATTTTATTATTTTCAATAGCTATTGTAAACAAGAGTGCTTTCTTGATTTATTTTTCAGATCCTTTACTGTTGGTGTATAGAAATGTGATTGATGTTTGTATTTCTTCACTATCTGCAACTTTACTAAATTCATTTATCAGTCTTTAGGTTTTTCTAAATGTAGGATCATGTTGCCTGTGAACAAGGCTAATATGACTTCTTTCTTTCCAATTTTGATGTTCTTTTTTTTTTCCCCTAGCCCAACTGCTCTGGCTAGGACATCCAATACTATGTTGAATAAAAGTAGTGAAAGTGGGCATCCTTGTCTTTCAGATCCTACCAGAAAGGCTTTCAATTTTTCCCTGTCTAGTATGATGTTAGCTGTGGGTTTGTCATATGTGGTTTTATTGTTTTCAGGTATGTTCCTACTATACTTAGTATACTGGGAGTTTTTATCATAAATAGATGTTGAATTTTATTAAATGTACATGATTGTGTTCATGTTATCCATCACATTTATTGGTTTTGGGTATGTTGAACTATTCTTCCATCATTGGAATGAATCCCACTTAATCCTGATGAATAAACTTTCAATTATTGGTGCATTCTGTTTGTTAATATTTTATTGATAATTTTGCTTTTATGTTCGTCAGTGATATTGGGTTGTTTCTCTGTTCTGTTCTTGTCTGGTTTTGGTATCATGGCAAATCTGACCTCATAGAGTGAGTTTAGAAATATTCTCTCCCCTGAAATTTTCTGAAATACTTTCAATATAATTAACACTAGATATTCTCTAAATATTTGGTAGAGGTTAGCAGTGAAACTATCCACCTTTGGTCTTTTTTATATAAGACTTTTTATTACTGCTTCCATTTTGTTACTCTTTATTAGTCTGTTCAGATTTTCGATTTCCTCATGATTCAATCTTCATAGGTCATATGTGTTCAGGAATTTATTTTTTCTAGGCTTTCAAATTTGTTGGCATATAGTTGTTCATAATAGGCTCTAATAGTCCTTTCCATTTCTATAGTATCAGTTGTAATGTCTCTTTTTTCTTTGTTCCAGCTAAAGGTTTATTTTGTTTTTTTGTTTTTTTCAAATACCAACTTTTTGATTTGATGGGTTTTTTTTTTATTTTTTAGCCTCAATTTTATTTATTTCTTCTATAATATTTGTTTCTTTCAGTCTTATTCATTTTGAGTTTAGTTGGTTTTTGCTGTTCTGGTTCCTTTGGGTGTATCATTAGGTTGTTTATGTGAAGTCTTTCTGCTTTTTTGATGTGCGTATTTATTTCTATAAACTTTCCTTTTAGAACTGCTTGTGCTGTATCCTATATGTTTGGATATGCTGTGTTTCAATTTTTATTTTTCTCAACAAGTTTCTAATTTCTTCATTGACCTAATTATTGTTCAGTAACATATTATTTAATTTAATTTCTATGGATTTGTACCAGTTCCAATGTTCCTTCTGTTACTGGTTTCCAGTTTTATTTTGTTGTGGTCAGAAAAGATGTTTGATATTATTTTAATTAAAAAAATTGTTAAGACTTATCTTGTGACCTAACATATTGTTTATTCTGGAAAATGTCCTATGTGCTATTGAGAAAAACATGTATTCTGTAGTTGTTGGATGGAGTATTTGTAAAAGTCTATTAGGTCCATTTGGTCTACAGTGAAGTTTAACTCCAATGTTTCTTCATTGATTTGCTGTCTGAATTATCTGTCTATGACTGACAGTGGGATGTTGAGTTTTATACTCTTGCTGTATTGACCCCTTTATTATTCTATTATGCCCTTCTTTTACTTTTAACTGTTCTTCACTTAAAGTCTATTTTGTCTGATATAAATATAGCTGGTTCTACTCTTTTTTCCCTCCTTTCGTATTCAGTCTGTGCATGTCTTTAGAGGTGAAGTGAGTACTTTAGGCAGCGTATAGATGGGTCTTGTCTTTTTATCTATTCAATCACTCTATGTCTTTTAATAGGATAATTTAATTCATTTATATTCAAAGTTATTATGGGTAGATTAAGTGTTACTACTGCCATTTTCCTCCCTGTTTTCTGGTTGCTTTATAATGCTTTCTTTCTTCCTCTCTTATTGTCTTCCTTTGTGATTAAGTGATTTTTTTTCTAGTGGTACTTTTTGATTCTGGGCTATTTATTTTAAGTCTATCTATTGTAGGTTTCTGTTTTGTGGTTACCACAAAGTTTACAAAAAAACCTTACAGTTATAACACATTATATTAAACTGATAACTTCTTAACTTTTATGGCAAAGAAAACAAAAGTTACATAAACTCTACCTTAGTTTTCTGTAGTCTGAATATTGTTTGTCTAGGTATAGTTATTTGTTTGTGTGTTTGTGTTTTAATCGTAGTTGTTTCTTAGCTTTCTGTATCTGTGATTTGGTCTGTTATTACCTTTGAATTGTTCTCTGACATTGTTACTTCAAATATTTCTTCCTTTTCATTTCCTCTTTCTTATTTTTCTGGCATCCTAACTAGGTGCATGTTACGTCTTTTGGAAATTTTTTACAGGTCTTGGATGATCTCTTCTGCGTTTTTTTATCTCTGCATTTTAAAATGAGAAGTTTTTATTGATCTATCTTAAGCTCAGTGATGCTTTCCTCAGCAGTGTCACATGTACTTGTGAGTCCATCCAGTCATTCTTCACTATTATTATAGTGTTTTTTACTTCCAATATTTATTTGTGATTCTTTTTCAGAACTTTCATCTCTCTTCTTATATTACCTATCTGTTCTTTCATGTTGTCTACTTTAATCACTAGAGTCCTTAACATATCATCAAAATTATTGCAAATTCCCTACTTGGTAATTTCAACATTGGTGTCATATCCGAGTCTGGTTCTGATGCTTGCTTTCCATCTTCATACTTTTTTGCCCTTGCTTTTCTCTGTTTATTGTAATTTTTTGTTGAAAGTTGAACATGTGGTATTGAATAAGAGTAACCAAAAAAAAAAATCATCTACTGTGAGAAATTGCATGTATTTGAATGGGAGCCTGAATTTGTTTAATGATTACCATCGCTACAGATGCCTGATACTTCAAATCCCTACAGTGTCCTTGTTTAATCTCCCCTCTTGACTTTGGGTTCCTCTATGGACATCTTCTCAGAGAGAGTATACATCTTGCAGGTCCTTTGCCTACAATTCAATATCATTACAGTGAAACTCTATTGGTGTTGTGGTAGAGTATGGAATGAAGGAGGAACATTCTATAATCTTATGATTAAGTCTCATTTAGTGAGTTTGTGTCTTTGGCCTCTGAACTTTGCAGCTGTTCTTCTTATGTTGTTTTGCTTCCCTCCCAGTTAGGTAAGACAAGAAGCCTGTAGAGGCCTGGAGTGGGAAAAATGCTTTTGATGCAGCTCTGTAAGGCTCTGGTAAAGAACTGGAGAGGAGGCTTTTGTTAATGGAGAAGGCTCTGGGCATATTCCAGAAGAATTGCTCCTCCCACACCCACCCACTTGTCAAAGCCATGAGAAGATCTTTCTTAGATCCTCACAACAAGTAACTGGTGGGGCTCCTGGAAGTAAAACCCAGGCTAGTTGGTAGTTGAGCATGAGATTATTCATTCTCATGTTAGATCACACTCAACCACCAGCAGTTAACCAAATTACTAGCTAAGTGTTCCTACTAGAATGGCTCTAGCAGCTACTACCTTCAGGCAAGCAGACCTGGCATGTAACTATCTGGATTTTCCTTTCCAGGTTTACTGGGAATGTACATATGTGCTTTTTGAGTGTTATTTTCTGAGTGTTATGATTAACTTCCCTTTCTGAGTTAGTGACATGAACATATTCTTTGATAGTTTATTTTTTCCTTTGTAATGACAAACACGTAAGGAAAACTTGATGCGTAACTAGGGATTATCTGAAATAAGTGCACTTTGCTTTGAGTAACACTAATTAATTAATGTTTTATGCTAATGTTAAACATTAAATAATGTTTTTATATGAATCATGTAATTAAGATTAAAATCCCAATGAGTATATTAAACAAATATGTTGGAAAAATTTGAACTTCTTTCTCTAGGATAGCAGAGTGCAGTAATTTTAATAAATCATATGCATGTGTGTTTATATGCTCATGTATACACAGGTCTACATAGTACAAATGTAAATTTGTCTTCAAACTAAAATCTCTACCACGCTTAAGGGAAATATTTTTGCCAAATTTAATTATTTAATTAATTTTTAAATCTTTACTCTGGAAAAGACATATAAAAGAAACACTGAGAAGTAGCCTCATTTTCTTTTTAGTAACTACCTGATTAATTATATAAATTTATAAAAATTAGCATTAGTACACATTTTAGTAACAGGAAATAAATATACTATTTGGCTCAAATAGGATTTGCAGGTAAAAATATAGACTTATTAATGAAAACCTGTTGTTATCTAATTTTAAGTAATCTGTTGGTTGTATAAATTTGATTTCCAGAAAACTTGACCTTGTTGATAATGGGTAGTGAGCAGATTTTAGATCATGTAGTTAGTTTTGCATGTATTACACACCCATCTGCTTCTCCATCTGGCAGCAGACACAGAAGTGTTATATACATTCTTCTCACCAACAGCCCAATTGTTAGCTTCCTGCTGATAGCCCTAGTGCAAGCTTCATTGGGTAATTATTTCAGGCAGAAAACAACCAACCCACATGTTCAAGAATAATTACTAGTTCAATTAACTAACCAAAAACAGGTGATATTTTACTGTCCAGGAGTAGAAACAATTTCAATTTCTGCAGCACTTCAATAAAAATATTTGGATAGCAGATGTGCTTTTTAGTACCTTGAGAGTACGAAAAAATAAAAATAAACATGACGTATATACCAACGTAAGTTGACAGTAAATTATGAATCATTTTTTAAAACTTATTATTCCACATTAGCCATTTAGCTTTAAAATAATATAAACACACAAAAAATCTACCAACATGATATGCTATCCAACAAATTTTTAAAGTCTGTATTTAAAAAACTTTTTTGTAGCAGTGACAGACATAATCAATATCAATGTTGTATATAATCATATTTGCATAGGATTTTATTGTAAAATTGTATGCTATTTACTTTAAATATTGTCTGCATTTCAATATAAGAAATCTATAAACATCATGCATATTTATTAGCATATTTTAATACCATTTTAAAAGACATGTTCTAATATACATATATGAGTATTCATTTATAATATATTTTATACAGCAGCATTATTCTCAGTTTTAATTGAAAATATATATTTTTGAATTAATACTGATGTAGTTAGTGGTGCTAATTTTTTTCATTTAAAAACTATATGATCTTTTTAACATGTATAATCTTTTCAGGAACTCAAATAGTAGGTCTAATATAATTTGTTTTAAATATAAGATTCAATTGAAAATTTAAAGAAACAATTCTACTAAATAGAAAATATGATATAACGAAGCACAAAATGTTGAGTCTTGGGAGTACGAGGTGGGCGGATGGCCTGAGGGCAGGAGTTCAAATACAGAATTTAGCTGGGAGAGGTGGTAGGCACCTGTAATCCCAGCTACTGGGGAGGCTGAGACAGGAGAATCACTTGAACTGGGGAGGCAAAGGTTGCAGTGAGTTGAGATTGTGCCATTGCACTCCAGCCTGTGCGACAAGAGTGAGCCTTTGTCTCAAAAAAAAAAAGTGTTAGTGGTTCTCATTGTATCTCCAGTAAAGCAGAATTAGAAGACTTCTCCAGAGCAGTTACTGTATTTATTCTAGATTTTATTCTTGGCTTAATTTATTTTATGCAGATATTCTTACTCAAGTCTCTCTCTCTCTCTCTATGTATATATTCATATATTCATTCATTCTTAAAAATTATTTGATTGTTTACATAAATAAAATCCTCATAAAATTAAGTCATTAACAATTATCTTGGAGAAATCCTTGGATTGTATTAAAACTCTAGCACTCAGAGTGGACCACACTAGGGAAGGAGTGTGGAATTCTGCTTAGAATTCTGTCTCAATAAGTTTTACCAGGCTCCAGTTATTACTCATGCATTAGCACATCCCCTCCTGTGAACATTATCACAATCACTTCTCCATACATCAGGGAACAATCAGCTTATGTGGGTCAGCAGAGTGAGTGGACAGGGTATTCTGATGAGCTGGGAATGAGAATGGACTTCCTTAGTTCCCCATGAGAGGTGTGGAATCTTGGCATAGGCCTGCTTCAAAGGGACCCGGGAAGCTGGCTGAGAGGATCCACAATTCAAAGTAGAAATGTTAAGAATTTAGATGTAACTGATTACAGCAGGATATTCCTTTAGCTCACATATTGGCTTTTAGCTAAGTGGGTAACGTTAAGTGAATTTAAAAATAGATTCTCAAAACCTAGTCTCTATCTAGCATTTTGTGCAAAAAAAGCTTTAGATATTTATTACTGTTTCATTCACTTAAGAAAGAAAAGGGTCAGAGGCACATTTACAAAATGAAAATCTTCTAACTAGTAACTAAATATAGTTTATTGTTTATTAACCAAATAATTAGGGATGCAAATAACATCTCCATGCCATCTGCCTCAGGGACTCTTACTGAAGCTTCATTACTTTCTGGGGCAGAGGCTCAGCTCTAAAAGACATCACTGGAAAAAAATGCAGAATAGCAAAAAAGAAATGTACATATTATCTGTGCATTAACAAAATCTATTATTAAACAGGCGATAATGTCAATGGTATATACAAATAGATGCAAAACAATATATACAAATTTGTCTGCCGTGTGTGCAGTGATATATTTAATTTACATATGCAAATTTTTGATATACAATGTTGCATTCAATGATGCAAAATTGCCAGTGATCTGTGCAACAATATAAGGAAAATGTATTGTCTATACAATGATTTTCAAGCTAGGTCTACCGTACATGAAAGTACAAAAAGATGAGGTCATTTTCAAGTAAAATCTCATGATAATTGAGACAGATGTTGCTTCTGACTTGCAGTAAGTGGAAAATTGCTTTGTGTCTCCACTTTTCATATTTGTACACTTGGTCTCAGACTATGATATAGTAATTTCATATACTTGAAAACATAGGTTATAAAGACTTTATCTGCTTTAGTTCATTTCTGAGGAAGAAATACAAAGGAATTGTTCTCAAGATCAATATGGTTAAATATAGTAAACAAATTCTTTAAGATCTAACTCAAATGCCTTTTATGAGTGCTCTGATCTTCCCCAGGACTCATGCATAGTGAGTGATTCCCTTCTCTTTGGCTGGCACTTTCTACACACATTACTTATTCCAATCCTAACCCTAGTTCCTGGATGGCAAGCATTATGCAGTTCTCAAGTTCATTCTTACAATCCCTCTGATTCCTATGAAGGTGAATGGCATACATAGCCAGCTACTTCAATGATTAACTACTGTAACTACAGTATCTGTTTTGATAAAGGGGAGAGATTTTTGACATATGTATACTTGGCAACATGAAACAATTTCACCAAAAGCATTGTGGGTGTGTTTTGATATTAACTTAAAATGTGTATAGCAGTCCCATTTCACAAGGCTCTGAATGAGAAACAACATTAACAACACTAAGATAAGTACACACACACACACAGCGCACACACACACAGGACAGATAAGCCTTGTAAATATAGTTGCTTTCAGTGCAGTCTTCTGAAAGTGTTACATTCATATACACAGAGATATCAGTTCTTCTTGTAAAGAATTTCTTTAATAGGCTTTTTTCCCCCACAGGGCAAGCTGAAACTGGTTGACATAGCAATGGGCTAAAATGACAATGTAGAGAAAATAGTTGAAAATCAAATAAAAAAAAAAACAGGTCGAAAATTCTTTGTACACCTTAATAAGGACAATGGCTTCTACTATCCTAAAAGTTTTCCCACATCTTTGTGACCACCACATCACTAATTTTAATTCCCCAAAATAGAATTGCATTTCCTGTCTGAGCTTTAACTAACATATTATAACAAAAAGCATACTGGACTAGAATTAAACCTAGTTATAAGATATGTTTGTCATATGAAAAAAAGCTAATGATCGCTGGTCATTAGAGAAATGCAAATCAAAACCACAATGAGATACCATCTCACACCAGTTAGAATGTCAATCATTAAAAGGTCAGGAAACAACAGATACTGAAGGGGATGTGGAGAAATAGGAATGTTTTCACACTGTTGGTAGGAGTGTAAATTAGTTCAACCATTGTGGAAGACAGTGTGGCGATTCCTCAAGGATCCAGAACCAGAAATACCATTTGACCCAACCATCCCATTACTAGGTATATACCCAAAGGATTATAAATCATTCTACTGTAAAGACACATGCACACATATGTTTGTTGCAACACTATTTATGATAGCAAAGACTTGGAACCAACCCAAATGCCCATCAATGATAGACTGAATAAAGAAAATGTGTCACATATATATTTTGGAATACTATGCAGCCATAAAAAAAGAATGAGTTCGTGTCCTTTGCAGGGACATGGATAAAGCCAGAAACCATCACTCTTAGCAAACTAACACAGGAACAGAAAACCAAACACCGCATGTTCTCACTCATAAGTGGGAGCTGAACAATGAGAACAGATGGACACAGGAAGGGGAACATCACACACCAGGGCCTGTCAGGGGGTTGGAGGGCTGGGGGAGGGATAGCATTAGGAGAAATACCTAATGCATGTGGGGCTTAAAACCTAGATGACATATTAATTGGTGCAGCAAACCACCATGGCACATGTATACTTATGTAATAAGCCTGCATGTTCTGCACATGTATCCCAGAACTTAAAGTAAAATTAAAAAAAAATTTTTGCTTTATATGTCAGTGTGACATTATAGAATACGGGGTCCAAGTTATAAATCTCAACATTTTCATTCAGCCACAAAAAAATGGGAACAAAACGTGTCATAATTTTTAAAATTATTGTTAGAAACCTAATTAGAAGATATAATACTGTATCAACTATTTAAATATACCAAAGAATGAGCATATTTATATTTAAATATACCGAAGAATGAGCATGTTTATATTTAAATATACCGAAGGATGAGCATGTTTATATTTAAATATACCGAAGGATGAGCATGTTTATATTTAAATATACCGAAGGATGAGCATGTTTATATTTAAATATACCGAAGGATGAGCATGTTTATATTTAAATATACCGAAGGATGAGCATGTTTATATTTAAATATACCGAAGGATGAGCATGTTTATACTTAAATATACCGAAGGATGAGCATGTTTATACTTAAATATACCGAAGGATGAGCATGTTTGTATTTAAATATACCGAAGGATGAGCATGTTTATATTTAAATATACCGAAGGATGAGCATGTTTATATTTAAATATACCGAAGGATGAGCATGTTTATATTTAAATATACCGAAGGATGAGCATGTTTATATTTAAATATACCGAAGGATGAGCATGTTTATATTTAAATATACCGAAGGATGAGCATGTTTATATTTAAATATACCGAAGGATGAGCATGTTTATACTTAAATATACCGAAGGATGAGCATGTTTGTATTTAAATATACCGAAGGATGAGCATGTTTATACTTAAATATACCGAAGGATGAGCATGTTTATACTTAAATATACCGAAGGATGAGCATGTTTATACTTAAATATACCGAAGGATGAGCATGTTTATACTTAAATATACCGAAGGATGAGCATGTTTATACTTAAATATACCGAAGGATGAGCATGATTATACTTAAATATACCGAAGGATGAGCATGATTATACTTAAATATACCGAAGGATGAGCATGATTATACTTAAATATACCGAAGGATGAGTATATTTATACTTAAATATACCGAAGGATGAGTATATTTATATTTAAATATACCGAAGGATGAGTATACTTATATATAAATATTCTTAAGTATATATTTAAGTATATACTTAAGAATATTTATATTTAAATATACTTAAGAAGAAGTATATTTATATTTAAATACACTTAAGAAGAAGTATATTTATATTTAAATACACTTAAGAAGAAGTATATTTATATTTAAATACACTTAAGAAGAAGTATATTTATATTTAAATACACTTAAGAAGAAGTATATTTATATTTAAATACACTTAAGAAGAAGTATATTTATATTTAAATACACTTAAGAAGAAGTATATTTATATTTAAATACACTTAAGAAGAAGTATATTTATATTTAAATACACTTAAGAAGAAGTATATTTATATTTAAATACACTTAAGAAGAAGTATATTTATATTTAAATACACTTAAGAAGAAGTATATTTATATTTAAATACACTTAAGAAGAAGTATATTTATATTTAAATACACTTAAGAAGAAGTATATTTATATTTAAATACACTTAAGAAGAAGTATATTTATATTTAAATACACTTAAGAAGAAGTATATTTATATTTAAATACACTGAAGAAGAAGTATACTTATATTTAAATACACTGAAGAAGAAGTATACTTATATTTAAATACACTGAAGAAGAAGTATACTTATATTTAAATACACTGAAGAAGAAGTATATTTATATTTAAATACACTGAAGAAGAAGTATATTTATATTTAAATACACTTAAGAAGAAGTATATTTATATTTAAATATTTATTAGTATTTTGATAAGTAATGTTTTCACTCTTTTGTTAACCATCTAATCCACAAAAGGTCTCATTAGAAAATACTTAATACTCAGACACTGTAGGAACAAAACAACGAGCATTATTAAAAACAGGGGAAGGTGGGACAAATGTCTGAGTTTTTTTAAAAATTTTTTTAGTATTATTACACTTTAAGTTTTAGGGTATATGTGCACAATGTGCAGGTTTGTTACATATGTATACATGTGCCATGTTGGTGTGCTGCACCCATTAACTCGTCATTTAACATTAGGTATATCTCCTAATGCTATCCCTCCCCCCTTCCCCCACCCCACAACAGGCCCCAGAGTGTGATGTTCCCCTTCCTGTGTCCATGTGTTCTCGTTGCTCAACTCCCACCTATGAGTGAGAACATGCGGTGTTTGGTTTTTTGTCCTTGTGATAGTTTGCTGAGAATGATGGTTTCCGGTTTCATCCATGTCCCTACAAAGGACATGAACTCATCATTTTTTGTGGCTGCATAGTGTTCCATGGTGTATATGTGCCACACTTTCTTAATCCAGTCTATCATTGTTGGACATTTGGGTTGGTTCCAAGTCTTTGCTATTGTGAATAGTGCCGCAATGAACATACGAGTGCTTGTGTCTTTATAGCAGCATGATTTATAATCCTTTGGGTATATACCCACTAATGGGATGGCTGGGTCAAATGGTATGTCTAGTTCTAGATCTCTGAGGAATCGCCACACTGACTTCCACAATGGTTGAACTAGTTTACAGTCCCACCAACAGTGTAAAAGTGTTCCTATTTCTCTACATCCTCTCCAGCACCTGTTGTTTCCTGACTTTTTAATGATTGCCATTCTAACTGGTGTGAGATGGTATCTCATTGTGGTTTTGATTTGCATTTCTCTGATGGCCAGTGATGATGAGCATTTTTTCATGTGTCTTTTGGCTGCATAAATGTCTTCTTTTGAGAAGTGTCTATTCGTATCCTTTGCCCACTTTTTGATGGGGTTGTTTGTTTTTTTCTTGTAAATTTGCTTGAGTTCATTGTAGATTCTCGATGTTAGCCCTTTGTCAGATGAGTAGGTTGAGAAAATTTTCTCCCATTTTGTAGGTTGCCTGTTCACTCTGATGGTAGTTTCTTTTGCTGTGCAGAAGCTCCAACATTCAACATTCTTAAAGAAAAGAATTTTCAACCCAGAATTTCATATCCAGCCAAACTAAGCTTCATAAGTGAAGGAGAAATAAAATACTTTACAGACAAGCAAATGCTGAGAGATTTTGTCACCACCAGGCCTGCCCTAAAAGACCTCCTGAAGGAAGCACTAAACATAGAAAGGAACAACCGGTACCAGCCACTGCAAAAACATGCCAAAATGTAAAGACCATCAAGGCTAGGAAGAAACTGCATCAACTAAAGAGCAAAATAACCAGCTAACATCATAATGACAGGACCAATTCACACATCACAATATTAACTTTAAATGTAAATGGGCTAAATTCCAGAGGAATTTGGCTTTTCCTAAATGGCTTTTCCTACTTGGAGTTATGGCCTTTCCTACTTGGAATTATGTTAAATTAGCACATTAAATTTGGGAGAGTTGAAATTTTCATGTTTTGGATTTTACTTTCAAAAATATCATATGGGCATTTATTTGTTTGCTTTCATAAACCTTCATAGATTAAGTAATATTGTTCTTTTATCCTGATAAACTATGTTATAATTTTATGAATATTAGAAATGGAAATTTCTTTCTACTTCATTTTGTTAATTTTTATTTTTAAACTAAGGAGCATTATAATTTTTATATTTATATTTTATCCTGTTAATTCATTAATCAACTTATTCTCATTTTCCTAGATAAACAAGTCTATCAAAAGAATAAAAACAACAGTGGAAAAAACTTCATCTACTTTTTTCCAAAGTTTGTAGCAGTTTCTTGACCCACTGTATTTGCTATAATCTTCAACACAGTATTTGAAGCCAGTATACATGAAAGGCTTCTGTCTCTATTTCTTATATGAAAGAAAAAAATTCATTTTGTTATTGTGGATAGTAAGGGATGTTTGTGTTTGATTTTTAATTATGTAAGGTTCTATCACTATGATAAAATGATCAGAAAAAATGTTAAATGGCTAGGTGTTATTTTTTACAGACCAAATCAAAGTTTGCAAAGTATATGTAAATAAGAGAAAAAGAGATTATATTTGAAAAAAATAATTGTTAAAAGATGGAGCCCACAAAATATCCTTTCTTACTCTTTGTGTACATTAAGGGCATTTAGTGTTTTCATTCTCCTAAATAAAATCATATGCATATTTCTACTCCAGCTTTTCATAAAATACTCTTGTAATTGTAACTGTGAAGGATTAATCAAGAGAAGGAAATGTTAACGTCCTTTACACACTAATGCAATAGGGGAAAAGTGAATACAAGGCAATAATGCGCTTAAATGTCTTAATTTGACATTTATCAGAAGGCTGACTCTGTGAGAAGTAGAGAAATGTTCAAGAGCATAACTAATATTCCCTTATTTGAAGGAAGATAGCGGTGATAATATAAACTAGCACAGACCAAATGGAATGTAAATGGTGTAGAAAGAAAAAATTATTGGGATGTAGAGGAAACAATAAGGCATCAGGATGTATTGTGACTTAAACTGAACCCTGATGAAAGGGTGAAAGTGGATGAATGGTTGTCAAGCTGTGAGAAAATCCTTGTGGGCTCGTTGCCTTGTTTTGATCAGCATGAAAACGTTGTCTTCGCAATAGCTAAATACATACATGTTTCCATATCTGGAAGACAAAAGATACGATTGAACCTATTGGAACAGATTATGTCACAAGGAATAGCAAGAAGAGAAAATTGCTGGATGTAAAAGGAAGAAGGTTAAGTAAATTGGGCACTTGTTAAGTGTAAAAATAACATTATATATATTGTCCTTACAAGAGGAAAAGGCAGTTAATTTCACTTAATTCCTGGGATTCTTCCTAAAAAGTATAAGGTTTACTTCTTGGAATATACAGGCTTTGTCTCAGAACTAAATGTGAGTGATTTTGAAGTGAACAGTTCTCCTTCAACAACATCATGCTGCACCCAAGCAAAGGGAAGTATCTATGGACAGATTTACAGACACTGAGGCATACTTATACTATAATAATGATTGAGCTGTTGGCTTGCTAATGACTTCAAAAGTTTTTAAGTCTTTCTTAAGTGTGCCAGCCAAAAATATCATTATTTGGAAGCTCATTGTCAATAGAATTAAGTTAAGAATCACTTAACTTAGTTGTGTGTGACTTCTGTGAACACTACCAAATGTGCAGAGCAGCAGATTCTTCAAGGGTTAACTTTTACGTGCTGCCTGTATGATCTATAGATGTTCTTTAAAGAATCAAAGATGTCTTTATCTTCTTTTAGAAGATAAAGGATAAATCACAATTGTTTTATAAGTACCATATATGTGAATTAGCTTATGAGAAACTCCTCAGCCAAGAATAATGAATGAGGTCCTTATTTCACAAGAAGATCTCAAAAAATAAGAAGAAAGAAAGATGTTGAACAGTCGTTTTAAAATTGTATACTTGCTATATATATGCAAAGGATATAATGGGATATTTCCTTTAAGAAGAATAAAATATGCTTGATGATCTTGGACCTCTATTCCCAAAAGATATATTGTACCAAGAGTGAAGTGGTGGCAAACTAGCAAGTGTTGATGTGGATGAATTTTAACCCGTTCTAGATAAAAATGGGAAGGTGGAGGGAGCATAGAGAAAGTTTGGAAGTAAGCTGAAGATGTTAGAGATGCAAAACCAGAGGCGAGTAGAGCAAAATCATGAAGGTTCTGACTCTAAGGGCGAGGATATAAAAATTACCTGGACACTAAATGGTGGTATTAATAAATTCATGCCTTCTGTAATCCTTGGGACCCTCTTAATTTTTTCATCTTGTTCCTCCTTTTCAACAACTGGCTGATTCTTCTTTCCAGATAAGGGACGATGAGGGTTTGGCTGGCAGTGGTCAAGGCGGATAGTAAAATGCCAAAAAAAAAAAAGGAAGTTGAGAGTGTTGTCCTGGTCATTCTCTTCTCATTAACCTGCATAGCATAATTAAATGGTTCTCACCATTCAGATCTCAACTCTAAGTTTACTCCCTCAATGTGACAAGTGACTAGGTCTCTATAACTTGCTGTATGAATTCTAACATTTCATCATTGCAAAGGCAATCTAGGAAGGCAATCTAGGATGCAAAGGCAATCTAGGATGATCTATTATAGTTACAGTTTGTATTTTGGATAACCTTTTGACTAATGTCTTTCTGCCTCTTTAGTCAATATGCTCTTTGAGAGTAGAAAGCATGCTTCTTTTGCTTAGCACCTCATGTAACACCGGACTTAGGTACAAAAATATTTTTGAACAAAAAAAGAATGTAGCAATGAAATTCCATGAGAAGCATTTAGACTTGTTTTTTATAATGTATAAACTTTTCTATTGATAAAGTACTGAATAAAATTGAAAATATAAATCTCCCATACTCAGAATGGAACTTGAAAGTATGGTCAGAGATGACTGATGAACAGAATTTCTTTTAATTTAAACATTTCTTTTTTGCTTGTTGTGGTTTCCATTTTATCTAAGTAAAAGCGATAATTCAATTTATGTGTGTAGTTTCAAAATAAAAAAATTGCCATACTCTAAAAAGTATTAAAAAGGAATGTAGAATGAGACAATAAATGAATTGAGAGTGTAACTTGGAAAAACGTTCACATTTAGGGTAATGGAGAAAAAAGATAACAGTAGGAAAGGAGATAAAGAAATATTAAACAGTTAATATAATCACAAGACAATTGTGTGACATCATTAATTAAAGGGGAAACATCTGAGATCTTATTAACTTCACAAAAAGGCAAGGAAAATAAGTGTTCATTGAGCACCTGCTACTTGCTGTGCTTTGCAAGCACTTTAGTATAACTTATGTCTCATGATTACTTTTCTTTTTTTTATCAGATGAGGTAGCCACTTGTCAGAAAACTTAAATAATTCACTTGCTGCAATAAAGCGAGTAGACTATGAATTTTAAAGTGAGACTTAGGTTCAACCAGAACTCATTGTCATGGACATTCTATCTCTTTTTAAAGATTATGCAGTTCTATAATATTTCCAAAAACTTAATAAAATCCTTATCAACTCCTGTAAGAACAACACTTCCAAAAAAGGATATACAGCTGCTGTGTTTATAGAGATTCATAGGAAAATAAATAGATCAACAGAAGGTAATTTACTGTGTGGAAACTTGGAAAGGAAAGGGCCTGTGCCTCATTCCTTTCCTACTGGGGAAGCTTAGGAAATGAGCAACCTCAACCAGTTCTCATTTGTAAACATGCTATTAACCTTGACCCAGCATCTCTTACTAACCTGATACTGTACTTACATAGAAAAGAGGAGTCCCAGGGCTGGACGTGGTGGCTCATGCCTGTCATCCCAGAACTATGGGAAGCCATGGTGGGTGGATCACTTGAGGTCTGGAGCTTGAGACCAGCCTGGCCAACATGGCGAAACCCTATCTCTACTAAAAATAAAAAAATTACCTGGGTGTGGTGGCACATGCCTGTAATCCCAGCTACTCAGGAGGCTGACACAGGAGAATCACTTGAATCCAGGAGGCGGAGGTTGCAGCAGTGAGAGGAGATCTCGCCACTGCACTCCAGCCTGGGCAACAGAGTGAGACACTGCCTCAAAAAAAAAAAAAGGAGTCCTTATCTAATAAATAGTTATATCAGGATATATCCAGTATCCAGACAGCCCAGATTGCAATATTGTAAATGAAGCTGCCATTGTCAATTTATGCTGCAGGGCTGCCTGGAGAATGAGAGCTAGTGAGTTGTACAATTAACAGAGTATAAAAAGATGCTTCCCCCAAATTAAAGTGGAACCTTTTGTGAGCTATATTTTTATGTATCTGTTCCAAAAAATTCTGTTATTCTGAAAACAAAAGGTGTTCTAAGAAAAAAGAAAGTGGACATTTTGGCATGTTGTCTGACAGTTTCAGCCTCTTCTAGGAAAGGCTGTTTCATCTGTATTTGTTTGCGGTATTATTAGTAAAGATTGGTGCTGGGTAATAGCTGTGATTACTACGAATCTGCTTTGAGGATTTAAATGTTTGTGCTATTACAGAAATCAAAAGCAAAAGTGAAGAAGAGAGAGAATACTGACAAGAGGGGAGATGGCAGGACAAATATCCTGGGAGTCCTGCTTTCCATGATCAGCTAAGTATACACAAGTGAAGCATCCAAAAATTGTTCAATAAAAATGTTTAAGAGTAACTCATTAGGCTGACATTTCCCTTATATACTCTCTGTAAATGTGAGCCTTTTAAGTACAAATAGCTTATTTTATGGGAAATTAAGTTATTATATTAAAATTAAATGTTTACTGTGCATATGCAAAGATTTCCAGTGACTTCCAGAAATAACATACTTGCTCGCAATATGTGACTCTGGTAATGAAAATAAGTTTTTAAAATAATATCTTCCTATAAGTCAGATTCTCCCAATACATGAGTTTAACACTCTGCAGGCAAAACTTTTTGAAACTTCAGGGTCAGTTTATTTTGATGACTAAGGAACTAACCCTTCTATAAGAACGGCATTATTCCAGAAGTGTAAAACAGATGTACTTCCAAATAGCCAACATAGTAAAGAAATAAGCACATAAATGACAGGGAGATTACCAAATTCTAGCCATAGCAATGTGATTCTTGACCTTAATTGGTTTATAGAAAAATGAACTCAGTTTACTCTGTGCTAAATAGTCTAAATAGTCTCCTAATCATTGTTTAAAATCATTAACCAATTTTAGATTCAAAAATCCCTATAGAGCTAGTCCTGCCCTCCCCACCACTCTTCAGCTGTGCATTATGTATAAATGCTTTCATCTGAGAAACATCTCAATGGCAAAACCGTTTGCAATTCACAGCATCTGCCTTAATGGTTTATTCCTGGGGGCTAATATTTAAAACAACTCCTATTTTGTACAGTGCTTTACTACACCACTTGGAATGTTTCTTCTGATAGACAAGTAAAGGGACAATTTTCAGTATCTCTACTTTAACTCCAGGGTCCCCAAAAATGAATTTGGCATATGTCATGTAGCCTGTATTTCACAGACTTCCTTAAAATGGAGTCTCCAAATTTGTTGAAAAAATCCACCCATATTATTGCATGATAACAATAATAAACAGAATGGACTATTTTGTGTATATCTTGCAATAATTTTAGCTTCACCAGTACTTTCGATGTTTATTATTGTCGATTATTTTATAGAATTTTAACTTCTAACTGGAAAAGTTTTAAAAATATGTATATTTTCTGTTAAGTTTTAAAATAAGATTAAGGTAGACAGTAAAATGGATTCATACTAATGAACACCTTCTGTTATAAACAATAATATGGAGTCACCTATTCCAATTTGTGTTTTTGTAGGAATGTAGGAAGCTTTGGTCTGTAATAGATACCCCTCAGGTCACTTGTCCATTTTTGGCACAGCGTGATCTTATCAACTAGATCTTCATTATATGGAATGTAAAACTTTTATGAGCCTGAAATGGAATTCTGCTTGTATAACATTTGTGATTACAGCAAACTGATTACAGTGTCTTCACATATCCCTGGACTCATTAATCTCAGAATTTGAGAGATTTGAGGAACTGTAGTTCGACCCCCTCATCTGTGGTAAGAATCCTTCCATAACAACTCCAACAGATGTCACTAAGCTTCTAGTTTAACACTTTCATGTCACTAAGCTTCTAGTTTAACACGTTCATGTCAGAAAAATCACCAAGTCCCAAGGAATTATATTATTTTGTGGGAAAATTATAATGGTTAAAGTGCACTGTTTTTTTTAAATGTTAAGAAATTTGTATTCTATTAATTTTGTCACTTGAATAGTTCTACATTACTGTATAAGATCACCTGAATCCAACTTCTTCATTTATAACAGACCCAATATATCTCAATTGGCTCTCTCTCCCTCCCTCCCTCCCTCTCTCCCTCTGTTACCTATAGCCATTAAAATCCTATTTAATACAGAGTCATCCTATCCTTAAGACTCATAGAAACCAATTCATAGGCTTGGAAAATCATTCTTCTGGTTTCTAAATAATACTTAGGGAACCAGCCTTTGATGACTACGCATCTTTGTAGTCATGTGGATTAATCTTTTTATATCTTAATTTTACCAATAAAATATGGTGATTATAATAGTCCATATTATTATTTTAGGATAGACTATTAATAATATAGAAAAGAAAATGCCTAGGAATTAGACAGTGTGCTGAATGAGCTAATACTCATGCAATCACATTGGGATCTTTGTGACAAGTCTATTGATCTGTGAATCATCAGGTAGCATTTGTAAAAATATTCAAATATTAACAGTTAACAAATTCATTATCTATTTATTGAAGATCCACTAAACTTCAGTGAGTTTTATAGATGGTAGGGATAAGAAAGTGAGCAAGAAATCCTGTGGTCTAGCAGGCTGACTAAGACCAAACAGGCAATGACAAACAGCATGAAAAGTGAGAAGTGAGACAAAGATTGCTATGTGAAGATACAGGAGGGTCATCTAGCAGAGACTGTGGAAGATGTAGACTCTTCCAGGTGAACTATTTAAAATTAATGAACAGTAAAGAATAAATCTGTTAACTAAATGAATTGAAAAAAAGGCAAGATGTTTCTGTTAGGAGAAAAATTCTGTGTGAAGACTGATGATAATATACTTTATGAGACGAGTTACAGAAAGGTTATTGAGGTTGGAGAATGGGAGAGGATAGTGGATCAGTGCTGGAGGGACACAAAGGATCCAGGTCAGAGGGACTTAGAAAGCAAGCTAAAGAATGTTGACTTTATGGGTTATGATGGTATTTTCCATGCCCTCCACATACTAGGTATTATAAAACATTTAATCTTTGCTAAATTCATAGGCAAAATGTAAAATCTCCTCCTTTTTATTTTAAATTTTATTCAGTTGTGGATAGAAGCATCTTTAGGAGAGGGCTTCATTGGCTGTGATGTATCTTTCACTATGAACTGCGCGTTCATGTTCTCCATCCCTTTAGTGATTGCGTTGTTCATCTTTTGCTTACTGATTCTTAAGAAATTGCTGGAGACTATGAGTATCAATTGTTCTTAAGGATTTTTTTCCAGTCTTTTTTTTTTTAATTTGTTACTCTTTAAAAAATGCTAACTAGAGATTTTATAGTTATATAAATACATTTGTAGCTTCATAGACTTCAAGGATGTATGCAAGGTAGAAAAATGCATGTGTGTGTGTGTGTGTGTGTGTGTGATTCAAATTTTTATATGTACTTGTATAGATAGTCTAGCTACCACTTGGAGAAATAAGTGGAACGGAGCAAAACTGAAAACAGATAGACTAGTAAGAAATTTGCTGTGGTCATATCTAGATTAATGGAAGGGGTCATCTCTAACAGGAAGAACTGGAATTATTATTAAGGGTGATATTAATAGTTAAACTAAAATTAGAATCTCTACTAAATGTATGTTTTGGTGAAGAAGCCCATCGGTAACAGCCAGTACTTTGTCTTTCAATTAATGTGTTAGTCAAATACCAGTCATGCCAATACCCTCTATAAGGAAGGAGAAGGAAATAAACTTTCCTGAATCACCATGTAACATGAATTTTGTATATTCATTCATTTACTTGGTACAAGAAAACTGTGGGATTGAGATTATATCCCATATTTTTACAGATGAAGGAATTGAGGTTTATGAAGTTTAAATAACATTTCCAGTCATCGAAAACCAGGATATAACAGAAGATATTTGGTTCAAAACCTGAAAATTGGTACTGTCATATAATAAGAGAGAGAGGAATAATCCAGAAAGTGAAAAGAATTAAAAATGTGACCAAGTATGAATAAAGAAACTTGGCAAAGAGACTTGGCCACATTGAATTATCATTAGTTGGTATAATTAAGATTTAGAAGTCAAAAAGGGAAAGCTCAATGTCAAAACCATTATCTGAATATAAATTTTCAATAACTGCTCAGGGGTTAGGAAATCAGAGGACTAGCAAGCCATCCAGGAAAGCACCACCTTATGAGGTGTCCATTAAAACACAAAAAGAGAAAGAACAGAGACCATTTACACAAATAAAACAGGAGAAGTGAGACTTGGAGATGGAGAAAGGAAACCAAAAGCAAAAAGGGAGATATGAGTGTTTAACAAAATAAGAAGATTTAATAAATGAAGGAATTAAATTTGTACTCAGAACCAACCAAACATAAAAGAGCAACACAAGGTCAATGTGTGATATACAACTTTTGATGGTCATGAATAGGCTCACACATCTAAAGATACCTCAATTAATATCTTCCCTACCAGAATCACTTCATAGAGTGATAGCATGGTTAATTTGAATCTAAATCATCGTGGACTGACAGGACGTTTGCCTGCTTCTATTCGCTAGTGCAGTTTAGTTTGTCAAACTGGAAGACTGCAACACAAACAGGCCAAAACTCTGAGGTTTGGGTGCAAAGGGTAGATAATGCATATGACACATTAGATATGAAAAACTGTTCTTAAGAGACAATTTTTGAAATTTATATTGGAAAGGTATTCATGAAGAATAACGACCTAACTGTCCTTTAAGCCTATGTCCCAAGAATCAGTTCCTCAGATATAATCTGCAATAATTCCTAGGGAGTGTGTCAGTTATTTTTAACACATGAGAGTGAAGTGTACAGGGCAAGAAATGTTCTCTGCACATTTCCCTGTAATTAAGAGAGAGACTCTTCTTTAACTAAGATCCTGGATCATACATTGCTCATTATACTTCATATTTCAAATTCTTCATTCATTGGGAATTAATGAAATAACATTGTTGGATTCTAAAAACCGATAAGCAAGCAGGAAAGAGAACATGCAAACAACCAAAACACCCAGGCGATTACTCTGTGACTCACATGAATAATGTCAATTATATGGGACAAACCATTGGGATGTTATGTACTCCATGGAGAAATAAAGACTTTTCCAGATGGCTAGAGTTATCCAATATTTGACCTTCTATAGCAATGGTCTTCAGTCATGATATACTCTAGTTCATAGTTTTATTACTGTATTACTGAGGAACAAATATTTACTAATCCTTACATAGACTTCAAATTAGCATACTGGCCTAGGGCCTGTGATTAATGAGACTGGATCTGAAAAACCATGCCATGGGTAATTAATATTGAAAAGCACGATCCAGTGAATTCATAATGCATTTCTGACAACAACTAATAATCATTTATACCAGATGTAGCTTCTCTGTAATAATAAACTGCTGAAATGTTTTAAGCTTCTAAAGTAGTTTGTTTGCCAGGACTTAAAAAAAATAGAACCTGTTCAAATACATTTAGATGAATAACATATCTCTAAATCACCTACCTGTAAGTTTATGGTTTTTATAAAATAATTTAGATTCTATAAAAGTGCCATGATATTCTATTGTATATGAGAACACAAAGTTACTATCTATTCTGATGGGTGGACTTTTAGTCTGTTTACTGACAGTAGATTACTAAGCAGCAGAAAAAGGCTTTTAGAATAATAAATGAGTGGCACAAGAGTCATCAATAATATTATCAAAAAATTATACTTTTAAAAAATATGAAAATCTATAAGGTTAAAATATGACTTGAAATAAGTTCTCTAACCCATGGATACTTCTACGCCTCAAACATAACTATTTTTATTCTTTTAAAATTTATTTCCAAATCTTGTCTACATAATAGATCACACATATATATGCACTTTTTTTACATTGAACCATATGACCTTGCCATTTTTTACCTACAAAAATAGCAATTTCATAGAGCTGAAGCCACTATTTCCACCATTTCCCATCAATATATTTTCTTATTTGTTTTAGATTTACTTTTGCAGCAGCGTATTTTTCCCAAAGCCATTTCGAGGAAAATTGTCTCTGTAAGTAACATGGTAAATCAATGCTGAAATTTTTACCCCAACAGTCTTAAAATATAAAGCCACTTTTCAAAATTTGTAAACCTAGCTTGAGAAATATAAGAATTGAAAAAAATATTTTATATTATTACTGAATTTTTGTATATTTTATGTAGTCATGGTCTACCAATTGCTCCTAGCAATAATGTATTGAAATTGTATTTGGTACTTAGTTTTCCTTTTATTGTTTTTAATGGTCCCTTCACTTTGATTCCAAAACTATTGGTTATATTTGTTAAGTGAAAATGAATTATCTCTCCTCCAAGAGCCATGGAAAAATATTATTTAATACTAATTATGATTTTTATCTCTAATCTATAACAAAATTTTGGATATACATCTTAATATAGATTATAATCAGTAATATCTTTCATTTAAGCAGTTAAATTAAACATCGACCCTTCATAAATCTGATATGGATTTAATACAAGGTAATATATGTTTATTATGCAAAATAACTAGATAGATAATTCTACAGAAAGATCAGAAACAATTGATATTTTTAGAGAAATTTAATTTTTTATTAAATTTTTTGGCAATGATTTCTACTGTATTTTTATGTAGTACATAATTAAATGGGAGTAAAAGGTGGCATTGTATCTATATAATTTTAATGTCTATTAAAATTTTCATGTCTATTAAAATGTCTTTATTTTCAATACTGCAGTCATATTACAGCATAATGTTTAAAGGGGTTTTACATATTATGAACTTAGTAAAATATGCTTTCAAAATAGTTTTATTTAGGGATACTATGTGATCTAATGCAACAATACATCCCTAAGAAATGTTACATGCTTAGAAACAATATTAAGAAACCCATCTAACTTGCCTGAAGCAGAAAACCACTTAAGTTAGCTAAGCTCAAAATAGAGAAATTGCTAATGGGATCTATTGCAGATTCGTCACCTAAGGGAAAGGGAAATATAGCTAGCCACAGGAAGACTGGAAATAAAATCATGGATGGAAGCTTTTCTTCTGTTGCCCACTGTCTCTAATGCACTTGTCTCTATCATACTGGTCTTTCCTTCTTCTCTCTGCTTATGTGCCAAGCATCCCTGTCCAAGAATCATTCTATGTAAATTCACCTTGTACTGATCCATGTGTGTGTTTGGGGACATTTTTATAAATGGCGAAGTTTTTACATATATATTGGGATTATATTTGGTTTATTTTTTGCTATGGTCAGATGTACATACATCTAGATTACAGGGATGCACATCATTTATCATGGAGATCACAGGACCTATGATATTCATATTTGTATGAAGAAATAGAAAGATAAACATATGTTTAAATATATTTCAGAAAATAGAGTAGATACAGAAGCCCCCAGATATGCAAATTGACACTTTTTAAATGTTTAATTTTGAGCATGCATACCAGATATCATTTCTTTGTAACAATCATAAATTTTTCAGGAACAAGTTCAATAAGCCAAGTTAAATTTTTATGGATATTTGAACTACATGTTTTCAGCATGTTTTCATAGTTTGCCACTTGTGTTTTTAAATCAAATATTATTAAAATGTAAAAAGTTATTGTAAAAAGACTTGTATTTAAAATAAAAGAAAATAATTTGTTTCATTTTAAGTACCATATATTAAGTAGGCAGTTGCTAGATCCTGAGAAGCAAATCTGCATGAATCTCAAGCAATATACAATTTATAATCACTTACTGCACTTAAATAATTAATTGAGTAATGACTTTGTTGACTAAGTAGAATGTTTGTCTACAGAACGTTGCTAGTAATGTGGGTTACTCTCCAATGCATCCTTATTTGTAAAATGATAGAGTTTTTACTGCAATATTAACTATTATAAAAACATAAATTCTATTTTTCATAACATGTTCATGTTTTTTATTACAAATTATTTTAAACCTTTAAAAAGTTAATTTATCTTATACAACAATAAAAACTCTTTTCATTGTTTTTCAAATATATTTTTCCACTATATCTTATATATTCTTTAAAATATTCAGTTAATATTCAAATTATATTTTCTTCATATTAAGCTTTGATATAGTTAGAGAATTTTTTTTTTTTTTTTTTTTTTTTTTTTTTTTGCGACGGAGTCTATCTCTGTCGCCCAGGCTGGAGTGCAGCGGTGCGATCTCGGCTCACTGCAAGCTCCACCTCCTGGGTTCACGCCATTCTCCTGCCTCAGCCTCCTTAGTAGTTAGGACTACAGGCGCCCGCCACCACGCCCGGCAAATTTTTTGTATTTTTAGTAGAGATGGGGTTTCACTGTGTTAGCCAGGATGGTCTCGATCTCCTGACCTCATGATCCCCCACCTCGGCCTCCCAAAGTGCTGGGATTACAGGCGTGAGCCACCGCAGCCCACCAGTTAGAGAAATTTTAAATGGCTAAAGTAGAGGAAAATACTGAGAAATATTATTTTGTGTAAATAATCTTAAGTACAGTTTTCAAGTGTTGAATGGCTTGATAACAAGTTTTCTGTTTGTAATTTAAAAAGTCACTAAAATTATGTGCACTGCAATGGGATTAAGTTAATAAATGTAGGTTTTAAAATATTTTAAATTTATTTTTCTTGGAAATTAGGATAAAATCAAATTACAATGGTGATATATCCTGCTTTTTATCTGATCCATGTTTCATCACATTAGTAAAAACTGATAATGTAACTATTGATTCAGAACTTACTCTTTATCAAGCAAAGTGTTAAGTCAATGTACTGTTTCATTTCAATTTCCGTCAACTCTATGTATTAGGTATTATTATCCCCTCCCACACCTGCCTATTAGCATAGTAGGAAGCAGGGGTTCAGAAATATTAGCATCTTGTGCAAAACCACTATTTTTGCACAAGTAGCATTTTGTTGTTGTTTTGTTTTGCACAATGTTTTTGTTTTGTTTTGTTTTGTTTAGTTTTTGCTACTGGTGGTGGAGCCAGGATTCTAATGGGCTGTCTCTCCACAGCTCTGATCTAAGCCTCCCATTATGGAGAATCTTCAGAGGAGCACACGTCTTTGCTGGCTAGCATATCAACATTCATGATCCTGGCATGTGGAAGAATACTCAGATTATTGCCCAAGACATTAGCATTAAAAATTCCTTCTAAGGCATTTCTTTATTCTTAAGTAAATCCTGTTAAGGAAAAATAGGAATGTATAAGCAATTAATAAATTAATGTGAGTTACTTTCTAATTTGACAGAATCGGGAGCTTTTAGCAAATAAGGACATTGCCCAGAGAGGAAAAGCAGATAATTCAGAGTGCTTAGAAGCTAGAGTTGGCTTTTTAGGGGAACTAACTTAAGAGTAAAGAGGCTCCTTTATGTCTATTTATTGTTTATGAGATTGATGTAGATGTTACTTTAATAATTGACTTACATAACATTATTGATATTTTTCTACCCTGATTTTTCAACTGATCTGTGTTCTTTATATTTTGACTTCTCTATAATACTTTGCACAAATGATAGTCAATCAGAAATCACAATGTGCTAAGTCTAAATGAACTTGAGAAAGAGAATGACAATTTGATTCAAGATTAACATTATAATTGACATTCTTAAAAATTTCAGCATTACTAGGTAAGGATCATGTTACTTTTGTAATTTTTCTATTGATATGTGATAAATCAAAGGGGTAAAGAAAAATAAAGGATACAACACAAATGATTAGAGTTCATTGTAAGCTGGGAAGAAAGCAATTCTTGTTAACTAAGTCAAACTGAAAGAGAATACACCTAAGAAAGTGTAAAGATCACTATTACATTTTGTCTAATTGGTACATCAAATTAATGCAAATTACTCCTGCCCCCAAAAAGGGTTCATAAATGAGAGGTTTTCTAAGGCAGAAGTGTCATTGTAGTGTAACTTTGAGTAGGTACATGTCCCTATCAGCTGATCTTATCTTCCAAGCCTACAATTATTAATCCTCTGTGTGTAATGCTTAAAATGTGGTACTTCACATAAGAGGGCCGTAAAGAAAGAACAAAGACTTGTAAAGTGCCAAAGGAAGAGGATCTCAGGTCCATTTGGTTGATTAACAGTCGTTAGTACGAGGAAAATTACAGGAAAGAATCTGTAGCCCAGGACGGTGCTCTTAACTCCAGATTGCATGATATTGGGAATATAACCAGAACAGAGTTCAGATGAAAAGCCTGGCAGCGGTGACCAGTGGTATTAAAACACATAGTGATCTAATAAATACCCCTTCATGTTGCTCAGTGGTTGGGGAAGGCATCTAATTCATAAGGCGAGTTACTCTCTAATAATTGGAAACTATTATCTGGCTTCTAAAATCCACTTCAAACATCTGTTTGGCCACAACACAATCTGATAAGATCTTGATGAACAAGATGAAACAGCTCCACCTTAAGCAGGTGAGTGGGACATAGCACACTCGCCACCTAGTGGATATTCACTGTACTTTTCGTCTTTTTTATTCATCTGTTCTAGAATAAATGTAAACCACACATTTCATTTTATAAAATGAAAGTGTGTGTGTGTTTGTTTCTGTTGCCTGATACTGTGGTCAAGACTATTCTGACATACATTTTACAATCTGAATAGTTTGTAAAATGTGAAAATAAAAATCCCTTACACAGATGAATATAAAATTTATTTGGCTAGATCAGATTAATCAAAGCTTGTCCTGTAAAGAGGGTCAACCCTTGTAAAAGTTTCTCCTGCTGATTCTTCCTTTTATTTATGACCTTTATCTAATCTTAGGGTCACTGAAAATGCATCGTCCCTGCTGGACCTTTTATCTAGTTTCTATCCAATATCCATGTGAGGTGGGTTTGCTCTCTCTCTCATCTAAATGTCTTCATTTGAAAACAGAGTTCCTTTCTTCCATGAGTTGGGAATAACTAATGCAGTTTTACCTTTTTAAAATCTTTTCCCCTGCTATATTGCCTCTTCATCAAGGTACTCATTCAAGACCCAAAAATATAAATCTCCAATATTGTAAATTTAAGCTTGATGATATATCAAAGAGCAGCTGTTTTAGGATTTTTCAGGCCTTCCCAGCACCTATCAGATTGCAGGAGAGCTGCCAATCTGCTCTTTCACAATGCTAGTCATGGCCTCGGAGCTTCATTTTACCATCTGGCACATCAGGATCACCTCCCCAGATAGTAATCATCATCCCAACAATAATACAGTGAAATCAGAGTTGGAGGATTGTAAAGAATTTTAAAGATTATTGCATACGCTACCAGAGTTTTCAGGACTGCTTGGTACTTGTCAATTTCATAACCCCATATCTGATGACTGGCTAAGTTTTCTCTGCTTTGTCCTCAGAAGCCTAACACCCATGCCACTGATATGTACTCATGAAGGCGGTTTTATGAGTGACCCTCTGCTGTCCCATACTAGGCAGAGAGTGAGTTACCCAGAAGTATCCACCTAAATGCTAACATTTCCCCTACACTGCTGAATAAAATTTATTTCCCCATACTTGTATTTGAGGGCCAATAATAATTGATGGCTTCTGTTGTTGCCATAATCCACTTTTCTAAGAACCTTTTATATCACTCCAAATTTCACTTCCGCTTTGGTACATTTATGCTCCTTGTGTAAAACCCCTACCCTAATCTCAGTTTACCTAGTGTAAACTTTTCACCACATGAATCAAACATCAACCCATACAATGAATTTCGCTTGGCAAAAAACAATCACAGCAAAATAGAATCAGGAAAAATAATGTAGCTCATAGGAGGAAATGGCATTAATATATAGTTAACAACATTAATGACAATATGGTTATAGATTTACCATTAAACATAATTAGGTTCTCTTATACATTGTAGTATGGTGATGATTCTGTAGTATAAGTGTTATACTTCATCAGCAAAAGTTTTTACATGAAAACTCTGGGACTGAATTCTAGCAAATGTTCATACAGACTAAACAAGTTTGCAAGCCTGGAAACCCAGGACCAAGAAGCATAAAATGGAGAGATAAGATGGTGTGTGTGTGTGTGTGTGTGTGTGTGTGTGTGTGTGTGTGTGCACGTGCTCATAGGTTAAAAAAAATGCTAAGAAAGTGACTATTTTTTCAGAAACTTCAGGCAATGGCCTAAAATTTAAACATTTTCAGTCCTGCAGCCTATATCACTTGTGCCCAATTTGATATAGATATCAAACTATTTCTCTCTTCTCTCTTTTTCTCTTTTTTTCATCACATGCCAGTGAAAACAAAATTGAGAAGATTCATATTGGAAACATTTTCAACCACCCAAAATGACACATCAATATTTTTGGTGACCCAGTGGTGTGACGGGATCAGCTTGTACCAGCTTACAAGAGCTGTATGAACCAAGTGTTAAATAGTCAGGAATCAGTCAGTTGTTAAACACAGCCATTCTTAATTTCTTAAAGGTTATATGCCTTTACAATTGAATAAATTCTATAAACAACAATTATCTACTAACATTAAAAAATCACCAATTCTTAATTTTAAATGTTTTATTATCTATGCTTTTGAGATTATTTATGTCTATTTCAACAATACAACAGAAATCATGTAAAATGATGAACTACTGTAAATCCCTTTGTAACTCCTTATTCAGTGATGTCATGGTAATATGTTTAAATCAGCCTTGGTGAGGGTACTTACAGCATGAAAATCAACATATGCTATAATTCAAGGCTTTTTACTCTAGGGAGCTAGCTTCAAACATCTACCAGCATCTCAGTGGATGATAACATAATGCGGATACACAAGGCCCAGATTCCAAACTTAGTTCTATGATATTGGCCTGTTTATTAGACTTTAAAGCCTCATTATACTGATCTACAAAATGAAATGTCGAAGACATTGATTCTTGTAAAGACATTACATTTTAAAATCGAGTTCAACTTTGCTTCCTAATGGGCATAAAGGTAGCATAAAGCAATGACATCAAACCTACAGAAAGACAACGTATTTTAAAATGGCATATAATATATCTCAATAATGTACCTACTTTAGTGGGAGAAGTTTTATTTAAAAAAAGAGATGTTCAGGAAAAAATTCAGATGACTTGATGAGCAAATAGGTTATATTTATAAAATATATAACAATTTAACTTTGCCCATGTGGTTACTTTATCCTACGTGGAAATTGACTTATTTTTTTCCATATTACTTTTTGAAGGAGCTGAAACTCAAATAAAATAGAAATCCACAAATGATGTTTTCCTATTAGTAGGTTAAATTTATTAAACATTATGTAACTATAGTATTTAAATTGACCATTGAAATGCATTTATCATACTTTATTTCATTTCCTTCTGTTATAGACACACTGAAACTTTGCTTGCAATAGAGAGATGTTTCTGTTTTAAATCCTTTCACATCTTAATTGCAACATGACAATGTTTAAGAGAATCTTTTTATAAAGGAAAATTGTTCTTTTCAAAAAAGTAAATAGTAGCTCCATTCTTATATGATAGGGAGTAGAAAGAATAGTAGAAAAAACATTTGACAACATATCTGAAAAACTAAGTGTTTGTCCCAGTTTCATAACTTATATGCTGTCTGAAGAAGAAAAAAAAGTATCTTGGGTAGAATTAACTCTCAGTAAAAACATGTATTTTCAGGAAAATGAATTTAGTTTTTAAATAACCACTTCCTCTTACAATTTATTAATATAAAATCTTCTAAATGTCATAGAAATCAGTACAAATGTTAACCGCTGCTAACTTACTTTTGAATATATCTACATTGACAAATATTAGAACACTTTACTTCTTAAAAATATAGTGGTTGCTTTGCAGAAATGGAGTCAATCAGGCATCTCTGATACTGGCATGTGGTAGATACTCAGTAAAACACGTGGAGTGAATGAACACTGAGGTGGGTGCTAATCATTTCTTTTACTGAGATTCACCCTCACAGTCCCAAGTGAAGAAACAAAGTCAGAAGGGCCTTAGAGTTGAAAAGGTAATTTAACATTAATAGCAAAATGCAAACATACATTCCACTTTGATTCTTTCTATTCTTCACTGGTTTGAAACACTTACAGTCACCAAGTCAACTGGACTTAATTGAGTGCCATCATGCATTGTGCTGCGCTAGGTACCATGCAGAGGAAGGCAGAGTCATAGTCCCTGTCTGGGGAAATCCATAATGGAATATCCATAAGAGTACCACCGCTGTAGGATTTTATATATATGTGTGTGTATTTGTGTGTGTGTGTGTATATACACACATACATACATATATAATACAATATATGTATATACATATATATATCAAGCTTCCCAACCCAGCATTATAAGGCAATTTCTTAAGGTTGATTTGTGATTGAGTACAAGATTTAACACTTGCTCTTTTTGTAAGCATCATGGTTCCTAAGCCTTGTATGTTCAAGACACCTGTCTACGGTGAAGGCTGCAGGCTGTGAATTTCAAAGTGGAATGATCTCTGCCACCTCACACTCACAAAACTCCTGAGCCCTGATGTACCTCTGCTTGCGGTGATCTCATATTCTCATGGAGGCCCCTCACATGGGAAGACTTAATTTCCTGACTATTCTCTCAGTCTTGGGTCTTTCCCCAGAGATGTGATCAGTTGTGGCGGCAGAGAAGCTGAAGGACTTGGGAACATTATTCAGTGTTCCAATTATTAGGAAAAATGCAAGCAGATGGAGCAGGGAAATAATATCTTTTGCTAATTATTTGAATGGATGAGCTGACAGAACTTTACACTCTCCCAAGAGAGCCAAAGGGTCATGGATCTCCAGCCAATTCTGGCCAAGCTGGCCAGCTGCCACTGAGCACAGAGGCTGCCATCTGCCTTTCTCTTCTGCTCACCTGAGGCATTTGTGGGAGAGCCCTTACACTTTTTCTTTCTTTCTTTCTTTGGCTTTTGCTGTTGTTTTAATGATAGTTTGAGTCAATGACAGATCCTCTGTTAAGTGTTAGAAAAACATTTTAAAATCTAGTTTACTAAATGTAGAAGCCTAAATGTATGCTTAAACATCTACATGTGCTTTTGGAATATGTCATAATATTTCTGTACATTATTTTTCTTGCAAATAGTGTATAGAAATATCATGATTTTCCCATTCTCTGAGGTATTCATTAATCCCCCCAAATGCTCCACATCCCTAAAGATTTCCCTTCCTACCTCGCTCCGGTTGCTCAGCATTTCCACAGAGCACTGATGGCACTACACTTACAAGTTTAATTTGTGCACAAGCCTGTTAGCTCCCTTCTGTTCAACAGCTTTCAGCTGCCCTCCTAACCCTACACAGATGTCTCACAAACTCATGTTCCTGCTCACGGAGGACAGGCAAACTGAGCAGGGTAAATCTATCACCCCAACAATGCAAAGCCCTTGACCTGGTGAAGATGAGTCAATAACACCATGCCCATATGCAAAGCAAGCACATCACACACTACATGCTCTTCCCAGGTTTAGTATTGCAAATTCTACACATTTGCAGAAAATATGTAAGCTCTCTATCTACCTTTTCCACTTCATTGAGCCTCTCAAAGGCCCTAGCATTACCTATCTCTCACACCATTACCTCCGGTACAAATGAGCTACTTCTGAGGTTCATGCTCCTTGTCTTCCAAGAAATACTCTCTTTCCTATCATGCCACAAGACCCCTTTTTAAAATCCAAGGAAACATTCTGTACTAAGAAAAATAACGTGATGAAGTGAACCACTTAATTTCAGGTAATGTTTCCAACCATTCATAACGTAAAGATATCAAAATGAGAGTTTTCCAACAAGAAAGTTCAGGAAAGCAATACATAAATGTGAAATGATAAAAACGTAGAATTCCATTTCTCTTATTAGCATGAATGATTTCTTTGTTAACAGAATTTGACCCTTAACACAGTAAAAGGTTAAGTCTACTTCATTGGGCATTGTAAAAATAATTCTCTGATGAAGTATATTACCAAAGAAATAACATACATCACGGCATTCATCAGTTCTTGGAGAAAAAAAGTAGCTTTACAAATGACTCAGTGACTCAACACACAAAGTGGATTTTGCTTCTTCAATCGTGCATTATCAGAATATGCAGGATTTCTTTCTGTCCTTTTGTATCTGATGGGGATGTACAATCACAGACTTAAAGTTGGAAGGGACCAAATATTACTATTATCTCTGGCTCACAGAAAATTTAAAAAATAAGACTTCACGCCTGTAATCCCAGCATTTTGGGAGGCCAAGGCGGGCGGATCACGAGGTCAGGAGATCCAGACCAGCCTGGCTAACACGGTGAAACCTTGTCTCTACTAAAAATACAAAAAATTAGCCGGGCGTGGTGGCGGGCGCCTGTAGTCCCAGCTACTCCGGAGGCTGAGGCAGGAGAATGGCGTGAACCCAGGAGGCGGCGCTTGCAGTGAGCCGAGATCCCGCCGCTGCACTCCAGCCTGGGTGACAGAGCGAGACTCCATCTCAAAAAAAAAAAAAGGCTTTTTTTTTTTTTTTTTTTTTTTGAGACAGAGTCTCACTCTTGTTGCCCAGGCTGGAGTGCAGTGGCGCGATCTCGGCTCACTGCAACCTCCGTCTCCCGGGTTCAAGTGATTCTCCTGCCTCAGCTTCCCGAGTACCTGGGGTTACAGGCGCCCGCCACCACGCCTGGCTAATTTTTTTATTTTTAGTAGAGACGGGGTTTCTCCATGTTGGTCAGGCTGGTCTCAAACTCCCGACCTCTGGTGATTCGCCAGTCTCGGCATCCCAAACTGCTGGGATTACAGGCTTAAGCCACCACACCCGGCCAATATTATTTAAAGAAGAAAGGTCTTGCCTCTATTCACGTGTCTATTCTGTGCTTGAGTTGAAATGTGGACATAATTCGTGGCTAGCACTTTTTAGACACATTGCTATGTATACTTACCTGCAAGCATGGGTGCGTGCACACACACACACACACACGCACCACACACACTCTCTCTCTTAATATTTGTCCTAATTAGCAATCATGGAATGCTGTATTATGTTCTATTTTGCCTGTTATCTTGACAATAATTAAAAACAGCAAATCTAATGTTAGAAAGTTATAGGAATATTTAAATTCATATACATTACTAGCGGTATATTTAAATTGTGAAGAAAATGTGACAATATATTCCAAATGCTTAAAATGTCGCTGTATCCCTTTGCCTATTCTATCAGATTCAGATAGAAAATAGATGACCTACTCAACAGATATAAATAAGGGGAGATTGATGGAGGTGCTATTTACAGAAGTGTGGCCAAGAGTAAAAGAATCAAAGCATATAAAGCATTTAGCGACTAACAACATGGGAAGCCATTTCCACCTCTAAGGCAGAAGAGGTAAGTCTAGTGACTGATGAAACCCAAGCATGAAGAGAGGATAGGAGATTAAACCACAGAACTCAGCTGTTGTCAAACCCGAGGCCAGCCACTAGGAGGTGGAAGCAAGCACTACAGAAGAAGCACCCCAACTTCTCTTTCCTCCCACCAGCTAATCTGCCAGAGCCAGCGGCTCTCATTGTTGTCAGGGGAACGATGGAAAGCCAAGGTCCCAAGTGATGAAGCTCCTGAGGGTTACCCTGCTTTGGAACGAGGCAGGACAAAGAAGGGCAGTAAATGGATCTTCGGGGTGTTCTCATGGAAAACAGAGAGTGATCTGCATACTCATCAAGCCATCCCTGAAGAAGTAAGCTGAGATTAGTGCAAAACTGTATACACAAAATGCTAATGCTAACGCTAACATTATTTAGAAACATAAGATCGTGGGAATACTATATATAATCAGAAGTAAGGTATTGGTGAACTAAAATTTAGAAGTGACCCATACATTTTCAGTTGCAAATCACGAAATAATTTAAATAGCATGGTTCAATGGAATATGTGTTGGAGGGCACATATTCATGCTATATTAAGTTGAAATGAGAAGGCTACAAAACATGTACATATATGTGTGGGTATGAATATAATTACTGCATATTTATATTAACTCTTATATAAAAACTAAATTCATTTGAAAGACCTAAAATTAAGAGTTTAGAGAAGATTGAAAGGAGGATGAACTAACCAATAAGAGTGTAACATTATTCCATAAAGAACTTTAAATGTTATTTGTTCCCTTTCAAGTTTAATTAGAATCATGGGGCGGAGTGCGAGTAAAAGTCTTTGTATTGAAATGAATGCGATATTATTATTTCATGAGCACTGAATACATTTTTTCTATATAAGAACAAATGTAAAGGTTATTAATATAAACAGAATATGGATTTCTTCTAAGTCAAGGTCAGTTGGTAGAAAAACAATCGACCAATAATCCTAGTTGCAGTGTGGCTTTGAGACCAGGAATATAGAATGTTTAAAAACTGTATTGTTGACTATTGTCAAATAAGATCAATTGAGAAAAGCGGACATCTTGCAATCAAGATTTATGATTACTTATCATTCTAATACATTCGTGCCTGTAGCTTCTGATTTTTATACACTCTATCATTTCTACTTGTATGAATTTTAACTGAAAAATATATCACAGCTTTTTTCAACTAATCATTATGACTCCAGTAGAAAGATAGTGACTACACATTGAGAAACTTATATTCTCTACAATTAAATAAGTAATCATATATACATCTGGAGCATTTCAACACCAAAATCCTCAGGTTAAAGAGACCATATATAGGTAGATATTTATTCACCAGGGGTCATTATCTTTACTGTAAACTTTTATATGAATTTAATCAACAAAAATGTAAGAAACATTGTTTTGAATAGCCTAAGTAGACAATATATTATTTCATAATCTAATGGTAGGACATACAAGTATTTCAGTCTAGGACTAATGTTAACCCTGCTTAGTTAAAAATAAAAGCAGTATCATTGAAAAGAAAACAACAAGAAATATCAATGCTATGAAACATTGGAAAAATATGAAGCAAAGACTCCCAATTCTAAGTGCTCAAAATAACAAAACAAAGTTATATGGCTGTCATATTCAAAAGAGATTATTCTAGAGGGAAAGAAACATGACATTGAAACGTAAATATTGACCAAATGGTGATATTTGGAAATCAATAAAAGACAACAGGCTATGTGAACACTAAAACGATGACAATTACAAAATAATAATAACAGAGGAAACTTAAGAATTAACTGCAAAAGTTAATAATAACAAAATTAATAAATATTTCCATGCAGCGGAAACTTTCATTTTTTACTGTTTGCCTTCTACTATTGCTGCTTCACCAGAATCTTCTAATAATAATCTGAATTCATTGATATCTGCAAGTAGCTTGCTTTCCTTTAGCAATGCCCAACAACAACTTCTATCCATAAACAGCCATTGATGCACAGTGCTGAATCATTTTAGTAAATGTTAACATAAAATTATTATAATATTTATAACATTATAACATTACGTTATAATATTATAACATTATAACATTACGTTATAATATTATAACATTATAACATTACGTTATAATATTATAACATTATAACATTACGTTATAATGTTATAACATTATAACATTACGTTATAATGTTATAACATTATAACATTACGTTATAACGTTATAACATTGTAACATTATGTTATAATCACTTCCACAGATTAAAATATTATATGCACATTTTAAAAACAGAAGCTATGACAAAGATCTAATTGTATTATATGATCAAAAGGAGGATGTTACAGAAAGGGGATGTATAAAGAAAATCAATGAAGGTGCATCTGTCTGGAAAGGAGTATTATGATTGTTCCATTATTGTTCCAGCTTTTCCAGCTCCTGAAAACTGGAGGCACGGTGGGAGTGGGGCGCTGGTAAATGAGCTGGTTAAAAACAGAATCCTTTTAAAATAAGCATTTGAATGAGAAAAGAAAATAATCTAAAACACCAGAAATTTGCCTAGACTAGGCGGACAAGAAATGGCCAGATTTCTCACTTATAATAAAGTCAGTAATCATTGCTCTCTTTTCACGTTTTTTCCCTGCTTGCTTGTACCTTTTACCTTCCATTCTCTCTCTCACTTTCTCTCTATCTCTGTCTCTCTCTCTTTCCCCTCCCCCACTTTGTCTCTTCTTTCCTTTGTTGCTCAAATAATATGTCTAATAATAGCTATTGAGTTGTTTATTTCTTTCTCCTCATTTAAAAGGCAATTGCAATTGAAAATGTTTATGGTTCTCTATTTATCATAAACAATTAAATTAATTCTTATTTGAAGGTGGTCTTCCATTGATTATTCATACTTGATATAGGATGGTGAATTTAACATAAGTGGAAACTTAAAGATCCCTTTATGAAAAAAGCAATATCATCTAATTCTGTTTTCTCATTAATCCTTTTACTGCCGTGTTCTTTCTCGTTTGCTATATTGCAACCTTTGAAGGCAGTGTAACATAATTAGCCAAGCCCATGGCCTCCATGGCCAGACAACTGTGTCCAGGCTCTGCAATTTACTGGATATCACCGACTTTTGGTAAGTTAACATGTCTCTTCCTCAGTTTCCTCTTTTGTGTAGTGGGGATAAAGTAGTTGCTGTGAAGATAAATGAGCTAATCTTTGTAGTTTTGGAATGGTTCCTGGAATTGCCACATGCAACTGTGAAATAATAAATCAAAACTCTTAATTTCATAGAACTTACCCGGGTAGCAAAACCAGCTACTAAGCAGCCAAAATAGTTACCACTAATCATTCTACATTTCAGGTCTAAGATTAAAACAATGGAAAAACATGCTTACTAATGAAAGTATATTGAGAATTCCTTCACTGGGATGATGGCCTTCATTCTATTATTCAATAGCTCTTGAAGGGGTCGCCAGTTTGAACAGAAACAGTCACGCTTGTAGTTTTCTTCCTTCCCAGTCACTCTAAATTAGAAAATAGTTCAGAAATTCAATTTTCAAGACAATTTGTGTTCGGGTTTTAAAGGTTTGCAGGTGCATAACTGCAGTAAGACTGAGTTAAAGGCAAGTCCCAGAGGCAATTCTAGACACACAGCACCACTTTACACAAATATTTTATAATACTATCTGAAACAAAGGTTATAGATAGTATAACCCATTATACAATTTCACACAATTTCAAAAAAAAGTTCAAAAATATTTTGAAAATAATGCCTAAACTCTAATATAAATAAAAATGTAAGAAAAATAATTTATAATAAGATAATATGCATTTCTTAATGTTAATATGCAGGTACAGAGAAGGTAGAAAACATAATGAAGTTTGCAGAGCCCCATTGCTACTCAGATTCACCATGATTGTTTGAAATACATAAGCAGCAGAAGTAGGAATACTATTAGTGGTATACTTTAGTCTCACAGCTAGTGTTGCCATCAGTGACATGATTTTCTAAAATGGTATTTAATGTTAAGTAAAGTTCTGTTAAGAAAAAATAATAGTTTTTTCTCTCAATTTCCACTATATTTGCATTTCGGGAAAATTCAGTGTATATTGAAACCATGCAGAAAATACTTTGAATTCATGTTAACACTAATTTGGGCTCTATAATCATTAATTATAAATGAATGTTCCACCGTACAATGCACAGTGTCTACCATCCCTCACTCAATAAGTGCAGAAATACTTCACAACATTGTGACCACAAAAGACTGATTCAATTTCGCAAACTTCTTCCTAGAGATAGGGCCACCCGTATTTGTAATCTTCTTACTAAAGTATATAATACATCCTTTAAAAATGAAAAGAAATATAGTTTTATAGTCTGATTCTTCTGAAAACGTAAATGTACTCTGATAACAGGAACTAAGAAATTTTAAAAGGAAATGATTGGTGGTTGAATGTCTGAGAATGGTTAAACTTTTCAAAGGAAGACACTTGACATAGACCTGTCTTTTTTGTTTTTGTTGTTAATTTTTATTTCTATAGAGTTTGGGCTACAAGTGGTTTTTTTGTTAGTGAATGAATTTATGATAGTGAATTCTGAGAGTTTAATACACCCATCACTTGAGCAGTGTACATTGTACCTAATATGTAGTTTTCTATCATAGCCCTCCTCCTTGCCTCCCCATCTGAGCCTCTAGAATCTATTATATGACCCTGTATGCCTTTGTGTACTAAAAGCTTAGCTTGCACTTATAAGTGAGAGCTTACAGTTTTTGGTTTTCCACTCTTGAGTTACTTCACTTGGAATAATAGTGGAGGAAATTAAAATGTCAAAAGACCTGTGTTTACCAAAGACTACCATGCAGTATAGAGATTATATCCATAGCTAGGGTTCTAGAATAGATTCTAGAGACTGCAAATGGGTTAAACTCATTTCCATATGTGTATACTAGCAATCTGGTGCAATCTATAATAAAAAGCAGCTTCACTGAGCACTTAACCAAACATCAACTATTGAAAGAAAGACAACACAGTTCCTGACCACAGATGCTATGCCTGACTACTCTACTAAGTGACATAGCGTAACTCTTGTTGCATTCAATTCTCTTGCTTACACATCAAGAGAAAGATGAAAAGTGAAAAAGAGAATTCAAAAAAACTGTCTTTAGGACAGGAGATTGGACTTTTGTAATTCTTTATCTTGACTGAATCTAGGTAGAAAGCTATTTTTCCCTGGATCAGTTTTCGAAGATTGTCATAACAAAGTCCCACAGAATGTGTGGTTTAAAAAACAGGCATGTATTTTATCACAGTTCTGAAGGCTAGAAGTCTAAAATCAAGATGTCATCAACGTAAGTTTCTTTTGAGGTCTCTCTCCTTGGCTTGTAGATAGCTGTCTTCCCCCCTAAGTCTTCACATGGCCTACTCTCATGATATTTCTGTGTACAAATTTCCTCCTCATACAAGGGACTCAGTCATATTGAATCAGGCCCCACCCTAACTCATTTAGAGTTAATTACCTCTTCAATGGTCTTCTCTCCAAATATAGTTATATTTTCAAGTACTGAGGGTTAGGAGTTCAACATAGAAATTTTGACGGGGCACAATTTAGCCCACAACACTCCCTACTTGTGGTTGCCATGAAAATCATTAAGGAGCACGATAGAACATATCAAAGACCCTGAATTAAAGTGCAATTCTCCAAAAACACTCTTATGTTACTTAGGTAAATATGAGCTGTACTGAGATGGGAGTGATTTCATTCTTGCTCTGCAATCTCAATGCTGGCTCTATAACCAGATGGATTATTTTCCTCTGGAACCAGAAGCAGATCTAGTGCCAAGTTATATACGTGTACACTGAATTATTTAGTGTAACATCTTCCCTCTTCACCATTCTTTAACTCATACTGATGATCACATGGTGTGTCAATCATGAACAAAAAAACTGCCTTTTCTTTTTTATTAATATTATTTTTGATTGAAGAATCATAATCTTATACATTTATGGGGTAAACTGTGATGTTTTGATATATGTATATAATGTGGGATGATTAAATCAAGCTAATTAATATATCAATCATCTCACTTGCTTATCACTTTTTGTGGTGAAATATTTGAGATTTGCTAAATTTCTTTGAAATATATATTATTATTGAATATTGTCACTCTCCCATGCTATAGATCTCTGCTATCTAACTGAAAATTTGTACCATTTGACCAAAAACAGCTCGCCATTTTCTCCCACCCCCTAACCCTGATAACTGTCGTTTTACACTTTACTTCTGTATTAGTCTGTTGTCACACTGCTAATAAAGACATATCCAAGATTGGGTAATTTATTCAGAAAAGGAGGTTTAATGTACTCACAGTTCCACATGGCTGGGGGAGGTCTCACAATAATGGCAGGAGGTGAAGGAGGAGCAAAGTCACATCTTACCTGGTGGCAGGAAAGAGAATGTGTGCAGTGAAACTCTCCTTTATAAAATCATCAAATCACATGAGACTTACTATCACGAGAACAGCAAGGGAAAGGCTTGCCCCCATGATTCAATTACCTCCCACCGGGTCCCTCCCAGGACATGTGGGAATTATGGGAGCTACAATTCAAGATGAGGTTTGGGTGGGGACATAGCTAAAGCATATCAACTACTACGAGTTTGACTTTTTTCCATTCCACTTGTAAGGGAGATCACGTAGTGTTTGTCTTTCTGTTCCTGGCTTATTTCACAAAGCATAATGTCCTCCAGGTTCATCCATTATCAGAAAGGACAGAATTTCCTTTTTTTAAGGCCCAATAGTATTTCATTGTGTATATTGCCATCTTTTTTATCCATTTATCTGCTTATGAACACTAACGTTTTTTCCATATCTTGGCTATTCTTATGAATAACGTTGCAATGAACATGGGTGTGCACATATCCCTTTGACATATTGATTTCAGTTTTTTTGGATACATACTCAGAAGTGGCTGGATCATATGGTAGTTCTATTCTCTTTCTTTTTTTTTTTTGTAAATTGACACTTCACGTCCACTCTCCTAGCATTTTTCAAGAACACAATATGTTGTTAACTATGGTTACCATGTTGTACAATAGGTCTCTTGAATTTATTTCTCCTATCTAACTGAAATGTTGTGTTCTTTGGCCAATACATCCCCAGGTACCCCAGCTCAACCACTGGGGTATGAGATCAACTTTTTTAGATTCCACATATGAGTGAAATTATGCAGTATCTTCCTTTCTGTGCCTGGCTTATTCTTCTTAACATAATTTTCAGTTTTTTTTTGTGGACCCTCCATATCATTTTCCATAATGGTTGTACATTTACATTTTTTATAATGTATTTTTTATGTACTTACATTTTTTTCTCCATCCTCACCAAGACTTATCATAATATATCCTTTTGATAACAGCTATTCAAACAGGTGTGAGGTAATATCTCACTGGGATTTCAATTTGCTTTCACCTAATAATGAGTAATACTCAATATTATTTATAAACCTACTAACCATTTCCATGTCTTCTTTTGAAAATGTCTGTTCAGGTCCTTTGCTCATTTCTGAATCAGGTTATTTGTTTTCTTGCTGTTGAGTTGAGTTCCTTATAAATTTTGGATATTAACCCCTTATCAGGTATATCATTTATAAATATATTCTCTCACTTTTTATTTTTATTTTCAATGTAAGTACTGCATCTTCTGTATTTTCTTCCCTTATGTGACAGGTAGTAGAGACTGTTTGGTGACATAAAACAGAATTTGACTGGACAGTGACTTACTGATGGATTTTGGATTAGTCAGTCATTGTTTTCTCTCTTTAGTGTTTCAAAATACCTATGTTATTTTACAGTATTTCCTACTAGAGCAAAGGAAGAAGTCACTCACTTTTTTTTTTTTCTAAAATCAATCTGTGCACGTTGTTCTTAATCTCATACTCTGCTCACTATGGGACTATGAACCATAAATCATGTCTTTTTGGAAAACTTTTTAGTTTTAATTTATCTTGTTCTCTTCCTTTGATTTCTTCTCTAAAGTTTTTTTTAAATAATAAGTGCTATTCAAGAGTATAATCTTGGGATTAATTTAAATATTAAGGGTTTTGAAACCCTTCCTCTAATGTTTTAATAAACATTAAAGTTTAATAAATGTTGAAGTTAACTGATCACGCTCTGCATTCACAGAACTATGTGAAAAAGAGGAAAGAATACAAAAGTTGATATATTTTCATTTGATATACTTCTTATGTTTAAAATTGATATCATTCTTCTTAAGAATCTAAAATAACCAAGTTGTAATGTACTATTTTGGTCACCTAACTTCAGTCCATTGATTTTATGTACTTAATGTTACAGACACTGTGGAATATGAGCTAAAGGTCTGAATTCAGGAATACAAGTTTCAAAGCTTAGACTTTTACACACTCTTTTATGTTCTAATGATATTTTGTTTGCTTGGTTTTTTTTTATTGTAGTTGTTTATTGTAAAATGAGAAATGGAATAGTGTCATCATATTCTTTAAATTTCCTCCTATGATAAGCAATTTCTGCACAGTAGAGAGAAGCCAAAGGTAGTTATTCAGATGATGGTCTTCAACAGAGATAAGCAAGCAAAAGTATCTGATGGCAGTAATTATCTGGGTAACTTTCCTCCTCACTTTGCTTGGAGAAGCTAAAACATCCCTTTCTCTGTCTCTCTCTCTCTCTCCATCTCTTTCTGTTTCTCCCTCTCTCCTGAAAATAAGAACCATACACTCTATGGTCTTTGAAGTCAAATAAGGGGAAAAGTTACCTAACTTCTCTCTACGTGACTCTTTTCAGAGTAACCTGGAGTAGATAATTAGTTTGTTAATTATTTTAAAGCAATTTTTTCAAGTTTTACATTATCTTCAAATGTTGAATGAAATGAGATGAGAAGGATTAAGTTGAGAACTGAAATTTGAGAAATGAATTACTGTGATTGCTTCACATAGTGAATCATATATTGATGCGGTACAGAATACATTGCTTGTCTCCGTAAATATGAATAGTTCTGCCATGTAACTAAATACAATATTTATTATGAAAGGTACTCACCAGAGCATTAGGGAAATACAATTGTCATTTTCACCACTGAAGACAGGGACGTTGGACTCAGGTTTGAAATTTGAATTTAGTTGTATAAAATCCTACTTTATTTTCGAATGAAAACTTTGGGAACATTCTGGCTAGAGGTTTTTTGAATCATGAAAGGATAAATCTTTGTGAACCTAGTCAATTAGAAATCGTTGAGGTCAAGGGGGAATAATGTCAATGCCATTTCCACAGGAGGAGAGCCCCGCAAACCTCAGTGTGTGCTTCTTTTCCCCTTTTGCCCCACTTCTCCACTTGTCCTGATTGTATCTCTTAGTGAGTGGTAAATGACAGGCAAATTGTATACTAAGAAAGACGTCAAGTTGTATGAGGGAGAAAGGATGGAATAGATTGCGCTGTTTATTTGGTGTGGTGATGGTGGTGACTTTCCAGGGGAGGGCTGAGTGGAGAGAGCACGAAGCCACTATTGATTGCATACAATAGCTATGGTTCTTTACAAACACATTTGTGAGGTCACCAAACATCTTGTTCCTATTTCAGTTTAATTTTCTACGTGTTCACCCTCCTCTGTACAGAGGCACTGGACAATAGTCAGAATTATCTTAGGCAAGTTAATCATTTTAGGGTGAAGTTGATTATTTTAGTGTAAAGTTTTCCTATGTTTTTTCCTATCACAGGACCAACATTAACAAGAAGAAAAAAAATGTGCTTACAGTTTCTTGGTCAATAAAATTGAGAGAATTCTTATTAAGACACTTTGATTGCATATGTTAACTAATAACAAATGACTTAGAACAAGAACTGCATTCTAATCAATTAGGAATACTTTATTGAGTGTATATTAAAGGTAAGCTTAAACTATTCCCATCCCAATTCATTCCTCTCTGTTTCCGGTGGAATTTAAGTAGTAGGCTCTAGTAGAATAGAGAACAGAAAAGTCTCCCTTGAGCCTATCCTTCTGGTTACTCAACCCAATGTGAACGTAAATAACACTTCCACAGTACATGAATTTAAAAAGTAATATGAAGAAAGGTCGTCTTGTTAACTCAAGATGTCATAAATTGTAAAAATGACCATTGTCTTATTTCAAATGTGTTAAGAGCAGATGATGGTGGTTTTTACACTTAAATTACATAACTATAAAAAGTGTTCTACACAATGGAGTGTCAGCATATAAAATTACTTATTATCGATTAAATGTAAAGCACATTTGTAGATTATACCTAAAATAATGAGTATCATATCCATAGCCTTGTAAAAATTAGATACATGTGCCTTTCTTTTAGTTAGATATGCCATTCCCCCCACACTCACACATTCACATGGAAATAAATTACACCTAACTTGTTTCTGCCACTCCCAGTATTAAATTATTTTTAATACTTAATTTATTTTTATTCTTAAATTATTTTTATTTAAATTATTATTTAATTTATTTTTATAATAATTATAAAATTATTTTTATTCTTAAAATATTTTTTAAGAATAAATTATTTTTATTCTTTTTTATTTTATTTTTATTTATTATTATTATACTTTAGGTGTATCTCCCAATGCTATCCCTCCCCCCTCCCCCCACCCCACAACAGTCCCCAGAGTGTGATGTTCCCCTTCCTGTGTCCATGTGTTCTCATTGTTCACTTCCCACTTATGAGTGAGAATATGTGGTGTTTGGTTTTTTGTTCTTGCGATAGTTTACTGAGAATGATGATTTCCAATTTCATCCATGTCCCTACAAAGGACATGAACTCATCATTTTTTATGGCTGCATAGTATTCCATGGTGTATATGTGCCACATTTTCTTAATCCAGTCTATCATTGTTGGACATTTGGGTTGGTTCCAAGTCTTTGCTATTGTGAATAGTGCCGCAATAAACATATGTGTGCATGTGTCTTTATAGCAGCATGATTTACAGTCCTTTGGGTATATACCCAGTAATGGGATGGCTGGGTCAAATGATATTTCTAGTTCTAGATCCCTGAGGAATCGCCACACTGACTTCCACAATGGTATTTTTATTCTTAAATTATTTTTATTCTCGGCTAGGGATTCCAAGATGATGGACAAAATGATCCAGGGCCTTCTAAATAAAGAAAATACCAACTTGTCAGTCCATAATCCTTACAGTAACCAAATGTTGTTACCTGAATGTCAGTAATTGAAACTCCACAAAAAATAGCATTGTCTTCCATACTTGGCATTTATGAAAATGACATAAGATCAAAGAATTTGAATTAGGATACATATGGTATATTTGAAGTTAATTTTTTTAAGACAATAGAGGCTTAGACTTCTACAAGTAGCTATACATGCATTCTAGTCCCAAAGAAATATAAGCAAGACAATATTTTTAAAATTACTGTTTATTACTACCTGGTGTTTGGGCTAATTCTTGACCACTGGAATTGCAGAACTCTGAAAAAACACACACACACAGATACACACACACACACACACACACACACACACACACACACACACAAAGGAGTGAAATTAGATCAGCCTGCCCCAAAGATCTCAGGCAGAGTTTGCTCCATTCACCTCTCCTGCCTCTCAGACACAGCTTTATTCCTATTTGGTCTTTCAGGGAACTAAAGAATTACCTTCCAAGTGGTAAGCAACCTCAGTTTCAACTTGCTGCATGGACTCTTGAAGATTTAAGGAGATGAAGAGAAGTAGAGAAAAAGCAATTGTAACATAAAGTCACACTAACTCTGGAATCAGAAATATTTCAATCTAATTCAATTTTAGTACATAAAGTTGAAATGATAATTGCATTATCAAATTAATGAATTCTTAAAGAAAGATTAAATTACATTCAATCTACTCAACATACTAAAGCAGATATGTGAGCTGGTGTACATTAGAAATATTCTTAAACAAGATATAAATGAAAAAACCATCTCCTCTCTCTCCTCCCTGTTCCTGGATAAATGGTAATCACGTGGAAATTTCAATAGACTAAGTTATCATTAATTATTATATTATCACATAAACTACCGTGATGATCATTCAATTGTAATAACACAGTTATTTGGATCTTAGCAGAATTACTATAATAGGAGAACTTTAAAATTTATATATTCAAGTGAGAAAACATATTTGAAAAGACGAATTAAACATGTTTGTACTAAAGCATTTAGTTAAAGCCGTTTCTGAAATGTATTTTATAATCATCACATAGTTCAAACTGAAGTAAAATTTATTATTTGTTCTAGGTATTTGATATAAAAGACAACTTTAGGTTCCATAATTGCCTTCAGCTCCGCAAAAGTGAAAGAGGGCTTCGTGTTTCCTATTGTTTGATGGGAGGGTGCATCCTTACATGAAATTAGGTTCAGTAAGAACTATGGAAGCAAGCTGTAAATGTTTTGGCAGTAACTATGCAAACTAACTTAAAACATTTAGGCAGTAATTATTATCTCAAATTTTGCTGCACTATATAGCTCCACTATTGCAAATTGAGGACATAGTAAATAAATTTGTAGAGAGATTTAAATCAATTCATCTTTCCAGATGAAAAAAATTTAGTAATCTTTAGTTTCAAATCAGTAATGTCGACTCCTACCATGTGAACAATAAATGATCATTTGTTCTTTTGTTTACTTTGTTCTTAAAATGTCCAGATTCTCCAGAATAATATGCCCTGTTTGCTATATTATTTTGTCCGGTCTATCTGACTGCTGACTTCAATCTAATCACTGGATTGGGTTTTGGATGCTACCTAATGTCATTCAACTTTGTCAGTAGATCTAGCATTTTCAAAAACTAATAAGAGGAAAACAGAATATGAAATTCCAAGAAATACTCCAGGAAAATATTGAGGATCTCAGATGTTTGGACATTCAACAAGCAGACATCATATTGTATGGAATGTAAAGAGGTAACAACTGGGAAATTGCTGTAGTCTGAATGTGTACCCTCAGACGTCATATCTTGAAATCCTAAGCCTCAAGTTAATAGTATTAGAAGATGAGGTGTTTGGTGGTTGGATCCATTATGAGGACAGAACACATGTGAAAGAGATTAGTGTCCTTATGAAAGTGGCCTGGGAGAATTTTTATTCTTCTATCAAGGGAGGACACAGCTAGAAGGTACCATTTATGAGAGACAAGCCCTCACCAGACACCACATCTGCAGGCACATTATCTTGAACTTCTCAGCCTCCAAAACTGAAAAATAAATGCTTGTTGTTTATAAGCCAGCCATTTTATGGGTTTTTTTTTTCTAAGAAACCATCTCCTAAAATTGAGTTAAGCGTTTATAATTTATTTGCTAGATGGTGTGTTTTCTTAACTTTTATTTGTTGTAAATGATGTTGCTGCTACTAAAAGTTGATTTTTGGCTTTCGCATGAACCCCATTATAACTATGTACTCTCCAATTTGCTATATGTCTAGAAGAACACTAACAATAAAGAATATGGGACCTGCCAGCATCATCCTAGACTCTACATCTCAGAAATGAGCTTATTCTTTTCTAGACAGAGCATATAGCACTAGCCCTAATATTCAATATGGCTGGAGTGTACCATTTTTCTTTACTGACACTAAAAGCTTCTTAGTGCAAGGGTTTTCTCTCCTTAAATCAACTGAAGATACTATAGTTGATCTTGGTCCAGAAATATCTCCTTGAGGGTGAGGCGGAATGATAAACTTTCATCAACCCAGGAAAAAGACAATGTCTGTAAATTCTTCTAGATGAACTTACTTCTTCCAAATATCCTTTGTCTGTCACCACCCTAATTCCATTTTCCTTTTTATTCCACTGAGTTGCTAAATTTTGTCAAGAATGTGACAATTTAGGCAAGCTTGTTTGTCAAATGTCTAAATCCATCTTTTGCCCCAAATAAAACAACTCTGCATCCTTCCCATGGCTATCTACACAATATTCTTTATCATCAGTCTCACCCTATTTTGAAAGTTTGAGGATTTTATGAGTTTTCTTAGAAACCAAATGAAGTACCATACATGAGAATGTGTGTCAACATTAAGTAGATTTGGAGCATTTCATAATATTTCTCTAGTTCCACTTAGACCAAAGATGATAGTCTGTATCAGCTACTGCCTTTTTTTCTTCCTGTAGTCCTCACAAATCATTTTTAATTTTATTTACATTTGTTCTTTACATACAAGCTCATCTCCTCTTAAGTACCTGAACAAAGTATCACAATACCTCTCCTCCATTATTTAGAACCAGATAATATCCCAGGGCTGGAATCCAGTGGTCATGACTATTGTTTTCATTTGCTATTTCAATATGCACCTCTGTATTCACTTACTACCAAAAAGATTTCACAGGCCCCATACCAAGAGGAAGTCACAGACATAGACATAAGCCTCCAGTTCAAGTCATTTCTATCTTTAATCCGAATCAAAGAAATTGTATTTGGAATGAAGGCTGTTGCCTAATTCTTCATAGAATTTTATCCATCTCCTCTTCTATGCTCTCACTCACCCTCGTTCCCCAGAGATGAAATCATATTAACTCTTGATATTTATTAACCCAAATATTTTCTGTGGACTTACTGATCTCCTATTTGGGAGTAAATTCTACCCAATTCCCTGTGGTCTAAAATGTATAATCATGACATCAGTAGAAGGATAAAAGTTTAAATAACCTGTCTGACAAGAAAAGTCCACATAAAACTTTACACAATCTGCTGTTAACATAGTAATAGCACACATCTCTAAATTCAGACTAAGATACTTTCCACAGCCTAGCTACTCATACCACAAATTTCACACAAAAGTCAGCAAAACGTGCATTGGCCTATGTGATTTAGACATATTACTCAATTCTATCAAATCAAATGACCTGAGTTATAAAATCTAAAGGTCTTTAAGCCCTTGCCCATAAGACGGTGCTTCATAAATGTACTCAACAGCCTTCCTATTATAGTTTAGTATTTTGTATTAAAACAAACCTTTGATGATAAATTGCAAACTGTGAGCGGGTTATACTGTAACAAATCCTACTTCCTAAAGCCTGCTGTAGGCAGTCTGCTTTGGGTAGTCATACTGATTAGACCCACTACCCTCCAACTTAATCCTGGATTTTTCAGGAAACAATCCACTCATAAACTTGAATATTTCAGCAGCAACCACTCCTGGAACTGCAATTCTGAGAGCCTGACTGCCTCTCTGTAACCAGCCTATAATGCTGAAAGGCCTTTTTCTCCCCTCTCCTTCATATCCTGAAAGTATTGCTTTAGGAAATGGGTCCTCCTTGTTGCTTAGACAGTCTGTACATCTATAACATAAGGTCTAGTCTCAATGGAGTAGTAATACTTTAATGCTCAGAATAATTTTAAACAACTCTATTTTTCTCTCTTTTAATTGAAACAAAGATAATTTTCAAAATCTTAAGAAGTGATCTTTGTTGGAAAATATGTACTTCAGTTCACAAGCCCCACATCTTGCCTTATGTTTCTATAGACCTTACTTTCTCATAGTTCTTTCAAATTCCAAATATATTTCCAAAATTTTATTCCAATATGCATTTTATTTTTTCACACTGCTTTCACATTAATACATAAATTGATCTTAATGTTCAGACAATTTGAAATAACTTCTCATTGATAAAAGATTTTTTCTAATCCAGAAAAAAATCTAAATGATTTCGCAATATGAATTTATTGAGGGATAAACTTAAGATTCTAGAACTTCAGTTTAGAACTTTGAGGTATATTAATTTATCTGGATAATAATAATAGTACTAGTAGTTAATCTATAGAGAGCACTTTCTGTGCCTGGTATAATATATAAATTATGTTTAATTCCCAAAATAATCAAGTTTTATAGGTATAAATACTACTCTGATCTCATAGGTGAGAAAATGAAAGCATCCAGTGTGTGGGTAAGGTCACACAAAGAGTTCGTAGGCCTATACACAAATCCCAGAGACCAGGCTCAATTTCCACTCTAACTTGCTTCCTGAATGACCGTCTGTTTCTTCCTAATTTCTATGTGATTATGACACTCAAAAGAAATTCACTTAAAATCTGGGCAACAGAGCTAGGCTGTGACCCCCACCTCACCCCGCAGAACATGAAGAATGCAGTAAATATTAAGGTCAAGTTTTATATTCTAAATATACAAATTAGTTTAACCATTTTTCCTCCCAGTTTCTTATACTAATTGAAAGTATGTTTACCAGTGCATTAAGACCACCCTTTGCTGATTTTACCTTTCCTACTAACATTAAACAGCCAAAACATGAATTGTTTCTTTAGCAATATATTCAAGGTGTTTAGTCCAAATAACACTCAGTGTGATGCATTTCCCTGAGACCTTTAAAATAAAGTGAAATTTTGGAAATCCCTTTAAGTTTATGCATCTTCCTCAGTATGTCATTCGAATTGATACTTGATTATGATATGAAGTATCTCAGAGTGCCCAGGGACAATTAGCAGGGCTAAAGGACCAAAATCCAGGTAGATTTTTCAGCTCACCAGAGGTTTTACTATGGGACTCTACTTTATCCTGTTCATGCTCACTAAAGAATAACATTCCAGACAGCTTGTATATTTTCAGAGAAGCAGGTGCTAAAGCCTTCTTAGAGGGTGCAATCAGACTGGCAAATGTATCTACTCTAATTTGACCGATTTTTCAGCAGGCATTCACTGATTTCTGGGCATAGTTGGACAGCTCCCTTTACAGAAGGAAATTCTACTCCAAGGCACTCACCTAGACATATACCAATTTTTTTTAACCTATTGAAAATTCCTGAATTTTGCCAGTGCTTCATGAAATCACTTCAAACTGTTAGGATTGAAATATTTTGACTCTTTTTCTTCACTTAAGTTCCAAAATTTGGGCAGACTTTTGAGATAATTTACATTGCGGCAGACTATTTACAGAACTCTGGAATAATAATGATGATTGTGATAACAATAATTTTTATATTTGTTGAGGATATTAATTTTAAGAATGTATTAAGATATTGGAAAAAATAGCCAGTCAAGATTTACTTGAATTAATGTTAGCATAAAGATGATATGGACTTATTTTGGTCCCTTTATTCAACCACTCACCACCAATGTAATATCTGTCTTGGTCATAGGCATAATCTCTATGTAGCATAATGCCAAACCCAATAATAGTAGATATTCAATTAATATTGGGGATGCAAATGAAGAATGTGTATACTGCTAATGAAGCCACTACTCATGGGATCAAGCTAACACTTTTAAAAAATCTGTTGAAGTAAAGAGGACGTGAGCAGTGGGAAAGAGAAAATGTCTATTCTTTGTTATTTTCCATTGCTCTACTTCCAAAATAATGCAAATTGCCCACTGTCTTTTCTGGTCATGCTGTGTGTTTGGGGGAGGTGGGGCTGGGGTGCGGGGGCGGTGGGTGGGTTTGTGTGTGTGTACCTTTGGTCTGCTTAGTTTTACTACTTTCAAGCTTTAATTGACCTTACTCCCAACTAAGGAGACATATGTTCAAATCATTATTAGCTGTCTTCAATTATTTGCAAACATGAATGTAATATAGAAATCAATAATGAATTCACTCTTGGAAACAAGAAATTTCATGCTTGTCATATCTACTAGACATCTGGTTGGACTGTTGTAAGTCCATTGACTGGATTACCAGTTTTGCTGGACCGTAGTTTGACCAGAACAAACAGACTTACTAATTCCTACCTTCTCACTAAAAGTCATACTGATAACTGAAGGAAGAAGAAGCTTAATTCTAAATTCTAATTGTAATAATGATGAAAATATAAACTCTAATGGAGTTGGATAGGAAGAACATAGCATTATACTCTAGGGAATCTCTGATTTGGCAACAATTAAAGTCTTAAGACTTTAAGTATTTTGAGTTCCAGATGTCCATACCTAATTAACACAAATCGAAGGCAGAGGTAGTTGTGTTACAAATGATGTGACATAACTTTCAAACCTGACAAAGTGCATTGAAAACAGATTAAAGCAGGCTCTTAGCTCATACTGGCATGAAATAAGACCATCCTATATGGCACAGAGGTGGTGCAGGTATTTACATGTGTCATTAAATTGAGTTTTGTTGTTTCTCATTAGGAGAAATTACTGAAAACTGATGAGAATGCTTTTTGGAGAAGAATACACCCTCAGGTATATCATTTTCTGTTACAAAATAATTAAATAGATGTCTATTGCATGTCTTTTAGTTTGGTAATCTGGGAAATGGAATTGTTTCAGTTCTGCTTGAGATACCCATGGAATAGCATTCATTGAGTTACTGAAATGGTAATACTTTCAATCGTTGCCTTTTTTCTTCTATTGAAAATACTTTAATGCTATGTTACTGGAGTTCAGTATGATAGTTAAAATGGAGAGGCATAGTTAAATAATAGATTGTTCTGAAAAGTTACGCTTTCTGACAGTGTTTTTTCCTATGACTTGTTTCTTTGAGCTCTTAGAAATGCCTGATGGCAGTTCTTTACTGGAGTGTTTTGGTAAGTGGTCATTGACTTTTGACAGTCTGTGGTAATTCAAACAGCAAAGGGACATTTTATAATCCATAAGAATGCATTTGCTGTATTATTTTACAGGAGGAGTATTTTATAGAATGAGGAGGCAGTTTACCTCCCGTTAGTCATCTGTGTGTTTCTTCATTTTCCATATTGTACCCAATCTGCAGTTCTTACTAGGACAAAGCATCCTTTTAAATTAACAAGAAACAAAGATCAAATAAAAAGTGCTGAATCAGACCCATTAACACCATATTAATTATGCAGTGAATACACAGTACTATTTACAGTGGACCTTTCTAAGACCAAACAATGACGTTAAAAACTCAGTTTATTCCAGGAGTAGGCAAGCCTCCATAAATTTTCTATTTATCTTTAAATGCAAATGCTTATTCATTGCATAACATTGAAAGACATGGTTACTCCTACTTAGTCCTCCACAAACATCATTAGATATTTAGATGACCAATGATTTTTAATTGTGTCAATAAAGTCAATGGACTGCTTGGCTCTGCAGAGACATAAGAATTCAAATACTTTAAGTAGACTAGATGGAAGAAAAACATATAGAGGGTAGAGTGTGAAGAGCTGTGAGCTAGGGAGAAGAGCTTGATAATTATTATTAAAATTATCTAAATCTGAAAAGAAAATCTAGGTCTCTCTAAACATTCTTAATTCTTAGTGCTTGCAATGCCTCAGGTACCTTGAAATAGTTACCCATATGCCTGCTTATGTATTTCCGTTTTGTGTTTGTGTTTGTATGCGTGTTTGCCTAAGTGTAGTTTCTCCTGGCAGCAGCGTGTGTTTGGTGTACGTGTGCATATGTATGAGTACGAATTAATTACATATCGAAAACATGTGCATTAACGGCATCTGCAGTCCTCCCTCGCTGCTCCAGTCAGTCGGGATGTTTAGCACCGTCACTTGGTGTTAGGACCACTCGGAAGACCTGCCTGTCGGACGCCTGATTGTGGTTCCCGGGGTGCCGGAGCTCCAGGAGCCTGTACCATCTCTATCTGAAGGGGAGGAGAGAAGGAAAGGAGACGGCATCTGAGCGAGGGTGTTCTCCTTCCGGCAGCCGGGTAGGGGGCAGCCAGGTTTGGAGCAGGGTTCTAGGATTACACAGCAAATCCCCAACTTCAGCACCGCGCACAGCATCACCTCCCACCCCGGGAGAGGCGCGCGCCTCCTTGCTCCACCCCCGCCCCAGCTGATGGACCACGACCGGTCGGCTCAGTCTCCCTTTTGCTTTCAAACGAGGCCAGGGCAGGGCAGAAGGGTTTTGACAGCCAGAGGGGTACGGTAAGGAGGAGGAAGAGGAGGAGGCGGCGGCGGAGGAGGAGGAGCCGAGGAGGGGACCGAGAAGGGAAGAGAAGGGAGGGCTTCCCTCCGCCTCGCTCGCCGCCCGGGCTCACAGGCGCTGGCGGCGGCGGCGGCGGCGTCTCCTGCTCTCCGCGGCTGTTGCTGCTGCTCGCGCTCCGCCGCCCGGGAAATGCTTCCCCGCGCCGCGCAGCGCTGAGGCCGTGCGTGCGCCCCGGCTGCGCTGCGCGCTCCCCACATGCACAAGCTCTCCATGTGAGCTGACGGGCGACTGGAAACCCCCCGAGTCACGCTGCCCGGCGGTGGAGGGAGCGCTGGCCCGCAGTGGCAACAGCTGCACCACCGTCTCCGTCGCTCTGCCTTCCTCTTCTGCAGCCTCCGCTCTTCTGATTACCTCCCTCCCCCGTCCTTTGGTGATTTTTTTTTTTTTTTCAAGAAGGAGAGGGCAGGGTAGGTGTCCGTCCCCTCCCCTCTTCCCCCTCCTTTGCCTTCTTGGTTTGAATTTCCTCCCCCGGCATTGCACTGGCACACAGTGCAAGAGGCAATACTCGCACGGAGGGAGAACGAAGGCTGACTCGCCTGCCGCTCCAAGCCCAGAAGAACTGGAGCCTGGAGGGGGGTGAGGGGAGAAGAGGAAGCGGGAGGGGCTTGGCTTCCTCGCGTATTTGAGGACAGCCCATCTCCCTTCATGAACTCTACGGAGAGACGGACTGCATCTCCGCAGCGAGCTCTCGGAGCGCCGCCGGCCGGGAGGCGAAGGATGCTGGCGGCTCCGCGCGCCGGCTGCGGGGCAGCGCTCCTGCTGTGGACTGTCAGCAGCTGCCTCTGCAGAGCCTGGACGGCTCCCTCTACGTCCCGTAAGTAGCCGTCTCCTCGCTCTGCTCTGGAGCAGTTTCAGTGCGGCATTGATGTTTGGCACCAGGGTATCAACCCCGAAGCGCATCGCAGTGCTCGCACCCTGATGTGTTTGTGTCTCCGCTGTCACACACTTGCAGCCACTGCAGTAGACAAACTCGAAACCTAGCGTTTTTGTTTTGGAAGACACAGGGTTGTGACGCTGGTGATGTTTCTGGAAAGTTGTTCCTGGTCTTGGTGATCGGTTGGCAAGAGCTTGGCTAGAGAGACTGGTGTAGATGGCAGCTTCTTAGGAGTTGTTTGTGCAGGGAGAGTTAACTGCATTTGGCTTAGGTAGGTCAGTGAATGAAAAGTGAAGACCATGGCAAAACGAAGTTTCTTATTTTTATTTATGGTTATAACTTAATGAGCACGGGGTTGAGGTTAACAAGAGGAGCATGTTTTAAACAGTTTGGGCACCTATAGGGTCTCTTTAACCCCTCCCGTTCTCTTAAAAAGTTAATGCCCATTTAGTACTTGCTTATTAAAATGGAAGGCAGCGAAATTGTAACTGAAATTGCTTTAATTCTTTGATACTTTGATATCATGGATATGACTGATGCAGTACGGGACTTGGGACACTCAGTGCAAAGCGTCGTTAATGTAGTAATAAACAGATTCTTAATAGGGTTTTCAGGAAAATAATTCTATTCAATATGTGTATCTCTGCATTTTAATCAACTGTGTGTGTGTGTGTGTGTGTGTATGTTTGTGTGTATGTGTGTGTTTAAGACTGCCCGTGTTTTCATGAGGTTTAGAAAGAAATGGAAGATTCTGGCCCATTTTCTGCATTCCTTTAGAAGTGCATACTGTGCATGTAGAGAGGAAATGCATGATTGTTCCTTTGGTTCAGAAAGAATTAAAACACTAGAAAGACTGCCTATAGGAATCTTAGGATAATATTCATAAGCGCATACTAGTTTCTGAGAATGAGTAAGTTGGTAAAGAATTATCATGGAGATTTCAGAGTTTAAAAGGAAGATTTTTTTGTCCATTTAGGAAAAGAAAAGTTTAATATTTTCCAGAAATCGTCATATGCGAAGTAGTCTTCTCTTTGTTTATAAGATTTTGGGATGTATTAATGCATCTTTGTTAATAATGTTCTTATTGTAGTGGTAACTATCAACAAGAATAGCATTGAAAAAGGACATTATAAGTTGTAATAAGGAATCTACTATATAATATCCGGTTATGAGCCAGTATTACTGTTTCGACATATCTTCCTAAGTACAGTATTAGCTTTTCTTTTCTCACAATGTATAAAGATAAGAAGATAAACGAACTGGCAATCTAAGTTTGTAATGAACTTGAAAACATTGTATAGCATTTTTTATAACACAAATTAAATCACAAAGAGTTAAATATTGTTAATATTTATGTCAATTTTATAAATTTAAACAAATTGTGGGGATATAATGCTTGCTGTTGATATTTACACAAATATGTAACTCTATCATTGGGAAACTAGTTTGATGAAATTTCTGTTTCCATTTCAAGGTCTGGTTATATAGAATTTCCTGCCACTTTTCCTGGAAAATAAACTCCTTATATGTTAAATTTATTATATTCACTGATTGAAGGTCCTCATATCCAGGGTTTTTCCTGGGTTCCGTGTTCCGTCATTCTGTATAGTTTAATTCTGATGGGTCCATCTGAAACATCTGCCATGCATAGCAAATGGAACACTGGCAGCCATTGGGTTAATGCATTTTAAGATAAAAAAGTTGTTATTTCATAAATATTTTCCGAGTTTTTAACTTTTTAATTAGAATTTGAAGACAGAGAACACAGAAACAATTACTTTTAAGATGGTTAATAGTTACGGCCATTAAGATTTTTTACTAACTTGGCTTTCATTCTCTATTGTTTAAAAATGCGTAATGGCTTAATTAAGGTGGCTTTTTATTTCGTTTGAATTTAAACTGTGTAACCAAAATGCAAAGTTGCCCTATATGCTGGAAATGAATTAAATAATAAGGATGCTACAGAACTTTATTGATTAGAATGAGCTTCATGGATTCAGTACTTTAAATATCAACTGTACTTTACATTAATGAACATTTTTATTTTCATTATATGTAGCTCTGAAGGAAAGTATGATAGTTATATTCTTAATATAAAACATTCAAAGGAGAAAAAGATGGAAACTACATGAATCTAAGATAATGAGCAACTCAACCAGGAGAGGTCATCACAAGACAAAAAGTAGCGTGAAAATCTAAAACTATCATTTTTCTTTGGTACACATTTTTAAAATGTGACGAGTATGCTAAAACTTTCTGTTCCTAAATACCTTTTTAATATGAGGGACAGAAGATGTTTATTTCACAACAACTGCATTTCAAATATGTATTTGCTTATGACTTATTTCTTTTTCTCTGTTGACACACATATAAAAACTGTTAATACTATGTGTTGTACAAGCAGACTAGAATAAACTTGAAAACAAAGCTCATCACTATGGTTATGTAAAAATATAATCTGATTTCTTTGCAGATAGTGAAAATGAACTGCTGCTGAGCTGATGTAACTAATCGTGTATCTTCCCTTCCTGTAGATGTAGATACACGGGACACACGTGGGAAGTTTAAAGAAAATATTTTACTCTTAGGGAGTTGCATTTATTTGAACATATTATAAAGACCTTGATGGTGCAGTTCTAAATGATGAGGAGTTTAAGCTAGTGTCTAATAAATTCACTTTTTAGAGTTAACTGAATTTTCACTTAAATAAATGATCTCTCATAAAGGCCAATTTACATCATTTAGTAGAACTATTAACCTATAATTTCATTGACCATCACATTTGGGAAATGTGTTTTGAATTGATTCAAATATTCTCTAACAAATATGATTTTATATGTGTATATATACACACACATTAATATATATGTGTATAAATATATATGTATTTGTTCATATATGTTTTATAAAAACATTTGAATACATGTTATAAAGTACATAGATACATATTTAATATAGCACATATATTAAGTATTATATGTAAAAATGTGTATATTTATATATTTTCTAAAACACCATTCAAGGAATTTAAGTTGTTTACAAGTTTATAGAAAGGTCTTTTCCAGTGCAATTATTTTAAGTAACTAATGCAACAGTATTAAGCAATAGTATATTAGTCTATTTTCTCTTCCTCAATTCATATACTTCTCCCAAAATGGTATATTTTAAATATAAAATATGTAAATGCATATTAAAACCAATACTGCTGGTTTATAGAGACCTTGAACATAGTAATGAACTTGTCTTAATGAAAACAATTTAAACTTAAAAGGAGCTTTAGGCAAGCAAAATTCATTGGTTGATAAAGCATAGCACATTATTTGCTTAATGCAAACTAATAATTATTAACTAATTGGAGAAAAATATATAATCTCGATTTTATTATAGCATGGATATTCAGGAATTAAGAATCATTGTTCAAATTTTACTCTTTACCATCAATATATGGCAAAATTAGGTAAAAAAATTAATCCAAAAATTTAATTTAGGTCTTATTAACCTTTATGCAGTTATAAACCTACAACATATCATTTTAGATGATATCAAAGTTGTTTGGTGCATATCATATTTTAAATCTTACAGTTATGTGCCCCATAATGACATTTCAGTTCAATGATGGCCCACGTGTATGTTGGTGTTTCCATAAAATTATAATGGAGCTGTCATATATAGGTGTGCCATTTTTCATCTTGTATATTATATTTTTACTGTATCTTTTCCATGTTTAGGTATGATGAGATGCACAAAGAGGCATTGTGTTATAATTGCCTATAGTATTCAGTATAATAACATGCAGTACAGGTTTGTAGCCCAGAAGTAACAACCCATACCATACAGTCTATGCTATGTGTGTAGTAGGCTACACTATCTAGGTTTGTGAGTGTGTACTCTATGACGTTGGCACAAAGACAAAATTGCCTAAGGATACATTTCTCAAAATATATCCTTATTGTTAAGAAATGCATGATGATATATGTTTTTTGTCTATTTTAAGTGGCAAAACCTTTCAAGTTCTATAATTTCTTTGAGATTTAATTCACTGTTCCTTATTAGTAAATTCTTCTAGACAAAAACTTACTCAAATCTCTTAAAGTTTACATAAAGCTTCTTGTCTTGTTAATGTTTTTTATGATTGAAAGAAAATAAATGTGACATGTCTACACTTGTCATCTCTTTTTAAGAAGTAGATTTTTGTATTTGTTGTAAATGGTATACAGAATAAGGAGAGAGTCTAGGCTCAGAAATTCTTAATTCAAATGTGCTTTTCTTTAAAATATTAAACATATGGAGATCCAACTTGTACACGTTGTCTGTTTAGTGACTGATGTCAGTGGGATGAAGAAATAAAACATGTACTTTAAAGATTTTCCCATCTCTAGTCCTGATTTGTGAAGTGCTTTACTTTATCATTTTTTACTACTTGCAAAGTTATAAAACAGCGTATATAGTAATTTTAAGCCTCAAAACCAGTGTTGTGTGAAATAAAATAAAATTTTATATTTATGTCTATACCAGTATCTGAAACTGGCTGTTACCTGTTTCTAGAGAGATACATATTTTAAGATAAGTAGTTATCAGAAACATAAGGTATATTTCTACAACCAATATTGGACTGCTGAAATAAATTATATGCTTATTTTTGCCATTTTAATAAGTAAGAATAATGATGCAATCATTTATATACAGCTGTTAATTTTCAAATGAAAGCCTTGAAAAGAATACTTGTAACAGAGTGATTCACTAAAACACTGGATTTTCCCATCTCCTGGGCTCTATAGAACCTATATGTTTTAGTTGTGAGCAGATAACAATGTTGGAATGTGGAGGTGCTTCCTCTTTCTCCATCCTAACGGTTCGTTTTATGGGAAGAAAAGTCCGTCTATCACACTCCTAGAGTCTATGTCTACAGTTCATTCATTCCTTCCTATGTTAGGCAGAGTTACTTATCTGTTTGGTGACTATGGGAAAAGGACCTAGATGTGCTTAGCTCAGCCCCTCCTTTCTCCTTTCAGGCTGCCTGCAGAAAGAATAGATTCTGTTGAACAATAGATAAAAGTAGGCTTTGCCTCTGCACTAATAGTGATAGCACGAAGAGCCTTATGGTGTTCGGTTCTTCCTATGGCTTGAGACTCTGTTTAATTTTAGAAATAAGGTTAATGAATCCCACTGTATCACACACTTAATCCTTATTCTTTTGTATCAGCAATACTTATATAAAGAATGTTATTTCCTCTCTGTGAGTTATTTTCTAATCTAGAACTCAGAGAAGGGACTGAGATTTACTGTTCTCAGTAAAACCACAAATATATTGAAGTTGCCAACAATAAGGTTGATATTAAACTAAATGAACATGAAATAATTTCTGCATAGTTTAGAAACCAGTAAAGAATAAGACTTGGTTTTTCCATTGATATTGAGTTGAAGATTTGGTGTTACTCTGGTTAAGACTTCCAAACTCTCCCATTCATTCATTCATTCATATTCCTACCCAGTGCTATTAGTGGTATTATTTTACAGAGATGCTTAGAATACCATTTCTTTATCTGTGGTAAATAACATTGCCATTTAAAATACAGCCTATTTACAAACTTTAGCCAGTACACATCCAATTTTATCCTGTCCATGTAACTATTTAGTAAATTATATATGCCTTTAGTTGGCTGTTACATCATGATCCTTCTGTAAAATCATGAAGGTTAAATGTTTTAAGCCAATTATTCTTTCCAACAAAGCATTTGCACTTAGAAAACAAAGTTGATTCTTTCTTCAATTGTAAGTTTTGAAAAATATCTTCTTAAACTCTTCTTTAGTTCACTTTGGAGGTAGCTATTCATAATAACAGCTTGAAGTAACTGATTTTTTATGACACTGCAGATTTTAAAGCCTCCCCTGATAGTAGGAAATCTGGATATAAAGATGTGATTGTTGGCTCTGAATTTGCTTGCTGAAGATCACATATTTTGGGTATACTGTAAAAATGTTGAAAAAATAAAGAGGAGCTCCTGGGGGCCGTATTCTGTATTTACCTTGTGATTTAGATTTGCTTGAAATACCCTCATAAACATAAATAGTGATACATGCTTTAATGTTTTTATGTTTAGGAAAGAGGTGAAATTAGATTTTGAGAATACTTTTACCAGGAAAAATTCCCCAAACATATATAAGTTTTTCCTTACCTTTTCTAGTACATTCACAACCTTCTTCATCTGCACTGGGATGGTGATCTGGAAATGTGAATCACAGAAAATGGCAGGCAATAGAGGTGTGACCTGCATACGCACTGTCAAAGTTACTAAACCTGTGTTGTCTGGGACGTCTAAGATGAATCAAGTTACATAAAGTTTAGTTAAATTCAGGAAGGATTTGTTCACCTCTGTGCATTAGATGTCATATTGAAATAGTATGTGAAAAGGAAAATCTTGCCTAGACTCATAATTTTTATTTACTGTTATAATGTCATCTATGCTGTTCAATTATAGTATTATTTGAAAGGAATACATGAAAAAAAATAGGCACAGTTTGTATTGTTAAAAAACAGTCTGTTAAGTGGTGAAATACCATGATATGCCAAATAAAATAATACCTCTAAGAAAATTCTCTTAAAATTAAAGGTGCTTCTATTTTTAACAGCAAAGGCTTGAAATCAACCCAAATGCCCATCAGTGATAGACTGGACAAATAAAATGTGACAAGTACACACCATGGAATACTATGCAGCCATGAAAAAGGATGAGTTCATTTCTTTGCATGGACATGGATGAAGCTGGAAACCATCATTGTCAGCAAACTAACACAGGAACACAAAACCAAACATTGCATGTTCTCACTCATAAGTGGGAGTTGAATAATGAGAACACATCGGCACAGGGAGGGGAACATCACACACCTGGGCCTGTTGAGGGGTGGAGGGCTAGGGGAGGGATAGCATTAGGATAAATACCTAATGTAGATAACGGGTTGATGGGTGCAGCAAACCACCATGGCACATGTATACGTGTGTAACAAACCTTCATGTTCTGCACATGTATCCCAGAACTTAAAGTAAAATTAAAAAAAAAAGGTGCTTATTGTCACTTCTATATCATAGACTGAAGTAGTTATTTTGAACTAACAGAAAACCCATGGGGATTAAATTTTATCACTGTTAACTCATTTTTCTAAGCAGTCACCTCTTAAGGGGAACCAAATTATTAAGTAACATTATAAGTACAGACTGTCTATATATATATATGTCTTTTTCAGACATTGGTCAAAAATTTATAAACAGAACTACATGAAAAAATTTCAGCCTAATTATGTCACATAGTGAAATTATAGCATATTTTATGGGTCTTATTTTTAAAAATTTATAAAGTACATGTTAAATAATGGCCTATGATGCATTAAATTACTTAATTGCTAATAAATTCTAAGTTAAAATGTAAATTGTTACGTAGCATATTTGAAACATTTTTTGGTTCAAATAAAAATATGTCTGGACTATAAAATATGACTATCAGATTTTTAGATTATGAAACTATTATGCTAGCTTAGTGTTTTTAATGCCAACCAACTGAAGAAAACATGATTCAGGTGTTTTTTTCTATGTATTCATAGCAACAATAACACAAGGAGTTCGATGCTGCCATCAATACTAATGTTACTAATTCTCATGGTATTTTACTCAGTGGATTTGAATATGGCCATAGAATCTTTCTCCACAGAATATGCCAGACAGCCACGTATAATCCCATGAGATTTGGTATTTAATATAAAACTTTATTTTTTTACTCAAGTTGTATATATTGCCACCACCAGCAGTTTTTCAGCTAATAAAGTGTACTTATGATTTAAGTCACTTGGTTAATGTCCTCATACCTAAAGAATATGTTAAAACGAATGCTTAACTTACAGTAGAAGAGATTTTCAATGGCAGTGATGAAATTTCCAAAAATGAAATTTCATCATGCCTCATGCACTTCTGTAGTATATGTAAGTTTTATTTATATATCTTAACATAAGCATTTAAGTTATTCTGTTATGACTAGTTAAAAGGAAATAGTAGCATAGTTAATTGTGTTTTTGTATGTTCACAGTACAGAATTAAGAATAACTATTTTGGCCAGGCGCGGTGGCTCACGCCTGTAATCCCAGCACTTTGGGAGGCCGAGGCAGGCAGATCACGAGGTCAGGAGATCGAGACCATCCTGGCTAACACGGTGAAACCCCATCTCTACTAAAAATACAAAAAATTAGCCAGGCGTTGTGGTGGGCACCTGTAGTCCCAGCTACTTGGAAGGCTGAGGCAGGAGAGTGGTGTGAACCCAGGAGGCGGAGCTTGCAGTGAGCCAAGATCGCGCCACTGCACTCCAGCCTGGGTGACAGAGTGAGACTCTGTCTCCAAAAAAAAAAAAAAAAAAAAGAAAAAAAGCTATTTTATTGTGTCAGTTGACAAAAATAGTACTGTGTCAGAGATAAAAATGTGCCATGGTGGGGTGTTAACATTGCTTCTGCCATTAAGAACATAAACAAAAACAACCTTATTCCAATATTCTAGATACTGAGGGGGTTATTTTTGTGGAATTGATTCCAAAGACAGGGATGCTTGATCAAAGAAGATGTTTAGTTTTTGGCTAATAAATGTTGCCTGATTGAGTTCCACAAATTCTGCAAAAATTTACATTTTCAGCATCAATCAATGAGTGTCCTTTTCTAGAACTCCAGGCAGCAGTACATATTATACTTATAAAACGTTCTGCTTGTATTACATAAATAGCTAATATTTGTTGTGTTGACTTCTTATTAAATCTTTCTTCCCAGCCTTTCAAATCAGGCACTACTCTTTATGTGTACTAGGTCACTTATTTCTTATAATAATGCTTCAGTTTGCAAATGAAAAAATCAGAGACACATGGAGAAGTGACTTCCCTGGACCACCAGCTTGGCCTATTTCCGGATCCAGTGCTCTTCACCGTGGCATAGCTGGCTGAGAGTGAAGTGCTGTCTCTGTGTTCAAGTTCTCTAACTAAGAAGTTTCAGCTTGCATCTAGGCAACATTTTAAGGCTTGATTGCTTGTATATAAAGGAAAAAGCCTATTGGCATAATGTTTCTATCTTTTTGTTTACTTATTCCTTGATGACACTGTGATATGTTCTGGAGACTTAAAAATTACATTGGTAAAAAATAAAGAAATATATTTGAAATAAAGAGAGGAATGCAGCTCTTTCAATGGTAGCACATTAAATCTTAATATATATGTCATTTGTGTTCTTCTTCACAATAAGGTACTTTTGCAATGTAGTTCTATCATTTGAGTACTATTGAAATACATGTAATAGTCATGTAGTGAAAACATTTATTTAAAGCTATGTAAAATATTTCTGAAAATGCTTTGTCAGGTATACATAAAAGCTGTTTTTAAATCAGTTGTCAGGAAATGTTGAAGTCTGTGTCGAAAACTGTAAACATGATTGCTATTACTAAAGTTAAAAGATGATAATTGTTTAATGTATAAGCACAGTTTTGAGTATTCATTTCATACAATAGCTAATCCATAAAGCTTTTCTTGAGAGTGCTGTTGAGAAAATAACTTTTTCTTTTGCTTTCATGGCAGTGGGAAAATATTTGTCTTTAAAATATTTGCCAGTCCTAATGCTGAAATATTTCTTGTATCCATCCCCTGCTCTCCATTCCTATCACAGCTTCTATAGTTAAGATTTTCAGCATTTCCCTCCAGGCATTAATTTAGTAGCCTCCTGGTATGTCTCCCGGATTCTAATCTTTCCCCCTCTAGCTTATCATCTATATCTATGCCAGAAATACTTTCCCAAAACACAAATCTTGTTATAGTACTGCATTTGTCTAGTTCTTCCCTGTCTCTTAAATTTAGTCTTCTCCTAACCCAACATTTGCACCCTATAATCTAACCGACCATACTGAGATCTTTGCAGTTTCTCTAACACAACATGCTGTTTCGAATCATATTTCTCTTACACCTTCTGACATTTTGTCCCCTCCTTTCATTTTTCCTGTTTTATCTATGCTGATTTAGAGGAAACTCATTTATGGTCCAAGCCTCAGAATCTTGGAGCAGATTGATGTATCAACACCTCCCTGTGGCAATTTGCTCTAATCACAGGTGAAATACTAAGACGCGGCAGGCAAATTCTTTGGTTTCTGGACTTATAAGGAACACAGTGATCACAAATAATGAAAACCACCTCCAATTATCTAATATTAAAGTGATAAATTACCCCATAGTATCAACAACAGAAGGAAGGCGAGAAATATATTTTCAAAGAATAAACCACAAATATTTTCCTCATTTTATAAGTAAATGTGTATCTATCGTAAGGGAAATTTGAAACCATGCTGTGAAAGCTTACAACTTCTGCAACCCTTTTTCTACCGGATTTTATTTTAAAAGATTTTCTGTGCTTTTCTTAAGCCACATGGCTGATCACGTGCCTTTAAACCCAAGCCTGACTGTCCTTTCCACAAGCTATTATCTTAAGAATTATTTGTTATCTGCATGCAAATTAAAGACATGTGTCAACAAAAGAATTATTGCATCTAACAAGTACTTTAAATAGAGTACTTAAGATGTCACCAAATCTTCTAAATGATAGCTGTAGCTTCCGAAAATCTTGATAATTACATATATTTAGTGTGTAATAATCCAGCAGATGAGTTGATATTGTTGAAGTTGTTAGGAAATGTCAATGAATTTCATTTCCATTTTTAATATGACAAAAATATAATTTTATAAGTATAAAAATAAGTACTTCTATTCTATTTGTTTATATTTTAAACTCTCTCTTCATCCTTACCTTTGCAACTTAGTACTCACTTCTGAACCATTTCAAAGTTGGCCAGTCTAGCGAAGCCTGTTTCAAATTTTATATTCTTCACAATGATCCCTGCAGTGATGCCTACTAAAAACACATTACCCTCTTTTCTATTAGTCCATAATCTGCATGAGCAGAGCCTGTACTTTTTCCCTTAGGCTGATAGGTATTAGGGAATGGTTGTATTAAAGGAACTAGACTTTAGTAAACATGTTTCATCATACTAGGTACTGTACTCGTTGCATTATACCATTACATGAAATTAGCCCAAATACCTCTGTGCTGTAATATTCAAAGTATAAGGATGCTCAAACATTTTAAAGCTCACTGGTTCCATTTTTATACAGTTCTTACTTTTGTCAAGTTCTTCCCTTACATTGACACAGATTTACACTCCCATAAATTCCAGCCAGTAGTTCTAGTTGGGCTTCTCAGATAATAAAAGCTTAATATTTACCCAATATTCTACTGCCGTAAAATACTTGAAGACAAATATAGAATCTAATTAAATATAATTTAATACTTAGTCGCTACTACTTTTATAGATAGCCAACTGATAACTTGAAGACAAACACATTCCTTAAGATAAAACACTGTGATTTATATATTTACTTATGTCCTCCAAATTACCCAAATATTTCTAGGTACGCAACGAGTGTTAAATAAATACAATTGAAAATGGAATTGAAATGGGTTAGCTCTGTATACAAATTGTTCCTTAAAGTGCATATAGCTAGGTTATAGCAACAAATATACATTTATTTGTTGTGTTTTGATAGCTAAAAACATCGTACTAAGAAGTATTATGATTGTAATATAATGTTAGTTGCAAACAAGTGTGTTTGTAAGTAATCTTGGTATTACAGAAAAAAGAACTGCCTTAAAACTGACATATCTGTATGAGTCAAAACCAAAAATGAAACAGAAATATTCAAAGGGACTGTTGTTTAATAGGACAACTACAGTTATTTTAAAAGATAGTTTATACTTATTTGCTCAGTGTGAAATAAAACATTTTTAAATTTTAATTTATTATCTACTCTTTGCCCAAAGTATATCAGAAAAATATTACTGCAATTTGAGTAGTCTTCATATTGTGAGAAAATGGGTAACTATTATATGCAATAATCTGAGGCATTTTCGTTTTACAGACCGTATAATCACCCCACATATCAATTTTTGGAATTTAAAATGTGGTGTTGGCAAAATTAGAATCATGTATCTACTTTCAAAGAGAGATTTCAGCATATTGCAAGTAAAAATGACATTGTTTCTTTTATCAAATTGGCATCAATAGGGCCTTTTTTTCAAAAAAAGCTTTTAGATCTGCTATTTGTTCATTTATATGTGTATAATTACAGTATTTAGAGGATCTCTCATACTGTGTTTGTTTCCACATATGGATTTTCAAATGACAAAGTCTCAAGTGGTGGCGCTAAAGACAAACCATGCTAGCTACTCAAGCATTTCCTTTCTGGAGTTGTACTGTGTCAACCACTCCCTAAGAAATGGGTAAAGAGGGACTACTCAGAAACATGCATTGAGCATCAGCATGTTTTTGAAAGATTAATCATCTAGGCCTGGAACTGAAAGTATCTTCCAGTTATTTTCTTTATTATCCACTTTCTCAACTTCCACATAACACATTCAGTTTTCTACATTTTAATTTAAAAATTGCCATTTAATTCTATGCTTCTATGAAGTCACATATCCTACTTCTGCTTTCTTAATTTCAAAATTATTTGCACTGTCCATTTTATAGTATTTTATCTTAATAATTTACCTTCAAGTTCTCTTTTATTGAATATGTATGACAACATAGAAATTAAAATTATTGAATCATTCCAATTAGTCCACAGGTAAGGTCATCAGTGAGTGATTAAGGAAACTCTTTCTATTATAACATTTTAGCTAAAACCTAAAGAAAAAGCCAAGCAAACAGCAGGAAAAGACTGTTCCAAGAAAAAGAGGACAACCTCACAATTCCAACATTGGCCATGTTTGGAAGTCACTTTGATGAGGAGCTATTTAGTGGTTTTGGAATTAGTCTTCTGTTAAACATGTAATGAAAAGAAAATTTTGAAAGAGTAAATTATCCCGCTTAATTGTCTATCAGCAAATAGAAAAGAAATTTTCACTGGTTAGAAATATAGGCAGTTGGGCCAGGTGCAGTGGCTCACACCTGTAATCTCAGCACTTTGGGAGGCCAAGGCGGGCGGATTGCCTGAGGCCAGGAGTTTGAGACCAGCCTGGCCCACATAGTGATACCCCGTCTCTACTAAAATTACAATTAGCAGGGCATGGTGGTGTGTGTCTGTAGTCCCAGCTAGTTGGGAGGTTGAGGCAGGAGAATCGCTTGAGCCCAGCAGGCAGAGGTTGCAGTGAGCCGAGATCACGCCACTGCGCTCCAGCCTGGGTGACAGTGTGAAACTCCATCTCCAAAAAAAAAAAAAAAACAAAGAAATATGGGCAGTAAGCATTTATTATCTTTAATAAGACAGAATAATATATGTTTTACCAGTTTTATTAAACATCAGCATTACAAAAGCTGTATGTTCCACAGATGCGCTTGACTGCCAAACTGTGTATCTCAGGGGTCCCCAACCCCAGGGGGTTCATGTTAGGAACTGGGCCGCACAGCAAGAGGTGAGCAGTGGCCTGGGGAGCTAAGCTTCATCTGTATTTCCAGCTGCTCCCCATCGCTACCATTACCGTCTTAGCTCCACCTCCTGTCAGATCAGCAGCAGCATTAAATTCTCATAGAGTGTGAACTCGATTTTGCTGTTCATGCTAGGCTGTGTGTTCCTTAGGAGAATCTAATGCCAGATGATCTGTCACTGCATTCCATCACACCGGATGGGCTCATCTAGTTGCAGGGAAACAAACTCAGGACTCCCACTGATTCTACTTTATAATAAGTTGTATAATTATTTCTTTATGTATTACGATGTAGTAATAATAGAAATAAAGTGCACAATAAATGTAATGCACTTGAATCATCCTGAAAACATCCCCTCACCCCCTCCCAACACCCAACCCTCATCTGTGGAAAATTGTCTTCCATAAAACCAGTCCCTGGTGCTAAAAAGGACTGGGACTCTTGGGCTATCTAGAATGAAAAGCATATGCATTGCTATACATGGAATGCACTGCACAGATTTAGGTGTGGGGAGGGATAATTGTGGGGAGGTATAAGTTTGTTCTTTAAATTGTATTTTGAAGTCTATTCAGTCTTAAAAGGATTTTGCAAAATTGTATCTGTTTCTGTTTGGCCTCCTTTTTTTTATAGGTGTCTGATTATATAAACCAAAAATATTTGAAATCTACTTTAATTCAGCTTAAAATGTAAGATTTGATTAGACCAACTTCATCAAAGCAAGCAAAAATTGGAATACTATTATGCGTTTTATAAATGTATGCATGTATTTATTGATCCATCATTGATGAGTTTAAAATATTAGGTAACTTCTCTATGGCAGGGTGCCCAACTCTCTTCATTATCTGTGGCAAGTTGTCTCCACCGTCAAAGCTAATCTCCATGTATGTAAGAAATCAACAGTCCTTTACTATGAATGGGTATCCTATCCTACAAGCTCCTAAAATAAAGATCACTGCAATCTAATGTTCTGTAGCATTGCTGAAAGTAATTTTTATAGTAATTACTTGCTGAAATGTGTTGACATTGATTTGGTAGAAGTACTAATGGTGTTTGAAAATAGTCTACATATTCTTTGGGGAAAGTATTTTGCAGTGGTTATCAGCACACAGGCATTTGTCTCCGAAAAGCTGGGGTTTGGTTGGCTCTGTTCCTGAGTGACCTTGGGCAAATTATGTGAACTTTTGAGACCCAGATTTCTAACATGCAAAATTGCAAAATAAAGGCACTTTATCAAAGGCTTGCCATAGGATTAAATACAGAATGTGCAGACACAGGCACACGATGGTAATCAGTTTTAGTGATTTTTACTTTTTGTTATTTTAAAATACATTAAATATTTATTATGCAGTTACTATGGGTATAATACTAGAATACAGTCTATAAATAATCTTGCAAAATAATTTGTAATTGCCTCTTACATTTACTTCAGAATTTATTTGGGAAGCTAGAAATTACAGTTAAGCAGAATTAGCAAAGATTAGACCAGTGTATTTTCTAATATCCACATAATAACTCATGTAAATGGCCAAAAAGTGAGATAAAAATATCATTCAAATACATTAAGATATGCTTAATTAAAGGAAGGATGGCATATAAAATCTATGTTAATTGAATTTTTATATTTTCATATTATATGCAACAATATATGATGTTGCTATATTCTGCCAAATGACATGCTAGTTAACATCACTTAATAAAAAGTATACTGAAATATTATAAAACATGATAAAAATTATTAAATAATGCAAAATATCTACTTAGTAGAGATTATTTTACAGTGTAATAGCTATTCAGTTACCTTACTCATGAATGTTTCTGAAAAGTGACATTTGCAAATTGGAGAGCTTTGTGAGCAGGAAGAACATATCCAAACGCATAAACATTTTTACCCTAACTTGTTGGCCATATGGGTAGATGATATGAAGCTTGTTTTCTGATGTGCCATGGAAAGTATAGAAATAAATTAGACATTTGTTTCTCATTTTTGAATTTGAGACTATCCAAATAATTAGACAGCTGAGACATCCAACAGTGGAAATTACTTTAACTCCTTGAAAATAGTGGTCAGATGTTTTGGAGGTTTGGCTGAAATGACTTATAGACATTTTTTGCATTATTAAAGAAAACATTTGACTGTGGTAGGCTCTGGAGATTCCAAAAGCTTGAGATACAAGGTCTCCGTCCTGAGTTTTTTATAATCCCTAGAAAGGTAGAAAATATTTATAATTAGGAATTTATGATAAGCAGCTTTACGTGTAATAAAAATTTTGTAGTTTTCTTGCAAAGGTCTAGGCAAAATAAACAATTACCTTTTGCTACATAGATAATGAAGGCATGAATTAGAAATGATAGGATCATAAAAAATGATGATGAAAGTTGGCCGCTGGAAAATTATATTCTGGGACATATACTACGGCCCTATTGATAAGTCGTAGTGAATTCTTGTCATTCTATGTCCTGGGATTTGGGCAGAGCTCTCGGGCCTGTCTATGAGACCCTTGACTGCGCCCTGCCTTTCAGCCAGCCTCAGTTGGTGCAGGAAGCTTTATTTATCATCGTCTGTCAGAGATTGGTAAGGTATCTGTATAATGTATTTTTTTTTTACAATTACAAAATTTCTGGAAATAGAGACTGAAAGGCTTAGGATAAAGTCAATTAACGTGGAAAACATCTGTCTTTTTCCCTCCTAAATTTTTGAATATTCTTTTCCATAAAGGGAGAAAACATTACAATTTCATTTATAGGAAAATAAACAGAGAATGAAGATCAGCACTCTGGTTTCTACCTCTGGGAAATGTTAAATAAATCTCAAGTATCTCTTGCAGTTTACTTTGCTCTGGTTTCCTCATTTACTCCTGTGCCCTTCTCTTAACACTCCCATTAGCCAGGAAGATAGGCAAAGATGAGGGAGAAAGACATGGTTACACGAGGAAGAGAAAAAACACTGGTCCAGGCATCTTCAAACACTAAATATTGGCAATAAGGAAAAATATCAGGACTGTTTTATATCAAATAATCCATTGTTCTTTCTCCCTGGACCCTTGGATCTCAAACACAAAGGAGTTAAACACTGCTTTTTATTTCAAAATTTATTATTTAACACATTGACACAAAATGCATTTAAATCCAAAAGAAATTCAGGACAATTGAGCAACAGTCATTCCAAAATATCTTTCAATAAAAGTCTAATTTTTAACTGTTGAAGAAAGACTGGCATTGTTAAATGAACTTTTCAGTGCTTTAGCATATAGTTATATTGCATGCCTGTGGTTTCCAAAAGTTTATATTAATTTTTATACTTATATCGTAGTCAATATGTGTTGCCTAAATACATTTAATATCAAAAAAGGAACGTTTGTTTTATTATGTTAAAAAATTATTTTGTTTGTGGATGATATTTTCAACATGAGATATAGTTCAAGGGTTACTTAGAAATGTCAGCACTGGCCAGGCACGGTGGCTTACACCTGTAATCCCAGGACTTTGGGAGGCCAAGGCAAGAGGATTGCTTGAGGCCAGAAGTTTGAGACCAGCCTGGACAACATAGCAAGACTTCCTCTCTACAAAGAAATATTTAAAAACTAGCCAAGTGTGGTAGTGTGTGTCTGCAGTCCTACCTACTGGAGAGGCTGAGGTGGAAGGATTGCATGAGCCCCGGAGTTCGAAGCTACAGTGAATAATGATTGCACCACTGCATTTCAGCCAGCTGAGACAACAGAGTGAGACTCTGCTTCCTAATAATATTTTTAAAAAGAATTTAGGTCACTGTTAAAGTTTGTGATAATTCAATTACATTTAGCTTAGAGAATTTTGCTAATGAAAAATAACTTTGATAATTTAACACATATGTATGTTATTGAAACAGCAAGCATTTTGAAGAGACAATTTTCTAAATGACCTTTATTTCAAAGTGTATTGTTTATTGCTGTGTTATTTTGTTTTCACGCTGCTATAAAGGAATACCAGAGACTGGGTAATTGATAAAGGGAAGAGGTGTAATTGACTCACAGGTCTGCATGGCTGGGGAGGCCTCCGACAACTTACAATCATGGCAGAAGGCAAAGGGGAAGCAAAGGCATGTCTTACATGGTGGCAGATGAGAGAGAAGAGCATTAAGCGGGAGGATCCCCACACTTAGGAAACAACCAGATCTTGTGAGAATTCACTCACTATCATGAGAACAGCATAGGGGAACCATCCCTATGATCCAGTCACCCCTAACCAGGTTTCATCCTGGGCACTTGGGGATTAAGAGGGTTACAATTCAAGATGAGATTTGGGTGGGTTCACAGAGCCAAACCATATCAATTACTGACTTTAAAGAAAATGAATAATATTGTTTCCAATCTTAACATACTTTCACATAACATTTTTGAGAGTATAACTGTAACCCAACATTTACAATATATTTGTAGTTATTTTTTAATGTGAATAAAGGTAATATGACTCATATTCTTAAGAATTTCCCCTTGGCATTACTATGTTCTACTGTTTCAAAAGTTTGCTTATTTTAATAAGATTTCAATTATTTGGATTGTTAATACATTCAGATAGATAGCGACTGAGGTTTATTCTCTCATTTAAGTTATTTTTCTTCCTATAAATGTAAGGTGTACAATATAATATTTTGATATACAGAGTAAACTGATTACTAAAATCAGAACACTAATATATTCATTATCTCGCATAGTTTTTATTAGAGATGTATGCATTTATAAGCTGCCAACAAGTCCAAGGATTGTTTTAAAATGTATCTTTCATTCTTATTACATTGCGACTTCCTGGGTTCCATGCCAATTGTTTGTTTTTAAGAAATGTAGTGTTATAACAAGATTGTTTCAGAACTTCAATAATATGCACCTTCAAATAGAATATTATAGGTCTTGCTTTATAATTTGTAAACTTTCAGCATCTTTGCAGCTTAACTTTGCAACATACATCAAAGGCTTAGGCTTTATCTAATTTGACATAAAATAAACAATAACCAGCAAGTACTAGATGATTATGCATCTGATATGGTTTGGCTCTGTGTCCCCAAACAAATCTCATCTTGAATTGTGATTTCCACGTGTCGAGGGAGGGAGGTAATTGGATTGTGAGGGCGGTTTCCCCCATGCTGTTCTCGTGATAGTGAGTAAGTCTTGATCTGATGGTGTTAAAAGTGGCAGTTGTTTCCTGTGCTCGAATTTACTCTCCTGCCACCTTGTGAAGAAGGTGTCTTCTTTCCCTTCTGCCGTGATTGTAAGTTTCCTGAGGACTCCCCAGTTATGTGGAACAGTGAGTCAATTAAACTTTCTTTGTTTATAAATTACCCAATCTCAGGTAGTTTCTTTATAGCAGTGTGAGAATGGACTAATACAGAATCTGTAATAAACTCATGCAGTATCTATATCTCAGATTGTATCTGAGATTACAGTCTCTGCTAAAATACGTTCTTTACAGATGATCAGTTTACTTAGAACATAGGCCAATAAGTGGTTATACACAGATGTCTGTTGGCCTTGAATAATAGCACTGGCCATTGTTAGAGTTGGTATTGGGGAGGTTGGTGTATAAAGAGTAGGAACTTCATAGAGCAGCAATTCTCATATGCTAATATGCATATAGACTACTTGGCAGATTCTGATTCAGTACATCTGGAGTGGAACCTATAATGTAACATTTCTAATATGCTCCCAGATGATGCTAATGCTGAGACTGATCTATGGACCACACATTGAGTAGCAATATTTTAAACTTTGAATCTATAACGAAAGATGTCGTAGAAAATGTCCTACTTATTTTAAAATTAAGAAGCACACTTTAGAGAAAGAAAATTTTAAAAATATATAATTATGATATCTCATTATTAGGTATTTTGGGTATAAATAAAAGGTATAATAGTGTAGTTCTATGATATGATTAGACAAAAAAATTCAAAAAGATGTAGATACTCCACTAACGTTGGATAGCCTTAGACAATTTATATGATCTCTCAAAGTTTAGGTTTTTGTAGTTATGAGAGAATAAAACTAGATTATCTCTAAAATCGATTGCAGTTTTTAAAATCTATGATTCTAGTCTCCTAGGCTTCTGAGTCTGAGAATGAAGAAGCATGTCTTATAAACCTCAGTCTTGCTTTTATATCTAACTGGAGATTTGGAATAGAGTTTCCAGGTTATTTATGAAATTTAAATAATATCACGCATATGAGGTGCTTAACAAATTGCCTTACCAATAACAAGTGCCTAACTAATGTTATTAATGTTTCCTATTGACAATATTATTACGTACCTTAGTAAAACTGAATCTTAGAAAGTGAGTTAACTTCTTCCAGGACATACAGGTTTCTAGACATATGCTAAATCACAGTATAATAACAAAATACCTTTGTAATTGGTAATATATTAGAAATATACCTTTAACTAAATCCAGTAATTATAATGAAATAAGAAAAATACCAAGGAAGAAAAAAATGCTTGTCTCTCTATGTTCAAGCTGGTAAAATTCCATCAAAATCAAGCTAATCTCAATTACCCGAATACTCTGTCCTCTTGTTTGATAGTCTGTGTGTGCATACTCCTTTTTATTTTAATATAATAGTGAAAATATTAAGCTTACCGATATGTAAATACCCCCCAATTATATTGTGTGATGTCATGTTTGTACAGCACACATTCATTTACTAAAATTATTCATTGTTTATTATTTATAGCTATTATTTCTACTAATGAAAAGCATTTCCACACATGAGCAAATGTATCAAAAAAAGTCTAAGAAGATGATCAGATTGATCAGTGTACTTACTCTGTGCCCTTCTTAATAGTAACTGAGTGTGATTTTTACATTGTATACTACCAGAAATCACCACATGTAGCATGGCAGATGGCTGCCAATAGTCTTGTTATCCTTCCATAAATTATGTGGCATTTATGCCATTAGGGTGATTTTGCAGTTTAGAAAAGACAACTAGGGGTCAGTCTTTTCTATGATAGTGGACTCACAAGGGACCTCAAAACTTTACCATGAAGAATATTTTATATCTTCAGTTATCTTCCAGAGACTTTGAATGTTTGAAGCTGGTTGAGGTGGGGAAGTCAGGACAGAAGAGAGAGTAGAGCACACCTGCTCTAAGTATAGGCATTTCAATGTTCAGAGGAAATCAGTGTGGCTTGGAGGGTCACCAGGGGTGGTAGAGAGTTCATGCTGTGCTCTCTCAAGAGGTCTGATTCTACAGAAACTCAGAGTTGGTGTGATTGTTGGTTAGTCTGGTGTGGTTTGGTTTGGTTCTTTAGTAGGTGGGGCTCCCTAAGAACCTGAGTAATGTCCCCATGCACTAGTTCTGTAAACGCGGAAGCAGGTGGTGGCAGTTAAGTGACTCACACTCATTTAGGCTCTAAGCCGGCCCTTCATTCAATATCCAGCAATTCGATTTCTACTGTTGGGTTTACGTTGCTTTGCTAGTCTGGGGCCTGCTTCGAAGTGTCAAAATAGCAGTGCCGTTGTTCGTGGTGAATTCCCAGCAAAAGAAACAGACAGAAAGTTTTAGCACCAAGTTGTGTGATTTGAGATTAAAATGCTCTGCATGGCCATTCCTCATGATGGCACTGTTGAGTGATTACTACAAGAAAAGCAAACTGTTAAAACTTGAAAAGGGGAAAATGTTGGATGCAGCTCAAATGATCCATATCAACTACTCAATTATTCACCTGTGTTAGGTATTGCCCAACTTTTCTTGGGGTCTCCATTATAGAGTAGCCTTTGTCAAGTCTCATAAAAACAGAACTAATATACTTCCACAGTATGCAATATGAATTTTATATTTTGATTTGCTCTGAAACTTTGTTCTCTCTTGAGACTAACAAGTAAATCATAAAGTGAATATTTTTCAATGTCGAAGTTGTTATAAAAGTATAATTTTAAAAGTTCTTTCGGGCCATAATATATGCCTTTGGAGAAGTTAATATATTATTGAAATATCTACTTATTTCATCTGCCACATGAAAATAGGAATGTTTCATCTGTCCTTAAAAGCAAGGTGGAATATTTGCTTCTTTTGAAATGTCTGTGGCATTTTTTTTCTTTTGCATATTCTGCAACACAAAGAAATATTTAGGACTTGAAAGAAGAAGGTGAGCTGCTTGATTACGCTGTACTAGCAAACTGTGAATTTATGTTATTTACAAATTATAATTAAAAGCCTAAGAAGAAAATGCATGTATTATTTTATTTAAATAAAAGCCTCTGCATAAAAACACTCATGAAAGAGTTATTTTCAATTTAGAAAATAGATGATTATGTGTACCATAAAATCGATGATTTTGTGTACCATAAACTACTATAGTAATTTGCCAAGAGATAAGACCAAGGTTAGTTTTTTTTCAAAATTAACTTTTAATTACAATTTAAATTAAATCACTTTAAGTAAAATCATAATTTAAAATTATTCTTTTAATCAAAAGGTTTTTATTTTAAAAATAAACATGTAGAAAAGAATTATATATACTTAATATTTAATTCTTTAAAAGTTTACTGAAAGGTCATCTAGTTACTTCTTAATGAGCACCATATTTAAATATATTTATAATGAGGTTTAGGTTTTTTTATTCTTTTCAAATTATGCTTAAATATTTTTCAGTTAAATTTGGTTTTTGCAAACTACATTCCTTGCATATCATGAGGCTAAAGCCAGATATGTGACATAATATAAGAAAAGCATCCTAAGAGAGAAAACATTCTCAAGCTCTAAAACCATAAAACTTAAGTATAAATTGATGATAAATGTCACATTGTTATTTTAACATTTTTTGTCTGGGAATTCTATGAAGAAGTAGGTGCAAAATGTTACTATGTGGAAAATGTAATATACTTTGTGCATTGAATTTTAAAATGACATGGAAGGTCTGAAGAAAGGTTGACAGCTCACCACAAATTTATTAACTATATTCAGGTTTTCACCTCAAGTTTTTTTTAATTACTTGAGTTTGGTATTGATAAATTTGTTGTTGTTATTACTGAGAACTTAATATTTTACTGTGTAGATTTCCTAAGTTCCCTTTCAATATTACTACTAAATTTGATCATGAAATAAACTTATATGTTGAACAATATAGACAATATCATTTACAGGTATTAGGGACATTTCAGTATGAGTAAGAAATATAACCTTTGGACATGCAGACCTTGGAGTCCGTTTCAGTTTGACTAATCAACATGTTCAGTTTATAACATGTTTGATCCTCTATATCTCTTTCTAAGAATATATGTGTTTGTGTGCGTGTACATATGTGTGTGTGTAGACAGATTTTATTTAGTTGATATGGGGAAATCTGTTGCTCACATAGTTGACATTTCTTTATAAATACAACTCACCTCATCAAAACGACATACCAAAAGAACTTTAAGAAACACATTTGTAAATGGCTTACATATTCTATGCTTTCTTAACCCAAACACGGTGCAAAAATAATTCTGAGTACTTTGGAATGTAACCACAAACACTTACCAAATATATGCTCCCCAAGTTGCAGTTGGGTCCCGATAAATCCACTGTAAGTTGAAAATATAGTTAAGTCGAAAACACGTTGAATACAGCTAGCCTACAGAACAGCATAGATAAGCCTCACCTACCTTAAACATGCTCAGAACACTGACATTAGCTTAAAACAAGGCAAAATCATCTGGCAGCATGATCCACTATAGTGTGTTGGTTGTTAACCCTCGTGATTGCGTGGGTGACTAGGAGCTTTGACCCACTGCTTCCCCCGAGCATGTGAGAAATTATGATAACACAGACCGCAAGCACACAAAGAGATCAAAATTCAAAATTTGGAGTACAGTTTCTACTGAATGAGTGTTGCTTTCACACCATTGTAAAGTCAAAATATCTTAAGTTGAACCCTTGTAAGTTAGGAGTCACTTATATGCCATTTTAATTATGATTGCAATGACCAATCAGGTCTGTGGAGCTGTTTTTTCCCACCACAAAATGGCTTAAGAGTGCTGTGTTTTGCTATCTTTTCTTATTGATATTAGAATAACTTTTTGACTATTGACACTTAAATTTAAAAGGGCTTCTAAAAATCAATGAGAAAGATTATGGAAGATGTGTTTGTATTAGAACATGTAATAAACTTCCATTTGAACAAAACTGTGCCCACCTTAAGAGTTTCTTCTGTGTTTATGATTAATTTTCTTCAAGATTTCTGTTTGTGGCTGTTGAGTTATCATTCTTTTTTTTTTTTCTCAGTGTGCTCATTCCTTCATTCAGTCTGTCAGTTATTTTAAAAAATATTAATTTGTTGCACAAATGTAATATGTCTTTGTATAAGACAGACCTAAATTCAACTAAGGGACTCTATTTAAGAAGTTTGTGGAATTGGAAGTGTTTTTAAGGTCCATGAACATCAGTTTTCTCATTTGTAAAATAATTGGGGCAATAATACATGCTTGATCAAGTTCATAGAAAGTACGTAGCACAGTGAATAGCACAATTTGGGGGGTATTTAACAAATGTCAGTCATCTTTGCATTATCTTTGTATGAAATTAACATGTAATTCATAACCAGTTTTAGGTATCTAGCATTTCCATTAGCTCCAGCGTCCAGTCAAAGCCCTCTGTTGGAATAGTTTTGCAGCTACAGGAGTCTGACTTGATAAAATGTAACACTTTCATACCTGTGTCCCTCTCCCACCCTTTCATTTGCTTGACTGGCTTGTTTGTATCAGACTATGACTCAGTAGATTTTTCCTTTTCTATTGCTGAAGAAAGCTCCATTTCCAAAAATTCTATTCAACAATTCACTACAGCAGACGACTTATAAAAGAGAAAATGAGATATCATCCTGTGTTTTCAAGACTAGATAAAGAAGTAGTAGGGTTCTTGCACAGTCCCAGGGTTGATGGCAGTCTTCTTCCTGTTCAATGTCTCAAGTTTCATCTGTCCATCTCCTATTCGTGCACACTGATGCCATCCTCTGCCATGCTCCCTCATCACACTTTTGCCACACGTGTCTCTGTCCTGGGGCATCTAATGTCTGTGGCAAGTAAAGTCTCAGAACCATGCCATGAAGATCTATGGTGAACGAAATAATTAGGTAGACACTAAGACAGAGCATTTAAAATATATTCTCATTTATTAATTCTCATTCTTCGCCATTAAAATATCTGTACCCTCAAGTGTTCGGCTTGAAGTTGAAAAATCTGAAGGACTGACAGCATCTCTCATTATTTCTTTTGGGTAATTAATAAATGCTTGGATTTCAGTTCTTGATAGGGACAAACGATATTTTGTTGATAATGGATCTTCACTTAAATCCCATCATTCAGTTTACTCTCTACATCACAAACAACCATGAGAAGACAGAAAAAGAATCAGTGATTTTTCTCTTCCAAGGAAGAGATTTTCGTAGCAGAAACAAAGGGAATATTTTGGAAATTTACTGTGGTGATTTTCTGGATTATTATGAAGGGGGTGGTGGCTATTGACATTTACAGGGGGAAAATCGGAACAACTAGAACATCTTGCAATCTACATGTCTGGCCTACCCTACAAAGAATTTCCCACCACCCAATGACTGTAGGTTTGTGCAATTCCAAAATCTCTTTACAAATTTCTGAATCTAGAAACAAATTCAAATTTGTATATAGATACAAAGTATATTGCATAGTTTTAATGTGCACTAATTTTCTAGATGTAACTACAGTGTCAATGGAGGAAACATACTTTGCTCAGGTCACAACTGTGAGTTTTCACCATTTCAGAAAGTCACAAATACCAATGCTGCTCATGGTGCCTGAGTGGCACATACGGCACCTGTGTGTCAGCCTACATTTGTCGTTATTATATTGAAGGTGATTCTAGGTGTGAGTAAAACATCTGACTACTTGATTATGTCTTCTAATGTGGAGGTGCTTGAATATTTACATATCACTATCCTTTTATTGCATTGAAACAATGTTTAAATTTTGTGTGTAGATAGACTGTATTTTTTATGGATTTACTTCAGGCTGAGGGACAGATTGTTCTGGTAGCCATTTGTTATTTGGTTGTCAAGAAGCAAGCTAGGTTGATGGTGAAACACTATAAGAAATATAGTTTTCATTTTCTTTAACGTTTGTATAAAAGTGTTCTATATTTAAATAACAATTACATAATTAAAAGTTTTAGATTCACTTGTGAATTATTTATTAATTGTAAGATTGTACCTTTCAAGAAAACTCAACCTTATTTTTTCCCACATTAAGTGGTTTTCTTTTCAAGCATTAAAAATAATGTTATTGAGTTCTATTGATGAAATTAAAAATCTGATTTCCTTTTATTTTATAATTCATTAGGCATTATTACATTTTCACTAAAGTTGCAACTTGAAAATTCCTATAAGACACACATCATTCCATATAAGAAAAACGTAAAATTCAAATATTGTGCAACTCAAGGTAAATTTTCAAAATAAATTTAGTAAGCATTATTAAAGACTCATAGCCTTTAGGTTACTATTATTTAATATTATAGTCCACCGGGAAAGATGATCTCAAAGAGGGCTCAGTATTGATTTGCTTGTTGGTATTTCAGAGATACTGACAGCTGCTATGACTTCTGCTGTTTTTTCTTAACTTTGCACATACTGAGTTTGCTTTGTATTTCCTTGTTATTAACCCACATCTCACCATATTGCAATTAACTTTCACAATAAGCACTCCATTGAATATATTAGAAATATTTGGAATGTGAGTAGAAACTCTTAATAAGAGCAGGCCTGCTGCTAGATGATAAGAGGTCTGCATGAATTAGAAAAAGTTGCCCTTCCATATCCTGAACAGATGTAGCCCCAAAGTTCAGGGGTTAGTGAAGAGAGGGCTTCTTTCTTCACTCCCCTCATTCTTTTCCTCTGGGGAGACACTGCCTTTCACAACTTCGTGGACAGCATGTGGACTAAATTTCAGACAGACACTTGCCCCTTCAGCGGGGCATCTTTGTGCAAGGTACAAACTTTATACACCGGCATGATGATCCCTAACACAAATGTGTCTATGAAAGAAAAGAGAAAAATAAAAAACACCCAAGTTTTCATGAAAGAGCAGTTATACAGGAATGAAAGAAGCTTTCTAACAAGAAGGAAACAGTTGAGAGGGAGGAATTAAAGATAGAAAAATCTATTCATAGCCAATCTAATTTCCCTGTTTTTAAAATTCAAGGGTGATTCACTCTACCACTTATAAACAGAAAACAAACCTTAGAACATAGATTACATGATTACGATCTATGTAAACTTTCACTTCGTATTACCCTAATTGGGTTCTCTTCTAATTCTGTGTAAAATAATACATCTTTTGGTTTACGGTAAGAGAGAGCCATCCTACTATGACTGTCAAATTTCGATTATTCCCAAATTGAGAGAAAGGAAGGAAAGTGTTTACATTTGTCATATTGTAAAATTTGCAATATGTATTTATAGCCCATTTTAGAAATGTTGCTTTTTTTTCTTTTTATTATTATTATTATTATTATTATTATTATACTTTAGGTTTTATGGTACATGTGCACAATGTGCAGGTAAGTTACATATGTATACATGTGCCATGCTGGTGCGCTGCACCCACTAACTCGTCATCTAGCATTAGGTATATCTCCCAATGCTATCCCTCCCCCCTCCCCCCACCCCACAACAGTCCCCAGAGTGTGATGTTCCCCTTCCTGTGTCCATGTGTTCTCATTGTTCAATTCCCACCTATGAGTGAGAATATGCGGTGTTTGGTTTTTTGTTCTTGCAATAGTTTACTGAGAATGATGATTTCCAATTTCATCCATGTCCCTACAAAGGACATGAACTCATCATTTTTTATGGCTGCATAGTATTCCATGGTGTATATGTGCCACATTTTCTTAATCCAGTCTATCATTGTTGGACATTTGGGTTGGTTCCAAGTCTTTGCTATTGTGAATAGTGCTGCAATAAACATACGTGTGCATGTGTCTTTATAGCAGCATGATTTATAGTCCTTTGGGTATATACCCAGTAATGGGATGGCTGGGTCGAATGGAATTTCTAGTTCTAGATCCCTGAGGAATTGCCACACTGACTTCCACAATGGTTGAACTAGTTTACAGTCCCACCAACAGTGTAAAAGTGTTCCTATTTCTCCACATCCTCTCCAGCACCTGTTGTTTCCTGACTTTTGAATGATTGCCATTCTAACTGGTGTGAGATGGTATCTCATTGTGGTTTTGATTTGCATTTCTCTGATGGCCAGTGATGGTGAGCATTTTTTCATGTGTTTTTTGGCTGCATAAATGTCTTCTTTTGAGAAGTGTCTGTTCATGTCCTTCGCCCACTTTTTGATGGGGTTGTTTGTTTTTTTCTTGTCAATGTGTTTGAGTTCATTGTAGATTCTGGATATTAGCCCTTTGTCAGATGAGTAGGTTGCGAAAATTTTCTCCCATTTTGTAGGTTGCCTGTTCACTCTGATGGTAGTTTCTTTTGCTGTGCAGAAGCTCTTTAGTTTAATTAGATCCCATTTGTCAATTTTGGCTTTTGTTGCCATTGTTTTTGGTGTTTTAGACATGAAGTCCTTGCCCATGCCTATGTCCTGAATGGTAATGCCTAGGTTTTCTTCTAGGATTTTTATGGTTTTAGGTCTAACATTTAAGTCTTAGAAATGTTTCAATGTAAGAAAATGACTTTTAAAAAGAAGTCCAATGTCTAGAATGGCATCCAGTAGTTAGTATGACTGAAGTACATAGTTTCTGAAGAACTTTGCCTTTTTGGTATTTTTCCTTTTAGGGAATAAATAAAATCAAGCCTCTCAAATGATTTTCCAAATCCAGAGCCATGAAGTTACAGGATGTGGATTGCTAGGCTGCCATTGTTGTCTGTGTCAGTGGTGCTCTTGGAATCATACTGTGTGGCTCTATGTTGTGGCCCTGTGTGCACCGCCTAAAGAATGACTTCATTGCTGTTTGACTTTTCAAATTTCCTTCGAAATTGAAAACTCAAGAAATTTTTCTTCACGTTTTATTTTCTTTTTATTATGCCAGTTTAAAAGTCTTTGAAAATAAAGAACTGAAACTCACCTTCTCCTGAAGTCACAAGTGAGCAAACAGAAATAATGGATTGGAGTTTGCTAATGATATGCCTAAAATTAGATATTAAGTCATTAAAATTTTAGTTTTCCATGAATAAGGACAAAAACCTCATTTCTAAAAACTTGTCACATTTAAATTACGCTGTCTCATTTGAGTCTCCAGAAAATTATGTCCAGTCTTCTGATTATCACTCCTATAAACTTATTTTTATTCAAATGACATAACCTCCAGAAGTATAAAATGTTGAAACTCTTTTCAGAATGACTTGCATTATAACTTTTCCCTCCTGTGGTATTGAAATACTATGTTTCATATTAGAATGTTTTCAATTATCTACTCTCCTAAATAAATTAGTTAATGGTATTGTGTTTCCTGAAATAATCTGTGTAATGAATAAGAACATTTCTACAATAAGTTTACAGTCTTCTTACTTTAGAATATCATAGGTCTAAATTCTAATTTACTTTTCCTTTTTTTTTTTTTTTTGAGATGGAGTCTCCTTCTGTCGCCCAGGCTGGAGTGCAGTGGCACAATCTCAGTTCACTGCAACCTCTGCCTCCTGGGTTCAAGCAGTTCTCCTGCTTCAGCCTCCCATGTGGCTGGGACTACAGGCATGTGCCACCATCCCAGGCTAATTTTTGTATTTTCAGTAGATACGGGTTTTGCCATGTTGGCCAGGCTGGTCTCGAACTCCTGACTTCAGATGATCCTCCCATCTTGGCCTCCCAAAATGCTAGGATTACAGGTGTAAGCCACCATGCCCAGCCCTAATTTACTTTTAATAAGCAAAGTTACACTTTGTGTCACTCTTTCCCCACACACAAGCTTTTTGTGACTTCCTAAAATGTTTATTTATGTATTTATTTATTTTGAGATGGGGTCTGGCTTTGTTGCCCCAGCTGGAGTGCAGTAGTGTGATCTCAGCTCACTGAAAGCTCTGCCTCCCAGGCTTAAGTGATCCTCTCGCGTCAGCCCCTCAAGTAGCTGGAACCACAGGTGCGCACCAGCATGCCTGGCTAATTTTCATATTTTGGTTAGAGAGGGGCTTTCACCACATTGCCCAGGCTGCTCTTGAACTCCTGAGCTCAAGCCTTCTGCCTGCTTCAGCCTCCAAAACTGCTAGGATTATAGGTGTGAGCTATTGCACCCTGAGACTTTTAATAAATTTAAAAACCAAAAAATAGAAAATAAACAACAACAACAAAAAATTTCATTCCTTCCTGTTCCCAGGCTAAAATTACTCTTTTGAGTTAGTGGATGAGTGTATGTGTAAACCTCTAGCTTACTTTGCTATTGTTGAATGGGCTGTTGTTATAGCCATTGTTATTCATTGACATTTCAGTGCTGAGACTATGTCGTTCTAGAACTTCGACTCATACTCTCATGTTAATTTGGTATAAAAGAAACATAATGAAGAAAGTGTATTTATCTCATTATTATTTGTTGTGTTGTTTCTTCCTGCCTCTCTAAATCCCACTTTTTTGTACAACTAATTTTTTGTTTCATCAACTTTTCTATTAACAGCTTTTGACTTTATAACTGCAGCTAAATGGATAATAAAACAAAATAAGGTGTGACACAAAGAGTGAAACAGTGAATGGCAGGGCTTAGGTATAATGGAAGGAAATGGCAGGAAGAAAGTCCCGCATGACTTTTCAAAACTTCAGGGTTGGCAGTAGGTCATGGTGGGACAGATGTAACTCAGTTGATGGATTTGATGAATTTTGTCCAAACGTTGGAATTTGGACTGGTCAGATACAACAGAAAGCCCCCAAACAGTGACTCTGAAAAATAATTTTACAAAATGCGATCCTGACGTTCAGAAACTCAAACTTTTTCTGAGATGCTTTAGGCCATTTTTCGTGGTTGAAAGAAAGCGACAACAGCTCTATCCCCCATGTCCATGATCAGAGAAAGAGAAAGAATGAAGATTCAAGGGCAGAAAGAGTGACCAGCTGAGTCACATTTGGAACCTTCCTGAAAGCCTTAGTCAGTGACTTCTCTTTAAACAGCTTTAGCTAGAATGATGGCACCTGGCCTCTCTTACTTCCAAAGTAGACGAGAACATATTATATTTTAGCTCGGCACATTACTATCCCAAACCAAACTGGGGTGCTATTAGTAAGGAAGAAAAAGAGAGTAGATATTGGGCAGACAATTAGAAATCTTTGCAGCAAGACATTCGGGAAAGGTATTATTTAGAAAAGTACCAAAGTCTTTTTGTGTCCTTGATGTGGATTGAATAGAGTGAGAAAAATTGCCTGTGTGCCGGTTTCCCAGTGGAGGTACGTGGAGAAATAAGAATTCTTTCCTTCTGCATGGTAAGCAGCTCTCCTTGTCCAATTGTCTCCTATTACTGACCACGGTCTCACAGCAATATAGTTCTCTAGGAATGGACTAGGAAAAAAATCCTAGAGGAGAAACTCCCACACTGATTTCTACTTCTGAAATTCAATGTATTTGTACCTCACGTCTCTACAAAAATTGTATTTTAGTATATCAGCTTTTGAAGGCAGCTGTACCTAAATCCAGCCATCCAAACGGGGCAAAGGAAGCCGACTTTCACCTTCAGAAGCAGCCATGAGTTTGTGTCTGCTGCATTGCACTTTCAATATCTAGGACAGAATTACATACTTACTATATAATTACGGTAATACAATTTGTTATTAAATAGTTGCCAAACAAAATAGAAATACAATAAAAATTTAAACCACTAACCTTTAAATGATATATTTTCTTTTAAGAATATTGTTTAGCTCAGATGTCAGCAGATTAATGATGAGTACAACTAAACCCCAATCAGTTGAAAGAAATGTATAACATATCATTTTAAGATCTCTGTAGTAATTTATTTTTTAAAAGGAACTTAATATTGTGGATTTTAAATAATTGAAAATATTTTTTACACTTGGACTAAATGTTCAGATTATTTTTATTATGCAAACATCACATCTAATTAAAGATATTTCAATATTATATTTCCAGACATTCAGTCAGCATTCATTAAGGGCCTAGTATTATATAGTGGGATAAACTAAGGCCATAGAATATTTATGTCCCCAGCCATAGGAAGTTCACCATTTATTGGAGGAGAAAAACACACACAAAACTGAATTTGGTTTTGATTTTCCTCTGACCTATTCTATTAATTCAATAATGCAGACCTAATCATTATTGATATACTTTATTCTTGTCAAGATTTGCCACATTATTTGCCTTGAAGTTATTTATTGCAAAGGGATTTGTTCTCGTTAATAGATGGCTCTGCATTTTAGCATATGCGTTTGTCTTTGTGAAACCACCAAGACCACCAGGCTAAGATATTGAATAATTAACTTGACATAATATTTATAAAGTAGTGAGCTAGAAAGTTTTGAAAGATTCTATTAATAAAAATGGTTCATCAAATTTCGGGGGCAAATGCCTTAAACATTTATTAATAGCTAAACAATATATGAACTTTTCCTGAGGAAGAAAACATTTCTTCCTAAGTAGTTTCTAAGTAGTAAAGTCTAATCCAGATCTTATACTCATTGTAGAGTTCTTTTTTCAGAAACCAACATTGCATAGTCTATATTTGTTTTTATACGACAGGCAGCTGTGTTAGTGAATGATTCACTAATGGTGCGAAATCTTTCTGTCAAACAAACACGCAGTTCACTTAGTTGGGCTTCAAGTACTTTAGTCTTTTTCCTAAACAATAACTGTCATTAAAAGAAAAAAACTGTGTAGACATTGAATACAGACTTTAATTTCAGACAAATGATAACCCAGAAGTGACCACTTCTCTTTATCATCAAAATACCACTGAAGCCCCAGTGATTCAATTGCCAGGAATTCTTTTGCTTGAATTTGATCATTCTTCTTTCTCTTTAAAATACTGTTGTTAAGCACTGGATCAGCAATGTGGCAATGTCTCTAGGGATTGAATTATGTTTAATTGGGGAGGAAGCACACTCTGTCTTGTTTTTAGTTCATAAAGTAAGACTGTCAATTAGTAGGCAGTGCAGCCCAATTGGAGCCACGCTGCACTACAGCCAGTTTGGAGGAGATTCATAGTAACAAACAAGATTTAAAATACATGTCTTGTGAAAGGCCAGTATAGGTGGATGGCTGGGTTTTTCCTGTCTTTTCATGCTGTAGCAGCATTATATTAGAATGTGAAGGACACTCGTATCCATAAAATAATGGCTTTTGTAATGCAGATGATTAAAGTCGGAAGCCTACCCAAATCTACTTTTCCCTAGGCATATACCAGGATCAAATTTCAATTAGTGACCTAGGAACTGCAGGCTCTGTATTCTGTTATCAATCCCTTTAGACAGCTAGAATCAAAGATCACCTGTCACTCTAGACTCTCAGTGACTCTAAGGAGGATTTAGAATAGACATCTGCTCTATCCTGTTACGTTGACTTCTTTGTACGGTCTGTCTACAAAATGCTTTATGAATATACAGTGAACATTACAAATATTCTAAGGTCCATTAGGAAATCTCATTTTCTGTGGATGAGGATTTTAATATTAAATATTGATAGTGATTTTTGCTAATTTCTTGTTGATTTGCTAAACCAGGCCATTTTACGGAAAAATTTTAAATATGCCCTGTTGATCAGGAACAAATATATATTTTTTTCAAAGTGTCAGAATGGTTACCTTGAAATCATTTTTAGATATGAATTGCAGAATTCCTAGAAAGAAAATATGCTATCTTATAGGACTGTGCTTTATCAGGAAATGGCAGGTTATCTAGTTATATTTTAAAGATACCAAATTTGTTTAGTGCAGATTTTACTTCTATAGTGCTCACCTTGATGAGCATCACAATAATGTTCTTTTATGTTTAAAATGATGCATTATAATCCCATTAGTGCCTTTGCCAACCAGTAAATTATTAATAAGATGATCATGCTAATTAAGCTACTTTATTAGATTTTGATGGATTTCGTGCCAGAAATTATGGTGGGGTCTTTGAAATATATAGAATATTTTCTCTTCGGGCACATCTTCCAGCATCATTGAAAACTTTACTGAAAACTCTTCATTACTCATAACATTGCTCGTCTGTTTCCCAATGACACGATAGTCACTTTCACAGAAACATAATAGTATTCAAGTCAAATGTTTAATTTGCTGCTGCAAAAGAATTCACAATAGAATTCTCAATGTGGGGTTAATTACACAGTAATGAAAGAGTAAACCTATTGGGAAATGCTCTAAGTAACATTGCTCTGTTTCCTACTGATAAAGATGTGCACGCCTGATTTATTTTTTATGCTGGGAAATTCAGAAGTAGGAGAAAACCTTGAAAAGGCATGCACATGAATAGTAAAGTTTTTTATCATTTGTCAACATGATGAGAAAATGATGAACATGGATAATTATGATATTACAAAGGCTATAATCACAAAATAGTAATGTATAAGAATATAGCATTCTTTTATACACAGGAGAACATGACACATTAAAAATCATTGAGAACATAATCTAAGGAAAGACATTGCTAATCTGAACAAAAAAAGAAAGAAGTAATAGAGCAGGCACTCAAAATTGTGCCCATGTTTTACATTTCTACAAATAATCTTCACCCTCTCTGCCTATGAGTATAGTGTTATATTGCTAGGTATGTTATGTTTACTCCATATATGTCAAAGACTCCACTGAGGGAATTGAACAATGAGAACACTTGGACACAGGAAGGGGAACATCACACACCAGGGCCTGTTGTGGGGTGGGGGGATGGGGGAGGGAAAGCATTAGGAGATACACCTAATGTAAATGAGGAGTTAATGGGTGCAGCACACCAACATGGCACATGTATACATATGTAACAAACCTGCATGTTGTGCACATGTACCCTAGATCTTAAAGTATAATAATAAAAAAAAATTTGGACCACAAAAAAAACTATGGTATCTTAATAAATATCTCAAAACAGTTATAAGATCGACAATATGAGCCCTACTTTATTAGGTGAAGAAAATGACATTTTTAAAAACATAAAAAGATTTCCTGTATGATAGGATTCAAATTCATATTTGTTTGTTTCCAAGGGCTTTTTCTCATTCATTATCCTATGCTGTCATCTAAATTAATCCATGAATATTGCAGCTTGTATCAGAAGCTTGAAAGTTCACAAAAAGAATCATTTTCTACCTAAATTTGCCCATCAAATTTGGGTGGACAGTGACAGCAGCACAGTGTTAGGCTTACATTTAAATGACATTATTTAGGATAGTGAGAGGATAAACAAATAGACTAAAAGGACAGAACAGAGTCCAGAACTAGATCCACGCAGATATGGCCAATTGATCTTCCAAAAAGGCACCAAAGTAATGTAATGGAGAAAGGACAATTGTTTTAACCACCAGACCTAGAAAACTTGGTATCCGTGTAGGAAAAAAATAAATCTTGATACTTCATACCATACACACAAAAGTAATTATAGATGGCACATAGACCTAAATATAAAATCTTAAGCTCAAAAGTTTCTAGAAGAAAATGTAGAAGAATATTTCCTGGACCTGAGCTAGGCAAAGATTTCATAGAAACACACAAACAGCATTAGCCACACAAAAAAAAAAAAAAAAAAAAATGACCAGTCAGGCTTCATGAAAAACAAAACAAGGAAAACCTGTGCTCTTCAGAATTAAACAAACAAATAAACAAAAACACTAAGAGAATGAAAAAGCTAAGCTATGGGAGAAAATATTCACATTATATATCTTTGACAAAGCAGTTGTACTCAGCATATATAAAGTTATCATACAAATCAATTGTAAACAGACAACACAGTAAAAATGGGGGGAAGATTTGCACTGTTTACAAAGATAAATGTCTGATAAGCACAAAACATTTAATGTAATAAGTTATTAGCAAAATGTAAATTAAAAGCAAAATCAAATACTATTGCACACTCACTAGAATTGCTAAAATTACAAAAGATTAACAATACCAGTTGTTGGTGAAAAGGTGAAGTAACTAAACTCACATACTCTGCTGGTGGGAATGAAAAATCATGTAACTTTGAGAATCTCTTGGGTAATATCTGATAAAGTTGAGCATACAGTCACCCTATGACACATCAATTTCACTTCTAAGTATTTACTCTGTAGAAATAAAAACATGTTCACAACAGGACTTGTAAAAATATGTTTTTAATAACTGTTTACAGAGAGTCAGAATATATTGCCTAACATTATTTTTATATATAAAGGTTATATAGATTTTTTATATTAATTTTATATCTTTGTAGATTTTTTATTTCTTTTATTTTAATCTTTAGATCTACTACTATATCACCTACATAGGGGCAATTTAGCTCCTCTAATTCTTATATTTCTGATTTTGATTCTATAATTGCTTTTATTAATACTCTCAATAGAACATTAAATAGTATTGTTGATAGTGGCCCAACTTTAGGTAGAAATCACTACATTTTTTGAATTGATGAATGAAAAATTATTTTAGACAATGTGGAATGAGTCAATAATGCTTATTACCATATATATATCACCACTAATCTTTATTATTTTTTGTAATGAGAATATTTAAGATTTACTCTCTTATTAGTCCATTTTCATACTGCTATAAAGAAAGAACTGCCCAAGATGGGGTAATTTATAAAGGAAAGAGGTTTAATTGATACTCTATTGAGCATGGCTGAAGAGGCCTCAGGAAACTTACAGTCATGGCTGAAGGCGAAGAGGAAGCAAGGCACCTTCATCACAAGGTGGCAGGAAGGAGAAGTGTGTGAGAGTGCAGGAAAAATCTACCATTTATAAAACCATCAAATTTCATGAGAATTCATCCACTATCATGAGAACAGCATGGAGGAAACCACCGCCATAATCCAGTCACTTCTCACCAGGTTTCTTCTTCAACACCTGGGGATTACAATTCAAGATGAGATTTGGGTGGGGACACTAAGCCTAACCATATCATTCTCTTAGCAGTTTTCAACTATGCAATACATTATTATCAACTCTGGTCATCATACTGTACAATACATTGTGAGTATGTGAATATAGTACTCGTACTTATTCTTCCCGTACTAACTCAAACCTTGTACCCTTTAATCAATATTCCTCCATTTGGTGCCACCCACCCAATCCATAGTAACCACCATTCTACTCTCTGCTTTATGAGTTCAATTTTTTTTTTTTTTTTACATTTTATATATAAATGAGATCATGTGGTTTTTGTCTTCCTGTGCCTGGATTATTTCCCTTAGCATAATGTTCTCTAGGTTAATCTGTGTGTTCATTGAAGCGTTATTTGCAATAGCCAAAATATCAAATGCAATGTAAGTGTCCATCACTGATGAATGGACAAAGAAAACGTGATATATATGCATATATATACATATATATGCATATATATGTATACATATACATATATATGCATATATATGTATACATATACATATATATGCATATATGTAGATACATATATATGCATATATATTTATATATACACACAATGGAATACTATTCAACCTTTTTTAAAAATGAAGGAAGTATTTTGAGAACAGTCATCTACAAATTTTATTTTACCATCATTGTTTAATTTAAATTATTACTTAGAATAGCTATCATCAGAAAGACAAAAGATAATAAGTCTTGGCAAGGATGTGGCAAAAAGGAAACTCTCAAACGCTGTTGATAATGTAAATTAGTTCAGCCATTGAGGGAAACAGTATGGAGGTTACTCAGAAAATTAAAAAAAAGAACTACCATATGATTCAGCAATGTCACTACTGAGTATATAGTCAAAGGAAATAAAATCAGTATGTTGAAAAGATATTTGTACTTTTATATTAATTGCAGTATTATTCACAATAGCCAAGATATGGAATCAATCTATGTGTCCATCAGTAGATGACTGGATAAAGAAAATGTGATGTATATACACAATGGAATACAATTTGAACATTAAAAATAATGAAATCCTGTCATTTTCAATAATATACCTGAACCTGGAGGAAATTATGTTAAATGAAATAAGCCAGACATAGAAAGACAAACACTGCATTATCTCACTCATATGTAGAATGTAAAGAAGTTGCTGTCATAGAAGTAAGGAGCAAAAGCTGTGTTTACAGGGGAGGGATGGTTGGGGTACTGTGGAGACTGGGGAGATATTGATCAAAGGATACAAAATTTCAGTTAGATGGGATGAATAAGCCCAAGGGGTCTATTGTACAACATGGTAGCTATAGTTAACAATATATTGCATTCTTGAAAAATGTTGAGAGTGGATATAAGGTGTTTTCACCAGAAAAAGGATAATTATGTGAAGTCATCCATATGTTAACTAGCTGGATGTAGTCATTCCACAATGTATATATATTTAGAACATCATCTTGTACTGTGCATGGTAAATACATACAATTATATCTGTCAGTTTAAAATAAGATAAAATAAAATAATATAATTACTTTAAAGCTTGTGAAGGAGTCACCACATGGACAATATAACAGAAAATCTCTGCTAGGTTGAACTTTGTGATGAACACAAAGTACTTAATAAACATATTTCTCTGATCTGTCTATGTATGGATCAATCTGTTCCTGTTGAGGACCTTATAACTTCCTACTGGTCACTCAACAGGAAATTGTTCTGAAAGTGCTCTACCCATCAACCTTCAATATAAAAATATACATTTTATGATTTACTCCCAGAGTTTTGCAGTGGCACAACTTTACAAAACAAATTTGATCAAAATAGAAATACTTTAATCAATTTTCTTTGTTGTAACTCACCTTGGTACTTGTCCTCATAGGGTTTCGTGTATTTCACATTTAGTTGCATCATAGTAAAATCAAGGTGTATACCATTCCTATTTCCATTTCACATATTATGGAAATGTTTCATGTTACTGGTTTTGTTTTGCTATTTATTTCAGTGTTGCTTCATGGAAAATTGAACATAGTAATTAAAAATGGTAAAATTTTAAAAATCTATGATCTTGAAATTTGTACAATGTTTTCATGACATTATTAACAAAAATAATTATCGAGCACAGTTACATGTTCCAACCAGAGCTATGTTGAACTAGAGTACACAGGAGAGCTTTTTAGTATGAACTGATACTCACGCGTAAGAATTGCTTATATTTTAGGAAGCGTGGCCAAATTTCTATATGAAACATCTACTTTTACAAAGTCTGACTGGATTGTTGTTTATTTGGAAATAGTAGTCAAACTGTAACAAAGGTGGAAAATCTTTTGCAAAGCTGTTGAGAAATCGGTGGATCACGTAGAATAAGGCTTATAAAACCGCTAGTGGGTTAGCAGCCCCAAACGTCTGAGACTATCAGTATAATGAAGAAATCTCTATTTCTGTAGCCTCTGATTTGCTCTATCTCATGTGGAGGGCCTAATGAAGGAAAGAAACTGCATTCTAAATGGTGCAGAGCAAATACCCTAAAAGATCCAAGCTTGGATCTTTATTACTTTGGAGACCTAAAAGACAATGTACTTTGAAGTTAGTTTCTTCTGGTTAATCTCTTTTACTTGATGTAGACACATTACATAAATCCATTGTCATATGAATAATACATAACAGCAATAATCTATTATCATAATGTTTTTAGGTATTCATAAAGTACATTTTCTATGTCTAGAGGAAAAGTAGCAGATTATTAAACTTCCAGTTTTATTTTATGATCTGCTCTGCCTCTTCAATTCATTCCACCTTTTTGTTTTGTTTTTTTTTTTAAAAAAATACATTCATATGAATGTATTTTTCAATTGCTTACCAAAGAAGCAATTTGGAAAACACTGATTGTTCATCTATCTTTTACCTCCTTGTTTCAATTTATGTTTTGAGTACAGTACATTAGTTTATAGAGACTGTGATTGAAAAAAAGAGCTTACAATCTTCCTCATAGCTTTGCTCTGAGTTTTACAATGGATGGTTTGGAAAAATAGTGTAATAATGACTGAGCTTCTAAAATAGTGAAGTAACAGTTATTTTTGTGATGTAATATAGTGATGTATATGTGGCTCAAAAGGGTTGCTATATATTCCCCGCAACTCCCGTTTTATTTTTAATTTTTAGTTGTTTTTCAGTTTTATGCAAGACTTACTATACCTAATTCTATAAGCTATACAGTGTTTTTTAAAATTGATTCCAGAATTTGTTTCATCATATGCACCAGAATAAATACTTCAGTAAGAGTAAAACTTCTTCTGCACTATTTTAGACAAAGATAGCATGATACAGGCACAGCTAAGTCTCTTAAAGTCTTAGGTATCCTTAAAACATTGACAAGGAAGTCAATATTGAATTTCAGATAACAACTGGAATTTTGACAGTACTCATTAGTTAGTTTGGTCTGACCCAGGCTTCCATCAGTGCAAACTTTATTCCCCAAGAGTCTCACAGAGCATTTACAGCATATTCTACAGAACCATAGAAAGGGAGCAGGCAACTGGCAGAGAGTATGGGCACGAGGCTGACAGCTCAGAGATGCCACTGGACCTGCCTCATCAGCTCTCTGGGCACTACTCACTCTTCCGAAAGTATTTGAAACCTTTTGGGCTGTTACTTTACACCTGGTAAAAAGCATCTATAGACCAAAAGAACCTGGGAAGAGGGTATTCCTTCCCTTCAGAGCCAAAACAGAGAGTTTTATACTCTTCAGGGGGTTTCCTTCACAAGACAGTTACTCACAAATCAAGGATATTGAAATTGTATATCTGGGATTTGCCCTCTACTGTCACTCATATTGTTCATAAGAACAGGAACAGATAATATTTATTGGTTTGCTGTGTTCCAGCAACCACACATAGATATAAACTCTAATTGCTACAACAGAGTTTGATGGTAAGAATTGTTTAGTACTACCATTTCACAGATGAGAAAATTGAGGCTTTGAAAGCCTGAATAATTTGTGAAAAGATACAAAGCTCCTATGTGGTCAGACTGGAATTTTAATCTACTTGTACCTGACATTGGATCCTAGACTCTTCAATAGGTTACACTTCCTTTGAACTGGGAAAAGGTAGCACAAATCATTTATTTTTAAATCACTGATACTAGTCTTGTTGTTTAAGGCATTTAATCTAAGTTGACTTCTCCAAAGGACTGTGCAGATGTTTTCTCAAATTAAAGTGATATTTCAGGATAACAAGTACTAGAAAATTTAATTCAACTAAACAGTAAATTCTAGAAACTGGGGAATCTTTTGGCCTCTCATACAATTTTATTCTTATAACTGTGTGTCCCGGCCAGTCATGATAACATATACTTGTTCAATAGATAAAAACTGAACGGAGTTCAAGTCATAGACTTACTGTAGAGGCTTGGGCACATTTGCAGAATATACACTTGGAATATGCAATGAGGAATAGAGGTTAAGAAGAAAGGAAATAAGTAATTACATAAGTAATAACAATTATATAGTAATTACATAAGTAAATACAATTATAAGTAATTGCATAAAACAATATCATTATTATTATTATTATTTGAAATGGAGTCTCGCTCTTGTCGCCCAGGCTGAAGTGCAATGGCGGGATCTTGGCTCACTACAACCTCCTCCTCCCAGGTTCAAGTGATTCTCCTGCCTCAACCTCCCAAGTAGCTGGGATTACAGGTGCCCACCACCATGCCTGGCTAATTTTTTTTTTGTATTTGTAGTTGAGACGGGGTTTCACCATGTTGGTCATGCTGGTCTCAAACTCCTGGCCTCAGGTGATCCTCCCGCCTCGGCCTCCCAAAGTGCTGGGATTACAGGCGTGAGCCACTACACTTGGAAGACAATATCATTATTATAAACACAGAAAATTCCTTTTTTTTATATTAGTCATCCTAGAACAGAGACGCTATCAGCTCCTGGGGATACCTCTTTCCACATCGTCTGGAACATAATTATATTTAATTAAAACCTGAAGTGGTATCTAAAGATAATGACAAAGTCTTATATGTGCAGAGGGTTTCAATCTCTCAAACAAATGTGAGTTTGTTACTATGTTATGTACATTACTATGTACATTATGTACATTATGGTACATTACTATGTTATGTACCATAGTAGTCTAAGGGCTACTATGTTGTTTCTTACATTTGTGTAACCATGGTGAAAACCAAAGAGAAAATAAAGAATGATTGTTCATGTTTTAATGTGTAAGAGCACATTAATACATGGTAAAACACCTAGATCAGTTATTTAATCCATCCTTTGAAATCACAGAAGAAAACTGGTGATATACATGTGATGGGGAATGGCAACTGTAGTGATTTATATTCCTTTAATTTTTTTCAAAAAAAAAAAGAAAGTTCACTGAAAAAATTACAACTTTCTCCTATGTTAAACTTAATTTATGTAAAATAGTGGTCACAGCTATTAAATTATTGTTATTTATTCACAGAGTTCTCCTCTACATATTGTTTTAAAGTAATAACTGCTTTACAGCATTTTTTTTTTTTAAATGGAGTCTCACTCTGTCACCAAGGCTGGAGTGCAGTGGCACAATTTCGGCTCACTATAACCTCTGCCTCCAGGGTTCAAGTGACTCTCCTGCCTCAGCCTCCTGAGTAGCTGGGATTACAGGCGCCTGCCACCACACCTGGCTAATTTTTGTATTTTTAGTAAAGACAGGTTTCACCATGTTGGCCAGGCTGGTCTCAAGCTCTGGACCTCAGATGATCCACCTGCCTCGACCTCCCAAAAGTTCTGGGATTACAGGCATCAGCCACTGCGCCCAGCTGCTTTACAGCATTTTTATAGAAGCTCTTCTTTGAACTTACTAAGAGTTCATTGAAATCAGCTGTGTAGAGTTTAAATCCAGCAAGGAAATTCAGGCACAGAGAGGTTGGAGGTAACAAAAAGTAAAACTGGAAAGTGAATCAAAGTATTTTGGCTGAAAATTTAATATATTTAATAGTATGTATGATTCCTCAATCTAACTTAGGTTAAAATAATCAAAAATAAAATAAGGTGAACTATTTTTTTGTTTAATGGCCAAGGTGGCAGAAATGGAATTTCCAAACATCTAGATCTTAGGTCTTTATTGTTCTAAGCAATTTTTAATGCAATTTGAGAATCTTCATTTCTGTACTCTTCTTCAATAATAACATTAAAGCAGAAGGAGGTTCCAAGATGGCCGAATAAGAACAGCTCCAGTCTGCAGCTCCCAGCTTGAGCAACACAGAAGACAGGTGATTTCTGCATTTCCAACTGAGGTACCGGCTTCATCTCACTGGGGCTTGTCAGACAGTGGGTGCAGCCCACGGAGCAGGGTGAGGCATCGCCTCATTCGGGAAGCACAAGGGGTCAGGGAATTCCCTTTCGTAGCAAAGGGAAGCCATGACAGATGGTACCTGGAAAATTGGGACACTCCCACTCTAATACAGCGCTTTTCCAACGGCCTTAGGAAATGGCACACCAGGACATTATATCCCGCGCCTGGCTTGGAGGGTCCCATGCCCACGGAGCCTCACTCACTGCTACCACAGCAGTCTTGAGATCCAACTGCAAGGCGGCAGCGAGACTGGGGGAGGGGCGTCTGCCATTGCTGTGGCTTGAGTAGGTAAACAAAGTGGCCAGGAAGCTTGAACTGGGTGGAGCCCACCACAGATCAAGGAGGCCTGCCTGCCTCTGTAGACTCCACTTCTGGGGGCAGGGCATAGTTGAACAAAAGGCAGCAGAAACTTCTGCAGACTTAAACTTCCCTGTCTGACAGTTTGAAGAGAGTAGTGGTTCTCCCAGCATGGAGTTTGAGATCTGAGAATGGATAGACTGCCTCCTCAAGTGGGTCTCTGACCCCTGAGTAGCCTAACTAGGAGACACCTCCCAGTAGGGGCCAACTGACACATCATACAGCCGGGTGCCCCTCTGAGTTGAAACTTCCAGAGAAAAGATCAGGCAGCAACATCTGCTGTTCTGCAAGGTTTGCTGTTCTTCAGCCTCTGCTGGTGATACCCAGGCAAACAGGTTGTGGAGTGGACCTCCAGCAAACTCCAACAGACCAGCAGCTGAGGGTCCTGACTGTTAGAAAGAAAAGTAACAAACAGAAAGGACATCCACACCAAAACCCCATCTGTATGTCACCATCATCAAAGACCAAAAGTAAATAAAACCACAAAGATGGGAGGAAGCCAGAGCAGGAAAGCTGAAAATTCTAAAAATCAGAGCACCTCTTCTCCTCCAAAGGAATGCAACTCCTTGCCAGCAATGGAACAAAGCTGGATGGAGAATGACTTTGATGAATTGAGAGAAGAAGGCTTCAGAGGTTCGGTAATAACAAACTTCTCTGAGCTAAAGGAGGATGTTCGAACTCATCACAAAGAAGGTAAAAACCTTGAAAAAAGATTAAACGAATGGCTAACTAGAATAAACAGTGTAGAGAAGTCCTTAAATGACCTGAAGAAGCTGAAAACCATGGCATGAGTACTACGTGACGCATGTACAAGCTTCAGTAGCCAATTCAATCAAGTGGAAGAAAGAGTATCAGTGATTGAACATCAAATGAATGAAATGAAGCAAGAAGAGAAGTTTAGAGAAAAAAGAGTAAAAAGAAATGAACAAAGCCTCCAAGAAATATGGGACTATGTGAAAAGACCAAATCTACGTCTGATTGGTGTACCTGAAAGTGACGGGGAGAATGGAACCAAGTTGGAAAACACTCTTCTGGATATTATCCAGGAGAACTTCCCCAAACTAGTGAGGCAGGCCAACATTCAACTTCAGGAAATACAGAGAATGCCACAAAGATACTCCTCAAGAAGAGCAACTCCAAGATACATAATTGTCAGATTCACCAAAGTTGAAATGAAGGAAAAAATGTTAAGGGCAGCCAGAGAGAAAGGTTGGGTTACCCACAAAGGGAAGCCCATCAGACTAACAGCGGATCTCTCTACAGAAACTCTACAAGCCAGAAGGGAGTGGGGGCCAGTATTCAACATTCTTAAAGAAAAGAGTTTCCAACCCAGAATTTCATATCCAGCCAAACTAAGCTTCATAAGTGAAGGAGAAATAAAATCCTTTACAGACAAGCAAATGCTGAGAGATTTTGTCACCACCAGGCCTGCCTTACAAGAGCTCCTGAAGGAAGCACTAAACATGGAAAGGAACAACCAGTACCAGCCATTGCAAAAATATGCCAAATTGTAAAGACCATCAATGCTAGGAAGAAACTGCATCAACTAACAAGCAAAATAACCAGCTAACATCATAATGACAGGATCAAATTCACACATAACAATATTGACCTTAAATGTAAATGGGCTAAATGCTCCAATTAAAAGACACAGACTGGCAAATTGGATAAAGAGTCAAGACCCATCAGTGCGCTGTATTCAGGAGACCCATCTCACATGCAGAGACACGCATAGACTCAAAATAAAGGGATGGAGGAAGATCTACCGAGCAAATGGAAAACAAAAAAAAGTAGGGGTTGCAATCCTAGTCTCTGATAAAACTGACTTTAAACCAAAAAAGATTGAAAGAGACAAAGCAGGCCATTACATAATGGTAAAGGGATCAATTCAACAAGAAGAGCTAACTATCCTAAATATATATGCACCCAATACAGGAGCACCCAGATTCATAAGGCAAGTCCTTAGAGACATACAAAGAGACTTAGACTCCCACACAATAATTATGGGAGACTTTAACACCACACTGTCAACATTAGACAGATCAACAAGACAGAAAGTTAACAAGGATATCCAGGAATTGAACTCAGCTCTACACCAAGAGGACCTAATAGACATCTACAGAACTCTCCACCACAAATCAACAGAATACACATTCTTCTCAGTGCCACATCACACTTATTCCAAAATTGATAACACAGTTTGAAGTAAAGCACTCCTCAGCAGAATCAAACTAGAACTCAGGATTAAGAAACTCACTCCAAACTAAACAACTACATGGAGACTGAACAACCTGCTCCTGAATGACTACTGGGCACATAACAAAATGAAGGCAGAAATAAAGATGTTCTTTGAAACCAATGAGAACAAAGACACAACATACCAGAATCTCTGGGACACATTTAAAGCAGTGTGTGGAGAGAAATTTATAGTACTAAGTGCCCACAAGAGAAAGCGGGAAAGATCTAAAATTGACACCCTAACATCACAATTAAAAGAACTAGAAAAGCAAGAGCAAACACATTCAAAAGCTAGCAGAAGGCAAGAAATAACCAAGATCAGAGCAGAATTGAAGGCGATAGAGACACAAAAAACCCTTCAAAAAATCAATGAATCCAGGAGCTGGTTTTTTGAAAAGATGAACAAAATTGATAGACTGCTAGCAAGACTGCTAGCAAGGCTAATAAAGAAGAAAAGAGAGAAGAATCAAATAGATGCAATAAAAAATGATAATGGGGATATCACCGATCTCACAGAAATGCAAACTACCATCAGAGAATACTACAAACATCTCCACGCAAATAAACTAGAATATCTAGCAGAAATGGATAAATTCCTGGACACATATATCCTTCCAAGACTTAACCAGGAAGAAGTTGAATCCCTGAATAGACCAATAACAGGTTCTGAAATTGAGGCAATAATTAATAGCCTACCAACCAAAAAAAGTCCAGGACCAGATGGATTCACAGCCGAATTCTACCAGAGGTACAAAGAGGATCTGGTACCATTCCTTCTGAAACTATTCCAATTCAATAGAAAAAGAGGGAATCCTCTCTAATTCATTTTTTGAGGCCAACATCATCCTGATACCAAAGCCTGGCAGAGACACAACAAAAAAAGAGAATTTTAGACCAATATCTCTGATGAATATCGATGCAAAAATCGTCAATAAAATACTGGCAAACCGAATCCAGCAGCACATCAAAAAGCTTATCCACCACGATCAAGTTGGCTTCATCCCTGGGATGCAAGGCTGCTTCAACATACACAAATCAATAAACATAATCCATCATATAAACGGAACTAAAGACAAAAAACACATGTTTATCTCAATAGATGCAGAAAAGGCCTTTGAAAAAATTCAACAGCCCTTCATGCTAAAAACTCTCAGTAAACTGGGTATTGATGGGACGTATCTCAAAATAATAAGAGCTATGTATGACAAACCCACAGCCAATAACTTACTGAATGGGCAAAAACTTGAAGCATTCCCTTTGAAAACTGGCACAAGACAGGGATGCCCTCTCTCACCACCCTTATTCAACATATTGTTGGAAGTTCTGGCCAGGGCAATCAGGCAAGAGAAAGAAATAAAGGGTACTCAGTTAGGAAAAGAGGAAGTCAAATTGTCCCTGTTTGCAGATGACATGATTGTATATTTAGAAAACCCCATCGTCTCAGCCCAAAATCTCCTTAAGCTGATAGGCAACTTCAGCAAAGTCTCAGGATACAAAATCAATGTGCAAAAATCACAAACATTCCTATACACCAATAACAGACAAACTGAGAGCCAAATCATGAGTGAACTCCCTTCACAATTTCTTCAAAAAGAATAAAATACCTAGGAATCCAACTTGCAAGAGATGTTAAGGACCTATTCAAGGAGAACTACAAACCATTGCTCAACGAAATAAAAGAGGACACAAACAAATCGAAGAACATTTCATGCTCATGGATAGGAAGAATCAATATTGTGAAAATGGCCATACTACCGAAGGTAATTTATAGATTCAATGCCATCCCCATCAAGCTACCAATGACTTTCTTCACAGAATTGGAGAAAACTACTTTAAAGTTCATATGGAACCAAAAATTGCCAAGACAATCCTAAGCCTAAAGAACAAAGCTGGATGCATCATGCTACCTGACTTCAAACTATACTACAAGGCTACAGTAACCAAAACAGCATGGTACTGGTACCAAAACAGAGATATAGACCAATGGAACATGATAGAGCCCTCAGAAATAATACCACACATCTACAACCATCTGATCTTTGACAAACCTGACAAAAACAAGAAATGGGGAAAGGATTCCGTATTTAATAAATGGTGCTGGGAAAACTGGCTAGCCATATGTAGAAAGCTGAAACTGGATCCCTTCCTTACACCTTATACAAAAATTAATTCAAGATGGATTAAAGACTTAAATGTTAGACCTAAAACCATAAAAACCCTAGAAGAAAACCTAGGCAATACCATTCAGGACATAGTCATGGTCAAGGACTTCATGACTAAAACACCAAAAGCAATGGCAACAAAAGCCAAAATTGACAAATGGGATCTAATTAAACTAAAGAGCTTCTGCACAGCAAAAGAAACTACCATCAGAGTGAACAGGCAAGCTACAGAATGGGAGAAAATTTTTACAATCTACCCATCTGACAAAGGGCTAGTATCCAGAATCTACAAAGAACAAATTTACAAGAAAAAATCAAACAACCCCATCAAAAAGTGGGGAAAGGATATGAATAGACACTTCTGAAAAGAAGACATTTATGCAGCCAACAGACACATGAAAAAATGCTCATCATCACTGGCCATTGGGGAAATGCAAATCAAAACCACAATGAGATACCATCTCACACCAGTTAGAATGGTGATCATTAAAAAGTCAGGAAACAACAGGTGCTGGAGAGGATGTGGAGAAATAGGAATGCTTTTACACTATTGGTGGGACTGTAAACTAGTTCAACCATTGTGGAAGACAGTGTGGTGATTCCTCAAGGATCTAGAACTAGAAATACCATTTGACCCAGCAATCCCATTACTGGGTATATACCCCAAGGATTATAAATCATGCTGCTATAAAGATACATGCTCACATATGTTTATTGCAGCACTATTCACAATAGCAAAGACTTAGAACCAATCCAAATGTCCGTCAGTGATAGACTGAATTAAGAAAATGTGGCACATATACACCATGGAGTCCTGTGCAGCCATAAAAAAGGATGAGTTTATGTCCTTTGAAGGGACATGGATGTAGCTGGAAACCATCATTCTCAGCAAACTGTCGCAAGGACAGAAAACCAAACACCTCATGTTCTCACTCATAGGTGGGAATTGAACAACGAGAACACTTGGACACAGGGTGGGGAACATCACACACTGGGGCCTGTTGGGGGGTTGGGGGAGAGAGGAGGGATAACATTGTGAGATATACCTAATGTAAATGACCAGTTAACGGGTGCAGCACACCGACATGGCACATGTACACATATGTAACAAACCTGCACGTTGTGCACATGTACCCTAGAACTTAAAGTATAATAATAAAAAAAAATAAAAATAACATTAAAGCAATTGAGTGTACATAATAATCAGTGACAATTTTCTAGTATAAAATTTTCTGTCTTTGTTACATTCTTCATCAGTTCTCAAAATATCATCTAAAAGGAAAGGCTGAGCCAGACGAGGTGGCTCACACCTGTAATCCGAGCATTTTGGGAGGTTGAGGTGGGAGGATCACCTGAGGTCAGGAGTTCAAGACCAGCCTGGCCAACATGGTGAAACTCCGTCTCTACTAAAAATACAAAAATAAAAATACAAAACCCCATCTCTACTAGAAATATTACATATTTTATATATATATATATATCAGGGCGTGGTGGCAGGCGCCTGTAATCCTGGCTACTCGGGAAGCTAAGGTAGGAGAGTCTCTTGAACCGGGGACGGGGAGGTTGCAGTGAGCTGAAATCTTGCCACTGCACTCCACACTGGGTGACAAGAGCAAAACTCGGTCTCAAAAAAAAAAAAAAAAAAAAGAAAAAGAAAGGTTGTTTTAAGTGTGTTTGTAAGGAAGAGGGCAGACAAAAGAAAGAGATCATTCAAGGTTTACACAAGATTGTTTTTATTTAGAAATGCCTTTCTTTTGAAGGTTTATAATTAGCATTTGGTTGAATTTAGTAAGTGTTCCAGACCCAGCTCTCTTCAGACTGATGGTTCGGAATCCATCTCAGCCTCGTCTCCTTTTACCCCAGCCTGTGACAAGAAGTGCTTTCTCTGAAAATAAAAATCAGTACACACAGTTCTGTTGATATTATATTTGCTTCTTTGTCATATGTTTAAATTAGGTAGAATTAGTGGTAAGTTTTCTGAGTTTTCTCAGTGTTTAAAAAATTCTTCCTTAAAATTGGTGAGTCAACATTTATTTCCAGTTGGACTTTGCAGACATCTTATAGGTGTATACCTTGAATAACTTTCTCTTTTTAAGGTTTGCTTTCTTTCACGATAAATGCGGTAACATTTGCCCTATTAAATATGTTCTAAGACTTCATTAAACACACACTAAAAAACAGAATCTTAAGTATAGGCATTTTCGGCTCATGTATCACTCATCTACTTACTCCAAGAAAAGTTGATCCTGAAGAGATGAATTACTGTTTTTTTTTGTTTTTTCTTTTTAAAGTTATTTAGGGAAGGCAGTGTGTATTTAGGTAGGTATGTACCTATGTGGTTATTTGGTTGTTACTATATTATGGACCAGCCTTCTATGACAAATTGTAGAGTTTATTTTGTTACGTTGTTGCAGCAACTTCCTTGACATTATTAGAGGGGCAGATTTCCATTTCCTGAACAGCAACTTAATAACAACTCTTGATGAACTTGAATACCATCAGTAGGTGAATTCTCAGTTTCTTTCTCATTTGGCTAAAGAAGTGGTCTCTTCCCTGCTTTATTGCATAGGCATGAACATTGAGCTACTTTTTCATGGCTTTGGACATTGATTCTTTCTAATGACTCCCAGTAGGCTACCTTTCAGATCATTCTTCTCTATAGTTTTACAAAATGTGTCATACATTTTAAACGCATTTTCCGTTTCTCTATGTTTCATAAAAAGACAATTTTGTGTTTAGATCTCGTCTTTCTGGGAGTTCTTTGAGGCTTATATTCCTAATCTTTCAGGTGGGACCAGTCTTCAGGAAGTTATTAGGAGTTTGAAAAGATAAGAAGTTTATGTGAAGTGTGTGTATGAAACAACCCTAAGTTAAAGCCTAAAGTAATCTACAAAATAGTATTTTTGGCTCTTTGTGTATATTTCTGTGAACATTCACAGTTTGGAATTAAAAAACGGTGCCCTTACAGAACTATAATCTATGATAATTATCTTTAAACGTCCAAGCTGTGAAGCGGTAGAAAAATCTACTGTGATTTGGGTAAACTTTTCTTTTCTCAACTTTCTTTGTTATCTTGGAAAAGCATAACATATTACTAATATATTTTTTAAAGAATTTGTCAATGTTCAGTAAAGTACAGAAGGCATGCTTTTAAAATAAAATGCTTAATGTTTAATTCAGCACAACTAAAAAAGAAACCAAAGTTTTCTTAATTAAAATTAGTTATGATAATTGTATTATGAATCAGCAATATTCCCAAAAGATGGCATGCTTGAATCGTGGAATATGTTTGCTACCAAACAGTCTTAAAATATGCAAAGAAAAGAGGAATATTATTGAAAAACTCCTATGACAATTGTCTTTTTTGAAACATTTAGGCACATTCTAAAATAGGTTATAGAAGTTATCCAAGTTTGATGCTCTTGATTATTAAAAGCTAAACATTTCAAGTCAGTCTATCAATTAGTATTTTTGACTGAATAATTGAAATCTTTTTCAGTAATGTTTAAATTGCACTATGGCTTTTCCAGATTTTATATGTATCTAAATCTATATCTATCTGTATGTCTTCAATTAAAATCCCCACTTTATTATGTCACAAAAATGAATTAATGTTGGAAATATTTGTGAATACATAAAAATTTTATGTGAGATAGATATAGCATAAAACAAAAGTTAGCAGGTTATAATATACAAAAATAAAATATTTTCTTTTTGGACCTAGCAGCATCATTTGTGTAATGCATAATGATAAAAGATGCATTAGGTCATGATAGTTCCCAACATGTATTTTAGTTGTATATCAACCCTTCTTTTCCTTGCAGTATCATAGTAATCACTTGTGTGTATTTGCATGTTCAATTTTACAAAATCAAAACAATATGTACCTAATACCTAATATTTAAAATAATTATAAATTATAGGTTTATTTTGTTACTTTGTTGCAGCAACTTAGCAACTTCCTTGGCTCACATTCCCCCACACCTGTTTTTTTGGTGGTGGTGTTCTTGCTTTTGTTTTGAGATGGAGTTTCACTCTTGTTGCCCAGGCTGGAGTGCAGTGGGATGGTCTTGGCTCACTGCAACCTCTGCCTCCTGTGTTCAGGTGATTCTCCTGCCTCAGTCTCCCAAGTAGCTGGGATTACAGGCACCCACCACCATGCCTGGCTACTTTTGTATTTTTAGTAGAGATGGGGTTTCACCATTTTGGTCAGGCTGGTCTCGAACTCCTGACCTCAGGTGACCTGCCCATCTTGGCATCCCAAAGTGCTGGGATTACAGGCGTGAGCCACCACGCCTGGCCATATTTCCCCCATTTTTAATCAATCCACTGCTAAGCATCCAATGGACTGTACTCCAAAAAGCTAATTTGTTTTGAAATTGGAATTTGTTTTCTATAGACTCAGCAGTCATAACATTGGGTAAGGTTTCATACTAACTTCATGAACTTACTTAAATCATAATGCAAATGAAATACACTTAAAAATTTTTTAATGTAGCAATGTACACGGTTGCATACTAGTTATTAATCACTATTCACTAGAAAATAAACTTGGAAATTAATGAACATTTAAGCTATTTTTAAAAAACTTACTATGAATACTTATATCCAGCCAAAACCCCTTGGATTGTTAACTCTGTATACCTTAAAGAAGATCAGAATCAAGTTAGAAGTGGTCAGACACGATGGAGCAAATCTTTCTGTAGAAGAAGAAACAGAAGGTTTGGAAGACAGCGGGATTTAATGCTTGAGCACCTAAGGGCTCTGAAGGCATAAGCCAGGTAGTGAAAGCTCAAATCTGGTCCAAGAGCTGTGTAATGGTACGAAATTAAAAAAGAAGTCCGAAACCACATGTGAGTAACGTGGAAGACATGGAATGAAGCAGGCTTCCCACCTGACGTGCAGGGGGAAGGAATCAGGCACTTTGGAGAATTTCTTCCCAGACGTGAAGCTGGGGAATTTTAATTGATAGTGACAACTGGGTAAACTCAATCAAAGAGAAAGAACTTTGTAGAAGTCTTACTACCAACCAGCGAGTACTTTTTCTCTTCACTTTCTTCAACAGACCCTGCAACCAAACCACAAATCCATAAATCATACAGGTGAATTCCCATAGCTCTAGTATGAATTACTTATACATTAAACATTTTACAGATAAATGACACTAATTGTTGGTCATATAAATATTATAGTGGACCCACGTTAAGCTATTGTGGAAACACAGAAGAAGAGACTCAAATCAAATTGGAGAGAATATGAAAGACTTTCAGATGACCACAATACTTCAGCTGAAAGTTGAAGAAAATAATTTTGTTAATGGCATTGCAGCTGTTGTGTGCTGAGGTATTAATGAGCCCCTACATTGGCTCAGGTGAGAAATATTATAGGATTGATATATAGCAGAAAGGATGAAGAGGACATAAACTCAAAAGTTATTTAAGAATCTAAAAATGTGTGGTTCAGATAAAAAGGAGTTTAGAATGGTGCTTTGATCTTTTTCTAGTACAACTATATCTTTGTTGTTCCTTTTCAAAGATACAAGGAATACTTGAGGAGGTGTATGTTTGAGGAGAAAGATACTGAATTTTTGTCTGGACACAGCAAATTTGAGTCGGTCATTGCATTAGGGTTCTCCAGAGGAACAGAACTAATAGTATAGATGTATATATGAAGGAGAGTCTATTGAATATTGACTCACAGGATCACAAGGTGAAGTCTCACAATAGGCATTCTGTAAGCTGAGAGGCAAGAAAGCAATTACAAGTCCCAAAACCTCAAAAGTAGGGAAGCCAACAGTGCGGCCTTCAGTCTGTGGCTGAAGGCCTGAGATTCCCCTGGCAAACCACTGGTGTTTCAGTCCAAGAGTTGAAAAACTTGAGGGGAGACTGATGTTTGAGGGCAGGAAGAATGCAGTATGGGAAGAAAAATAAAGGCTGGAAGAGTCAGCAAGTCAGCTCCTTCCACCTTCTTCTGTCTGCTTTATTTTGGCTATGCTGGCAGCTAATTAGGTGGTGCCCACCCAGATGGAGGGTGGGTCTGCCTATTCCAGTCCGCTGACTTAAATCTTAATCTCCTTTGGCAACAGACACACCCAGGAACAACACTTTGCCTTCTTCAATCCAATCATGTTGACACTCAATATTAACCATCACAGTCATGTATTATACATGAAGGAAAATTTAATATAATATTGGAAATGTGTGCTCATACATTCCCTACTCTATAGATAATGTAAGGACTCATTATTAACCATCACAGTCATGTATTATACATGAAGGAAAATTTTATATAATATTGGAAATGTACACTCATACATTCCCTATCCTACAGATAATGTAAGGACAGAGACTCCCGTTATTTTTTCTATATGTTGAAAGAGATCTTCCCAGCCCTGCCCCTGTATGTACCATCCTTAGGTTTCTCTACCACAGATTGTAGCCATTCTATTTTTCTCCAGTTGTTCAGTCCAAGAACATGAGGTCTTATTTGACTCTTCTCTCCTGCTCACGTTTACTTGAAAGTCCTGTTAATGCTCCCTAAAATTACATCTAGAGTTCAAACACTTCTCTGTGCATCCACTTTCTCACTCCTCTCAGTTCATTATCATTTCAAACCTGAATTATTGCAATGACCTACCCAATGGTTTACCAGCTTCTAGCTTTTACCCAAGAACTATTTTCAGTGCAGCAGCCAGAATGACCCCTTAAGTAAAAGTCAAATTATATTACTCCTCTGCTCAAAACCCTGAAATGGCTGTCCATTTCACTCAGGATACAAACCAGAGCCTTTAAAATGACTTACACAAAATGCCTACATTACCTCTTCCCTCATAACCTACTATTCTCCCTCCTGCTCACTCAGCTCTAGCCACAGTGGCCTTTTTCCAGGCTTTTGTACATACTGCCATATTTGAACCTCAGGAACTTTGCACTGGCTGTTTTATCTTCCAAATATCCTCCTTAGCAGCACCTTTGCTACTTTCTGCTATCAGTTCAACTATCACTTTCTACTCTCTGTTCAACTCTGTTATGTAAAAATGCAATCCAACTAAGCACTTTTCTCTTCTCCACATTTTCTTTTCCAGATATAATTCTAACTTACCCAATTTATTTGTACATTTTTCCTACTATCTCTGCTATTAGAATGTAAGCCACATATTAGGGATATTTATCTCTTTTTTCCACTGAGATATGTCAAGAATCTAAAGTAGTACCTGACATATAGTAAGAGCTTAATAAATATTTTTACGACTTTAGCAGATAAAATTGAGAAATAAAAAATGTATATATATTGAAGGCATAATGTGATGATTTGATGCAAATATACATTGTGAAATTATTACCACAATCAAGCTAACATATCGGTTATCTCACAGTTACCTTATTTTTTGTGATGAGAACACTTAAGATCTATTCTCTTAGGGAATTTCAAGTATACAGTATAGTACAATTAACGATAGTCACCATGTTGTACATTTGATTCTCAGAAGTTACTCATCTTAAAACATTTCTCCATTTCCCATACCTCTGATCCCCTGACAGCTACCCTTCTTCTGTTGCTGTGATGTGATTTTTTTTTTTAGATTTCACGTATCAGTGAAATCACATAGTATTTGTCTTTCCATGTCTGGTTTATTTTATTTAACATAGTGTCTTCCAGGTTCATCCATGTTGTTGCAAATGGCAAGATTTCCTTATCTTTTATGGTTGAATAATATTTTATTATATATATATCATTGTTTCTTTATCCATTTATTCATGGATAGGTACCTAGTTTGTTTCCATATCTTAGCTACTGTGAATAATGCTGCAATGAATATAGCAATGCAAGTATCACTTTAAGATAAGATATTGATTTCATTTCCTTTGGATATATACCCAAAAGTGTGATTGCTGGATCTAGACTTCCTTTCTTTTTTTTTTTTTTTTTTTTTTTTTTTTTTTTGGAGTGGGGGGGTCTCACTCTGTTACCCAGGCTGAGGCTGGAGTGCAGTGGTGCCATCTCGGCTCACTGCAACCTCTGCCTCCCGGGTTCAAGCAATTCTCATGCCACAGCCTTCCAAGTAGCTGGGATGACAGGTGTGCACCGCCACACCCAGCTAATTTTTGTATTTTTGGTAGAATGGGGTTTCACCATGTTGGCTAGGCTGGTCTCAAACTCCTGACCTCAGGTGATCTGGTTTCCTTGGCCTCCCAAAGTGCTAGGATTACAGGCATTAGCGACCGTGCCAGGCCCAATAGTTCTAGATTTCTGATGAACCTTTGCGGTGTTTTCCATAATGGCTGTACCAACTTACATTCCAACCGAAGGGCACAAGGGTTCCCTTTTCTTCACGTGCTTGCCAACACTTGTTTTTACTCATCTTTTTGATAGTTGATAAATACTTGTTGTATTAAAAATTAAATGTTGAATATCACTAATTTTTTTTACAGGTGCAAGCCACTGCACCTCACCACTAATATTTTTAAATATGGTTTTTGTGGTCATATCTTAACATAGAAAATATGAGAATATTAAGAAAACTAATTTTTAAAAAATTGAAGAAGAATATGATTAGGTTGAGTTAAATATGAATGGCTTTTAGAGCTATGCAAACAATTAAAACTAACTGACAAGAGAGAATTTGTAAAGAGATTAAGAGTGATTCATAAGTGCTGGATATGGTGGCTCACACCTGTAATCCCGGCACTTTGGGAGGCCGAGGCATGCGGATCACGAGGTCAGGAGTTCTGGACCAGCCTGGCCAACATAGTGAAACCCTGTTTCTACTAAAACTACAAAAAATTAGCCAGACATGGTGTTGGCTGCGTGTAATCCCAGCTACTCAGGAGGCTCAGGGAGGAGAATCTCATGAACCTGGGGGGCGGAGGTTGCAATGAGCCAAGATTGCACCATTGCACACCAGCCTAGGCAACAGAGCGAGACTCTGTCTAAAAATAAATAAATAAATAAATAAATAAGAGTTATTCATATGTGTGGATATTCACTTAGCAAAGGAACAGCTTTCTGGATTTTTTGTGTGTTTGTTTTTTCATTATATTCTGCTATACTGAGTAGAGTTTTCCATTAAAATTTTTCCTGATTATTATCAATGGACAAACACCAATCCTTCTTAGCTTTAAATAACCTCTCTAGGCAAACAAGAACTAAGTAGAAAAAAATATATTTGAGACAAAAGAATATTTTATAGTATAGTTAGGTAATTATTGCGTTTGGTAGTTTTTGCAAATTTAATTGTATCTCTTTGAGCCTATTTCTTTGATATTAGTTATTTAGAGGTGCTGACAGAGGGAAGCACCAAAATGAATCACATATGCCAAGTATACATACAAGCAGGTTAAAAAAAACCAGCAAAATATTTTAAATAGCTAAACAATTTTCTATTTGTCATATTTTAAATCTAACTTAATTATAATCACTATAGGTTCAAGGTTTGCTTTAATCAACTCAAGTAATATTTTCTGGAAAGCTATGAGCAAGTGTTTTATGAATTCTCACTCTTTGGTATAAAAAACACCAATTGGCCTGTTGCGTTTTTCATCACGCATCAACACCAGTTTGGGAATTTTCTTTGGCCAAAATTTCTATTAACATGTAAAAGAAAAGATGTGTTTTCTTAAATGCTCTGGAAATAGTATTATAAAACATATATAATGTATAAATTTAATAAACTTTTAAAAATGTTGAAATAAACATCATATATTTTTAAATGATGTATTGATATCTTAAATAGTGCTATAGAGGTAACAAAATTTAAATTAATTAAAATTATATTCACCTTGAATACGGAATCTATTTCATGTCATTAATTCAGCTAAAAATTAGAAACTAAATAAATCATATTATTGAAATTTAAAACATTGTAAAAATTTCAAAAAATGACAAATTTGCTTTGTCCCTTTATTTCTTCTACAAATTCTTAAAAAATGCTCTTAGTATTTTTTTTTTTTTTTTTGCTTATGATTTAAAATATGATATTTACTTTGGAAGTTTCTTCTTTTTTTGTTACCAGCTCATGTTATTTCTTGGGTTTTCTTTTTCACCTACCATCCTTGTATTTCTTACAATTTGCTTCTGAAAATATCTATTTCTTCTTTTTAACTAAATAGCTCAAGGCTGGGGTAGTTTGCTTCCCAGGAAACATCTGGCAATATTTGGAGAAATGTTTTGTTGTCACAGCTCCGGGGAGAGAGAGGCTACTGGCATCTAATGGGTGGAGGCCAGGGATACTGCTAAATATCCTAGTGTGTACATGACCACCCCCACAGCACAGAATTTTCCAGCCCAGTGTATCGATAGTACCAAGGTTGAGAAATTCTTATTGAAACATACACTGCACAGCCACCTTAGTGGTCCAGATTTCTCTACGTTCCAAAAATTTTATTGAATTTATTCTCCTTTTTGACCACAAAATTTTTGATTTTTCTCTCCTCTTTCTTGTTTTCATATTTCTCAGATAAACGATTCTGACTACAATTTGATTGAGGGGCATTGCCTTTGGAACCATTCAGTTACCATCACACTAGATCTTCAATAATTAATTAAGTTCTGATCATTATGTATTTTCATTTCTGTGTGGATAACTGGAGGAATCTTGTAATTAATCAGCAATCATGTGTAGTACAGTGTTAACACTTGCTAGAAATGAGTGGGCTCTTTCAGAATTCTCAATTTAAGAACTCTTCCTTAGTGTTTTCCAATGCATTTTCTTTGGAGTACAGACATGCAAGATATTCTGCAGGGGAAGATCATGGTCTGATAGATCTGGAAGATGCTGACTCTTTGGTCCAAAGAAGCTCTATGGTATCAGGACCAATGAACCTGAGAGGTCCCGAAGTGCTACAGCCTGCTTAGTCTGGTTTTCTCCAGCTGTGTGTTTTTTTCTAATAAAATTGTTTTGTTTCATTTTAATCCCTTAAAATTCCTATTAATATCAGGAAATATTGATATAATCCTATCTGCTTTCACAAGATTCTAAATGTTCCAGTCTCCTCACCAGAGCAAGTAGAAGTACATTTGCTCAAAGGATTTTTAAAAAACTGGCATTTTTAGTGAATTAAGTGCAGATAACTTTGTATTTAGTTTTAATTTTGTTCAGTTACCTTAAACCTTTTTTATCTTATTATACATTTTTAGAGTAAATTTATGTTTTTATCTAATCTCATATTAAGGATTGAATAATACACTTTTTGAAGTTTATAATAGTGTACATATTATATGTATCTTGTTTTAATTTTCTCCAGATGTTTTTAATAATTGAATTTTCCAATTTGTTTGCTATAAACATTGACCATTTAGAAAATAAACTGATGTAACACTATCTGCTTCCTCAAATAATCCCCCCCCCACACACACACACACACTCTCTCTTATATCTTGGTTGTATAGTTTATAGCATAATAAATATACATGCATATTTTAGGGTATAAGGTTAATTTCAAATCTGTGATGCTATATGCCATATGTTTTCTGACCTCTTTGACAAATTTAATTGCCCTTTAAAGTTTCTATCACTTCTGTAATTTTATAACTTATTTTTTGTAATAGTTGGTATATTTATCTTCTTTACAGAACAATAATTTCCATGAGAACTAGGACTCTAAAAATTGCTCAGTACTGCATGGTATATCATATAGAGATCCTGACAGAATGCTGTACACACAAATATACTCAGCATGTGTTAGCTGAAAACAGATGATGAGATTCCTAACTTGTAGTAGCATGTAATCTATATGTGGATAAAAGCATGCTCAAGCAGTAGCTATTACCAATGCACAGCTCTGAATGACTAAATATCTCAATCAAGAATATCCACAATAAATCCAGGAGCTGTGGCTCAAGCTGAAATCTCAATGCTTGGGGAAGCTGAGGTGGGAGGATCATTTGAAGCTAGGAGTTCAAGACCAGCCTGGGCAACAGTGATACCCTATCTCTACAAAAAATAAAAATAATAACCAGAGATGGTTGTGCACATCTGTAGTCCCAGCTATTCAGGAAGCTGAAGCAGGAGGATTGTGTTGATCCCAGGGGAGGAGGCAGTGAGCTGTAATCCTGCCATTGCACTCTAGCCTGGGTGACAGACTAAGATGCTGTCTCAAAAACAAAAACAAAACAAAACAAAACAAAAACCACAACAACAGAATACCCAGAATAAGAAATGTAAAATTCTCCATGAACTCCACTTTTTTGGACTTAGTAACTTCACTCTTACCACCTAAATTCAATTCATTTAAAACTAAAGGCCAGGAGCAGTGGCCATGCCCGGCTAATTTTTGTAGTTTTAGTAGAAACAGGGTTTCGCCATATTGGCCAGAGTGGTCTTGAACTCCTGATCTCAAGTGATCCGCCCACCTCGGCCTCCCAAAATGTTGGGATTACCAGCGTGAGGCAACGCACACAGCCTATAGTTTGAAATGAATTTTGCTGATTCTACTATAGGCTGGGCGCAGTGGCTCACGCCTGTAATCCCAGCACTTTGGGAGGCTGAGGCTAGCGGATCACCTGAGGTCAGGAGTTCAAGACCAGCCTGGCCAATATGGCGAAACCCCGTCTCTACTAAAAGTACAAAAATTAGCTGGGCATGGTGGTGGGCAGCTGAAATCCCAGCTACTCGGGAGGCTGAGGCAGGGAGAATCTCCTTAACCGGGGAGGCGGAGGTTGCAGTGAGCCGAGATCACCCACTGCACTCCAGCCCAGGCGACAGAGCGAGACTTGTCTCAAACAAACAAAAACTATAAAGCATCCAGAGGAGGAAATAATCAATAAATTACATATTTTCTGGACAAATAATACAATACTTCATAGATGCCCCCAATTTTCCCATTCATTACTAAAATTTCATCATAAGGTTGTAAATCTAGGATTACATGGAGCACAAGTTTCACAGATCTTGTTTGACTCATTCATTCATTCCTTATTCATTCAACATGAATTTATTGTATTTTAGGCACCAAGCTATGAGCTGAAACCAGCTGTTATAGGAAGGAAAGTAACCAGATTGTTAAGGAAGAAATGGGTTAGTTATGAAACCAGCTGTTAGAGGAAGGAAAGTAACCAGATTGTTAAGGAAGAAATGGGTTAGTAAAACATATGTAACTAACCCATTTCTTCCTTAACAATCTGGTTACTTTCCTTCCTCTAACAGTTGGTTTCACCTCATAGCTTGGTGCCTAAAATACAATAAATTCATGTTGAATGAGTAAGGAATGAATGAATGAGTCAAACAACATCTGTGAAACTTGTGCTCCATGTAATCCTGGATTTACAACCTTATGATGAAATTTTAGTAATGAATGGGGAAAAAAAAAAAAAAGGAAATGGGTAGGTGATCTGGTCAGTAGCAATAATGGTAATGGGTCCCCAGAGGCAGAGTCACCTTGGGGAATATAAGATGCATTTTTATTTGAATCGATAAGGAGGCTGATATTGTGAATCATTAAAAAATAAATTTGAAAAATGTAAAGTAGTGACAGAAGCACATGGTCACCAGGCAAGAAGGCTAAGAGGCAGTTTTGAAGCCACTGCAAGGTATTCTTTGAGGAAGTGAAGGATGAAAGCTCCGTGTTTAGGTTTCTGGTTCTAATACATCCTTTAACAAGGCCATATTGTAAGAGAATGGTTAAGGTGGGGCTGTTCAGTTGGAGTGAAATTGACCGTTAATGATCCATCTCAGTATGATGGGCAAAGATGTATTACATGAACCTGGTATCAGAAGAGTGTAATCTTTGTAGCTCTCACCTATGATTACATGGTTGCCATTAATTTTAGATTCTACATAGAATCTTAATGATTGTGAATGACTGAAAACCATTAAGAAAACTTTAGAGACTTTCTGGATAAAACTCAATGACTGAGTGAGTTATTATTTGATTTATATAAATAAATATATTCTTAGTCTTTATGTGCTTTTTGTTTTTCATATGCACACCCTTTAGTTCTAAGTTTGGATTTTCCTCTGTAATATTACAATTGCTATTTCTTTGTCTGTCTCTCTCTTCCCTCCTCACTCCATTCTTTCCAATATCCCTGTCTGTTTTTCTTTCTTCCTCTCTTCTTTTTCTATTGTTGCATCACTGGCCATAACCCTATTGCAGTTGTGAAATATTTAGTGGCCTTGGCTTATGTCCCTAGTGGGAGCTATGGAAAGTACAGAAAAATGAAAAGAGACTCACATTATTCTAGTGCTATCTCTTACTTTCCACGTCTACAGTTATTGCTACCCTTGGGGAAATTTACATGCACTGTAAATGGAAATATATACTTTAGAAAGACATTTAAACTTCTTCTTTTACATGTCAGAATAAACAAAAGTACTAGTAAAGAAATTATTTCTGCACCAAATAATGAATTGATCCTCATAATGCCCTGTAGGTATGGCATATTGAGGGACAAAAATTATAAGTCTGATTTCAAACTTCTAAGTGTTGAAGACTCATGTTTGATAATTTGATAATTGGGGGAAAAACAGAGCAAATAATTCCCTTTTTGTCTATGGATCATATTGCCTCTCAGTTCCTTTAGAAAAATACAAGTTAATTAAACTTAGGGACTGGAGGCATAACGGATGGTAAAAGGAAGAAAAATAATTTAGCTTTCAGAAGATCAAGAGTACTAGGGGAAGTGATTTTGGCTCTCATTTTTTATTGAAATAAAAATTGACAGAGAATTTGGACATCCTTTGGAAAGCCAGGCAAAGGAAATTCAGTTTATCCTAAACAGGATAAAAATCATAATATCCAATTGCCTGAGAATCAGAAATTCTCCATGAAGCTGAATTCTGCTTCAGTTCATCTCTGACTCATTTTGTCATTCAAATATGTGGGATACCTACTATGCACCAAGCATTGTTTTAGCTGCCGGAGATTCAATAGAAATGATACAGATAAGTTCCTGGCCTCCGTGAAACTGACATTCTGATGTGACTGCTTTATTATTAGATAATGTGTAAGCAAATTTGCCATTGTGTGTTCTAAATTAAGTAAATTGGATTTTAAAAATTTAGAAAGACTATCTTTTGGTATTCTTATAACTTACTATTTAAAATAATACACCAATTGAAAGAAGGTTTGGTGCCTCTAGCTATAGCCACAAGTGGCTTCATGCCTTCAGAAGGGGTCAGGGAAGACAAGCAGCCAGGAGGCAGTAGGGACAGAATAGTTGCTTTGAATAGAGACAGGTTTAGTCCAGTTTTGCCTGAGAGGGTTAGAGATCCATTCTGCGCTCTGTCCTTGCCATGGATTCTGTTGTCTTTCACTCCAGCCCCTTCTGCTCAACATGCATCGTTCTTTGTTTCCACTCTGCAGTCCTTTCATGCTGCTTACTCAGGGGTTGTAAATTTTGAATGACTCTAATGTCTACAGCATTTCCTGAATTGTACATCTGGACAGTATTGAAGGGCAGCGGGGCCCCCCTAAGAGCCTGTTTTGCTTGACTAAGTTCTTTTGCTGTATTGATTTAGTATAAGAAATTCTGGGATAATGTTTAATTTCTTCATGGTTCTTAAAAATTTCAGGCATCAACAAAGGCTCTGTATTCCAGGCAAGAGATACAATACGAAGAAAAAAAAAAAAACAGACTATTGTCAGCTTGTTCAAACACACACATCTCTACAGGTTGACATTTTCTTAGGATTGGTTCCCATAATGTGATGTATTTTCTTCTTTGGGTGTTCGACTCATTTGCTCTTACAACTGAAAAAACAACAGTAAAAGCCAAATTGAACCAGTCCAGCTGTTATACTATTACTTTTAAAGAATGCCTCAAATTCTTAGTGTTTACTTCTAGTTTAGTTGCTACTGGATTTCTCTTCACATGTCAAGCTATGAAAAAACAAGCTGACAAATCAAAAGGTTGACTTCCCAATGTCTTCTGATAAAAATAATGTTTGAACTATTCTATCTGTAACACAAGAATATGTATTTATATGTAAGAAATCCTTTGGCTCTTCCCTCTTTTGTTATTTGCAATATTGGGTGCATTCTCATGATTTTTCTTTGCTATTCATTTTATTTACTTTTACTTTCCTATATGGAGAGTTCTTATTGTTTCTGTTGTTTCATAAATTTTAGAAGCCTCCAATTTTAGAACTAAAAGAACCATATTGTAAAGATTTCACGATCACCAAGTTTAATCCTTCCTCTTACCTATGAGAATGCCTTTAGGTTGCTTGTATTTTATTTTATTTCATAAACTACTGGAACGTATTCTTTTTTTTATTTTTATTTTTTATTTTTTTGAGACGGAGTCTCATTCTGTCACCCAGGCTAGAGTGCAGTGGCGCGATCTCGGCTCACTGCAAGCTCCACCTCCTGGGTTCTCGCCATTCTCCTGCCTCAGCCTCCTGAGTAGCTGGGACTACAGGCACCTGCCACCATGCCCGGCTAATTTTTTGTATTTTTAGTAGAGATGGAGTTTCACCGTGTTAGCCAGGATGCTTTTGATCTCCTGACCTCGTGATCCGCCTGCCTTGGCCTCCCAAAGTGCTGGGATTACAGGCGTGAGCTACTGCGCACGGCCTGGAACATATTCTTTATGTGCTTGTATTTCTTTTCTGTTAGTATTTAGACCTATACTTTATTTGCAGCTACTGTAAATTTTGACACATCAAATTTATCGAACATGCTACAAAGATTAAATTATGTCGTAGTTTGCTATTTTCTCATTTAGGTATTACTCCATACAATACAGAAAATAAGCTTTGGGCATGTTTGATTAGTAATTTAAGAATCCTTTCTATCTATACAATTAGTGACCTACGCATCCTCCATTTGGCCTCCAGTGTGCAATTCTGTGTGATTAACATTTTAAAATTTCCTATATTTTTAATGCTAACTTTTGTAATCTTCAGGTGTCAGACGTTTAGATGAAAACAGTACATCTGCTAAATTATTGCTCAAAATATTACATATATTATGCAAAATTGAATGGTTCACCTGCAGATAGAATGAAGAGAAACAAAGATGCAAAATTATTCTTTCAGTTCTGTTCTTATAATCATATAGTTGGGTCTGCTTGTTACTAAGGTTAGATCAAAGGCCTGAGATAATTTAGCTAGTTTCCTATCTAGATAAACCTAGGCTTGGTCTAAAGCCACCTAGCAGCTCTGTCACTTCCTATGATTTAGGGCTGCTGTTATCTCCCAAATACTGGTTGTAAATTAATGAATGAATCCAGAAGTTAAAGATAACTGAGACTTTTACAACATGCAGATTTTCCTGACTGAAATAAACCAGGTCATGTGTCGCTCATTTAAATTTTAAATTGGTTTAATTAATCTGCTCCTCTGTGATCACCTAGTGAACGTAAGCTCTTTTGGGGAAACAGAAGTTTTGAGAGAGAAAGAGATGAGGGGTTAGTAAGAAAGGGATGGTTTTGGAGGGGACAATGAAAGCTATGTTCAGATGAAAGTGTTGCAGATGGGATCATGGCCGTTCTGGACAGGGTATCGCCGTGGAAGACTTAGTAACTTGGGACATGGGGTAAATAAAAATAGAACCGTAAGGAATACTTGGGGAGGGGGCGTAATTGACCCTAAAATAATTGTGGAAAGCCAAGACTATCTGATATTTTTTGATATCAAAGAAATATAACCTAGAAAGTCAGAAAAAAACTTCAGCATTTAGTTCACTAAAAGAAATAATGATCCAAACTAATTGATGTGCCTGCCTTAAACACAGTTTTCTATGAATTTTAGGCTCATGTACCCTTATAGGAAAAACATGATCACGCACACACAAATAGCATGTTTTTCGAGAATTATTAAATATTGGGAACCTGAAGGTATCCTAGAGATCCTAAGATCCAAACTCTTCATTTAGTAAGTGAGGTAAACAAGTCCCAGAAGATTAAGTGAATTGGCCAGGTCATAGAGCCCATCTTCATGCAGGATTTTATAGTCTGAAGTGATATTTCAAAATTGAGGGATAAATGCTTCAGACCTTTCAAAATTTAATTATCATAGAATATAGATTAATGACTAAAATGAAAAAAAGTTTCAAGAAGATAATCTCTATTATTTTGGTATAAATGTTGACGAAGAAGAGATGAAAAATGTTTTTATGGCAACAGCTTGTTGGATACATTGCCCAATTTTCTTTAAAACAATATGAAATGATTTTTAGTAGGAAAGTGTCAGTGCTGTATGTGTGTGTATATGTTACACTTTCTCCGCCACTTCCAAGCCATTCACAGTTAAACAGGATTTCACTCAAACATTGTAACAGCAGTTGCCAAAGCACTAAACTCTGTATGTTCTTGGATGTCTTGGCACAAAGAATAAGTAACAGGAGAAACACCCTCAGGGAAAGTTTAGAGACTCTGTGTAGCTTTTTCACTTCAATAATTACAACAGTGTTAATTCACAGCCTCTTTGACTAGACACTTAGGATTTAAGTAGCCTAGCAATTCTGCCTTCAGCTACTAGTGAGTTCTTTTGCATATTTATCAGATGTTCCTGCCTTTCTTTTTATTTCATTTTTTTCTTTCCTTTTCCTTTCTTTTTCCTTCTTCCTTTCTTTATCCTTCATTTTTCTTTCTTTTCCATGGCTGCATAGTATTCCATGGTGTATATGTGCCACATTTTCTTAATCCAGTCTATCATTGTTGGACATTTGGGTTGCTTCCAAGTCTTTGCTATTGTGAATAGTGCCGCAATAAACATATGTGTGCCTGTGTCTTTATAGCAGCATGATTTATAGTCCTTTGGGTATATACCCAGTAATGGGATGGCTGGGTCAAATGGAATTTCTAGTTCTAGATCCCTGAGGAATCGCCACACTGACTTCCACAATGGTTGAACTAGTTTACAGTCCCACCAACAGTGTAAAAGTGTTCCTATTTCTCCACATCCTCTCCAGCACCTGTTGTTTCCTGACTTTTGAATGATTGCCATTCTAACTGGTGTGAGATGGTATCTCATTGTGGTTTTGATTTGCATTTCCTTCCTTTTAATTTATTTTTTAAAGTTGTTAAATTTTAAGATAAAATCAATGGGGCATATATCCATTCTCTATCAAAATAGATCTGCCTTATAAATATGTTTCATTTAAAAGTCAATAAATTTTTAAATTCCCAGTATTAATGTGTGATTATTTTATTTGCATTATCTCTTTTTTTAACCTAGTGTATTGAAATGTATGTATTCAACACACAGCTGCTGAGGAGCTCTCTCCCACCTTCATTCTTCCTCAATCAACAGCCCTCTCTATACTAGGCACTGTTGTAGGAAGTAATGATTGTTGTAGCCTCCATTTATTCTTCACACCAAATACTAAATTATTTAGGTTCGATTTGCCGTAATGTAATATTCACCACAGGTCTTTGAAGTTGTATATCATTGTCCTCACTTTATGTTTAAACAAAATTTTAAAAAATGTTCAAAGAAGTTAATATCACCAAGGTCAGTAACCACTAAGTAAGTTTGCTGTGGTTCAAAACCAGTTCATGTGAAGTTCAGAGTCAGGTGTATGTGCTGTGCCTTGCAGACTGTTTGAACACAAAAGCAGGAGGAGGGATATCATATGCTACTGGTTTTCTTCCTTCTACTCTGCCTACTATCTTATTTCTTGGCTCCACTTTTCCCAGGGCATAGTCTGTAAATTTCTGAGAACCATTTTGCACTTCTGTTATGAGTAGAAACTCTTTCATGACTTTAACGTTGCATTTGAATGCATATGCTTCTGCAAAATATACCATCATCAAGTTACTTTAAGCACTTTGGGGGAACAACATGATGACTATACCCAACTTTGCCAACACACCCGTGATATGCATGATTCACTTTCATTATTTTAGCATAAATGATGCCAAAATAAATAGAATAAGGAGGTTAGGATTTAGGAGAGTTGGGTGTTTCAGCTCTGCCACTAAACATCTCTGATATTTGGGACTAATATCTTAATATTTATTGGCTTTAGCTTTCTTATCAGTAACAGAAAAAAAGTTCTAGATGCGTTTAGGGTAACATGCCATGATAAATTCTTATTATTATTTCTAATAAGAGTAGCACAAGGCTTAGCATATGGTAACATTTGCAAATCTTAAGTGTCTAAATCAATGCGGTTTTATATATCCTTCCATAACCGTGCCACTTGATAATACATTTTTTTCTCATGCCATCCAAGAACTTTTTTTTTCTAAAAATAGGACTAGGATAGTAACTGCAGAATAACTAAAGACTTCACTTTTTTACTGCTCAGATGAACATTCAAAATAAATATTATATTGAATTTTGTTGTAGTTTTATGCTTACTTGGCAACACAAGCCTGGCCTTGTTTCTGGAACTCAAGGTTTTTGACCGTGAATAGAAGTTAAATTTTATAATCAGAGCATTTTCTAAGTCTTGTCCCACAAAAAAATAAAATATAATAAAATGGAAACTGTTCAGGCCCTAGAGAGAATTTGCTGGTCAAGCACATGCTTACACAAGTAGAGTGCATGGCACTCTTGATATTGTTTATTTTTCAGGAGCTGATTAAATATCCTGCCTTATGTTGATGTGCAGGCTCATTGGTCCTGTAGGTTAGCTTAGAGCTTATACTCCCATTCTTATTATTTCTGGAATATATTTTAATGTCCAGGTTATGTTGAAAATTATTCCAATAATCAAAACAGCTGCAATACAGAGTCTCCAGTGCTCAGAGAAATAATGTAGAAACAATACTTTATTTAATAAAAAAGAAAAAGAAAATTTTAAATCTGAAATATTTAGTATCTTCTTCCCTGAAAGCAAACTGGAGAGGAAATATGAATGAGAATAACTGTGTACTTGTGTGAGAAAAAGATTCTAGAGACAAGAGAATCTTTTTGTTTGTTTGTTCGATTTTGCCTAGATAGGATACCTCACTAGTCCAATAATCTTTCCTCTAATGTTTAACAACATTCCCACAGTAACCCTCCTGAAAAAGGCTATGCAATTGGGAGGCTCAAAAATTTGCAGGAGACATGTACATATTATCTGTGCATATTTTCATTCTTAGGAAAATAGCAGGTCTACATATAGGCAAGCAGAGAACCATTTCCTTCCTTTCTGGTTCATCACACTTCCCCAAGAATACACAGAATATGTTCTTCCAAAGCAGCAAAAGGGAACCTCTCATGAGTTGTTTTTTTCACAGCTTGTTACAACTGCGTGTCTATGCATCTTTTCTTATCCATTTCCATCGCTCGAGTTTGGATCTCTGCACAGGATTCTGACAAGCTTTTTCTCCTTCTGGCACAGCAGATTAATCCTTTGCTAACACAACTTTTACCCTTTAAATTATTGATTTGAAAATATCCTTCCCAAGTCTAACTTCATTCTCTTTGACTTCATAGGCACTCACGTCTGATCCAGTCTCACACATCGAACTTCCTCACTGTTCCCTTGCTAACTCATGTCTCACTTACTCTGGTACCTCTCTTGTAAGATCACATTTAACCACTTCCTAATATGCTGTATCTGTACTCCAATTTTCTATCTAGGTCCTGCTCGTCTTTCTGTGTCCTATTAAATACCACCTTTTAATGAGAGCTTCTCTTGTCATTGTTCTTATTTCTTGTTCCTTTATTTTATACATTACCATTTAATTCTATTAAAAATTCCTTTTAGCTAACAACTACAGTCACAGTTATCCTATAAATGTTCTCTTCTTGGAATGGTATTTTTGGACGTTCCATGTTTTGCAAAAGGCTTCTGTTTTCAAGATTTAAACTTGATTCTGCTTTATTTTATAAATGTATGCCATGTCCAGTGCCTCCGTTATTACCTCCCACCAGAGGATGCCCGGCCTTTCAGAACCCTGCTTGCATCTCACAATACAAGAAGGAGAAACCAGAACAATTGGTGTCTGGGATTCTAGCAGGACACATCTCCCATTTGGTCCCATCAGCCATGGGATCCATTAGCTGCAGTTAACCCTTCATTGGCCCCAAACTCTCTTCTCTGAATACTGATGAGAAGATACCTGGAACTTTCATGGCCTTCCAACATTTTCCCCCTGGTTTTACTCAAGCCTTTGGTAATGAGTTTGTGGCTTGCTCTCTTAATGAACCCTATGGTATATAGAAAACTGGTACCCTCAGTAAAAGGCCATCCAACTGTGACTAAAGGGCTCAGAAACAAGAGGCTCAGTCAGCCAGCGCTGCTGCAGATCTGCTGTCAGCACCATCGGGAGAATTTATCACCACACTAATAATAATAATAATAATAATAATAATAATAATAATAAATGTGTCACTGCAATTCCTACTAGAAACTCAACTGCCATCAGAGTGCACAAAGTCCCAAATTTATATAAGGAACAGCTGGGTCACTTCCATGACACTCAAGCTTGGGCTGGAGTCGTGACATTTTGTCTAAGCCAACTCAGAACCCTTTATAATACTCCTCCCACCTATAATTTTCTGTTTTAGGCTCTCTGAAATATCCTCCCTTTCTGTTACCTTTACCTGACCATTACCTCGAGGAATCTCTTGAGGCTCACACTCGGAATATTTTTTACTGCAGCTTGTAGTCCACAGTAGCTGGCTCTTTACTTTGGGCACAGCTATTGATCTCTGCCCAGAAGTATGGACTTGATCTTGGGACTTCCCCCTAGGTCTCTTGTGAAGACCACCTATTTTGTTTTCCCTTTCTTCCATATGCCCATGCTCAACTCCCAAGATCCCAGATGCAGAAAAGCTCCAGCTTTGCCCTGAACCAACTACTCAATATGCTCAAAGGCAAAAATCATGGACTATAAGTTTGAGGAACTTAGGTGCTGTACTGAACTTTGCAACTCATTTAGTATCTAACAGAATGAGGTTACATGTTAAGTATTATTTTATTAATCAATTGATAACATGTCTTGAAGATAAACCAACAAGAATCCAAATAGGACTACAAAAATGAAACATGAGACTTCCAGAATAACTGAAATGGCAGACAGTCTATGAGATAATGTGGAATATAATTGACACTAAATAGACTCCAAACAACAAAAGATTGTGTAATCCTAAACACTGAAGCCTACTGTAAGAAATTATAATACTGTATGATGCTAATATGGAGAATTACAGTAGGGATTAATTAAATGATAAGAGCTAAGAGAAGAAACATTAGTTAATAGAATATATTTTAATTTTTGTTTTTGTGTTCTGCTCTATTCTCTTGGTCTCAGGCTCAGCTAAATACCATACGTAGAAGGATTACCAACCTCTTCCTGAAAGCTTGAATTACAGTTCCCCAGGTGGATATTGGTACTTCATGAAGGATGATTGGAGTTGCTGAATATTTTACAAAGGAAATGTGTGTGGCTCAAAGGATAATCTAGTTATCTTGATGAATTTATCCTTTGTAGTTGAAAGAAGTTTTGAAACATTAGACTTCAAAGAAAAGCAGGAAAGTGATTGAGCATTTATGTAAATACTCCCTAATTGCAAAAAAAGTGGTTGTTAGAAATTTCTAAATTGAGTGAGATAAACATCAAAAGTACATTATTTTCTATTTTGCAAATGTCACTATTTCTCTTTCCCTCCATATTCAGAGATGGTTTTTCTGTATCATTTCTGCTAAAAGTTAAAGAAATAAAAACTAACATCCCATATTCCAAAAATCATGCTCAAACATGGGAGATATTTTGAATTCAGAACACAGGTTGTCCAAAAATGAATATTATGTCCAGTGGTCAGTTTCCCAGGCCAATCCATAAACATTCTATAAACCCTAGACTATAGCTTAAATCTAGTCTAAATATAACACATTTGTATTAAAATATGTAGAGTAAGCTATCCTGTAAAGATTGTAAAAAAGAAGATTAAAAAACATAATTGAAAAAAATATTACTTTTTAGTGTGATGGCTGGGAGGAAAGTATGTTTAATTAGAGCAAGGAACAGCAAACCGAACTGCAGACTAAATCAGGCCACCCACCTATTGGTTTATATTTTTTCCATGGCTCTTTCATCCTACCATGGCAAAGTTGAGTAACTTCGATAGAGACCATGTAACTCTCAAAGCCAAAAGTATTTACGGGTTGGAACTTTCCAGGAAAAAAAGAAACACACAAATGCTGGCTCTGAATTGGAAGAGGAACAGGAGCTAGATGGAACTCTTTGTAAATTTTAATGTTGACTTCTGTACTGTGAGCTCCTCCAAGGGAGCAGTGCTATGGCTCGGGCATCCTGTCTCCAGAGATGAGACTCGTGCCTGGCATGTAGTAAGTGCTTTGATACAGTTCTAGTAAATTTCGAGGGCTTGATAAAGCAATTCCTCTAGTTTTTTCTCATTTCATTTCAGTTCAAAAATTACACATATAATTAAATATTATTTTCAGGGAGTGAATTTTTTATTATTCTTTTTTTTTTTTTTTTTTTTTGTAGAACACACTGAGCTTCTTTCTGTGGGCTAATGTAGGCTTCAGTTTTCTAAACCTTGCATGGGTATTTGGTGTAAGTACTTGGAATTAAAATAAATATTCTGTCTGGAGTATGTACTCAGATATAAATTTTTAAGATAAAACTCAGTAATTATCTTATTCAGCAATCTTTCCATCAGGCATTTTTATTTATATAATGTATCAGACCAAGAGAGATGTGTTAAAATTGTTTCTCTCAACTTGTTTGGCAATTGCTGACAATTATTGCGTAATAGATGTGTCAGCGCATATAGCCAGATTTTTGTTAAGGATTGTAATCACTATCAGTAAAACACACCCTCTCAATCCCATATAATAAAATGTGCGCTGAATTCTACTCTGCATATTATTGATATTGCATTCATATTTGCCTATTTCCATTTTCTTTTTATGCAGTGGTGTTTACTGAATGCCCCCAGTAAAGAAGAGGGAATTGTGGCTCATTTTTATCTTACCTTTACCTTCATTCCCCCAAACAGCAGCAACAAAACCAACAGAAGGAAAAATGATTTTGTTTTTCTGTCTTCGTTCATACTGTACATATCTTTCTTTCTGTACACTTTCCCTCAAGAATTATATGCTTTAAATTTGATTTGATGTATGCTTATTAAATTATGCATGTTACTTGATAAATAACTTTTATCATAGTTATTGAAGTCTACATTCAATAGGTATGAATCATAAACTATTCAATTGAATCTGTGCTTTCTTCCAGTTTCATATCATAGTTAAAAAGAACTTAATCTCTTTTATAGTGTCTTGCAGATGTGCATTTCCTTGGTGTGTTATGTATTTCAAATGGACTTTCTGTTGCCTTTATATATGAATGACAATTTGGGTATGAAATCCTTGGTCACATTCTTTTTTCTGCCCAAATGCTGTAATCTTCTGGTATCTAATATTACAAAAGACAAATCTGAAATAACTTGATTTATTTTTGTATTGTGGATGGCATGTCCCTTCTACCTGGAAGTTTATGGCATCCCTTATTTTTGGAACCAATAATCCCTTCACAGAATGTTTTCATGTGGTTCATTTTCATTAATTTTATGTTATTTACAGTTTAAGAATGCATAATGCATTCAAACAACTTACCTCTATTCCAGAACCTAGTTAATATTAAAGCTAGGGCCTGAAATCAGTCTCTTATATCCCGTTTCTATCCTTTTTCTTCCTAGTTACTCCACTAGCCCTGCATCTTAAAACACTCATTGCAGTGTAATTGTATTTATTCTTGCAGAAAAAGTCTTAGTTTAGTCTCAAACTTAGAAATATTTTTTTTAAGTCTAGTCAGTCACTAGTATTGTTGAAGGAAGCCCATGAATGGCTTTTTCCTAAGGGAAGAGTGATTCTGAGAGCAGGTAATTGTCACTCAGAATATCATCCCACCCAACTCTAGTAAATGTGAGTAGAGCATGAAAGAACCCTCAAGCGTTAGCACCCTTGCTTCAGACATCTTCTGCTCTAACAGGAGTTGGGTCACAGCAGAGATGTTACATGTGGGAGGTAGACCACACTGTTGGCAGGCCTGGTGGCTGCTTTTGGCAATGGCAGAAGCAAAGGAAGCTCACCCACTGAGAGCCGAAGAAGAGGAAATGGCATGGGCCACAAAGTAGCCAAGGATATTCTACTCCATAGCACATACTATGCGGAAAAATTCTGCAGAATCCACAAAACTATACGTTATCACAAAATCAAATCCCATAAATATTGTCTTGTGATTCTTTGTGACCCTGTGACTTTCCTCTTTCCAAATTTGATATGACCTGGCTTAAGTAAAATATATTATTTTCTTTTTACCCTCTCCCTTTTTCTTACCTTCTCCCATTCATATACTCTCTCTCCTCCCCCTCCTTCCCTCCCTTTCTTCCTCTCCTATTCTTTTCTCTGAAAACTTACGAAGGGCCATCTTTGTGATAAGAACTTCAACCAACAACACGGAACTCTCTCTTATTCAGATTCAGGTTTACTATGGCCACATTTTCTGCCTTCCTATGACAAATCATGGATTATTATGAAGCATGAAACCCTTCAGTCTGAAAAGTATAATAACAAATGTGAGGTAGTTTTTCCACAACCCATTAATACGTTTCTATTGCTAACCCGCCTGTTCCAATGCTCGTGTGAATTTATTGTTGCTACTGTGAGCAGAACAGTTCCTCTGAGATTTGGATAGTTTTAAAACTCACAATTCTATGCCTTTCTCTATAATCGTAATATTTTAGAGTATGTATTAGGCTATGGATAAATTAAAACATATCACAATAGAATATGTAATGAAGACCTTAGGTGAGTTTATCACAAATGACAAAACTATCCCTGAAGAAAAAAAAATCCATATTGAAACAGGATAAGAACAACAACAAAAAATTCCATAAGGAATCTGATGAACATTTGAGTGACTGATACTGAATTCAGCCCATTCTTCTTGATATGAGTGAGATTTGAAACTGTACAGTGAGCTTTCCCAGTATAGTATTTTTGGAATTTGAATTACCATACATACCACTAACATAGAACTCAAAGTATATTAAGGCTGCAAGAGAGCTTAGCAGTCATTTAATACCTTACTTTTCAGATGGAGAAACTGATGCAGATAAAAGGCAGTTGCACGCCCTAAGCATTTAGCTAGTTAGAGGCAGAACCTGAACTAAAGCCAAATGTAAAGTCTCTTAATGTCAAGTTTTCTTCACTTTATCGAGTTTCCTTCTGTGTCCTGCAACACATGGCTTAGACAGGTTAATGTGTTCTAGAAAATGTTAGATATACCTTGGACTCATCTGATTCTAGGATATTATGTCAAAGTAATATGTCATTTCGGGTGATTCTCTTAATATGAGACATAAAATTATTCTCAGCATGAAAGTTGAAATGGTTTAAAAATTTTGCAATCAGCATACCCACCACCAACCAAATAATAAAGTCCATTTATTTTGCATCTTATATAATGAATAGACCAGAGCACACCAAACCACTGAGTTATTGAACTTGCATCTGGCAGAAATCAATTTGACATCCCAATTTGGCTATTTCTAGGCCATATGAGTAATGTCATAACTGTGTTACATCAGTGGTTTTTCAAATGTTGCTGTACATTATAACCACCCAGGTGAAATTAAATCAGAATCTTTGGAGGGAGGGCCTGAGCTTCTGTTTGTGATAAACTAATTAGAGAGTTTTACTAGTAATGATGTGTTATAGTAATTATGAATTTTATTACACAAAAGCTACTTTTAATCACAATACTCAGAAACACAAATTGATAATAAATCTATTTGTAATCATAAAGTAAAAATCAAAGAACGAGAAATGCTTCAATTTTAGACATTTTCTAATTCTCTCAGGTAATGAAATTCGGACTTTGTTCTTTGATCCATAGTCTCTCAATCTGTAAAATAGAGTAACATTTCTTGTCTCACAAAACAATTATGAAAATTATGTTGGCCACATGATAATATGCCTTACATTGTGTACATAGTTAATGCTCAATTAATATTATCCTTGATGACAATGGTGATGATGATGTTGATTAATAATACTTAATAATACTTCAGCTTCAAGAAATTAAATAGGTTTTCGGTCCTATACCCGTTCAAGGTTGCATGAGGATTCCAGCTTGCAACATAGACATCTTAGTTTAAATTGTTACTACCACTTATAGATTATTTAGTGGAAAGCTAAAAGTATTAATAGTTTAAGACTAATGAGGCATCTTAGAGAAACATAGAAGGTGAAACAAAGTCCATACATATGCACAAAGCAGTTTAAAATTAAACAGATTTAAGAATTTAGACATTGTCAAAGAGAAAGTTAAAGAGTAGATTTTCTGGTTTGACCTTTTAGCAAGAAAGTAAATGAGAAGAGAAGAGATAGGACCATGGAGGTGACATTTTGCAGGTGAGACTGAGTGAGGGCCCTTGAAATTCAACATAAATCATTTGAATTTCAACATTCAGATGTGATTCTTGAACACTTGTGCTCATTTAATGTAATCATTTGAAGCCTTATCACACTTCAATTGAAAGTAATTTACAGCTGTTTATATTGACAGTTTATCATGTAGAACACTCTTTTAACAATATGAAATACTGTCCGATCACTCTGGTTGCCATATCTAATGTTTCTTTTGCACATGATCCCATAAATTACTTTAATGGAGCAGTAATTTTCTCACATAAGTTTGTGATTTTGTGGCTAATCTTCTGAGAACATATGTTCACAGACACTAAAGACAGCACTCTGACTTATAGTGTCAGGTAATAATAGAGATATACTTCAAAGAAGTGATTTCCTTACTGACCCTTGGTAAGAATCCAGGAAAATGATGCAAACCTCATGCGTTCATTTGTTAATTAGGAGACTGAACATTCATTTCTGCTGCCTTTTATATGTGCAGGAAGGCTGCTGGTTCTGGTCATTCTGCAAACCAAGGAGATAAGCAGTGACCTGCAGTGGTGCTCTTTCCCTGTTCTGGGCTTTATTCTTCTATGCAGGAACCAATATCAGCACTGTCATTGAGTTGTACTTCATCAATTTAGAAAGACTGTTGAAGTACGATAAAGGATGCACAAAGCTGTTTTATTTCAGTAGACCCTTTTTATCAGTGTCTGTGATAATTGTAGCAATAGCATGGCTCTACCACATCAACAAACCATCTGTGGGCCCTTTATCACCACTGCTCTGGCCCTTTCCAGAAAAATGTGCCACATCCCAGTGGTACCAAAACCCTTCGGCAGGAGATATCATGGCTTCAAAATAAGAGTGTCCACCTTCGCCTTACAAACAGGATTGATGTATTCAGATTTGGTAAAGAAACACATAAGAGGCATTCTCAAAACTTTTATAAATGATAATGGAAAGTAAAGCAGAATTGTTACATTCCTCATGAAGTTCAAGAGGTATACATGAATACCAAAGTGACAAAATCCTCTTGCTCACAGCACCAATAGTGAAAGTGACCATTTAATACATGTTTTTTTTAATGAAAAGAAGAAGACAGATCCCTTCTCTCTCTTTCTAAACAGACATCTAGTCATTAAGAACATGAAAAATGTCATTTATGTTTTCCTTAAAAAGCATTTTCTAAAATTTAGTGGTCCAAGAAGTAAATGTCCAGTGTAGCAACAAATTACAACACAGCAAAATTTGACTTTAATCACATGAATCTATCACTCACAGTTGCAGAAGTTTGGCTAAGTTCATTTTGTAGGTATTATGTGTATATAGTATTCTTTCTGGTCACCAATTATCGGGGGAACCACCCCCAATAATTCAATGTAGGTTATTTTCAGATATCGGGGGAACCACCCCTGATAATTCAACGTAGGTTCTTTTCTATTTTCCCTGAGTGTTGGCCGGTCTGAGTAATAAAGGGAAAGAGTACAAAACAGATAAATTTTAAAGCTGGGTGTCCAGGGGGGACATCACATGTCCGCAGGTTCTGTGATGCCCCCTGAGCCGCAAAACCAGCAAGATTTTATTAGTGATTTTTAAAGGGGAGGCAGTGTACGAATAGGGTGTGGGTCACAGAGATCACATGCTTCACAAGGCAATAAAATATCACAAGGCAAATGGGGGCAGAGTGAGATCAGAGGACCGCGGTGAAATTAAAATTGCTAATGAAGTTTTGGGCACATATTGTCATTGATAACACCTTATCAGGAGATAGGGTTTGAGAGCAGACAACTGGTCTGACTAAAATTTGCTAGGCAGGAATGTCCTCGTCCTAATAGGCCTGAGAGTGCTACGGGAGACCAGGGCTTATTTCATCCCTTATCTTCAACCATATAAGACAGACACTCCCAGAGCGGCCATTTTAGAGACCGACCCCTGGGAATGCGTTCTCTTTCTCAGGGCTGTTCCTTGCTGAGAAAAAGAATTCAGCGATATTTCTCCTATTCACTTTTGTAAGAAGAGAAGTATGGCTCTGTTCTGCCTGGCTCTCAGGCAGTCAGACCTAATGGTTATCTCCCTTTTTCCCTGAACATCGCTGTTATCCTGTTCTTTTTTCAAGGTGCCCAGATTTCATATTGTTTAAACACACATGCTTTATGACAATTTGTGCAGTTAACACAATCATCACAGGGTCTTGAGGCGACATACAACCTCAGCTTATGAAGATGACAGGATTAAGAGATTAAAGTAAAGACAGGTATAGGAAATCACAAGAGTATTGATTGGGGAAGTGATAAATGTCCATGAAATCTTCACGGTTTATGTTCAGAGACTGCAGTAAGACAGGTGTAAGAAATTAATTTGGGGAACTAATAAATGTCCATGAAATCTTCACAATTTATGTTCTTCTGCCATGGCTTCAGCGGGTGCCTCCATTCGTGGCCCCTGTCTTCCCACAACAACCAATAACTTTATTTAGTACATTTAAAATATAGATTTTTCTCTTGACTTTAGTGTTCAAAGCAGCCTGTAAATACTTGTAACATGGAATTTTTAGCCTGCCCCCCAAAAAGCATTCTAGTTTCTTTTCACAACATACTGCTAAATCAGAAACCCTAAGGTATTAGTCTGTTCTCATGCTGCTAATAAAGATGTACCCGAGATTGGGTAATTTATAAAGTAAAGAAGTTTAATGAACTCACAGTTCAGCATGGATAGGGAGGCCTCATAATCCTGGTGGAAGGCAAAGGAGAAGCAAAGTCACATCTTACATGGTGGCAGGCAAGAGAGCATGTGCAGAGGAATCCTCTAACACCATCATATCTCATGCGACATATTCACTATCATGAGAACATCATGGGAGAGACCCACCCCCATGATTCAGTTACCTCACACTGGATCCCTCCCATGACATGGGAATTATGGGAGCTACAATTCAAGGTGGGTGGGGACACAGCCAAACCATATCATTCTGCCCTCTGAAATCTCATGTCCTCACATTTCAAAACCAATCATGCCTTCCCAACAGTCTTGCAAAGCCTTAACATATTTCAGCATTAACTCAGAAATCCATAGTCCAAAGTCTCAACTGAGAAAGGGCAAGTCCCTTCTGCCTATGAACCTGTAAAAGTGAAAACAAATTAGTTACTTCCTAGATACAATGGAGGCACAGGCATAGGGTAAATACACCTGTTCCAAATGGGAGAAATTGGCCAAAATGAAAGGGCTACATGCCCCAGGTGAAGCAAATCCAAAATCCAGAGAGGCAGTCAAATCTTAAAGCTCCAAAATGATCTCCTTTGACTCCATGTCTCACATCCAGGACATGCTGATGCAAGAGATGGATTCCCATGGTCTTGGTCAGCTCCACCCCTGTGGCTTTGCAAGGGTACAGCCTCTCTCCCAGCTGCTTTCATGGGCTGGCACTGAGTGTCTGCAGCTTTTCCAGGCACATGGTGTAAGCTGTCAGTGGTTCTAACATTCTGGGTTCTGGAGGATGGTGGCTCTCTTCTCATAGTTCCACTAGGCAGTGCCCCATGGGACTCTGTGTGGGGGCTCCAACCCCCCACATTTCTCTTCTGCACTGCCCTAGCAGAGGTTTCCCATGAGGGCCCCTCCCCTGCAGCGAACTTCCACCTGGACATGCAGGAGTTTCCATATGGCCTCTGAAATCCAGGTGGAGGTCCCCAAACCTCAATTCTTGACTTCTGTGCATTCACACGTTCGATGCCACGTGGAGGCTGCCAAGACTTGGGGCTTGCACCCTCTGCAGCCACAGCCCAAGTGATACCTTAGCCTTTTTCTGCCATGGCTGGAGCAGCTGGGGCACAGGGCACCAAGTCCCTAGGCTACAGAGCAGAAGGGCCCTGGGCCCTGCCCACAAAACCATTTTTACTTCCTAGGCCGCTGTGCCTGTGATGGGAGGGGCTGCCATGAAGGTCTCCGAGATTCCCTAAAGACATTTTCCTTATTGTCTTGCTGATTAACTTTTGGCTCCTTGTTACTTATGCAAATTTCGGCAGGCAACTTATATTTCTCCTCAGAAAATGGGTTTTCCTTTTCTATTGCCATGTCAGCCTGCAAATTTTCCAAACGTTCATGTTCTGCTTCCTCTTAATCACTTTGCCACCTTAGAAATTTCTTCCAACGGATACCCTACATCATCTCTCTCAAGTTTGAAGTTTCACAAATCTCTAGGGCAGGGGCAAAATGCTGCCAGTCTATTTGCTAAAACATAACAAGAGTCACCTTTATGCCAGTTCCCAAGAAGTTCCTCATCTCCATCTGAGACCACCTCAACCTGGAATTCATTGTCCATATCACTATCCGCATTTTGGTCACAGCCATTCAACGAGTCTCTAGGAAGTTCCAAACTTTCTCACATTTTTCCTGTCTGCTTCTGAGCCCTCCAAACTGTTCCAAGCTCTGCCTGTTACTGAATTCCAAAGTCACTTCCACATTTTCGGGTATCATTACAGCAGCACTCCTCTCTACTCTTACCAATTTACTGTATTAGTCTGTTCTCACATTGCTAATAAAGACATACCTGAGACTAGGTAATTTATAAAGGAAAGATGTTTAATGGACTCACAGTTCAGCACGGCTGGGGAAGCCTCACAATCATGGTGGAAGGCAAAGGAGAAGCAAAGTCATGTCTTACATGGTTGCAGGCAAGAGAGCGTTTGCAGGGAAATTTCCCTTTATAAAGCCATCGTATCTTGTGAGACTTAGTCACTATCATGAAAATAGCATGGGAAAGACCCGTCCCCATGAGTCAATTACCTCCCACCAGGTCCCTGTCAGGACACTTGGGAATTATGGGAGCTACAGTTCAAGATGATATTTGGGTGGGAACACAGCCAAACCATATCACCAACTCTATCTAATCTTAAACAAGAAAATTGTAAAATATAGGCTAATCTTTGCTTTTTATCCATACACTAATGAGCTTTATTTATGTGGAAATAATAACAAAGTTACTTTATGCTGCTAAAACTAATTTATTTGAAGTTCATGGTATTTTATCCTTTAATGATTCTAAAATATGCTTGCAACCACAATATGCTGTCTTTTCTGAGACAATGTTTTCTATATATAAGAAGTAGCAAAATGTAGTAAGAAAATGACAGAACTGGGTCTGGAGACCTGAATTCTAGTCCTAAATATACTGCTGGTCACTTCTCCAATCTGGGGTTTCCATTTGTAAAATTATATTCCACATACATTGAAAAATTTAAGTATTAATCTGTGAATGTTTGTTTCTGAGCCTCACTTTGTCACTTTAAAACAAAATTATGTAATTATTTTACAATAAAGAATATGGGAGAATTAATTCTCCAGCTTTCTCATTTTATTCTTTCTTGTCTAAAACAAATGCTGCAAGTATTTCCAAGTGTCTTCAGCCTTGGAAAGATAAAACTTCCTTTGCTTGCTGCAGTATTTATGTATACAATTGATTCATGAAACAAGAGATGCATTTTTAAGAATGGCTTGATTTTCTTTGGAAAAAACGGTTTGCACTAAAAACATTAAATCAGGTGCAGTTTATGTGCCAACGAACCAAGGAACAGCAGACAGTAAATAAAGTTGAGAATACTGCACATTCAAACAGAAAGAAAATGAGAAGAGGAAACTGCACCAGTATTGAACTAACATGGAGGGCATAAACTAAACAGTGACTGACACAGTTTAAAATTGCTTTCATTCTTTCTCAACACTTTTCACTCAGTGGCTTCTTTACAGCTTTCAATTAGCCTGCTCCCTCTGCTTCCAATTGCTCTTTCTTACTGCCAATGATATTTAAAAGATACACTGAATTGTAGATTCAGAAATGTTTGGAAAAGACTCTGTTAATAGTTTTGCTATTCAGATGACTTTAAAATTTTGAAGGGTGCAAACTGCTAAACTAAGAACAACATTGGTGTCAGGATTCTTGGAGACCATGACAGTCAATCCCAGGGTGACCAGCCAGCCCAGCAGATACTGAGGTACTGACTGCACTCCTGCCAATGGAAGACCATCCAGGCACAACCTCCTGGAGCCTTGGCCCTTTGCCTACAACACAGGCCTCATAATGATGTCAGCATTTGAAAAGGATTTGTATTTACCACATCATTTATCATTATGTTTGAACTTTTTAACATGTACTCTGGAAACATGTAAGTCAAACTCCCTTCATGACCATTTCCATCATGATGGTGTGAATCTCATGCCTATTATAAAGAGATCCCTCATCCATGGCAGTCCACTGCTCCTGCACCTCTAGACTGGAATTGACTTGCCATGTGAGTTGTCTTGGTCTCTTTGTTTTTACAAAGTTTGACTTCTGCTTCCCCAACGTTTAGAATGCTGTAATAACAAGAAGTTTGCATATGAATATGGAATGCTTACACACCATTACATTTGAGTTTACAGTGAGTAATGTGGTATATTAACCAACAGTGCTTAACCTTAAAAGACATTTGACAGAGAATCACCCACACTTTTCAATCAAATTAAAATGAACAGTTAGAAATAACACTTCCATGGAATTACCTTACTTATTTTAGGAGCAAAATGGAATGAAATGAATTAGAGACTCTTACACGGGTATTAGTTTATGTTTATCATAACAGCAAATGGAGCCATTGGCATATGTATACCGATAACTACAATGAGAGGTAGAAAGAAATGAGCACCAGCCAAGCACATGGGAGCTGTGAGTGGAGGATTAGTTACAGTTCAGAAGATCCCAAAATGTTCTTTTGATGGTCATCATTTAAGGTAAGCCCAAGACTATAGGGAAAAATTATATACAGAGAGTCAGAGGGAAAGGAGGGAGGGAGGGAGAGAGAGAGAGAGAGAGAAAGAGAGAGAGAGAGAAAGAGAGAGAGAAAGAGAAAGAGAGAATTGTGGAACCTAGAGATAATTACAGGATAGCTGCTTCTAGAGAAACCAGAAGAGAAGACATGGCATGTATAGAAAACTATAAATAGTTCAGCAGTCTAGATAATACTAATATATTTTATGTACTGTCACATATAAGTATATATTCACATAGAAACATATGCATAGAAAGACATACACCAAGAGTTAACAGGAGGCTTTTGTATTGTCACACTACTATTGGAAATTTCCCAGTTTCTTTACTTTGTGCCCTCCTAGTACTCCAGGAGGCTTCATTTTATTTCCACTAATGACAGTTTATCTTCAAGTTAGTGTGAAAGCTGCAGGCTATTATCATTGAAACACTGGGTAATATTTTTGTACAAATTTTTTTCCCCAGTGAATTTCATTTATTTCCTCATAACCTCTCTCTTTTGAGATGGTCTCTATTCAGTGTAGGAAAATTTCTCCACTGGAAAAAAAAAATGGAAAGATCTGCAATATTATACAGGTTGAAAAGTTTTTCCACTTTCATTTTTCCTAGTGTATGATAGCATAAACTAGCATTTTTTTACGTTGTAAAGGCAAGACTGACGTAAAAACCAGAAAAGAATTAGTGTACATAAGCTCATTGTTATTATTCCTCATAGCAAATAATATCACAAAAGACAAAACAAAGGAATTATTTGTAGGAACTTACTAAAGAATGTCTGTTTGCACAAGTTTAAAATTTGCTAAGTGTTCTCATCAAATAAATTTATACAGCTTACTATGAAGATTGATAGGTGTTTAAACTGACCTTAGAAATCAGGTATATAATTTCTGACTTTTTGGTTTTGTAATTAAGACGTGACAGTGTGACTGAAATTTAAATTCAAGAAATTAGACCAGCAGCTATACCTTTAAAAGTACCTCTAGATTTTTGTTCCATGATACTATTTTAAAATGTACTCAAAGCTTGCAGGTTTAGTTACAGGATCACTAATTTGTTTCCAGATACAAGAGACTTAAAATTTAAGTATAACTTTAAGCCAATATTTAATCATTCAATTGTTCTTCAAAATACGAATCTTCTTTATATTTTTAAGGAAAAATGACTTATCTAGTCTAACAGTATGCTGACTTCATTTCTTTTTTCCAGCATTAAATTACATATAAACCAGTTTTTCAAGCTTTAAAAATATGGCTCAAATTAAAAGCTGGTTTCTTGAGGTTTTCAGGTGTATTAGCCCATTTTCACACTGCTATAAAAATACTATCTGAGACTGGGTAATTTATAAATTAAGAGGTTTAATTGACTCACAGTTCTGCATGGCTGGGTAGGTCGCAAGAAACTTACGATCATGGTGGAAGGGGAGGGGGAGAAAGGCATGTCTTACATGGCAGCAGGAGGGAGAGAAGAGGCGGAGCTCCAGGCACTTATCAAACAACCAGATCTCATGAGAACTCACTCACTATCCTGAGAACAGCATGGGGGAAATCACCCCCATGATCCAATCACCTCCCACCAAGTCCCTCCCTACACATGTGGGGATGACAATTGGATTATAACTTGAGATGAGATTTGGGTGGGCACACAGCCAAATCATATCATCAACTATCACTAATATTCCTGCTTACAATTCAGAAATATACCCCACTTTGGTACAATTTGGAAATATAAGGAAAGTGATATATTCTCTGAGTACTTTTCCCTAAAATGTCAATTATAAAGTGAAGATTCAGAAAATGTGTTGATTTTTCCAAAGTTGTGTCAAATAGATAGATATATGACCGGAACGATTAACTCAAAAGTGAATGACTTATTCATTATATTGAAAATAGAAAGCCCAAGTCCCAAAATAATACATAGATTCTAATTTCTATGTATCCCCTAGGATTTGTGCCTCCCATTTGTTTAATTGGGTGTTGCTAGTGAAATGGCAGTCTTATTAGCTTTAACATATTTAAATTTATGTTCCTGACTCATGTACCTTGTTTTCAAACCAGTTCAACCATCTACGTTATGATATCATCTTACATCTTCTATCTTAAATGTTATACAAAGTGTCTAAGATCTCAACTTGTCTTCATCCTAAGAAAAATTCCTGCAATGTTGTCAAATTTCAAATCCTTTTTCTTATATTCTAGGTTTCAGTTTTTACAGTGCCAATAAGAAGAAAAATGACCCTGGCATAGAACATTTTTTTTTGTTTGTTTTATCATTGGTGCTATACGTGAATTCCAAGGTAGTATTTTGATGAGGAACATGTTTAGTGATAATAATTTCATTGATTTCTTGGCATTTTTATTAGTATATATTGAAGTTCCAGAACCATCTATTCTTTCAAGAATTATCTTAATATATCAACATATACTACCATTCCCTAATCTCTTCTCTGTATTCATTTAGTCAACACAACCAAATACATAATCTTCTTTGTATCTATGTTTGTCGATTTTTTCCAAGACCCCTTTATTTTCCACTGTCTCCTTCTCCAAATAATGATGGTTGTAACTGTAAGTTCTTATTCATATCCACCTAATCATCAAGTATTTCTGTTAATTCTCCCTTTAAAACATGCCTAAAAAGTATTCCATCTCTGTTACTTGTTGGGGACACAATAACCTCTCAGAGAGAGAATCCAGCAAATGGAGCAGATGTCATTTTTGTGTTGAAATATCAATCTAAATTTTAGTGGAGAAATAGCAGATAGAATTGTTTACTTGAAATCAATATAATGCACTAATCCAAGATGCCAGGGACTAAGAACTTGAGACAGATCAACAGGCTGAATCATAGGAATGGGCCTGTAGGGATGGGTAGAACAGAAGATTGCACAGGGCAGGACAGAGGAACAAATGAGATAGGAGGGAATAAGAAGGAAAGATAGAGATCAAGGTGGAAGTACCTACTATAACATACAGAGAATGAAAATTAAGATCAGTTACCACAGGAGTTAAATAATTAAGGTTGTAATTTTATCACTGCACTTGACTGGAAGGAAAATATCCTGTTTTGTCCCTTCTTACTTGTGTACAAATGTTTCAGCTGTAATAATTTACTGTGGCCATAAAAATAAATGTTCTATTTGAAAACACTTTACCCCCACCTTTTAAAGGGTGTCGACTTCACTCAGTGCTATAGGTCAATAGAGAAATTAGAGAGGGTAGAAGGAAAAAATTGAAGATGTGAAAGGTTATGTAGAATCAATGTGACAATGTAATTCATTTACATTTTAATAAAAATTCACACAACTTCTCATTGCTTTTCTTTTCTTAAAGATCGTGAGCTGAAATTTTAGTATTTCTGTTTCTATGCTTGAAAAAACAGTCTTTCTCCCTTGCCCTTACCATAAGCAGTGGCTAGCTAAAATAAACTAATCCAAACAGTTTCAGTTCTTTGCTCAAAAAATCCCATTCAATGAAGTCCAAAAATTAGTTCTAAGGATATCTCAATTTATGAGTGACAACTTCTGGTAGTGTGAAGAAATAGAATCTGTCTAAAATATTCACATGATAACTGTTTTCTTTTTCCAAGACTAGAGCCATTATAAGCTGAAATATAGGTAGAGCCAGGTGCTTCACAACAATGTTTCAGTGATGGACCACTTCCACATACACAAGGATGGTCTCATAAAATTATAATACTGGCCTGGTGTGGTGGCTCATGCCTGTAATCCCAGCACTTTGAGAGGCTGAGGTGGGCGGATCACGATGTCAAGAGATCGAAACCATCCTGGCCCACATGGTGAAACCTCATCTCTACTAAAAATACAAAAATTAGCTGGGCATGGTGGTGTGTGCCTGTAGTCCCAGCTGCTCGGGAGGCTGAGGCAGGAGAATCACTTGAACCCGGAAGGCAGAGGTTGCAGTGAGCTGAGATTGTGCCACTGCACTCCAGCCTGGTGACAGAGCAAGACTCTGTCTAAAAAATATACACTGTATATATATATATATATATACACACACACTGTGTTTTTACTATGCTTTTGTTTCTATGTTTTTAGATACACTAATGCTTACTATTGTGTTACAACTGTCTACAGTATCCAGGAGAGTAACATGTACCAGTGTATAGCCTAGGAGAAATAGGACATGCCATATAGCCTAGGTGTCTAGTAGATTATGCCATCTAGGATTGCGTAAATGCACTCTGTGATGTTTATATCATGAAATCCCCTGGAGGACACATTTCTTAAAATGCAGCCCATCTTTAAGTAACACATGACTCTGTGTTCCATCTTCTAACCCTTCTGCTTCTGGAAAAGCACAGACTTCGTTCCTCTACTAAATAATACTGAGTATGGCCTCTGAATAGAACCAAAAGAGATGTTGCATGGTAAAAAGGAATTAATGAAAAGTTTTTTATTTGTTTGTTTGTTTGTTTGTAGCCTGGATAATTTGGGTTAAGATAATGTTTCAACAGGAACAGACCCTGAATTACTGAATCCAAAAGGGATGTCTTGGGTTGTTTCTCACGAGTGGTCATCAGATTTGTATTTCTGCAAAATGAGATTTTCCATATTTTTGTTAGACTTCAGCCAAAACTTTTGCTGTGTAGAAAGGGGAATGCAATTATTCTCATGGTATCAATGAGTGAGAACATACAAATATATAAAACATTAGTGTTAATGAAAAGAAAAAAAAAGCTAAAAAGTGTAAAAGTGAAGCACCCTGTTAACATTTATCTGAACTTTCTCGGGGAGAAGCCTGATGTCATAGACCACAATCAGCAAGGACTGTGCTTAATGGGAACTTTGAGTAATTATATGAAACAGGACAAAATATCTTAAAATACTTTTAAGTATCCTAAAAAAGAAGAAATATCACATTAAAATAACTCATCCCTTCAGAGATGGTTATTGGCAGCTCCCTAATTGCCAATCCCTCTGCTGGATGTTCAAGATACACTAATGCAATATAGACAATAGCCTGAGCCTTACCTTCCACAAGTTTAATGTTTGTTGGATTTTCCAGCATATCTAAATGTGGAAAATGATAATGCAAAAGAAGAGGATTAATATATCCTGAAAGAAGAAAAAATTCCAAATGAAACAGAACTTTTTAAAAATGTCACATGAGTGTGTGTGTGTGTGTGTGAGAATCAGAAAAATATTTATTAAGGAAGGACTGAAAACTGACATATTACTTCAATTAAATTGTGTTTAGAATCATACATAATATTTCTTTAGTTAATACTTTGTAAAATATACTTAAATATACTCTTGAATTTAACTGGTCACAAATCACTTTGTCAACTTCATAATATGCCAAGTTAGAGAAACACACAATAAAATAACATCTTTGGACAGTCAATCTTCTTTAGAGCAATTGTAGTAAGGTTAGTGATACAGCAACAACACAAAACAACAAAAAAACAAATCAAATAGACAAAAAAAAGTCACTTTTGCTTTCACATTTTCCACATAGTAGGGCCTTAGGGATGACAATCCTGATGGTGGTGAGTGACATTCTCATTTGTATATAAAACATATTGTCTTCATTTAGACTGCATCCTTATCTGTGCTTGTCTGGAGAAGCTGCTAATGGAGATTATTAGGGGCTCACATCACATCATGCCACCTTTTGAATTGCCACAGTTGAGCTGCCATAGGCAAATTGGTATATTTTCATGCCACATAGTTACATGAAAATACACCAGTAACAGTGTAGAAGAGTTTTTTACTGGTCACTATTCATAACCTACATTATCTGATTTCAGCCAAGATATTTTTTTAACTGATGGCTAAATGTTATTGAAAATTAAATCTCCTCTCAAGGATAAAACTAGATCAGTCGTCTCTTGAGTGAATTTCTCAGATTTAGTTGTAGAAAATATCATATGTATCTAATTTGAATGTTAGAAAACTTAATGCCTGTGTATAAAGAGCCATTAAAAAGAAAATCTCACTTTGACTCAGCCATTCCAGTTCTGGCAATCCAAACTATATAGAAACCTATGGCCCCAAAATTTATTGTTGTATGTTTAACACAATTTAAATAGCCAAAATATTTAATAATGGTGAACAACTGCAGATTATAAAATGTCTACTAGATGAAATGCTACTAGATATACTGTTATGTAACTATTAAAATTGCATTCATAAAATATTTATAATAATATACAAATGAAATCTGTCATGGTTAATACTATTATCATATAAAACTGCATAAAAATAATGAGTTCAGCTATGATTACAGAAAATGTACATTATAGGGGCAGAAATAATTACATCAAAATATTGACAACAGTTGTCTTTGGTAGTGGGAATTTGAATCCATTATCTTTTCCTATTTTTTTGTATTTCATACAATAAGCATATTTTGATGTGTAAATACATAAACATCTTAGCTATTTTGTAAATTCTGTTCTCTGATACACTTTAGAGCTATAAGCCTTTGGTTAGTTTCTGCAAAAGTTTTTTGTTCTATGTTGCTTTGTTTTCATCTCTGTAAAAGAACAAACTTTTCTCTATGCTCTTACATCACAACAATCAACACAGAAGGTTTTTGTAACCAAGTGAGCTTGGGTTTTCCCACACACATCAAGCAAGCAATCAATTCTGCAGCAGACACAGGTTGAGTGTCCTCTAATTCAGTTCAATTCTAACACTATCCATCTGGAGTTAGCATCAGATCCCAGGGTAAGGACTCAGTTTGCAAGAATGCCCCCTCCCACCACTTCAGAAGTCAACTGCAAGCCCTGGGTTGGTCTGCCTGTGTTTCTGATGGACGAGCTACAAATCATTCCTACAAACCCTTCCTTTGGGTTCAGTTAATTTATTAGAGCTGCTCACAGAACTCAGGGAAACACTTATGCTTACTTGTTTATCACAAAGGAAGTTACAATGGATATTGGTGAACACCAGATGAAGAGATTGGCAGGGAAGGGGACGAGTGTGGCAGTGTACAGCTTCCATGACCTCTCCAGGACCCTCCAGAAGCCCTCAAGTGTTTGAATATCTGGAAGCTCTTTGAACACTTCTTTTTGGGTTCTTACAGAGTTTTCATTACAAAGGCATGATTGACTAAATCATTGGCCATTGCTGATCACCTTAACCTTCATCCTCTTTCTCCTCCCCTGGGGGTGGGTTGGGGCAGAAAGTCCCAACCCTCTAATCCTGCCTTGGTTTTTCTGGTTAATAGCCCCATCCTGAAGCTACCTAGGGACTGCCAGCCCTCAGTCTACTAGTCAACTCATTAGCATACAGAATTTATTACTTTGAAGATTCCAAGGATTTTAGGAATCATATGCCAAAAACTGGGGATGAAGAACAAATATATATGTATGTATATATATATATATAATATCACACACCAAATTCTGAAATTGAAAATAACCAACACTGCTTATGAAAGCATAATTGTGATTTTTTGGGGGAATCCTTTAATTCATAAATTATACACTGTACTTTTACTACGTATATGAATTTTCAATTATTTAATAAATTATTGATGGCATTATAGCATTAGTTTTAATATATTCATGTTGACTTGCTATCAACTCAAGGACTTCCTTTCAGCTAAATAAAATATATCCATGGGGAAAATTCTTGTAAAACTTTGTTTTATGCACTATTTTATTTACATCTCAGAGATCTAAATTATCTATTCTAAGATTAGTTGGGCCAACAATATCTTAAGAAAAGAAATGACAGACTCTAAATTGGAAATTAAATTTCAGTCCACTAATTAGTGAATAGATCTTTTAATACTGTCTCTAAGTGATCAAAATGTTCTGTGCTTCTGCTGACTTCTAGCACTGAAACTTGTTCTTAAAACCTGTAATCAGAGGAAAGAGTATAATGGGAATTGTAATAAGTATACCTTTTTTTTTTTTAGCTATTCTCTGATATGCACTGATATGGATGCTTTGCATATGTCACAGTTATGAGTAAATATACATTATATCTCTTCCAAAGTAGATATTTACATGCCTAGTTTACAAACAGAAACAACAGTAGAAAGGTTATAAAATTGCCCAAATTCCAAAACCCAGAAAATTGACAGATTATCTTTGTATGAAGTCTCTCTCATGCCAGTCCTTTGTTGTTGGTGGTTTAATATGGTCGTGGACCATATAGTAAAAACTTTTCAAATGTTTCAACCATAGAGTTAAAACATCTTAGATATTTAAACTACATTTATAATTTATATTAAGAATATCAGCTCATAATTGTGTCATCCCCCAGTGTTTTTACAACTGATTATTGTATATAACTAATGGCCCCACCCTTCAGCAAAATGTCTTTAATATTTTAATATTCCTATTTTTACCATGTAATGGGACAGGCAATATAAGGAGTGCCATATTTTCAAATCGAAGCCAGGCATGGGAACATTACATAAAATGCATAAAATCTACTTTCCTAAAAGAAAACAAACTCTCCAAGAGATAAAATAAAGAAATATACTGAGGCATTGACAGTAATTTGCCTTCACAGTGTCCTCCATAACTGGAGACTTAAGAAATATGATTGAAGATATATGTCAGTAAGTTGTAGGCAAGTAAGCAAGTGTTTTAATTAACTTCCTGTGATTTTCTGTCTAAATATGAAGACATCTAGAATCCCTTTCTCTATTCCAAGAACATATTTAGTATTGTTCACTGACAGCATAAGTTTCTCCCTACCATCACATTTATTATTGTTTAATTAAACAGAGACAAGTCAAGTGGCTGAGAAAGAAACCAAGTAAATGAATCCCCATCAGTCTTTACATAATTAATGATATTCTCTGTAGACTGCACAATTTATTAAATTGCTGAGCAGAACCACTTCAGATAAACATATTTATGTATTCTGAGTCAAAGACTATTCTAGAAACTGTAGAACATTGGAAACTAAGATGTCAGTGGATTTTTAAAAAAATGTATAAGTATGACAAAATTTAGGTGAATAAAAACTATTAATAGTGCCACATTACTTCTTTTTTCATTTTCAGAACCCTTAATGTAGAGCTATAGCAATTTTGAAAGTAAAATCACTTAAGAAAAATAATATGAAAAATTAAGGTATTGGAAATAAAGTATATAATAAAAAAGTACTGATTTCTAGGGAAAAATAAATAATTCCCCACACTCAGACCATATACTTTTCTCCCTATGGAGTAAATTACAAGTGAAATTTTACATTTGAATGAATCCAGCCATAGGATATATATTGTAATTATTAAAAGTCTAACATAACAACTTGAATGTTTCAAGAGACTTTATATTTTATATTTAAGATGAGTGAAAATATGTTTCAGGAATATGTTTTTTGTTCCTTAGGATTAAGTTTTGTATACAGAGTGATAGACAGAAGTTTTATTCTTTCTGTCTCTGGGAGAGCACAGCAGTAATGATTCTCTATGAGGCTACCAACATAGCAAAATTAACCAGGAAAAAGTAGGCTCCTATGCAGAGCCTATTAATGAAGAAGGTAATGACCCCTAAGCATTTTATTTGTGTTTGGTTTAGGCAGAATTCTGTTTTATCATATTTTACACATTATTAACAATACTGTTTTTCAAGGACATATCACAGATTAAAATCACTGACCCAGATGACAAAAATTATAACATAAGTTTGTATTGTGAATGTCAATCATAGCTGTTAAAACTAATGTATGCTGTTAGAGTGTGTTGAACCATTCCAGCAAAATTTTTAGTGGGAAAATCCATTAAATAATTCAGGAGAAATTGTAATAATTAATCATTGGCCTTGAATAAATTGCTAGAAGAAAACAACCTACTATGTTGTGCTTAATGAAACCTATATGTGAGATTATTTTCAATTTCTGAAATGTATCATTTCAAATATAATGAGAATTCTTTCATTCCTGATTCACAGATAATATCAAAGCTGTCTTGGATGCTGTTAGGGCAGAGTATTTCTGGGATACTATTAATCAAACTGAAGAAAGTAAAAATAGGTTTATAAAGTAGTCTAGACCCAAAAGGGAGGATAGACATTAATTTCTTGTCTGATATATTGGATACATTAATATACAATGCATCTTTAGTACTTGACCTTAAGTGTCAAGAATATAATGCACCATTTCTCTTTTTATAAGCAGTACTTTAAAGAGGTGTTTCTGGTCAACATTATTTTGTAATGCAAGGTTAAAATGATGAAATGCATAAAAACATGAAATACATAACTTATTAAAATGCAACTCACCAGTCCATGTTCAGGTGTTTCTTTAATGCCAGACCTCAACAACACTTTCAGATAAAAATTAATCATCAACATGATGCTGTATGGTAACGGCATGAATTTTATTTCCATTTAAATGGTTACATTTCTCTCAAATCACTAAATTAATGGTACCTTTAAGTCTACAATCAAAATACATATTTAGATTTTTGTTTATTTTATGCTGTTTTTGCAGCAATTTTTATTCATAGAGTATGTGGGTCCTTAACTAACACCAAGTATTCACTGGTAATGATCTCAAGGTAAGAGCTCTCAAAAAACAACATTGGCCTCAAATATTCACCCAAAACCTAGCTGTATGATTGCTGCTTGACCAAGTGCCTTTGACAAAATCTATCTAAAAAAAATCAGACCTTACCTCCCTTTTCCACTGGAGGCTTTTAAGGTATTCACAGCTTTCATTCTAATTTATTGTGACCCCCTATATCTACAAGTGTAATTGGACTTTTAAAGTTTTTAGACCAATCCACCACTAGTAGCATAGTAGAATGTATCACGCCGTACCGTGAAAAATAATGGGAACTGAAATAAGAAAGACATTAATTTAAATCCTATATAAACCAATTACTCTCTTGGAGACTTGGTTTTCTTAAATGGGGATTAAAATGCTTTCCATTCAAAAGGTACTCAGTTTAAAATAAGCATCATACAAATAATATCTTGGTGTATGGTAGATTTCCATAAATTTTATCTAGCTTCCTTCAAATAACATTATACAAATAACATACTACACTCGTACTAGATTTCCATCAGTTTTAGTTGAATCCTTTCAATCTCCTTCTTTTCATTTATCAATCATAACAACGTGTCAGACAACAGAAATTTTTTTTAGTTACAAAATGCTTTCTTCAAACAGAACAGGACCGTGGTTTTTTTTTTTTTAACTCATTCATGGAACAAACATTTTTTGAGGCATGGTTATTAGCAAAAACATTCTAAATAAAGAAAGAGTAGAGGATGGATAAATGAACCTGCTGTTGGTTTCTCCCTTTGTTCTAAATAATAGATGTAGAGATATTTTAATAATAGCGATTAGATGAAAGTCTGCATTATATAGTTTAAATTACTTTAAAATCTCTGATGGAACTTAAAACAAGAGAACAAGTGACAGGAACTTGAGAGTTAGAAAAATATTTTTTAAACTTCAGGCAGAAATAAAGCCCAGAATTTTAGTATATTTCCTGCCAGATTATTTTATATCCTAGAGATACCATTAAGAAATGAAATAGAAACAAAAAGCTGTTGTAATGTAGAAACAGTTACCACAATTCAGTAAATACATAAGTAGGACTTCATTTTTTTAGTTCCTAAAGTATGTTGTTATTCATACTATATATGACTTTAGCAGACTTATTTACTTATTTATTTACTTTGAAGGAGGGAGTGGTGGTGTTTGGGTATATAAATAAATGTTAGCTGATGACAAAGCAACTTTTTTAATTTACGAATAAAAACTGCTAGGCATTAAAAGTTATTTCCTGAATTATCTGTTTCCCAAGGTTTAAATCTTTAACTTAATATCAATATGTAAGTTTTCATCCTGTGGAAAAAAAATTACTAAGTGTAACAGAATTTCTATATTTCACTCTCTTCTGCCAAAAAAAATTTCTTTTAAAAGACTAATTATTTATAGTTGAAGTAAGACTGATTAGTGTTGCTTGTTCCAATGACTAATTAATGAGGAAATGGCATGTCCTTACCCTTTGATTTCTTGCTGATTAATAAATCAATAAAGTATTGCTGGAAGGAAAAAAAAAGCACAGAAACACACTCATGTAATGAGATAATGATTGCCCTTTTTCACTTTCTGAAAACTCGTAGTCTGAAAAAAAAAAAGTCCACATCATAAATGAAATTAGCTGGGCCCATTGCCAGACTTTTGAAGGAGGACTAGAATTCATGGCTCTTGAAGATGAAATTATTTATTCACTCCTGGAACATGAAACACCGGGACAGAGTTGGGACACAGCCATTATGGTCGCAGCTTGTCATTGCCCTTGCTGCTGTGGGTTTCATTTCTCAATATACAGGAATTTCAAACTTCAGGTTTGTTATTATAGGTCAGTTCTTGAGATGGGCCTCAATCTAGTCCACATCTTCATGACACATCCAAGATAAAAATAACTGCTAAGATTTTTGGTGTTTCCCAGTCTGAGTTTCTAAAGACATCACAGAGTAATAAAAAAAAAGTAACCTATATAATGTAGGCAGGCATTAGCCACCTTTGAGCCTTTTATGCTGTGTAGATATAACAGCTCCAAAGTGAGGAATTAGGGGCTTCATTGTGAACCCCTAAAACTTGAGCTCCTTTGATGCCTCTTTCTGTAGGTGATGGCTATCACCATGTAAATACCTGGAAATGAGCCATATGAGGTGCAGAGCTAATCTTAAAATCCAAGTAGAAAAGACTTCAGCCTTCCCTTGGCCCTTGAGAAGTCACAGTCAGAACCGGTTTGAGAGATAGGTAGGCTACCTCACTTACGACCCTACGAGTAGGCTGTCTCCCTAGCCACAGGATTCTCTGGGTCTCTTACGGGCACTGCATGCAAAACTTCCTTCACCTTGGATCTCTTCTTAACTTCAGCCTCCTGAATCATCCTGTTCTTATGCAACATCAGCTATCACTTTGAACTCAACTAGTCAATTGCCTGAAGCATAAGAGTCCTAAGGTGTCAAGGCCGGTTGAGGCCTCGCCCAGCTTTGTGATTTTAAGGCTGCACTTTTATAGATGCCGCTGAAATATTCTTTAGATTTCATGAAATTTTGAGTTCACAAGACTAATATTTATACGTTAAAGAAGAATGCTTATGGATGATCTGGCTTTATTGCTGCAGACAGAATAAATTAGAAATTTTTTACAAAAGTCAAATGTGAAAGTATAGTATCTACGATTTTTGTGCTAGTACTTAAAATAAAGGAAACGTTTGAAATAAAGGGAAATTTATCCAAAATATAATTATATAATCAATTGATTAATTCAAACTGATTTTAGTAAAACTTCCATCTATAGAACAGCTTTCTTTTAATGAATAAAATCATTAGTGAAGGCATATTGTAAACATAAATATATGGACAGAATAATCCAGAAAATACAGAATTCGGATGCGTTGCGTGAGTTGTCGAGGTGAAGAATAAACCATCTTGGACAACAGGTTGAGCATTTCAACAAGAAGAGAACTTACTGTACAGGGCCTGGCTGGTGTGTGCTCCTCTAGATGCCTGAAGGTTCTGTGTCAAATATATCATTCCCACCTCCTCCTTTCTCCCCCAGATTAAATCTGTTAGTGTTTTGAAATACCCAAACTTTTCATCTTTTTAATAGACATTTTGTGTAAGTCTGGACAAAAAGGCATTGCTAGATTATGATGAATACATGTACTCTGGAGTTACAATATCTGAATTCAAAAGCTGCCCTGAAATTTGCTCATTCTGCAGCCTTTGATTGGTTACCTAAATTCTTTAAACCTCAGTGCTACCATATGTGAAGTGAAGATGATTGTCTTCCTATTAAGACTATGTGGGACTTGAGTGATGTAGTACACAAAAGCATGTAATACATAGGATGATTTGGAAGAGAAGAGATACTAAAATGGCATATTTTAATTTTTCTCTGAGATATCTTCCCCGCCAAGAGTGAACCCTTAAAATAGAGGATATTTTCTCTTGTTTTCTATTTAGGTTTCAGGAAGAGAATAACCTCATATACTGTCCCCCAGACCTACTGGCTACAGGAGCTGCAAAACAATAAAACACAATAAATGTGAATGTGGTTAGCAGGGAAGAGTTCCTGAGAAGGTATCAGAGAATGGCCCATGACACTTATGTAAGGTGAAGGAGCTGAGAATCCCTGTATGTCCTTGGAAATGCAGTGGCAGAGGGGAGGGGCGTGCTCATATGTTGAATGCAGATCTGACAGGGAACCTGCACAAAGGATTTCCAAGGAAGTGGGAGACTAACTCTGAAAGCCATTCAGTCTCAAACCGAATGAAGCCATGACTAAACCAACAGGGTTGTGTGATTAGCCGAAACCCCAGGTGAGGTCAAGGTTTCAAAGGGAAATACCCTCACTTACAAGCTAATGCTTCTTGGAAGCACTGTTGAGGACTAGAAAATGAACCAGAGTTTCCACTGTCATATTTCCACAGCAAACACTAGCAGAAAAAACAGGGAACAGCCTGAATCGACCATACCTCCATTGACAGCTGCCAGCACCCATTGGTGGATGAGATCAGCTGTTCTCTCATCTGGTTCAGCCTGAGGTCACAGGCCCCTCTCTCTGATTCTCTCTGTGACTAGATCACAGGTGCCCTTTGAAGTTCTTATTAAAGAGGGAGAAGGGGTAAATCTGAGAATATTAAACGAAAAGAGACTTTACCTAGTGCTTATTACCTGATTTGATTTAAGCGTCTCCACTTGCTATCTATAGGAGTGGAGGAGGAGATTGCAAGTGAGATTAAATCATTTAAGGAAAATCTGAGTATACTTTTTTTTTTGTTCTTGTTTGTTTGTTTAAGATGGAGTCTTTCTCTGTTGCCCAGGCTGGAGTGCAGTGGTGCAATCTTGGCTCACTGTAACCTCTGCCTCCTGGGTTCAAGTGATTCTCCTGCCTCAGACTCCTGAGCAGCTGGGACTACAGGCATGCACCACCATGCCCAGCTAATTTTTATATTTTTAGTAGAGACGGTGTTTCACAATGTTGACCAGGCTGGTTTCGAACTCCTGGCCTCAAGGGATCTGCCTGCCTTAGCCTCCCAAGGTGCTGGAATTACAGGTGTGAGCCATTGTGCCTGGCCTGAGTATACTGTTAATATAGTTTTCCACAACCTGTTACCAGGCTATGCCTATATAATAAATCAAATAATCCTATAAATATCTTATCATAAAAATATAGCTATTATCCCCACTAACCATTGCAAGACTGATGGAATTCTAATGTTTGCCAGAGTACTTTGGTCTAATGGCAAGGGGGCCAAGTTCTCTGTTGCACTGTGAATGGGTTGTGGGGTAAGACAGACAAGACTGCTTCATTTTTTTTTTTTTTCATGGTCACATGTGTCTAACCCTGGATGGTCATCTCATTTCCACACACTTTTGTTTTAAGGTAAGAAGCCTAAATAATTGAGAACCAATCAACTACCCTGAGATAAGATTTTGCCTCAGTGGTGGAACACAACACCTGAAAGGAAAGTGGAATTGAATGTTGATTTTGGAGAAAAGAAAGAAGAATGCAAGCAAATTTTTATGTGTTGACTTAGATAGAGGCCTTGCAAACATAAACATATTTAACCAGTAAACAACTCTAGGGCCCTTTGCACCAAACAATGCAAAATAAAAATGCATTAATTTCATTCCAAAAGCTGCATCCATGCACTTCATGTAAGTTGCTTAAAGATTAGCAAATCAGTTACTGTGCATAAAGTTGACCTTCATTTCAGACTGAAAAAAATATAGTTTTAAGTTAGGATGATGATAATTTTCCTCCGGCAATTTTGAAAGAGGTGTAATTTTGTAGCTAAAGTCGAAATCTTGAAAGAAAAGTCTACCTTTCAAATATGAATTCTTAATCATTACCTTGATGTAAAATCAATTACCATTACCAAGCAAAAATTAGTAAGTGCTCACTTTTTTGTGAAGGTGACATTAGTCTTTTAATGCTGTATTTTTAATGTTTTCCTTTTTGCTTTATAATGGGCCCATTTAGATGTCTTTTTGTTTTCCTTAGTCCACATTTTATTAACAGTTTTGTGATTTGGATCCTGTCCTGATGGGTTTGTAATAATTTTTACAGAATTTTTAAGGAGATATTACCCTAAAACATTAGAGTGCCATAAAGGTTCTTGACCACAAACTAGCAGAAATGTGAATAGCTATATTGGAATAGCTTGGCCACTTCAGAATTAGTGAGTCAAACATGAATAAATACTATAAATTAGAGACAACAAACCTAGAATTTATATATTATTTATTCAACATTAACAGTATTATTAGTAAATATTCTAAAATTACAGTAATGCTATTAAGGAAAGAATTTTCAAGAAGATTATGTATACATATATAGTAGAAAATTATATGTATATAACTGTTAAACTGTAGAGTATATAAAGACAAATTCTATATTTTTAAGTTTATTAATTAAGTATATTAAAATTACTCATCACAGAATGACTAGGAATAATAATAATTCATCAATAGATAGATACGGCTTTTCTGGTCTGTAGAAAATGCTATCTGAAATGCTAAAATCTTATACTGAAATTTTATATTTTGTCATGCTATAATGCTCATTCAAGGATATTAAGATTCTGATAAGAAGTATTTTCTAAAAGCAAAATAATATTTTAAAAAATCCAAGATATATAGTTTAATATACAGAACTTCTTAAAAATACATCCAGATTGCAGAGTATATTCAACTAATAGTGTGTGAAACACACAATCACTGGGGGTCAGTTTTCTAATTTAAAGTGAGGTGGTTTGACCTGAAGTACATTATTTTGAAGCCCCTACTATGATTCTGTGAACTATTTGACTTACTAAATAGATGTGGATGGAAGACGTAGCATTCACCAATGGTCCAGGGGGTGCTAAAAACAACAGAACCCTTGCTAGATTGACCTAATTGGGAGTCTGGTGTGTCCCTGTTTTAAGATGGTGAGTTATCTAACAGGCACAGAACATTCAGCCCAGGTATGTACCCTACCTTTAATCATCTGGACATATAATGATTTTGAGCATTAGATTCCCAAAGTCATGAATCCTGTTGAAAGAGCACCAGTGAAATTCCAAATTGACCAGAGTATTTTGTCATAATATTATCAGGTTATTTTATGAGTAATTACATTTTATTATAGCAATTAAGACATCTAATTTTGCCATGTATGGAACAACTAAATTTGAGTTTGAATGATGAAAAGGTTTCAACTTCATCAGGGTGATGAAAAGGTAAATAGAATGGTCATGAAGTAGAATGAATTACAGTTAGAAAATACTGATCACTCCAGCATGTCTAGGGCGTGGGGCCCTTATAGACACAAACAAAATGCTCTTCATAGGTGATCCTTGGTTTCTGTTCAGTACATTGTGTTCTTCCAGGTGACTAAAATGGATTATTTGATGATGCCTGCTAATATCTCCCCCTTACTGGAGTTAACCTGAGCATGAGATGCTGTGATTGCCAGGGCTGTCTTGTGCTTACCAATGTTCTTCATTGATTCAGTCTGAAAATCTAAAGTGCTCTCAACAGTGTAGCCCCTTATGCCATTGGACGGCTACTGTAGAAGTGCCCTTGGAAAACACTGAATTTTTTCAACGACTGAGGAGTAGTTGATTAATTTTTAACGTACTTGCTTCTATAAATCTAAGTTGCCATTTCCAGATTAATTTAATTTCAGCAGAGTTGTTTATGTGCATATAAAGGTATAATTTTTAAAAAGTGAAATTTCAATACATGTCCAATTCTGTTGGCAAACCTCAAAATTTAAAAGAAGCTTTCTTTATATTTTTAAATTATGCTTCTATGGTAGCCATAAATCTCAGTGCACTTTTCTGAGTGGAAGCCTTGGCTATTGATCAACCTTTGGTCTTCCGCAGCTGAGTTAAATATCATGGAAACATTAGTGTTGAAAACTAAATAGATGAAATTGTAAAACCTATTTCACTTAACTCAGTGACAATAGTATTTGTCATTTATTTACATGACGACAGTGAAAATCAATCAAATGTCAGATTCCTTTTAACTACTTTAACAGAATATGTGACATTGTTGTATGTTGGGCAACTCAAGAAGTAATTTATTCAAATCCTAATGCTGGAAATTAAATAATATGACTAGAATGACTATTCTGATTAGTGGAAGACTTTTCATCAGAAAGTTGTGAGTTAAAAGATTTTAAGTAACCCAATGGGAACTAGATTCAAATATCTCAGTCCCCAAGGCATGTTCTCTAATTCAGATATAAATATTAGCAATAAGGATGAGTACCTCATAATCTTTGTGTTTCCGTCTGTAGAAATAGCTTAATGCCACCTGTCAACCCATGTCTGAATAAACTAAATTTTTTAAATAAGATGCCATCATTGTTTTTCCATGGAATTCAGAGGATTCGGTTACTGAGGTCCATGGCATTAAGTTTTCTACCTAACAGCCTAAACTCTATATTGATTTTTCATATAGATTACATTTCCTTTTTAAATTTGCATTGACTCTTTAGGCTTCGGTTTCCTCATCTGAAAAGTTGGTAAAATAATAGTGCTAGGAAGAGGCTTCACTGTGAAGTCAACAAAGATTACACCTCAAGGATACATTTGCAAGTGCCTACACAATATATGTGCATTGCTATATGTTGTAAAATTTTTGAATAAAATATTAATGCATTTATTTTCTTAAAGAAGGACTGTCATATTCTTTAAAACTCAGGCCCCACAATACCCAGATCTACTTTTATACAAAATCCCTAAGGATGTGATAAGGACTAAATAAGATCATGTAAATGCTCTTTTTTTGCAAAGTATGTGCTTAAATATAAACTGTTGTCATTATGAAAGTCATTCAGTGTAGGGTTCTATACAGTTCAGGAGTCAAAATACTCACTTGATACAGTGACTGTCATTGTGTTTACCATTCAACATTGTTTACATTTACATACCTGACTTTGTTATTTCCAGAAGGGAAAATCCACATTCACCTTGTTTGCCTTTCAACCCCAGACACTAGGATGGTGCATGGCACACTGAAGATACTCAATAAATATTTATTTTATTAATGAATATGAAATATGGCTTAGCAGTACAGTATAATATTCAAATTGTGAAATAAAGTACACTGAGCATCAACACTGTTATTTAAAAGATTCTGTTGATCCTAAATTTTACAATGAGTCATTAAATGTATTGCTCAGCTTTCATAATCTTCAATCTATAATGGTTTATTTTTTAAAAAGGCTTTAATTTCCTTGGATTGTTGTAAAGTTCAGAGTTATTCCTTTAAGAAACAGGCTATATTGCATTGCAACAATAACCCCAGACAAATAACATTATTAGAAATAATATAATTAAATATTCATATAAGATAATTGACTTATCTGCTTTACTCAAATGGATTTTAATGATAATACTGGACTAACCCTATGTGACAGCATCTGCTGCTTTTATGCACTGTCCCCTTACCTCCCTTGGCCCCCTGCTTTGCCAGTCCTTCCGAACATACCCTGGAACATTTGGCTTAAAGTTTCAGAAAATCTGGCAGTTTGATAGTGTCAACTCATCACATTTCAGTTAAGCAGACATCAAATCAAATGATGCATGTTACAGATACATAAATATTACATACGTGGAAAGCAAATTTTTAGCTATAAATGCATAGAATCTTCTGGTTTGTAAACCTGAACTACATTTTAAAATTTTGACAGTAAGAGGAAACTGATGTGAAACTAATACATAACTCTCAAATAATCCAATGGCCAACTTACCTGGAAGCTACTCATACAAAATAATATTTGCATTAGAAATGTTCTTTCCTTAAAGTTACTATCTTAACAAATGTACAATCATAATCATAAATCTACTAAAGGTAAACATCATTTCTTATAAGAAGGATACATTGAGCTGCATACACATCTTACTGTCTTCAAATTCCTTCAAAAATATAATTAACCCATGCACCTTATCAGAGTTAGCTCAAGGTAATTCGAAACCATCATAAGCTAAAAATCATTACACAATTGAACCTCATCACTAGATAAGTGATTCTGACAAAACTGCCACTTTATGGAATTGATCAGAAATGCCATTCCAAGAAAGGGAATTCACCTTATGAAAAATATATATATTTTTATATCTATATTATATGAATTATATATATATATATATATATTTTACTTGCCTTTGGAAAGAACTTTGTAAAATTTGTTAAACTTCCTGTATGGAATGAAGTACCATATTATACATTTCTACTCTTGTTAAATAACTGGGGGAAATGTGTTATATCTAGGCTTCACTTTGTAAATATTTGTTGAACTTATTGAATTCACACAAGGAAGGCCAGAGGGGTTTGTGCGAGCTGTTCTCTGCCATCAGCTGATATCGCATTTGCTTTGATAAAGAATATTTTGCCTTACCATTTGGGTAATGCCTGCCTTAGGTTGAATTCTTCTTAAAGCAGATTCTTAGATGAAGATTCATACAAGTGGTTTATTTGTGAATTGAAAGAAATACCATGGGGTTATGAGGAAATGAGACAGGGAAGGGAGACCAGTTGCTAAAGTCAAAACAGGTGCCTCTAAGCTAGCTGCCATGGGAAGGGAATGTAGGTGAGCATCCATATGTCAATGCCATTAGTCATTGGATATTTTTGATGAGGACTGCTCCATGATAGTTAATTTCGTGGCTTTTGAAGACTGTCATGAAGGTGGCAAACGAGTCTTCAGGAATAGGAGAGCACCCTCAGGAAAAGAAGCCAAGAAGCCAGGGGTTGACTTTCTCTTGGAAGTTAGGCAGTGGTTGATGAGGTGATCAAGGTGGGAGATATGAGTGGAGAACAATCAGCATCTGCCAGAATGACAACCATTTTTCACATCTTCCTTAATATTTTAAAAAACAGATATATTCTAAGACTTTTCTTATAATGACTAGAGAGGGTTTTAAAAAATGGTTTTATATTTGATGGAATCCTTGTTGGTGCTGCAGTTAGAGTTACTTCAAAACCCTGCCTCAGCACACCCCGTTCCTTTTTCTTTGCAGTCCCTGATGCCAATGTTTCAGAAGCAACTGCCGATCAGCAGAATTCATCTGTTTCTCCTATAGGGCTAATCCCTGACCAACCTGGAAGCCAAGCCAGGCTCTAACCTGGCAGACTCACTCTTCTCCTGCTCCTCTTTTACATAATCCCATGCTTATTGATTCTCTAGAAAATCTGTTTTCCTTTTGCTCAAAGCAGAGTACAAAGCAAGAAACTGCCTCCCACTCTGGAGAAAACACATGAAATCACAAGCTATCCAGTGACTGTCATTCCATAAAATAGCAGTTCTATTAAAGTGCATTATGTAAAAATGGGATTTGTACTAGAGTTGTTTTATAGGAGGTTGGTTTATATCATCACCTGTTTCACTGAAAATCTGGTCGGTGATGAGTCATCCATAAAACTGGCAGAATAAAACTTCAGGGGTGGCTGTTGTAAAGTTCTTCTAAGGCTCATAAAATGGGGTTATGTGCTGCCACAGTTTTGATATTGCTCAAACATTTTATCAAAAGGACGTGAATATCATCAGTGCTACATTTTAATTTGATTTTTAGGAACTATCATTTTTAACTTTCCTTCCATGATCCCTGATCTTTTATTTGAAAGTATGGGAACACTTGACCCATTGTTTCTCTTCACATTGGATCAGAGAATACAAAAGTTAAACTCTCACACACTACTATAGATAAGAGAGAGTTTAAATGTTAGTATAGAATAAGAACCTTAACACTTCCATGATTATATAAAAATAAAAGCTAGCGTTTGCTGAACATATGTACTGTTTCAAACATTACATTGACTTATGACTCCACTGTTTACGTTCATTGCATCACATACTCTTTACGACAATCCTGTGAAATAGTTGCTCTTTTCTTAACTTTTATTTCAGGATCAGGGTACACATGCAGGTTTGTTATATAGGTAAGTTGCATGTCACAGGGGTTTGGTATACAGATCATTTCGTCACCTAGGTAATAAACATAGTACCCAATGGGTCGCTTATTATTATCCACACTTATTATTACTTAGAAGAAACCTAAGGCTCAGGGAAATTAAATAACTATTTAAGGTAAGAGTCAGGAATCAAACCCTAGTTTCACTATACAAAAGTATGCTTTAAAAAACTCTACTGTGTTATGAAATAATATGTGCCCATGTGAAAGAAATATATAGACAAAATTAATCTAGGATGGAAAATATCACAGTGGTGGTTGCCTGTGGGTGGGGGGATTGAGATTGACTTGGAGGGAGCATGAGAGAACTTTCCAGGGTAATTGAAGCCTTCTGTCTTAACCAGCACATAGTTATATATAGATTGTAAGAGTATACGCATTTGTCAAAACATATTCGGTGGTAACACTCAAGATCAATGTAATGTTGTTCCCATCTTAACTTATGGATACTAGGCTTAATACATGGGTGATGACATAATCTGTAAATAAACCTCTATGATACGGGTTTACCTATGTAACACACCTGCACGTATATCCCTGAACTTAAAATAAATGTTTTTTAAAAAGTTCAATGTATGGAGCAAAGGCAAATTATACAGGCACACCTTCCCAGGTGTGCTATCCTCCCACCTCCGTTTTTTTTTTTTTTTTAATTCATTATTATTATGCTTTAGGTTTTAGGGTACATGTGCGCAATGTGCAGGTTAGTTACATATGTATACATGTGCCATGCTGGTGCACTGCACCCACTAACTCGTCATCTAGCATTAGGTATATCTCCCAATGCCATCCCTCCCCCCTCCCCCCACCCCACAACAGTCCCCAGAGTGTGATGATCCCCTTCCTGTGTCCATGTGTTCTCATTGTTCAATTCCCACCTATGAGTGAGAATATGTGGTGTTTGGTTTTTTGTTCTTGCGATAGTTTACTGAGAATGATGATTTCCAATTTCATCCATGTCCCTACAAAGGACATGAACTCCTCATTTTTTATGGCTGCATAGTATTCCATGGTGTATATGAAAAAGATTAAAATTGTACTAGTATAGAAAGCACCTGGTATTGTAGTTTGTCCTATAGAGATAATAAATATATAGTACAACTTAATGAATTGTATTATACACTAGAATATTTTCACATTTGAACTAGTAGTGTGATTATTATGTAATTAATGTGGTTAATGAAATATTAATGATACAGTATAAAATATATAATATCTGATTAATACTAATATAATTCTGTTACACAAAAACTTTTAAAATGTTATAAATGGAAAAAAATCAGTTATAAGCATTTGAGAAGATTTTGCCTGGGATTTGGAATTATTGGAAACGTAGTAGATCTATCTTCTTGCAGACCTAGAGTAGAAACACTTTGGAACTGAAAAGAGAACAAGAGATAAAATTTTGTTGCACTGCTTTCTGTTTACCTTCCTCCTGGCCCTTCAAATATTTTATCCCACCCAGTCGGAGGCCTATGCCCAAAGTTTGATTATACATTGTTATTAGATAATGTTTTTGCCTATCATCACTGAGAAGTACTTCCAGAGTCTTCTTCCCTTGCATAATACCACAGGTTGGTCCTTAATTCATATGAGAATGAATCTGCATGAGTCGAATCACTCCATTTCTGCATGGAACCTGCGTCCTCTACCCACAACCATGAGCAACTTTAGGATATTGTCACTTTTGTAACTTTTTTCTTTCCCACATCCTCACAATATCCTCCCTTTGTGTCCTTCCCAATAATGCTCACACATGATTCAATAACTGCAACAATTTATACTGAGACCAGAAGGATCTACATATCCCCTGCTTCAGATCCTTGTCTTACCCCAATCTGGTATATATTCAAATTATTGATAACCTTCTAGACCTGGAATCTGAAGCTGTAGACCTGAAGATTAGCCTTATGTATTTCTTTTCCCAATATTTATAATCAATCAGATAAAGAGTCCAATATTTTCTGGGTAAAATCCTAGGTAAAATATCAAATAAAGTTCATTGAAAGTACTCATTATATAGCAGATTACTGAATGACTAAAAAACCTAATAGAGAATTATGTTGTGAGAGCACTTTTAACATAAATTTATTTTATAATGGCAAATTTCATTAGAATTCAGAAAATGTAATGTCTATTCAGGGCTGTATATTTCTTAACATATTAAAGACAAACTGTATTTTGCTAGGTGAACAAGTATTTTTCTTAAGTCAATACAAAGGATTTGAAAATTAAATTTTCATTGCATTCAAGGAAAAGACAATAACGTTCCTATAATTTATGTATCCTCAGTGCCTAGCATGGTAGCAGCACATCACTAATTCACAGCAAGTGTTTATGAAAGGAAGGAGAAAGGACAAAAGAGAAAAGGAAGGAAGAAGGTTTGTTACAGCATGTCAAGAAGGTGGAAATAGCACTTGGATTCAAGACTCTGGTTTTTTACTTCCCTTTGAAATACCCATTTTAAAAAAATGCTTAAGTTACCTAGAAGTGGTAATTACTAAGTCATTCATTCTAGCAAGAAACATCTGAGCTGCTACTATGTGCAGACACCTCTGGGGATACAACACGGGTGAAACACAAGCTACTGCCCTCCAAATATCCACAGGCTGGCAAGAGAAAGGATACTTTGTACATTTCTGTAAACTGCTATCAAGAACATAGTAATGTCCTGTAGCCCAATGATGGAAGGATGCTGGAAAATGGCAAGAGAGCAAATAAATTTGGAGAATAATTGCTTGAGCAAAATTTGAATATTTAAGAGAAAATCGATGGTCAGATATGTTAAAAAGATGGAATTCCTGGTAGAGGGGATGGCAAATGAAAGGATTGGGGCATGAAACTGTGGTAAAATTTCCCTAAACATTCAGTTAGTTTGGTATGACTAAAGCATAGTTTGTGCGTGTGTGTGTGTGCACATGTATGTAGGTATATGTGCATGTGTATGCATACATAGATGTATAGAACATAGGGTAGGGGTGGGAGAAGGTAAATTTTTTTTTTTTTTTTTTTTTTTTTTGAGACGGAGTCTCGATCTATCGCCCGGGATGGAGTGCAGTGGTGCGATCTCGGCTCACTGCAAGCTCCGCCTCCTAGGTTCATGCCATTCTTCTGCTTCAGCCTCCCAAGTAGCTGGGACTACAGGCCCCCGCCACCACGCCTGGCTAACTTTTTTGTATTTTTTTTAGTAGAGACGGGGTTTCACCATGTTAGCCAGGATGGTCTCGATCTCCTGACCTCCTGATCTGCCCACCTTGGCCTTCCAAAGTGCTGGGATTACAGGCGTGAGCCACCACGCCCGGCCAGGAAAAGGTAAATTTTTTAAGATGACAGTGAGGACACTTGGTCAAGATGAAACAATAGTAAGATCAGGGACTATATATGATGCCTATACGTGCCAGGCACTGTTGTAATCATTTTATACACACTAATTTATTCAATGAACACAAAGACACAAACCCACACACCTTTGAGCTATATCCCATTGTGATCATCCTGAGGTACACAGAAAGTGCTTTGTTCTTGTCACAGAGCTAGGAAGAAGCAGAGGCAAGAGTTGAAACTAGCCAGTCTGTAGAGACCCATATATTTCATGTCAAGATGTTTGGACAAGAGAGGAACTGAAACATGCTAATAATGTGATTAATATCCCTAGATTCTGACTAAGTTTGTGGAAGTTATTTATAAGGAGGAAAGCTGGAGAACCAAGGCAACAGGTCTTCTTGGGGCCAGATGCAGTAGCTCAAGATAGCAGAAAGAGGTCAATGAAGAGACTTTGATCGAGAACACTGAGACCTGGTCACTAGCTTCAGTAAGAGTGGACGTGGGGAGGACTCGCTGTCACCCTTCTGTCTAGTTTAGGTGAATGAGTGAGAATGAGAAGTTTGATTTCCTTAGTGAACTTCCGCAGGAAGTGTCTGGCACACGGCTGGAATGCATAGGATACAGCTCTGACAATCTTGACTCTAGACAAACATGGAGTTACTATCTTCTTAACTGGAATAGGTAGAAATATAGGACAAATACCACTGTCAAGCTTCCCACTTTTCACTTTTATTTGTTATTATAATGTAGCTATGGAAGATATGCAAAGAAGGAAAATAAAGTAACCTCCACACCAAAGTATTCTTATTAATAAAAAATAAACGCCTAGCTCTTATCCTAAAGAGGTTATTACCAAGTGGTGAGAAATAGTTATAAAGTATAATAAGTACATATAAGCCTTAAATTTCCAAACAGATTTGCATAATTTAGCATAGCTTGTGGGTAATGATGATGATAAAATCACTAAACATCTGCTAAGCATTTAAACAACATTTTCCTTCCATTAGCATCAGTCGCTGGAAAATAACATACTTTGGCTCCAATTGTCCTGTTAAAAATATAGTTTGGAGCCAGCAGAATTTTATTCATGCTTTTCTTTGGAGTCTCCACTTTTTTCTGTAAATGTATTTATAGCCAAAAGCTTTCACCAGTTAGGAAATGCAGCAGATGCCAATAAGTACGTTCATTATTTTGATTATGGCAATGTCAGACTTTCAGAAAACTTCCCCCCATCTCTATCTGTAGCACAACGTCACATAGCGAGAGACCATGGGCTGGTCAGGAAATAAACAGCTTTGTGGCAGGAGTTAAATGAAAATACTGCTTATTACTCTTATAAGATGTTATAATTGACAGTTTTATTGTAATACAACAGCGATTATGACATGTTGTCCCAAACCCTAATTTTGTTGTTGTGTAGCAAGTAACATTTTTATCAAGGAACACAGTGGTTAAAAAAACAAAACAAAACAAAAACAAAAACAAAAAAACAACTAAGATTTGGTGCCAGGCGCGATGGCTTACGCCTGTAATCCCAGCACTTCGGGAGGCTGAGGCAGGTGGATCATGAAGTCAGGAGATTGAGACCATCCTGGCTAACACGGCAAAACCCCGTCTGTACAAAAAATACAAACAAAAAAAAAATAGTAATAATAAAAGTAGCCAGGCTTGGTGGTGGGCGCCTGTAGTCCCAGCTACTGGCAGGAGAATGGTGTGAACCCAGGAGGCGGAGCTTGCAGTAAGCTGAGATCGTGCCACTGCACTCCAGCCTGGGTGACAGAGTGAGACTCCATCTCAAAAACAAACAAACAAACAACAACAACAAAAATGAAGATTTGGATAATTCATGTGTCTTTTGTTTTGATCTCAGAATTTCCTTATTAACAGATGTGAAATAATTTACCAAGTTTTTCTTCGAATTGTCTAGGCCTGTATAAAATAACAGAAATGCCCTTTGCAGTGAAAGTACTTTGTATTAGGGATTGATCACCCAATTACATTCTGGATGAGAAGAAAAAAAAAAAAAATCCTATCCGTGTTTTTACGTGATTACATTTAGGGAGAAAAAGTATGGAAAGCTAAGAATCTTTTGTGGGGAGACAAAAAGAAAGAGCTTTTAAGGGGCACTTCGAAAACAGAGAATTACTTTAGATAGCTAGCATTGCTGTTTAAAAGTTACATCATGGCTTTAAGCAAAATCAATAGCAGTGAAACAAACTGAACAAGCAGATAAAAATATAACTCGAAATACTGATGAGCAGTAGTTTTTGAAAGTGAATTCATCCAATAAACTATATCAAATAAAGGCAAATAAAGATAATCTAAGTTTCATTCACAAAGTACGTAGAGAAAAATGCGTGAAAATATATCACATCCAGGAAGAATTTTTTAAACTGACAGGTGACGTTATTTTACTATATATAAATTCTTTAAGGTGGCAAATATCCTGTCAAATGACCACCCTTACAGGAGACAGTCAACTTGATTCTAATTAATAAACAAAGTTTTAACGGAAATCCTAGAAAACGTAGATTCATGAGACTCAGCATTCAACTTGGAAACCCGCGGAAACTGTGTAACTAAGCCACTCTAACCAAATAGAAGAAAACCTTCTGCATATTATGTGCCAGGGAGATGTTAGGCATTAGCAGTGCACAGACAGTCATGGTTCAGGCTTTGACGCTGATGACAACTGGTGGAAAGTGTGTTATCTACCCTGTTACTGTACTAACCTATCCTCTATCCTCATCACACAGTATGAGAACTACAGTAGCTTGTCTTCTGCCTAAAATCTCCCACCACTTCCACAATAATTTAATCTGCCAGCTCACTGTTATGCTGGTATTTTTAAGAAATAATTTCATATAATTAGTCTCTTTCTGGATGAAACACTGCTAAGGTGTTTGTTACTAACCTGAATTCAGTCCTCTTCAGCTCTTTCACTCTTTGTAATCCAATTCCATTCTTTGCAGCCAGTATTCATTTCTGCTTGTTCTGAAATCTATCCCATCACTTAGGATTTGGAAACTAGCAGAAATGAAGATTGGCTACAAAGAATGTAACTAGATTTTTAAACAGATTTAGCTCTAATCCCATTTCTTAGAACAATTCGCGACTTGAAACTGGAAATGTCTAGATGGTTTCACTCTCCCGTTCCGTGGTGATCCAACCTCATAGCACTCAGATTCTGCCTTGGCCCTACTGAGATTACTAGTCTTACCTAACACACAACTTCCTTCCACATCTACCAGGTTGAGGAATGAAGCAAATTATGTGTAATAGGAGAAATACTTTTAGAGGAAGCTTGAGTATTGGTGTATTGGGATAATTTATATGGTATGATAAAGTTAGAGGGTAGATGATGGCACTTCATTACATCTGCAAAATTTTTAAAACATTATCCTAGGGCTAGACATGTTGGCTTACACCTCTAATCCCAGCACTTTGGGAGGCTGAGGTGGGAGGATCCGTTGAGCCCAGGAGGTCAAGACCAGCCTGGGCAATATAGTGAGACCCCATGTCTACAAAAAATACAAAAATTGACCAGGCATGGTGGTGCACACTTGTAGACCCAGGTACTCTGGAGGCTGAGGTGGAAAGGATTGCTTGAGCACAGGAGGTTGAGACTGCAGTGAGTCAAGATCATGTCACTGCACTCCAGCCTGGGAGACAGAGTGAGAACTTGAGACTTTGCATCAGAAACAAAACAAAACAAATAAACAAACACGTTCTGGAAGCAGTATGAATGGTAGGTTGAGAGATGAGGGTAAATTCAATTGAGAAAGGGATGCAAATGAGAACATAATTATTAGTAATCTAAATGAGAAATGGTGAGGGGAAATTTTTAATTAAGATACAGTAAAATATGGTGAGATCATGATTTTTTTTACATTGTATTTCATTTTTAAAAATCGTAACCTCATGTACACTTCATTACGTTAAGAAATGTTACTTTTGAAAGAAAAAATAGTCATATCCATTGACTCTCAAATGTTCTTATGAGTTATTTATACTAAATGAATGAAAAAGGCAGGGAATACAACTATGTATAAAATATGAGCCCAATTTTTAAGAGACACTTATGTATAGGTAGGCATAGAGAGACCGATGTGTTAAGAGACAGAAAGAGAGGAAAGATGAGAGAATAGAAAAAAACTTTAGGAGCTGGGTGTGGTGGCTCATGCCTGTATTCCCAGCTCTTTGGGAGGCCAAGGTGGGTAGATCACCTGAGGTCAGGACTTCGAGACCAGCCTGAACAATACAGTAAAATCCTGCCTCTACTAAAAATACAAAATTATCTGGGTGTGGTGGCATGCATCTGTAGTCCCAGCTGCCGGGGAGGCTGAGACAGCAGAACGGCTTGAACCCAGGAGGTGGAGGTTGCAGTGAGCCGAGATTGTGCCACTGCACTCCAGCCTGGGCAACAGAGTGAGACTCTGTCTCAAACCAAAAAAAAAAAAAAAAGAAAAAGAAAAAAAACTTTAAGGAGATATGCATAAATGTTTCATTGGTTGACTCTAGTTATTGACACTATAACTGATTTGCGTCTTCTTTCTTGCACTTTCCTAATTTAGAAAATTCAATTAATAAATATTTCTTTTTTAATAAAGAGAACATTGAGTGTATTTAAAAGTATGTCAATTGGTGAGTAATGAAAGAAAGTGTCAATAAAAATAACCAGAAGAGTGAAGAAAACAGGTGCTAGAAATATCAAAAAGGACAAACTGACAAAAGGTTTTGATTGGTGGTTCAGGGATAATAGAGAGAGGGAGAAGGCAGGCATCCATGATAATTTACATTTTCAGCTGCATGTTATTCATGGCTGTTGATGGAATCAGCAGTGCAGAAGGCTCAGCATAAATAAATAGGAGGTGAGAATTGTTGCAAGTGAAGGAGAGGTTGGTTGTGGGAGCATTCGGTCTCAAAGCAGAGGAGTATTTTAACATGACATACTTTCAAATTGCCTACCCATGGTAACAGTTAAAAGCAACTTCACTGTATTTGCTTTTGTTATTATTATTATTAACTTCCACTTCCTACAAAGCATGCACTCCATCTTTGCACCTGAAAGGAGTTGTTTCCAGCAGTGTCCTCTACCTTGGTTCATGACTGGGAGAAAAGAGCTGAAATTCTACAGGATTCATTTTGAGAGAGATAATTCAAAGCGCTATAGCATTATAGCTGCAAATATCCAAGAGATATTTGGGGATAAGTGTGTGACAGTGAGGAGAAATAGAGTTTGAAGATAATAGTTTAAATCTTTGTTTAGTAGTAAACACTTTCATTAGTGGCCTAAACACCTTGTTTAGTAGTGAACACTTTCACTAGTTGCCTAAATGAAACTCTCAACAGCATAACTTTCTAGCTGCATAATTTCAGCAAGTTCCTTAATCTCACTGGACCTCAGTCTTCTCATATGTTACATAAAGATGATAACAGTATAAATTCTGTAGAGTTGTAGTAAAAGTTAAATGAATGAATAGATGACAACAGCTTAGAACATGGCTTTAGCAGATTGTAAATACTATGTAAATATTGGATGATATTTTATTTTCAGTATATATATGTATTCTTTTTACAGAGAAAGCTCTTCATGCATTAATAGTAATCTTGCTAAAAATCCAAATCTATTCAGAATGAGTACTACAGAATTTCTTTTGTTATAGAAATATTACCAACATAACTCATCTCTTAGATAAATGTGATTCACATTTCATCTCTTTATGCAATTTCCTTATTGTTTTATCATTTTCCTTTTGCTCTATTCTATAAATAATGAATACAGCATTTTAATGATTCTTGTAAATAGAGACCACATTTTTTTAACCATTGAGCATAAGGAAAAATTTTATTCATAATATTTTATTTCTTTCATTGTACTTGAGATTAATAGCACAATTTCTCATCCACAAAGTTTATTATAGGCTGTAAAAATGAACATGATCTCTCTTCTGATTTGCTGAGAAAAGAAGTTTAATCTTATGTAATTATCTTTCGAATCACACATGCATCAGTACAATCAAGCTATCTATTAGATCACTGAACTGTTTCACATGATTTTACAGATTAATATTCATATAAAACTATATATCTCCCCTCGGTAGATTTTCTTAAAGAAAAACAAAAAAGGGTAGCAAATTGGAACCTTGGACACGGAAGAACTGCTTAAAAAATATTCAATGAATTGCCATCGGGTCATTTTTTCCCCTTATAAATAAAAAGTTGGGGCATAAAAGCAGAAATATCATTATAGAAGAACTGGAATGTCAGAAAACACTCAGAACATTCTATTTCAGTGGTATACAAACCTGTTTGTCCTTTTAAGCCATGAAACTTTTTCTTTAAACAAAATTTCCTCAAAGGTCTAATTCTTAAAATAGATAAACTACTGTGAAGGGCAGATCCTGCGAGGACACCCCACGACCCAACTCCCAAAGCCTTTCTTTGTAATCTCTCTGCTCCAGGTAGTGGTTTGAATAAGGATGGCCTAATCTAAACATTGTCTTTTAGAGAGACCTTGAGAAGCAGTGATGTAGCCTTGGTTACAAGGATAATCCAGTAAAATGTATCCATGAGTTCCCGTGTACTGACAGAGAATGCATTGTTACATTAAATTTTTTTTATATCATCCCAAATATGGAAACTTCAGTTGCCAAAACTGCTACTGCTACACAATGTATTCATCTTTTGGTAGTAAACTTCTCTGCTCCAGTTTATTTTTCAGCCTATGAAGTTTTTTGTTTTTTTTTTTCTTATTAAAAAAATCTCAATTTAGAAATAAAAATGAGACAAGCACAGTCAAAATTTAAATTAGCTTGGTTTCAGTTCCTATTATTAAAGAGATTTTTTAAAAATCCTACTTTTGAACATCTTTGCTGCCATCCTTCATTTCTCTCATAAGGGGAATATAATTCAGCAGAGTCAATCATGACTGTTTTGAATATGATTTACTAAATTCACAAGCAAAAAGCGTCTCTGATAGTCAACACAAATATATAAACAAGCATTGAGTAAATGGCAAGAAGGATAAAAGGCATTTTTCCAAATGAAGACTTCCTTTGAAAAGAAGAAATTCAATGAACCTTCCTTAAAACATACGAAACATTCTATTGAATTTTGATCTAATAAAAAATTGTATTAAATTTGCTATATTAGAACTGTTACACACTTCAAATCACAAAGGAAAAAAAAATGCCCTAACTATAGGTAGGGACATTGTAGGACCAATGGAAGTGAGTATATAAATCCATTTGGCACCAGAGATTTTTTTCTAATGTGGAAGTGTCAAAAGAATTCTGCTCCACTTCAGAGCAGTGCCTGGCAGGAACAGGAAAGCATAAATGTCACTGAACAACCTTAGAGACAAGCACTTCCTTCACTGAAGAGAAACCTGATATCTTTCTAGAAATTCTAGTATGCTGATACAAAATGCTAGACACTATCTAATTTCATTCCTCCATATTAATCAGCACCTTAATGTATGTTGCAGTTCATAGACAGTAAATATACTTTAATATTTTCCTGCTTTGCATGGGTAAAGAATAAAGAACGCAAGTCAATAGAAAAGAAAAATTTTAAAACAATTGTAGTAATTGGCTATAACTGGTGAGTATAGCTCGGCTTTGGAGTGATGTGGCCCTATCTTTGAATGCTAGCTCCACTCTTTGTTATCTATAGAAATAGACAGGTCATAGAAAGCATTTCCCATCCGGCAACGTACTTGTGAAGATTAATTAAAAGTTAATCTATTGGCCGGGCACGGTGGCTCATGCCTGTAATCCCAACACTTTGGGAGGCCGAGGCAGGTGGACCACTTGAGTCAGGAGTTTGAAACCAGCCTGGCCAACATGGTGAAACCCTGTCTCTACTAACAATACGAAAAATAGCCAACCATGGTGGCAGGTGCCTGTAATCCCAGCTATTTGGGAGGCTGAGGCATGAGAATTGCTTGAACTCCGGAGGCAGAGGTTGCAGTGAGCTGAGATCGTGCCACTGCACTCCAACCTGGGCAACAGAGTGAGACTTTGTCTCAAAATAAATAAATAAATAAATAAATAGTTAATATATTTAATATAGTTTGAAGAACCTAGAATAATACCTGGAACCTTATAAGCATTCATTAATTGGCAGCTAGTGAGTCCTTTAAGCTGTATGATTGCAGGAAATATACATTCATTAGGATTATCTCAAGTAATGGGGAAATGTTTTTGGAAAATAGATATGGATCAAGTAAGCTGGGAGTTCTGACCCTGCAACATGGAAATAGGGCACACCCAGGTCCCAGTTCAGAAACAAGATAAAGCTATAGTGGTACTCTTGGCCACATCTCCTTAGTAAGACACAGGAGTGAATGAACCTGTTTTCCTTCAGTATTGTGAATAGCTCTACTCTACTTCTGCATCAATCAGTCCTGTTCGCAGCAACTAGTCACTTCCTCCTTTGTTTAATGCTCATCATCTTTAAACATCGACCTGCTTATAGTATCCACTTACTCCCATGTCTGCTGACTTATAGAAAAGCAAGGTACAGGTATGTGAATGTAGAATGAGCACAAAATATAATTAAAGCATAATCAGCAGAAACTCTGTGCTTTTGTGTAGTAATTCTTCTACCAGTGAATGATTCTTTCTTTGTATCCTATTTTGACCCGTCAAGACAAATTTTATTGGTCTAATTAATAACTAAGATCCCTTTTGAGCAAAGCTCTTCTGTGAGACTACATGCAGACCAGTCTATAATTGCTCTGATGAAGTGCATCTGGGAATAGGGTGAGGATTGGTGTCTCGTGGCACCTATCGCAGCCATTTATCCTGGAAGAATTCCCTGGAAAGGAACTGCACATGTGGCACACACTTTTAGACTTAGCATTTCTATACTTTTCTTGTCCATTTGTGCAGAATGGTGGAGAGATAATTCAGAAAGAGGGCTAGTTTAAAGCTAGAATAAACCATGCAAACACATTTTTTTTTCTAATTTTTGCAACTTTTCTCCAATATCCTGAAGGTTAAACAGAGGTTATTCTGTTGTGTTTTCTATACCCATGCTAAGGTTCAAGAAACTATAAAAGAGGCTGGCTGACTATCTCTCAAAAGGCTTCCTAGGAGAGGTTTTTCATGGCCCTGGGTCTGGACTTCACCTACAAGGATTTAAATCTGAGTTGATTAACAAGATGATATCCTTCATGGAAAAACTCACAGGGGCAAAGCTCAAAATAAGCTTATTATGTATATAAAAAAGACAGTTTATCAATTTAGAAAAGATACCCTGAATGCCTATATGTATATGTGTGTTTGTGTAATTTTATATATTAAATAATATATAATATAATAATATTTTTAATTGAAAGATAAATTGTATGTATTTATCAGCCTATATTTTTCATGACATAGGTTTTCCTCTGGAAAAGGTAAGTAGAAATCTAAACTAAAAGCTGTATATTGCTCAATGAATTTGAAATTGAGAAATGTGTGTAGTTCAAATGTTTTGTCTAGCTACCTATAGGGATACACTTGGCCTAAAAAAATCTTTGAGCCAGAGATTCTCCTCATTTGGAGTGAGACTAGGTATCCCCCATATTAGCCTATAAGAATCTATTGTTTTTTTGGTTTCTGCTGTGGAACACTTCTCCTGTTGAGACATTCTGTATTCTTTATATTAGTACATCAAATCAAGGTATAGACTTGTTTGAAAACTATTCTATCTCTCTAATAACCATATATATTTATTAATTTATTCATTCAAAAACTTACTTATTCTGCACTTATTATGTGCCTGACACTCTAGGCACATAATAAGTGACAAAAACAATGTCAAGGACATTGACATTTGACATTGACAAAAACAGTGTCAAAGACATTGGGGGATACAAGAATGAATATGGAAAGCAATGTTTTTTTCTTACTTGGCTCTTAGGCTCTAGTTAAGGCAGAGAGACAAAAACCCATTTAATTATTCCGTCTCTCACTCTATTGCATAATACTTAGAATGTAATCCGTTTAGGGATTATATGTTATAGAACTTAATCTACATGTTAGAGTATACAATCCCAATTGATCCTGCAAACATTTCTAGAAAAAATCCTATCAAATGAGTAATAAAGTGTTCTAAGCACTAACATAGAAATGTATTCAGTTGAAAAAGAAAAATCCAAAAAATTTTTTTATTATAGTTTACTTGAGAATAGAACTTAAGATAGGAACATTTATCATAGATTTGACTCCTCCATAAAGGATTGATCAAAGAGCTTAATTCTCAGAAGGTAACTTAATTTACCTTATGATGAGGTCAACATGACTATTGACCTCATAAGCAACTTGAATTTTCATAGTGTAATTGGCCAGTGGTTTTTCAAGTCTAAAGGACAGCCTTTGCATGCTAAAACATGATGAAGCCATGACTCACTACTGAAGACAAGCCTTTTCAGAATATACTCTGTGACTCTTTAGTCTCTTTGAACTGAAAACTCGCATCTTAATTTATACAGAGTATTCTGAAATATCAAATGTATACCTATACTGGAAACTTTACCAGGTAGCACTGCTACATACAGTTTTTACATAAGAAACTGAGCATTTTAGCATATGACTTGGGAAGTCAATTGTCCTGCTTGATTTCCTATTTGGCATGTCTGTGATAATATTGAAATTGCTTAATGATTTTATTTATTCCTTGGAGAGGTGGATCTGTACACAATAAGCATTTGCAAACAACTGGGACAAAGTATGGACCTTTGTCAGCATAGTGTGTTTATAGGTCTAGGAAAGTGGGAACAGACAGTTGAGAAGGAAGAGGCAAAGGCATGTTATTTTACTGAGACACAATGAAATGGCTGTACATAGAAAATACATCTTAATATATCAGAGATAAAAGCTATAAAAGAGGCAGGAAGAACAAAAGGTAAAAATTCAGATAGTTTCACTTATTCTTCCTTTCTACATCCTTTTTTTTTTTTTTTTTAATTGGGACTCTTAGAATGGTGGGTTTTGGGGGAGGGTAGAGGGAAGGACTTTCCTGAGGTCCTTTATTTTCTGCTTGAGTGCCTGAAAATAGATGCAAGACAGAGAATGTCTCCACTGACTCTCACGGTGGCTGTTTATTCAGAGTGCAGCCTTCATCTGGCTCTCCTGGAAGCTGGCTGTGAGACAAGGAATCCAGGCCAAGTTCTTTATTTGGCAGGGAAGTGGAGATGTAGATAGAAAAGAAAAGGCAACTAATAACACATTATCAAGTCAGTTACCAGTACAGGTAGCTGTAGCTTAATCTCATTGGGAAACTGAGAACCCTTAGAAAAGTTTCCCATCAGCATCATCTTCTCTGGGGCATAAGGGATCTGGGGTTCTTATACCCCTTTCCCCCAAGTGGTCATGATCTCTCTTGTACTTCCAGCCTGTGGTGTTTTCAGGTGCACAGGCAGTGGCTGCGTGAGAAAACTCTCAGCCCGTTGGAAGTCAGGAGTGCACCACAATGAAAAGGGCTATGGGGGCAGATATGGATAGAGCATGACAGTTCTGCTGTAAGTGGCCCAAGTTGAAGGGAGCCGTTCTCCCTTCTGCCTTTTTGCCTTCTTATAAAAACCAAATTAGCAAAGACATTGATACATAGACTTTTCTTATAACCAATTATGGACTTATATTAATTACCCATCAATATTCTCTGATCCATAGTACATATGAAAATGTGTGTGTGTGTGTGTGTGTGTGTGTGTATTTGTAAAATGCCATTATTCCCGGTATTCTCTATTAGCCTAAGCTTAAAATTCAGTCCTTGTACTGTTACTTTTTACTGTATATCTGTGACAAAATAATACTGCCATATGATGGGTGCCTAACACCACCCACTGCTTTTAAATTATATTCTCATTTTTTGTTATTCAGCGATGGTTCAATTATTTCACCAAGAATTAAATAGAAGTAAGAGTCAAAATGATCAGGATATTTTCTCTAATACCACTGTGTACTATTAAAAAATAATTAAGATTTCTTTATTCATATCAATTATGAGTTGCTGCACTGAATGATGTAATATTCATTCATGTTAACAGTGGAAAATGTGAGTGGGAACAGCTTTCATATGGAAGGCTTTTCTTGTACTTTAAAAATAAATAAATAATTAAATAAATAAGAGTTCTAATTTATGGGAAAATTGTCTTATATGAATTGATTTTCTAAGCCTTTATTTTACCAGCCTGAAAGAGGAATGCTACATAGTCATATTTTAATGGCTTTGTTTTTTCTTTTAGAAAAAGTATCAACATGACAACATCTGAGGCTAGGTTGTGCTGCATACTAATAAAAACCTGAGAAATATGTTTGACTTCTGATGTAAAGGTTTTCTTTTTAATGTAGACTTAATAACAATTTCATACTTAACCGATGAGAGCAGCAAATTAATCAAACGAATCAAACATTTTCTTCTTCAGGGAACTGGGGAAGCTTCTGATCCCTTGATATTATGATATCTATATACCAAATTCCACACTAATGATCCCCAAGAGAGATGGCTTTATCAATAAGATTGTAGGTTATTAATTAACTAATTAGTCTCCTGGAAATTCTACTGTGTGATTTTCTGTTTTTACCTCACAGGAAGGAGTTCTGAGTTACCTTGCTTCTTCGGAGGGTTAGATTTTTCTTGTTTCAGGGTTGAACAATTAGGTGTAGGCAAGAGCTCAAGATAGCATTTGAGGGGCTTCGTTTCTGTATTTTAGACTATTAAGCTAACTTGTGTAAAGGGAAAGTGCTAAAGTTGATATTTAGAGAAAAACACGGGGGGAGCTAAAACAAGACAGAGAAAGACAATTTGATGCCCTTAGGATGGGGTGATGACAACAGGTTTGTTTCAACATAGCAGCCATCCACATAGCTGCACCAGAAGCAGGGCCTTGGCAGGGAAGCTCTGTGGCCTTGTGTGACTTTAACCCTGGGAACCCAGCAAAGATTTCTGTAAGCAGAGTTGATACAAAAGGGAATGTTCTCAAAGTAGCCACCAATTTAAATGAATAAGTAGCACCTCAGTAGAAGACCACTGGCCAGTGTTCTGTCCAGATTCACACACGGAGGCAAAGGTAGCCATACAAAGTGACGAATACTGAATTTCTTGCTAATTTCATTGAATGGGTAGCTTGAAACAATTACTTTGATTTAGAAAAAATAATGAGATCTGACATACTTTGCATTGTGTCTTCAGTTTTTCTGATCAATCCGTAAGTTACATGATCTTCACATACAAACTAAGACCATTCACATAAAAGAGAGAAAAGGAGTAATTATTCTTGCTTTCTTAGCAAGTGTCTGGAGTAGCATTTTCCGGTGCATGCACTAGGGACAATCAGGGCCATAAATTTCTGATATGAAATACATTTAAGAAATACCAATATGAGGGCAATGGAAATTTCTTTGGTAATCTGCAAAACATATTAACATATTAAAGGTTCTGAAGTAACCCATTGTTACTAGTTTAACTTCTTTAACCCAGAATTGCCCAAACTTACTTGAGCATAAAAGTGTTTTAACACTTCTGAGAAATATCCTTTCAGATACCAAATGGCTAGATAAAAATAGATAGTTGTTCTACATTGTAATAGCATCTATTACAGTTTCAAATCTAAATATCTGTCTTTGATATATGAACAGATGCTTCTCAAAAGAAGACATTTATGTGGCCAACAAACATGAAAAAAAGCTTATCATCACTGGTCCTAAGAGAAATGCAAATCAAAACCACAAGGTACCACTCACTTCAGTTAGAATGACGATCATTAGAAAGTCAGGAAACAAGAGATGCTGGAGAGGATGTATAGAAATAGGAGTGCTTTTATACTATTAGTGGGGGTGTAAATTAGTTCAACCATTGTGGAAGACATGTGACAATTCCTTAAGGATCTAGAACCAGAAATACCATTTGACTCAGCAATCCCATTACTTAGAAGGATTATAAATCCCATAGAAGGATTATAAATCATTCTACTATAAAGACATGCACACGTATGTTTATTGCAGCACTATTCACAATAGCAAAGACTTGGAACCAACACAAATGCCCATCAATGATAGACTGGATAAAGAAAATGTGGCACATATACACCATGTAATACTGTACAACCGTATAAAAGGATGAGTTCATGTCTTTTGCAGGATGAAGCTGGAAACCATCATTCTCAGCAAACTAACACAGGAACAGAAAACCAAACACCGCATGTTCTCAGTCATAAGTGGGAATTGAACAATAAGAACACATGGACACAAGGAGGGGAACATCAGACACTGGGACCTGTCAGTGGGTGGGGGTCCAGGGGATGGATAGCATTAGGAGAAATACCTAATATAGATGACGGGTTGATGGGTGCAGCACACCACCATGGCATGTGCATACGTATGTAACAAACCTGCACATTCTGCACATGGATCCCAGAACTCAATATATAATTTAAAAAATTACAAATAGAAATCAAGTTATTCTGTCAAACTATACTTCCTCCTCACTATATGATACCTTGCTAGTTAAGAATTATTATTTCCTAAGCCCATATATATATTTAATCTTTGCCTTCTACAGACAGAATAAAACGGGTTTTTTTCCTGTTTTTTTAATATATATTTTTTCTTTCAGAGATGGGGGTGTCTCACTATGTTGCCCAGATTATTCTCGATCTCCTGGGCTCAAACAGTCCTCTCACCACAGCCTCCCAACTGCTGAGGTTACAGGCATAAGCCACCATGCCTGGCTGACAAGAAGTTTTTATCAAGTGCCTACTCTGTGCTAGACAACGTACTATGTATACATTTTTCTCACCCTATCATTTATCAAAGGAGGTTATTGAAATAGTGTCTTTTGCAATACAATATTGTAACAATTATTATTTAATTCATTTTCCTTTGCTTATGCAAGTTATAGTAGAACTACTTTATACTGTCAAATCATACTGAGGATCTAATAAACTAAACATTCCTGCTATTCTTAACGTAACTGCTATTCTTAATGTAACTTTCACTGTTCTTTATAGCATAATCAATTCTTTTTGTTTGTTTGTTTTTCTGAGATGGAGTTTTGCTCTTGCTGCCCAGGCAATGGTGCAATCTCGGCTCACCACAACCTCCACCTCCCGGGTCCAAGCAATTCTCCTGCCTCAGCCTCCCAAGTAGCTGGGATTACAGGCATGTGCCATTACACCTGGCTAATTTTGTACTTTTAGTAGAGATGGGTTTTCTCCATGTTGGTCAGGCTGGTCTCGAACTCCTGACCTCAGGTGATCCACCCACCTCGGCCTCCCGAAGTTTTGGGATTACAGGCGTGAGCCACCTCACCCAGCCAGCATAATCAGTTCTTTTAATCAAATACAGAGATTCATACTTATAGGTAAAACAATTTGTATCTTCCCTTGCCTATTTTTTTTTTGAGATTGCTTAAATTACTAATTTTTAAAAGTCACATTAACCATGGTTTCTAACATTTAATCATTTAATGTTTTGATTAGCATGCCATTTCTAAGTTCAAGTATTTGATTAAAATGTTACAGTAGATAGAACATAATCTACGCACTTTTTTCTTCAACATACTACCAGAAAAATCTATCTGTGCTAACTCTGGCCATTACTGCTAGTGAAAATTTTGTCATCTATAATATTATTATTTACAAAATCATGTTCTGAGTGCTAATTTTATTCTGAGAAATATACTGGTGTTAGTTTTAAAAAATCTTTTAAACAACTCATTAAGTAGAAACTATTATACACACTTTGCATATGAGGTAAACAAAGTTTAGAAAGCAGAGTTAATTTTCATAATGGCACAGAACGGTTAAATTGCAAAGCCAGAAATCAAACTCACATGTGTCTAAATGGAGAGTCCCACTGTTTAGCTCTAGGCTACAAATATTTCTATGGTTTTCCTTGGAATCAACATCAAACTTGTTAGTCTGTAGTTTCTGAAATCTACTATGATTTACATCAGAATACCATGGCCACGAATCAATTTATTGACATTTCACAAAGTTTATTAACAATGAAACTTTGATTCTGACTATAGAAATCCTCTGGAATCTAGGATGTGATTCATCTGCTTACAGCAATTTGAACATACTGAAAGTAGCTACATTATTTTTACTCTATCTTGGCTTATCTAGGGTTTCAAAAATTTCTTAATATTATAAATCTTAATGATAGGCATTTTTACAGTTAAAAATGACTATAAAAAAGAGAGATTGAGACATTGAAAAGTTCTGCTTTTTCTCCATCATCTGTTAATATAAAAATATTACCCACATCCAAGAAATATTATACATTTCCTTTTTCTGCTTCTTTTTTTTTCCTCGTTAGAATTTTTCTAGCTACCTTCTACTGCTTCTTATTATATACTTGTGAAAGCATCTTCCTTGTCTCTAGTGTTTTCCATCAAGTGTAGCACATCCAGAAATTTATTCTTCTTTATATAATTATATATATTCATGCAACTTTAAAACATTTTTTAATTCTTTTAGAGACAGGGTCTCATTCTGTCACCCAGGCTGGAATGCAACGGCACTATCATAGCAGCTCACTGCAGCCTTGAACTTCTGGGCTCAACCAATCCTCCTGCCTCAGCCTCCCAAGTAGTTACAACTACACGTGTGCACCACCACACCTGGCTAATTTAATTTTTTTTTGTCTTGCTATGCTACTCAGGCTGGTCTCGAGCTTCTGGCCCCTATTGACTCTCTTATCTTTAACTCCTAAAATGTTGAGATTACAGGACTGAGCCACTGCACTTAGCCTCATGCGACTTTTTAATAATCTTTTTCGTACAATTCAATCTTTTTATTATGAGAAGGATATTTATGCATATAGATTAAGACATATTTTAGATACTGCTGTATCAAGTATTAATAGTGATTTTATATTATTTAAAACAGAAGAATGTGCCCTCTGAGCAGACAAAACACAAGAGCTACCCCTTCTTCGGAGCTGATGCTGCTTCTCTTAGGGTGAGTAACTTGCCTAGAGAGCATTATCTGGATGCCTGTCCCAACTCCACCCCTGGCTAGATAGCAGCCTGCACATTCTCATGCTTTCTATAATTTCTATTTTTTCAGAGAGTTGATCTTCTTATGGGCTTACACAGTAGTTCAGACATTTCCTATCATAGAATTTTTCATAACAATTAGACCTAGATTGTAACTTTATGATGTGAGGGAGTAGTCATATCTTGTTTACCATTGTATACCTGCAAATAAGATACTCTGTGGAACATATATTGTTATTTACAACATGCATTAATATTTTAAATAAGGACCAAAATTAGTACTGAAATATCTGAGAAACTCAAATTACTTATTATGTCCAAATTATTTTCTAACTCAAATTAAAATTCAATTCATGACTTCTTTGATATATATACCAATAAACTATATGATTTATTATATGTTATCATTTATCAAGAAAGAGAGACATTGCCGAAATGGTGGAATAAAAGCAATATGGCTTCACTGTCCCCAACGGAAAACCAACAACAATTATCCAGTGCCAAAATTAACACCAACAATATCCCAGAACTCACAATTTAGTCTGAAGTGAATCCTGGAGCCACAGAGAAGTGAAAACCCATGAGCAGAAGGTAGAAGAAACGGACTTCTCTATTTGCAATGCGTCTCCCACCAACAGTAAGGCACCATGCAGAGAAGTCTCCTGGATTCACAATTTCCATACTGGATGAAGAGAGATTGATGCAGACAGCCCATTTCCCAGTCATTTTTGTCCCTACACAGGAAAACCATTCCTGCCTCAATCTGTGGGAAGACTTGTGAGTGCCTGAGGGAGAGGGCAGCTGGAGACAGACAGTGGAGGTAGGGCTAGTAGCCCCAGGAGATGAAACTCACACAAATAAAATGACAAATCAGAGAGGTGGTTCAGCAGCATTATTCTGCGAGAGGCACACTCCATGGGCCATGTGGACAAGACCCCCTAGCCAGTCTCCCCACACAGCTGGGACATTCCCTTTGGGACCCCACTGCTTTCAGACAGGCAGGCCTTCAAATTTTTGCTAGAGCTGTGATAATACTGTGTTAAGGTGCCGCCTAGTGGCAGAAAGAGGGAGTGTCCTAGAGCTAAAGATCAATATGTAAACTGCACAGAATCTTTAAACACACATATGTTAGAGAAACCAAACCAGCCCAACAAGCAAATACTGGAATAAATAACTAATCATTCAATGCAAAGAAATAGACTTACATCCATAAGAAATGACGACAGCAAACTGAAAACCTCTCCAAACGGGCAAAGTAGGGAACCAGTGTCTGATTCCAGCAAGATGGTGATATGAGCTTTCAGATCAAGAATTCAAAATAAGAGTATTGAGGAAACTCAACAAAATCCAAGATAATGCAAACAAGCAATTTGGAAGTTTATTGGAGATTAACACAATAAAAAGCAAACAGAAATCCTGGAACTAAGAAATACATTGGCTGAAATAACAAATGTATCAGAGGGTCTCTACAACAGAACCAATCAAACAGAAGAAAGATATTGTGAATTCAAAGGCAGAACATTTGAAAATATGTAGTCATAGGAGAAAAAGAAAAATAATAATGAAAAGGAATTAAAAATGTCTACAAAATCTAGAAAGTCACCTTAAAAGAACAAATCTAAGAGTCATTGAACGTAGGGATTTGAAAAGAAAGTGGTAGAAAGTTTATTTTAAAAAAAAAAACAGAAAACTTTAACACATGGAGAAAGACATTAATATCCAAGTACAGGAAGGTCAAAGATTACCAAACAAATTCAGCCCATGTAACACTACCCCAAGACATATAATAATCTAACTCTCAAATATCAGGACAAAAAATATTCATAGGCATCAATGGAAAAGAAGCAAATAACACATAAAGGAGCTCTGACTTGTCTGGCAACAGAATTCTCAGCAGAAACCATACAGGTAAGGAGGGAGTGGATGATACATTCAAACTGCTGAAGAAAAAAATGCTAACTGAGAATAAATTATCCAACAAAGCTATTCTTCAAACATGAAGAAGAAATACTTTTCTAGACAAATGGAAGCTAAGGTAATTCATCACCACCTGATCTGTCTTATAATAAATGCTACAGAGAGTTCTTTAATCGGAAAGAAAAGGATGTTAACATGCAACACAGAAAATCATCTGAAGGCATAAAGCCTACTGGTAAAATTAAGTACACAGACAAATTCTGAATGCTTTATTACTGTAATTGTGGTGTGTAAACCACTCATACCTCCAGTATCAACACAAAATGCAAGTGTATCAAAAATTACTACAATGATTTTTTAAGAGATAGGTGAATATAAAAATACATAAATTGAAATTAAAAAACATCAAAAAGTTGGAGGATGGAGTTAAAGTGTAGAGTTTTTTTAGTTTATTCTTTGCTTTTCATTTAAAAAAAATAATTTCAACTTTTATTTTAGATTCAGAGAATAGAAGTGCAGGTTTGTTACATCTGTATGTTGCATGATGCTGAAGATTGGGGTATAATTAATCCAGTTACCCAGGTAATGAGCATAGTACCCAAGAGTTAATTTTTCATCACTTGTCCTCTTCCCTCTCTTTCCCTATTTGTCCCCAGTCTCTACTTTTGCCATCTTTATGTCCACGTTTACCCAACATTTAGGTCCTACTTATAAGTGAGAACATGTGGTATTTGGTTTTCTGTTCCTGCGTTATTTCACTTAGGATAATGGCCTTCAGTTCCATCCATGTTGCTGCAAGGGACATGATTTTTTCCTATTTTATGGTTGCTTATTATTCAATGCTGTGTATATACCACATTTTCTTTATCCAATCCACCTTTGATGGATCCTAAATTGATTTCATGTCTTTGCTATTGTGAACAGTGCTACAATGAACATATGAGTGCATGTGACTTTTTGGTAGAACGATTCATTTTCCTCTGGATATATACCCAGTAATGGGATTGCTGGGTCAAATGGTAGTTCTCTTTTAAGTGCTTTGAAGAATCTCTAAAATGCTTTCCACAGTGGCTGAAGTAATTTACACTCCCACCAAGAGTTTATAAATGTTCCCTTTTCTCTACAGCCTCGCCAACATCTGTTGTTTTTGATTTCTTAATAATAGCCATTCTGCCTTGCGTGAGGTAATTACTTATTGTGGTTTTGATTTGCATTTCTCTGAAGATTAGTGAAGTTGAACGTATTTTTATGTTTGTTGGTCACTTGTATGTCTTCTTGTTAAAAGTTTCTGTTCATGTTCTTGGCCCACTTTTTAATGAGGTTATTTCTTTTTTCCTTGTTGAATTCTTTAAGTTCTTTATAGATTCTGGATGTTAGATCTTTAATGGATGCATACTTTGTGAATGTTTATCCCATTCTGCATGTTGTCTGTTTATTTTGTTGGTAGTTTCTTTTTCTGTGCAGAATCTCTTTAGTTTAATTAGGTCCCACGTGTCAATTGTTGTTTGTGTTGCAATTGCTTAGTTATAAATTTTTTCCCAAGGCCAATATCCAGAGGTTTACTCATAGGTTTTCTCCTAGGATTCTTATAGTTTGAGGGCTCACATTTAAATCTTTAATCCATCTTGAGTTAATATTTGTATACGGTAAAAGGGAGGGATTCAGTTACAGTTTCCTGCATATAACTAGTCAGCTATCCCAGCACCGTTTATTTAGTAGGCGGTCCTTTCTTCATTGCTTATTTTTATTGACTTCATTGAAAATCATATGGCTGTAAGCGTATGGCTTTATTTCTGGGTTGCCTATTCTGTTGGTCTATGGTCTATTTGTCTGTTTTTGTGCCAGAGTACCATTTTGTTTTAATTATTGTAGACTTATAGTTTGAAGTCAGGCAATGTGACGCCTCTGGCTTTGTTCCTTTTGCTTAGCATTGCTTTGGCTGACTTCAGCCTTTGTTTCTTTTCATTCATTGTGATCAAAGTTAAGTTATTTTCTGTTTAAAATAACTTTTTTATAAATCTGAGATGTTTTTTGTAAGCCTCCTGGTAACTACAAAGGAAAAACACACAATGGATATGCTAAAAAAAAAAAAAAAAAAAAAGGAATTGAAACATACTATAGGAGAAAATCACTTAACCAAAAACAAAGATGTTAAGAAAGAGAAGAAGTACAAAACAACCAAGAAAATAACAAAATGGCAGGAGTAAATGCTTGCCTATTAATGGCATTGAATATAAATGGACTGAACTTTCCAATTAAAAGACAGACTGACTGAACGGATTTTAAGAAAAACATCCAACTATATGCTGCCTACAAGAAACTCACTTCACTGTAAAGACACACAGAATGAGAGTGAAGGTATGGAGAAAGGTATTTTACACAAATGAAAGTCAAAAAACAGTAGGTGTAGCTATATGTATATCAGATAAAATAGACTTCAAGTCATATTATTATTAACCAGAATGAGATATTTTGTATTTGCCTAGACAGAAACATTTCATCTTCACTATATGACGTACATACTTTATAATCAAAGTTAGAATAGAAAACTGTTTCTTTTTATATGAATGGTCTAAGATGTTGTTTCTTAGAACATTACATTTAAAAAAAAATGAACTAAAGTCACTAATTGCTAATTGATCCCAACCCCTTGTTCAATAATGAGCACATACAAACTGCTATTCTTTAAATTTTTTCTACAAAATTATTTTGAATTATTTCCTCCCATTGGTTTACTTCAATTCTCAGACCCATACCTAAAAATTTTATTCACTTCTTTTTATTAGAATGCATGACTTTTCTTATTTTAAATAGACTTTATTTTTAGAGCAGTTTTAGGTTCACAGCAAAATTAAGCAGAACATAAAGAGGTCTCTCATATGCTCACTCCCCCTACTCATACATAGCTTTCCCTATTATTGACATCCCCCACGACAGTGGCACATTTGTTACAACCAATGAACCTACATTAACACATCATTATCACCCAAAGTCCATACTTTACGTTAGGGTTCAGTCTTAATGTTGTACATTCTATGGTTTTAGATAAATGTATGATAACATATATCAGTATTTATAGTAGCATACAGTGAAAAATATATGTTCAGGTTAATTAGCACTGTATACCTTTATCAGCTGTTAAATAACAACAACAAGCAATGGCAGGTTTTCAGTCTCCACCTATTGAGAGGTGAAGCCAGCTGGGCTTCTGGGTCGGGTGGGGACTTGGAGAACTTTTCTGTCTAGCTAAAGGATTATAAACGCACCAATGAGCATTCTGTGTTTAGCTAAAGGATTGTAAATGCACCGATCAGCACTCTGTAAAAATGCACCAGTCAGTGCTCTGTGTCTAGCTGAAGGATTGTAAATGCACCAATCAGCCCTCTGTAAAAATGCACCAATCAGCGCTCTGTGTCTAGCTAAAGGATTGTAAATGCACCAATCAACACTCCGTAAAATGGACCAATCAGCTCTCTGTAAAATGGAACAAACAGCGCTCTATAAAATGGACCAATCAGCAGGGTGTGGGCGGGGCCAAATAAGGAAATAAAAGCTGGCCACCAGAGCCAGCAGCAGCAACCCACTCAGGTCCCTTTCCATGCTGTGGAAGCTTTGTTCTTTCACTCTTCACAATAAATCTTGCTGCTGCTCACTCTTTGGGTCTGCACCACCTTTAAGAGCTGTAACACTCCCCACGAAGGTCTGCGGCTTCACTCCTGAAGTCAGTGAGACCAAGAACCCACTGGAAGGAAGAAACTCCATACACATCGGAAGGAACAAACTCCAAAACACCATCTTTAAGAGCTGTAACACTCACCGTGAAGGTCTGCAGCTTCATTCTTGAAGTCAGCAAGACCAAGAACCCACCGGAAGGAATAAATTCCGGACACACTATGATGCTGTGTTTTTATTAAGTTTGCTGTACACTGTATTTTTTCCTTAGGTGAGGAGAAGAACTATCAGCAGCAGTTGGGGAAACAAAAAATGGGTCCTCTATGGAAGAGGAGGCATTCAGCTGGATGGCTTTGGAAAAGTGTTTCCTGTAAAATCATCTGCAATGACTTTTGTCTTAGAAGTCTTTGATTTTAGGCACTGACGTGGTTTCTTGTTCTGTTGTAAATGTATACTGTTCTAGTCCTTCAATAAGCCTGTCACATTTTTATCATATCTAAAGGCACTTTTTCTGCAGTGTTAACAATGTCATCTTCATTGTCACTAATGTCATGATCATTTTAATTCAGAACAATTTTTGGCTATATTTCAATAAATGGACAACTGGAGCCTCATTATCGATGTTAAAATATTTTCAATATTTACTTATTCCAGCTTGCTAACAGACTCTGAAGGTATATTTTTGCATATGTAGGGTCATACTTTTTTCTTTTGACATACAGAATTCTTCAAAATCATCACTTTGTTTATCAGCAACATTGAACATAATTGCAGGCCAGAGATTGTGTCAGGCATACACTACTGTCTTCAGTCACTGTGTTCCAAGTGTTGGCAACAAT